>NC_083875.1:32066837-32691837 GCF_032452875.1 Bos javanicus | reverse complement strand
TTTATTATTGTTACTGACAACTCTTACATTGCTGTCTTCATAAAGTTCTGAGAAAAACATATTTTTATTGCAAAGTATCTGTTCAGGAAGGCTTCACTGGGAGCTCAGTTGGTAAAGAATCCACCTGCAATGCAGGAGACCCTGGTTTGACTCCTGGATTGGGAAGATCTCCTGGAGGAGGGCATGGCAACCTACTCCAGAGTATTCTGGCCTGGAGAATTCCATGGAAAGAGGAGCCTGGAAGGCTACAGTTCATGGGGTCACAGAGACTCAGACACAACTGAGCAACTAAGCGTGCACACACATCTGCTGGGGGACACTCCCTATGCTGTAGTTTCTTATGTTGTTGTTTAGTCACGAAGTCATGTCCAACTGCTGTGTCCATGGAATTTCCCAGACAAGAAGATTGTAGTGGGTTGTCATTTCTTGCTTCATAGCTTATTATATGTATTATTAAACAAGAAATATGGAATGTGACTTTAAGAAAGATTTCTGTCTGTTGTTTTTAATGTATTAAAAATCCACTTGGCCAATTATACTTCCCAATGCTATCAAATTGACTGAGGGGGTGGTAATCTAGGAATTATTTTTGTCACCAAAAATCAAAGGCTTTCCTTTGCAGAAATAACATATGCCCTGTTCTATTCTAGCCTGATGACCCTATGAATGCTCGGTTATTTGCAGATGGATATATAAGGGAACAGGAGTATACTGGTTTCAGCAGTTGTACTATGGTCATTCCTCACCTAGGATTCTTCCTTTATTAAGAATTTCAGCCATTCTGGATCCCATGCCTGTGATCCTAGTGATGAGCATAGGCTAAGCATAAAATACAACCCTGATTAGTAGATTTGAACAGTAGAATTGATTACAACTTTATTACTTGCGCCTAAGAGAAGTCTATTTCTAAGAACTTACATTTCACATAAGGCACAAATTACTATAAATAGTGATTTTAGTATATTAAAACCTAGGGATCTCTCTAGTATTTAACACATGCATCCTTTTATCCTTATATTAAGCCTAAATCCAGGGGATCATCCCAAACCAGGGATTGAACCCAGGTCTCCTGCATGGCAGGTGGATTCTTTACCAGCTGAGCCACAAAGGAAGCCCAGGATATTTTAATTATTAATAAATATAATTAATTTCAGATAAAAACTGATGAAATGCCTTATTTAAAATTACATAAATGTACAATGTGGGACCAGATATCTAAATGTTATTTTCCTGTTACCCTATTCCTGTAGTTTTGCTTTTCTAAGCTTTTTTTCCTATCTATTCCTCCTCAAAGGAGCACTTTGAAAATTAGTTGTACTTCTGTAAATATGATTTAAGTTCCTTAGGGAGAAAGCACTCAAAAAATGGAATATGTAATATGTTTATTCAGTAAATTATTATATCAAATCATAATCCAGAGAGTTGTTTATTGAGTTGGAAAAGTACTGAAACCATAAATACATCATCTTAAAAGGAAATCTTTTAAAAATCTTTCAAGAGAAAATCATCCCCCATCAATATTACCTTTAAAAAGCCTCTTTTTTATACTACCTTTAGCAGCTAGTGTCCATTTATATTTGCAGTTCCAATCACATAATTAACACTAAACTGATTATATTTTAATTTTGGTATGTTTGTGATTTTCCCTGCAAAAGGTATATAGTAGTATTCCTTTCCTTTCACAAACACAATCATTATGACTTTCTCTACTGCTGCTGCTATAGCTGCTGCTAAGTCACTTCAGTCATGTCCAACTCTGTGCGACCCCATAGACGGCAGCCCACCAGGCTCCCCTGTCCCTGGGATTCTCCAGGCAAGAACACTGGAGTGGGTTGTCATTGACTTCTCCAATGCATGAAAGTGAAAAGTGAAAGTGAAGTCACTCAGTCGTTTCCGATTCCTAGCCACTCCATGGACTGCAGCCCACCAGGCTCCTCCGTCCATGGGATTTTCCAGGCAAGAGTACTGGAGTGGGTGCCACTGCCTTCTCTGGACTTTCTCTACATTTGCAAATATTTCCAACTTATGATGCATAAAAAGAGAGCTTTCTTCCTCAAACTGAAATTGTAGAAGAAATTTAAGTATTCACTGTAGTACTAAAAAAATTATTAGATTATTATGAGAAAACCACAGTCTCAAGAATATCTCCATATATAAAAATCATGAAATCAGAATGAATGTAAAACTCGATAAAGCTAGTTAATTAATAGCCTTATGTCAGCCAATGAAAAGATCTCAGAATAAAGTAGCTTGTAGCCTGAACAATAGACAGAATAACTCAGAGTGAGAAACGGACCCTGGTACAGTGATAAAATTACTTGGTTAATTAATTTAATGGCTGTGGAGCAATGAATTCTGTCCATCCTCTGAGAACTTCCAGGACCCAATGTAAAGCTACAAGCCACTTATTATAAGGTCAGTTTGAAGTGGGAGAAGTAGAACAATATTCCAGGTCACCTCAAACACAGTCAAAGCAAATAATCTTCACACCCAGAATATCTTCTCACCAATAGTAAACTGGATTAGCCATATATATATACATATATAACAAAAGACATCAAATAACTTCTCATAAGAAACTGAATCATTCCTCAGGAGAACACAGCTCACCATCTGTGGATGACCAAACCAATTAAATTACCAATACAAGTCAAACTAGATACTTTATTTATAAATATGAGTAACTATTATAGCTGGAAAACATACTAAATATATAATGCAAAAACACATATATTTGATTTGCTTAATGAGATTAGACTATCAAATTAACTATTTAAATATAAGAAATACATAAGTAACAAAGTAACTTGTCAATTAACTATTAACTGATTTAAAAAATAAATCTCATAACTTCTTCAACTTTTCAGAAGAGATTTTAGTTTAATTCTTAATAACAATATATTGTCAAGGCAACTAATACAAATTATAGACTTATTAGAGATTAAAAATTACCCATAAACCAGAGATATCATTTTTATATTATGAGTGTATCTCAAGGCTGTTAGAAATAACTTTTGCAAGAATAGCTCTATAATGTTGAATAGCATATATATTTCTGTAGCTGGATGGGGAAGAGGAATTATTTCTTATTCATATCTTGTTAGATTTCTTTCAAAAGGAGGAAAGAAAAGCCTGTGGCTTTCAAAAACCTCAAAATTATGGGATGCCAATAGTCAGCAATGAGAGTCAAGCAAAATATGACTAAGAAACTCGAAACCTAACATATGAAGAGGAAAGACGCATAATCAGTCTATGAGCAAATGGATTATACTAAACGGAGTATTTGACACACACCACCTTTGGAAGTCTTCGCTAAAAACTTAAGTAGGCAGATGGTACTCTGATGAGAATTAATTTCAAGTTTCAACCAGTCACTGATATTTAAATGAAGACTTTTAAACTTAAGTTTGATACTATACTCTTCTGACTACTGTAATCTTGACAAAGAGGCAAGAATATACAATGGAGAAAAGACAATCTCTTCAAAAAGTGGTGCTAGGAAAATTGGGCAGTTCAGTTCAATTGCTCAGTCATGTCTGACCCTTTGCGAACCCATGGACTGCAGGACACCAGGCCTCCCTGTATATCAAAAACTCCTGGAGTTTACTCAAACTCATGTCCATTAAGTTGCTGATGCCATCCAACCATCTCATCCACTGTCCTCACTTTCTCCTCTTGCCTTCAATCTTTCCCAGCATTGAGGTCTTTTCCAATGAGTCAGCTCTTCGCATCAGGTGGCCAAAGTATTGGAGTTTCAGCTTCAACATGAGTCTTTCCAATGAATATTCAGGACTGATCTCCTTTAGGATGGACTGGTTGGATCTCCTTGCAGTCCAGAGGAATCTCAAGAGTCTTCTCCAACACCACAGTTCAAAAGCATCAATTCTTCGGCGCTCACCTTTCTTTATAGTCCAACTCTCACATCCATCTTGACTACCGTAAATACCATAGCCTTGACTAGATGGACCATTGTTGGCAAAATACTATCTATGCTTTTTAAAATGCTGTCTAGATTGGTCATAACTTTTCTTTCAAGGAGTAAGCCTCTTTTAATTTCATGGCTGCAGTTACCATCTGCAGTGATTTTATTGCCACATTCAGACTTAAATTGAAGAAAGTAGGGAAAACCACTAAACCATTCAGGAATTACCTAAATCAAATCCCAAACAATTATACAGTGAAAGTGAGAAATAGATTTAAGGGACTAGATCAGATAGACAGAGTGCCTGATGAACTAAGGATGGAGGTTCATGACGTTGCACAGAGGACAGAGATCAAGACCATGCCCAGTAAAAGAAAGGCAAAAAAGCAAAATGGCTCTCTGAGAAGGCCTTACAAAGAGCTGTGAAAAGAAGAGAAGTGAAAAGCAAAGGAAAGGAAAGATATACCAACTTGAATGCAGGGTTCCAAAGATTAGAAAGGAGAGAAGAGAAAGTCTTCCTCAGTGATCAGTGCAAAGAAATAGAAGAAAACAATAGAATGGAAACAACTAGAGATCTCTTCAAGAAAATTAGACATACCAAGGGAACATTTCATGCAAATATGGGCACAATAAAGGACAGAAAAGGTATGGACCTAACAGAAGCAGACAATATTAAGAAGAGGTGGCAAGAATACACAGAAGAACTGTACCAAAAAGATCTTCACAACCCAGATAGTCACGATGGTGTGATCACTCACCTAGAGCCAAACATCCTAGAATGTGAAGTCAAGGGGGCCTTAGAAAGCATCACTATGAACAAAGCCAGTGGAGGTGATGGAATTCCAGTTGAGCTATTTCAACTCCTAAAAGATGATGCTGTGAGAGTGCTGCACTCAGTATGCCAGCAAATTTGGAAAACTCAGCAGTGGCCACAGGACTGGAAAAGGTCAGTTTTCATTCCAATCCCAAAAAAGGCAATGGCAAAGAATGCTCAAACTACCGCAAAATTATACTCATCTCACAGGCTAGCAAAGTAATACTCAAAATTCTCCAAGCCAGGCTTAAATAATATGTGAACCATGAACTTCCAGATTTTCAAGCTGGTTTTAGAAAAAGCAAAGGAACCAGAGATGAACTTGCCAATATCCACTGGATCATTGAAAAAGCAAGAGAGTTCCAAAATAATGTCTATTTCTGCTTTATTGACTATACCAAAGCCTTTGACTGTGTAGATCACAATAAACTGTGGAAAATTATGAAAGAGATGGGAATACCAGACCATCTCTCCTGCCTCTTGAGAGACCTGTATGCAGGTCAGGAAGCAACAATTAGAACTGGACATGAAAAACAGACTGGTTCAAATAGGAAAAGGAGTATGTCAAGGCTGTAAATTGTCACCCTGCTTATTTAACTTATATGCAGAGTACATCATGAGAAACACTAGGCTGGATGAAGCACATGCTGAAATCAAGATTGCTGGGAAAACCGGAATGGAACAACTAATGTAAAACAATGAAATTAGAACACGACTTAACACCATAAAAATAACTCAAAATGTATTAAAGAGTTGAATGTAAGGCCAGATATTATCAAATTCTCAGAGAAAAACAAAGAAAACACTCTGTGACCTAAGTCACAGCAAGACCTTTTTTGAAACACCTCCTGAGTAATGAAAATAAAAACATAAGTAAACAAACGGGACCTAATTAAACTTAAAAGCTTTTGCACAGCAAAGCAAAACATCAACAAGACAGATGAAAAAACAACCCTCAGAATGGGAGAAAATATTTGGAAAAGAAGCAATCAACAGTGGATTAATCTCCAAAAATACACAAACATCTCATACAGTCAGTTCAGTTCAGTTCAGTGGCTCAGTCGTGTCAGACTCTTTATGACCCCATGGACTGCAGCATGCCAGGCCTCCCTGTACATCACAAACTCCCGGAACTTACTCAAACTCATCTCCTTCAAGTTGGTGATGCCATCCAACCATCTCATCCTCTGTCCTCACCTTCTCCTCTTGTCTTCAATCTTTCCCAGCATCAGGGTCTTTTCCAATGAGTCAGTTCTTTGCATCAGATGGCCAAAGTATTGGGTTTCAGCTTCAGCATCAGTCCTTCCAATGAATATTCAGGACTGATTTCTTTTAGGATGGACTGGTTGGATCTCCTTGTAGTCCAAGGGACTCTCAAGAGACTCTCAAGGGACTCTCCTACACCACAATTCAAAAGCATCAGTTCTTTGGTGCTCAGCTTTCTTTATAGTCCAACTCTCACATCCAAACATGACTACTAGAAAAACCATAGGTTTGACTAGAGGGACCTTTGCTGGCAAAGTAATGTCTCTGCTTTTTAATATGCTGTCTACGTTGTCCATAACTTTTCTTCCAAGGAGCAAGGGTCTTTTAATTTCATGGCTGCAATCACATCTGTAGTGATTTTGGAGCCCAAGAAAATAAAGCCTGTCACCATTTCCACTATTTCTCCATCTATTTGCCATGAAGTGATGGGACCAGATGCCATGATCTTAGCTTTCTGAATGTTGAGTTTTAAGCCAACTTTTTCACTCTCCTCTTTAACTTTCATCAAGAGGCTCTTTAGTTCTTCTTCACTTTCTGCCATAAGGGTGGTGTCATCTGCATATCTGAGGTTATTGACATTTTTCCCAGCAATTTGATTCAAGCTTGTGCTTCTTCCAGCCCGGCATTTCTCATGATATACTCTGCATATAAGTTAAATAATCAGGGTGACAATATACAGGTGTATATTGTCATATATAAACATGACATACTCCTTTCCCGATTTGGAACCAGTCTCTTGTTCCATGTCCAGTTCCTACTGTTGCTTCCTGACCTGCAAACAGATTTCTCAAGAGGCAGGAGAGGTGGTCTGGTATTCCCATCTCTTTCATAATTTTCCACAGTTTATTATGATCCACAGAGTCAAAGGCTTTGGCATAGTCAATAAAGCAGAAATAGACATTATTTTGGAACTCTCTTTCTTTTTTGATGATCCAGAGGATGTTGGGAATTTAATCTCTGGTTCCTCTGCATTTTCTAAATTCAGCTTGAAAATCTGGAAGTTCATGGTTCACATATTGTTTAAGCCTAGCTTGGAGAATTTTGAGTATTACTTTGCTAGCCTGTGAGATGAGTATAATTTTGCGGTAGTTTGAGCATTCTTTGCCATTGCCTTTCTTTGGGATTGGAATGAAAACTGACCTTTTCCAGTCTTGTGGCCACTGCTGAGTTTTCCAAATTTGCTGGCATATTGAGTGCAGCACTTTCATAGCATCTCCTTTTGGGAGTTGAAATAGCTCAACTGGAATTCCATCACCTCCACTGGCTTTGTTTGTAGTGATGCTTCCTAAGGCCCACTTGACTTCACATTCCAGGATGTCTGGCTCTAGGTGAGTGATCACACCATCGTGATTATTTGGGTTGTGAAGATCTTTTGTACGGTTCTTCTGTGTATTCTTGCCACCTCTTCTTAATATTGTCTGCTTCTGTTAGGTCCATACCTTTTCTGTCCTTTATTGTGCCCATATTTGCATGAAATGTTCCCTTTGTATGTCTAATTTTCTTAAAGAGATCTGTAGTCTTTCCCATTTTATTGTTTTCCTCTATTTCTTTGCATTGATCACTGAGGAAGGCTTTCTTTTCTCTCCTTGCTAATCTTTGGAACTCTGCATTCAAGTTGGTATATCTTTCCTTTCCTTTGCTTTTCACTTCTCTTCTTTCCACAACTCATTGTAAGGCCTTCTCAGAGAGCCATTTTGCTTTTTTGTATTTCTTTTACTTGGGCATGGTCTTGATTCCCGTCTCCTGTACAATGTCAGGAACCTCAGGCCATAGTTCATCAGGCACTCTATCAGATCTAGTCCATAAAATCTGTTTGTCACTTCCACTGTATAATGATAAGGGATTTGATTTAGGTCATTCCTGAATAGTCTAGTGGTCTTGCCTACTTTCTTCTATTTAATTCAGTATTGGGCAATAAGGTGTTCATGATCTGAGCCACAGTCAGCTCCAGGTCTTATTTTTGCTGACTTTATAGAGTTTCTCCATTTTTGGCTGCAAAGAATATAATCAATCTGATTTCAGTACTGATCATCTGGTGATGTCTATGTGTAGAGTCTCAGGCAGTCTCATCAGCTCAGTGTCAAAATTAAATTAAAAAAACAACCCAATCATAAAATGGGCACAATACCTAAGCAGACATTTCTGCAAAGAAGATATACAGATGCCCCCAAATACATGAAAAGTTGCTCAACTATACTAATTATTAGAAAAATGCAAATCAAAATTACAGTGAGGTGTATCACCTCACAGCCTTCAGAATAGCCATTATTAAAAAGTTCTACAGGAGAGAAATGTGGAGAAAATGCTGGAGAGAGTGTGGAGAAAAGGAAACATTCTTTCACTGTTGTTGGGAGTGACAATTGGTATAGTTACTATGAAGAACAATAACAAAGCTTCCTTAAAAACTAAAAATAAAGGTATCATATGATACAGCAATTAAACTTCTAGGCATAGAAGTGGAGCAAATAATAATTTGAAAAGATCCATACACTCCAATGTTCATTGCAGAACTGAATAGCCAGGATATGGAATCAACCTAAATGTCCTTCAATAGAGAAATGTATTAATAAAAAAAGATGTTGTACACACATACAATGGCATATTACTGAGCCATAAAATGGAAATAATGCCATTTGCAGCAACATGGATGAACCTAGAGATTGTCATACAGAGTAAACTCAGAGAAAGACAAATATATGATATTACTTATATGTGCCATCTAAAAAAATGCTTCAAATTATTTACAGAACAGAAATAGAATCATAGATGTAAAAACAAATTTATGGTTCCTGCGGGGAAGAGGGGAGAAGGATAAACTGGGAGAATGAGATTGACATACACATACTGGAATGGGTTGCCATGCCCTTCTCTAGGGGATCTTCAGATCCAGGGATTGAATCCCGGTCTCCCACATTGCAGGCAAATTCTTTACTATATGAGCCACCAGAGAAGCCACTATTAAAATATAACTAATAAGAATCCCCTGTATAGCACACAGAACTCTATTCAATATTCTATCATGGCCTAAATGTGAAAAGAATCTAAAAAATTGGATATATGTGTAACTGATTCACTTTATTGTACACCTGACACTAACATGGTATTGTAAATCAATTACTCCAATTGAAAAACAACAACTAAGTTTGATAGTATGAACTGGAGAAAGCTGTTTCTCTATGTAATATTCGGGCACAGAGTTTTTAGGAGATGTCATGGTTTTATTTCTGAAATAGAGGAGTTAGAAATCATAGATAGAGAAGAGTCAGAGAAGGAAAGAGGGAAGTCAGCTGAAAGATCTGACAGAACCTTGAACCTGATGGGAGAAATTATCCAGAGAATTTCTAAAAACTAGCATATGTAATAGTTGGATCCTGTTATTTCTTGCCTAAATATCTTTCTGAAGGTGAAGAATGTTGCTGTCCTCATGACCTGGTTTCAAATCCCAGTTCTGCTACTCAGCTACATGACCCCAGGAGAGCCACTTAACCTCTCTCTGCTCAATCCTCTCTCTATGTAATGCTGATAATACTAGGGACCTACTTTATACAGTTGTTGTGAGGACTAATTGACCTAATACATTAAAAAATCTGAGACTGGCACTTCTAAACATTCAGAAGGTACACATACTGCTTTTATTCTATTAATTCTTGGTGCTGGACGAGCAGAGTAAGCACCCTCTTAGTTGATTGAGGGATACTTTGTTGTAGGTATGTGTTGAACAGACTGCCATCTAATCCCCTTCTTGGTACCAGTGCTTGGAAGAAAGGATTTCAGATTCTGGCTACTTCTGAAGCCTTTGTGTTTAGTGGATCTTGCTCTTAGATTCAAATATATACTTTTATCTCTACACTAAACTCTTCTTGACCTAACTTGTTTATGGCCTTAATTACTATTTATCATGTGTTAAGTGGAGCCATCTGATACACAGATAAAGACAATAAACATGATCATTTTTTCTGTATATTAAAGGATATTTCAGTAGGAATAGGAGGAAATGTATATTTTTGCAATATAGATGCTTCCAAATGTTGATTTGCTGTTGATTTCTGTTTAAATGGAAAAGCACAATCCATCAGCAGTTTTTTATTCATTGCTCAGATTTCTGCTGAGCAATGCCTGTGACAGAGCCAAAATGACTAAGATAATACATGAAGTAGAAACAGGTTATAAATATTTAGATTTTTTTAATATGCATTTTCAAGATTTACCTTAAGTTCTGTCCTCTCACTAATTAGAAAAGGGTGGGTGGGAAAGGGGCTGAGTAAAAAGCTGATAATAATAACAGTAACAACAATCCTGATATTGCTTTTGAAATCCAAACATTAGGATTTATGATATCCAAACTCTAAGAAAATCAGAAGACATCACTATCAAACATCTAAACTTGAAAATAATTCTATGTACTGATTAGTATCCTAAGTACCCCTAAAAAAATAAGAGCAAAAGTTACCCTACAGAATGTTGCTTTTCATATTTTAGAAAAATAAAAATAAGTATATATGTATCTAGATACACACACACACACACACATATATATATATGTATATAGAAAAAGCAAGAGAGTTCCAGAAAACATCTATTTCTGCTTTATTGACTACGCCAAAGCCTTTGACTGTATGGAAAACAATAAACTGTGGAAAATTCTGGAAGAGATGGGAATATCAGACCACCTGACCTGCCTCTTGAGAAACCTGTATGCAGGTCAGGAAGCAACAGTTAGATCTGGACATGGAACAATAGACTGGTTCCAAATAGGAAAAGGAGTACGTCAAGGCTGTATATTGTCATCCTGCTTATTTAACTTCTTGCAGAGTATATAATGAGAAATGCTGACCTGGATGAAACACAACCTGGAATCAAGATTGCCGGGAGAAATATCAATAACCTCAGATATGCAGTTGACACCACTCTTATAGCAGACAGTGAAGAACTAAAGAGCCTTTTGATGAAAGTGAAAGAGGAGAGTGTAAAAGTCGGCTTAAAGCTCAAAATTCAGAAAACTAAGATCATGGCATCCGGTCCCATCACTTCATGGCAAATAGATGGGGAAACAGTGGGAACAGTGTCAGACTTCATTTTCTGGGGGCTCCAAAATCACTGCAGGTGGTGATTGCAGCCATGAAATCATATGGTTATTATCTTTCAACTTGTTAATGTGGTGTATTACGTTGAAGGATTTGCGGAGAATAAAGAATCCTTGCATCCCTTGCATGCCCATTTGGTCATGATGTATGATCTTTTTAATATGTTGTTGGATTCTGTTTGCTAGGATTTTGTTAAGGATTTTTTCATTTATGTTCATCAATGATATTGGCCTGTAGTTTTCTTTTTTTGTGGCATCTTTGTCTGGTTTTGGTATTAGGGTGTTGGTGGCCTCATAGAATAAGCTTGGAAGTTTACCTTCCTCTGCAATTTTCTGGAAGAGTTTTGAGTAGGACAGGTGTTAGCTCTTCTCTAAATTTTTGGTAGATTCAGCTGTGAAACTGTCTGGTCCTGGGCTTTTGTTTGCTAGGAGATTTCTGAATACAGTTTCAATTTCTGTGCTTGTGATGGGTCTGTTAAGATTTTCTATTTCTTCCTGGTTCAGTTTGTAAAGTTGTACTTTTCTAAGAATTTGTCCATTTCTTCCAAGTTGTCCATTTTACTGGCATATAGTTGCTAATAGTAGTCTCTTATGATCCTTTGTATTTCTGTGTTGTCTGTTGTGATTCCTCCATTTTCATTTCTAATTTTGTTGATTTGATTCTTCTCCCTTTGTTTCTTGATGAGTCTGGCTAGTGGTTTGTCAATTTTATTTATCTTCTCAAGAATCAATTTTTAGCTTTATTGATTTTTGCTGTGGTCTCTTGTTTCTTTTGCATTTATTTCTGCCCTAATTTTTAAGATTTCTTTCCTTCTACTAAGCCTGGGTTCTTCATTTCTTCCTTTTCTAGTTGCTTCAGGTGTAGAGTTAAGTTATTTATTTGACTTTTTTCTTGTTTCTTGAGGTAAGCCTGTATTGATATGAACCTACCCCTTAGCATTGCTTTTACAGTGCCCCACAGGTTTTGGGTTGTTTTGATTTAATTTTCATTTGTTTCTATGCATATTTTGATTTCTTTCTTGATTTCTTCTGTGATTTGTTGGTTATTCAGCAGTGTGCTGTTCAGACTCCATATGTTAGAATTTTTAATAGTTTTTCTCCTGTAATTGACATCTGATCTTACTGCATTGTGGTCAGAAAAGATGCTTGGAATGATTTCAATTTTTTTGAATTTACCAAGGCTAGATTTATGGCCCAGGATGTGATCTATCCTGGAGAAGGTTCCATGTGCACTTGAGAAAAAGGTGAAATTCATTGTTTTGGGGTGAAATGTCCTACAGATATCAATTAGGTCTAACTGGTCCATTGTATCATTTAAAGTTTGTGTTTCCTTGTTAATTTTCTGTTTAGTTGATCTATCCATAGGTGTGAGTGAGGTATTAAAGTCCCCCACTATTATTGTGTTATTGTTAATTTCCCCTTTCATACTTGTTAGCATTTGCTTTACATATTGCAGTGGTCCTATGTTGGGTGCATATATATATTTATAATTGTTATATCTTCTTCTTGGATTGATCCTTTGATCATTATGTAGTGTCCTTCTTTGTCTCTTTTCAAGGCCATTATTTCAAAGTCTATTTTATCTGATATGAGTATTGCTACTCCTGCTTTCTTTTCATCTCTGTTTGTGTGGAATATCTTTTCCAGCCCTTTACTTTCAGTCTGTATGTGTCCTTTGTTTTGAGGTCCTTTGTTTGAAGTGTTGTAAACAATTCCATTCACCATTGCAATGAAAAGAATAAAATACTTGGGAATGTAACTACCTAAAGAAACAAAAGAGCTATATATATATATAAAACTATAAAACACTGATGAAGGAAATCAAAGAGGACAGAAATAGATGGAGAAATATACTATGTTCATGGATTGGAAGAATCAATATAGTGAAAATGGGTGTACTACCCAAAGCAATCTATAGATTCAATGCAATCCCTATCAAACTACCAAGGGAATTTTTCAGAGCTAGAACAAATAATTTCACAATTTGTATGGAAATACAAAAAAACTCGAATAGCCAAAGTAATCTTGAGAAAGAAGAATGGAACTGGAGGAATCAACCCACCTGACTTCAGGCTCTACTAGAAAACCACAGTCATTAAGACAGTACAGTACTGGCACAAAAACAGAAATATAGATCAAAGGAACAAAATAGAAAGCCCAGAGATATATCCACGCACCTATGCACACCTTATCTTTGACAAAGGAGGCAAGGATAGACAATGGAGAAAAGACAATCTCTTTAACAAGTGGTACTGGGAAAACTGTTCAACCACTTGTAAAAGAATGAAACTAGAACACTTTCTAACACCATACACAAAAATAAGCTCAAAATGGATTAAAGATCTAAATGTGTTACCAGAAACTATAAAACTCCTGGAGGAGAACATAGGCAAACACTCTCTGACATAAATCACAGCAGGATTTTGCTGTTGGTAGGAATACAAACTAGTACAGCCACTATGGAGAACAGTGTAGAGATTCCTTAAAAAATTGGAAATAGAACTGCCATATGACCCAACAATCCCACTGCTGGGCATACACACCAAGGAAACCAGAATTGAAAGAGACATGGGTACCCCAATGTTCATCGCAGCACTGTTTATAATAGCCAGGACATGGAAGCTACCTAGATGTCTATCAGTAGATAAATGGATAAGAAAGCTGTGGTACATATAAACAATGGAGTATTACTCAGCCATTAAAAAGAATACATTTGAATCAGTTCTAATGAGGTGGATGAAACTGGAGCCGATTATACAGAGTGAAGTAAGCCAGAAAGAAAAACACCAATACAGTATACTAATGCATATATAGGGTATTTTAAAAGATGGTAATGATAAGCCTATAGGAGAGACAGCAAAAGAGACATTGATATATAGAACAGTCTTTTGCACTCCATGGGAGAAGGCAAGGGTGGGATGATTTGAGAGAATAGCATTGAAACATGTATATTATCATATGTGAAACAGATCACCAGTTCAGGTTCAATGAATGAGACAGGGTGCTCAGGGCTGGTGCACTGGGATGACCCAGAGGGATGGGATGGGGAGGGAGGTGGAAGGGAGGCCCAGGATGGGAAACGCATGTACACCCATGGCTGATTCATGTCAATGAATGTATGTATGGCAAATGAATGTATGGCAAAACCACTACAGTATTACAAAGTAATTAGCCTCCAATTCAAATAAATAAATTTTTAAAAATAAAAAAAGAATGTATTATATACATATGTATAATTGACTCACTTTTCTGTACAGCAGAAATTAATACATTATAAATCAACTGTACTTCCATAAAATAAATAAATAATAAATTAAAAAAGTAAAGGTTAGAAAAAAAAAAAAAAGCAGAGACATCACTTTGTCAACAAAGTTCCATCTAGTCAAGGCTATGATTTTCCAGTATTCATGTATGGCTGTGAGAGTTGGACTGTAAAGAAAGCTGAGTGCAGAAGAATTGATGCTTTTGAACTGTGGTGTTGCAGAAGACTCTTGAGAGTCCCTTGGACTGCAAGGAGATCCAATCACTCCATCCTAAAGGAAATCAGTCTGGGGTGTTCATTGGAAGGACTGATGCTGAAGCTGAAACTCCAATACTTTGGCCACCTGACACGAAGAGCTGACTCATTTGAAAAGACCCTGATGTTGTGAAAGATTGAGAGCAGAAGAGAAGGAGATGACAGAGGATGAGATGGTTGGATGGAATCACCGACTCAATGGACATGAGTTTGGGTAAACTCCGGGAGTTGGTGATGGACAGAGAGGCCTGGTGTGCTGCGATTCATGGGGTCACAAGGAGTCAGACACGACTGAGCAACTGAACTGAACTAATTCGGACATTCAAGACTAAAGGACAACATGATGATTTCAGTAGAAAATGTTAAAATATACTAGGGGAAGACTACACATATACAAAAATTCAATCTCACAGGTTTGCATAACATTTCAGGGATTCAGAGATTCTCTTCCTCCCTCAGACTTTTGATGGATAACCTTGAAATAACCTCCACAGTATTATATGTTCTGCATCCAAATACAAAAAAAAAAAAAAAAATCACTAAAAATTATTTGATCATGGGCATTATATCACCTGACAAACTCTTGATCTGGTACTATATATTAGTTCTCAGTACTGAATATGATGCTGCAAACTTGTCTTATAAAAGTTATGGGACCCAAAGAAGAAAAAGTTCTGAATTAAGCCCATTTCAAATGGAAGAAATTGAACACTTACAGGCTCAGAGCCAAAAGAAGTACAACTGTTGCTTCTTTCATTATGTACTGTTGAACTGATGGTCAAGTTTTACTTACAATACAACTAGCCGTGCACTTGAACTGATGGTCAGTTTCACTCACAATATAACTAGCCTCATGTTAGCTTAGAAAATTTTAAAGGATATTTGGTCAAATGGCCTGAAGTAATAGATCAAAATATCTACTGGGTATCAAATCATGGCCAATGTAACTAACATATTTACCATCCAAGGTAAAGTGCAGGTCATGTGCACCTATGTGAATGACAGCTTTCCTTTACAGAACTATATGTTATAAACCACTTAAAAATTGGGACATACAGCTCTGCTGGAAAATAGTTAGGAAGTTTCTTACAACATTAACAGTATATTTGCAAAAGATCCAGAAATTGTACTTGTGGGTATTTTTCCTAGAGAAATGAAAATTTATATTTACATAAAAATCTAAACATAAATGTTCATGTTTTATTTATAACAATAAAAAACAGGCAAGAATAATGCAGAGGGTTGCCATTGCCTTCTCCAGGGGATCTTCCCTACTCAGGTTTAGAACCTGCATCTCCTGCACTGACAGGTGGATTCTTTACCACCAACCCACCAGGGAAGCCACAAAGGAGTACTACTCAGCAATAAAAAAGGAACAAGTTATGGTTATATGTAACAAATTGGATAGATCAAGGATCTATCCAAGGATAAGGATAGATCATTATGCTGAGTAAAAAGACATCTAAAAGGTTACATATTGTATTATTCTATTTACTTATAAAAATTCTTTAGGTTATAAAATTAACAGTGATGGCTGCCAGGGGTTAAGGCTGGAAGATTATGAGCATGGAACAATAACATGAAGGAATTATTTTGTGACAAATTCTGTATCTGATTGTGGAAATAGTTATGTGAATAAATACATGTGATAAAGTTCCATGTAACTATAATCTCATCTCTTAAAAAAATGAGTGCATGTAGAAACTTATGAAATCTATAAAAGGTTTTTAGTTGAGTTAATAGCAGTATGCTGATGTAAATATTCTGACTTCAATAATTTACTTTGGTAGTGTAAGGTGCTATCATTATAGTAAAGATACAAATGAATTATGTATAATCTTTAACTATGAGGATAAACTACTTCAAAATAAAAAAAAAAGTATAATCTTTAAGACTACTTCAAATAAAAATAAAGTAAGTAAGTACAGTAAGAATGTATGTGCCAAAAGTATACTTAGAAAAATTAGTCTGAACTTCTTTTTTGGCTGTAGTTAGATTTTAGTGTCCATTTATTATTGACATAGTTTCTAGTTTATGTCAATAAACCCAAAGTGTATGACCACTGTGTCTTTCTGTTGTTGTTGCTGTTTACCATTAAAAGGTGGCAATATTTATGGGATATCCCCAAATATTACATACTGGAGGATGTACTACCAAATGGTTTAGTTAATTAAACATACTTCTTGGGCATTCGTGGGAATATACTGTATTAAATATATTTCAGCATAAAAGCTTTAAAATGGTAATATCATGAAAATATTGATGGGTGTTGGAAAGAAAGTATTTAATTTCTGGAAATCATCTTAATTATTTCAAATTTTGCATTTGACTGTTGCTCTGATTTTAAATGAATTCTGATATCACTTCAAGACTTGAAACCATATTCTCTAAATACTTTTATTCACTGGGATTATATGATGCACTGCTTTACAGTGTAATATCAGTTAAAAGTAAAAAAAAAAATGCATGATTTTTTCAGCACACAGAAAAGTGATCTGCCTCCAAAAATACACATAATAGAGACACAGATGTATAGAACAGTTTTTTGGACTCTGTGGGAGAGGGCGAGGGTGAGATGATTTGGGAGAATGGCATTGAAACATGTATAATATCATATGTGAGACAAATTGCCAGTCCAGGTTTGATGCATGATACAGGATGCTCGGGGCTGGTGCACAGGGATGACCCAGAGGGATGGTACGGTGAGGGAGGTGGGAGGGGGTTCAGGATGGGGAACACATGTATACCTGTGGCGGATTCATGTTGATGTATGGCAAAACCAATACAATATTATAAAGTAATTAGCCTTAAATAAAAACAAATAAATTTATATTAAAAAATAAAATAACAACTATACTCCATATATGCATATATAATTCTCTAATATTTTGCACATACATAGTGTACTTAGTCAGAGAAGGCAATGGCACCCCACTCCAGTACTCTTGCCTGGAAAATCCCATGGATGGAGGAGCCTGGTGGGCCGCAGTCCATGGGGTCACTAAGAGTCGGACAAGACTCAGCTACTTCACTTTCACTTTTCACTTTCACGCACTGGAGAAGGCAATGGCAACCCACTCCAGTGTTCTTGCCTGGAGAATCCCCAGGGATGGGGAAGCCTCGTGGGCTGCCGTCTATGGGGTCGCACAGAGTCGGACATGACTGAAGCGACTTAGCAGTAGCAGCAGTGTACTTAGTTCTCCAATTACATTCTTGAGTTTTAAGACATTAAGTGTTTTTTCTATTTCTATTGCATCTTTGTTGTTTCTTAGCAAAGTTGATACATTTATTTTTGGTTTACAAGAATTGCTTTGTTGATTATAGAAGCTAGTACTATATTGAATGCTGTTTCCAGAAAACAAATATTTCAAATTATATCTAATCATCTGGTTCAAATATATTGCTTTCTCAGGCTTTTGTCAGCAAAACTAGCTCAATTTATCAACTCTGTGTATTCAATTGTGAATAAATGCTAAAATTTCTCCTACTTTTTACCATTCTTTTATGAAGTAAAAATTTTTACCAGATGTACAAAAAGTCTAGTAACTTTCATTTTATAGAATAAGAAGCAAATTTTAAAGATTTCATTATTGTCAAAAGATATTCCTATTTTTAAACATTATTGTCATTATATGCATACTAGAAAGACTACAATTTATAAGTATAATTATATATGATACATGTATTGAAACACACAAATACACAAAATATGTACATACATACAAATACACTGACAATAAAAAATGCTGGCAATGATATAAAGCAATTAAAATTCCAATATATTGTAGCTGGGAATAGAGAAGGGCACTGTAGCCTGTATACTAGTGGGGCAGTTCCCAGAAAGTTAAACTAACATCTGAAACTGACACAGAAAACCCATACCAAGGCTTTTATGCAAGAGAAATAAAAGGTCATATTCACACAAATACTTGTATACAGCCATTTATAGTACCTTTATTCATTTGGGAAATTTAGATTTTATCTGGGAACTAACTCAAGTGTTTTTAATTGAGTAAACAGATTTTAAAAAGTTGTACTTCATACAATGCATTGCTGCTGCTGTTGCTGCTGCTAAGTCACTTCAGTCGTGTCCTACTCTGTGTGACTCCATAGACGTCAGCTCACCAGGCTCCCCCATCCCTGGGATTCTCCAGGCAACAACACTGGAGTGGGTTGCCATTTCCTTTTCCAATGCATGAAAGTGAAAAGTGAAAGTGAAGTCGTTCAGTCAAGTCCGACTCTTAGCGACCCCATGGACTGCAGCCTGCCAGGCTCCTCCATCCATGGGATTTTCCAGGTGAGAGTACTGGAGTCGGGTGCCATTGCCTTCTTCCCAGTGCACTACTACTCAGCATTAAAATGGAACAAAATATGGAAATATACAACATGAATGAATTTCAAGGTGTTATATGTTAAATAAAGGGAGCTAGTCTAAAAGGGTCCCAGTGATATGAAACATGGTATGACTAAGCAGTTCCACCCCTGGGTGAGTATCTGGAAGAGTTAAAATACTAATTCAAAAGTTATATGCATCCCAATGTTCACAGCATCACCATGTACAATAGCCAAGACTTGAAGCAAACCATATGACCATCAAAAGACAACTGGTTTAAGAACATATAGTACATATATACAGTGTAATATTACTCAGTCCTCAAAAAGAATGAAATACTGTCATTTGCGCTATATCAATGAACCTAGAGAATTTATGCATAGTGAAGTCAGTCTGGCAGAGAAAGACAAATACTGCACAATGTCACTTATAATGTAGAAACTAAAAAATAATATACATGAAGGTACATACAAAATAGACTCACAGATATAGAAAACAAACTTGGGGTTACTAAGGGGGACAGGGAAGGGGGAGGAAAAAATTAGAGGTATGGAATTAACATATACAACCTATTGTATATACAATAGATAAGAAAAAGGACATACTGTAGAGCTCAGGATATTATCATTATTTTGTAATAAACTACAATGGGATATAATTTGCAAAAATACTGAATCACTATGCTAGACACCTGAAACTAACACAATATTGTACATCAACTATGTTGTTGTTTTTGTTGTTTAGTTGCTAATTCGTAAGCAGCCCTTTTGTGATGCATGGACTGTGTAGACCACCAGGTTCCTGGGTCTAATTTAAAAATTTAGTTAAAATTAATATTTCAAATTTTATAGATATATTTTGTTATTTTTTAAAATTATGACACCCTTTATTTTATTTAGGCCATGTAGCTCGCAGGATCTAAATTTCCCCAACCAGGGATTGAATCCATGACCTGAGCAGTAGGGAATTCCCCATTATTTTTAAAATTTTCCTCTTCTTCTTCTCCTCACCCCCATGAGTATGTAACTAACCAAAAAGAAACAGAAGAACTCTACAACCATTTCTAAAATACAATTAGATGACATACAAATGGTCAAGGAAGCACATGAAAACATGCTCAACATCACTGATGATTAAAGAAATGTAAATCAAAACTGCAATGAGGTCCCATACCATACTGGTCTGAATGGCCATCATCAAAAATATCTACAAACAACAAATGCTGAAGAGGGTGTGGAGAAAAGCGAAGCCTCCTATACTGTTGGTGGGAATGTAAATTGGTATAGCCAGCATGGAGAACAGTATGGAGGTTCCTTAAGAAACTAAAGGTAGAGCTATCATATGATCCAACAATCCCGTTCCTGTGAAAAAATGTCAAAAAATTAATTTGAAAAGATACATGTACCCCAATGTTCACTGCAGCACTATTTACAATAGCCAGGATATGGAATCAACCTAAAAGTCCATCAACAGAGAAATGGATAAAAAAGATGCAGTCCATATATTCAATGAAATATTACCCAGCTATAAAAAAGAATGAAATAATGCAGCAACATGGATGGACGTAGTGATTGTCATACTGAGTGAAGTCAGAGGAACAGAAATATCATATGATATCCTTTATAGATGGAATCTAAAATATGGTACAAATTAAAGTATTTACAAAAGAGAAACAGAGTCACAGATGTAAATAACAAACTTACAGTTACCAGTCAGGGAAGTGCAGGGAGTGATAAATTGCAAAGCTGGGACTAACATATACAAACCACTGTATATATAATAAGGACCTACTGTATAGCACAGGGAATTTTACTCAATAGTCTGTAAAGGCCTATATGGGAATAGAATCTAAAAAGACAAAATGCATATGTATATATAACTGATTCACTTTGCTGTACACCTGAAACTACCACAACATATATCAACTATATTCCAATAAAAATTTTAAAATTATTATATAATTTTTTAAAAGCAATTTAAAAACTGACAAATTTCCTAAGGTTCTATTATTTTATTCTCTATTGATGTGACTTTATATGTGACTATGAATTTATCTGTGCAACATTAATGTGAAATATCTACTTAAGAGTTAATTGGATAAAAATACTTGTCACTTGATTATTAGGCTTCCTGCTGGTAATACAAAATTATACTCGGCTGCTGGAATTGACTTAAATGTTCACACAAAAAAAATGTTATTTCTGATTCTACTGACTTTTCCATCGTGTTTTATCTTCATTCAAATCAAAAGGACATTGTAGAACAAGGAAAAAATGACAAGTATGTAGGATCAGCCTTTGACCATTACTACTGTATGCCTACAACTGAATTTGCATCATGGGAATACCATCAATAGGTAAGTAACAACAGTTTTGTTGTTCAGTCTGCTTATTTGTCCCATGGGATGCAGAGTGTTAGTTATAATTTCAGTGCCTACTGTGTAATGAAAAATTGGCAGGACAGGGTACGAAAAGAGCATCTGAGTAATGCAACTGACAAAGACAAGCAAAGTTTGACACAAGATTCATATATGTACATAATGTGGCTGCTATTTAGTCACTTTGTAATCTTAGACAAATCACAGAATCTGTCTAAATGTAGTGCCCTCCCTTAACATGGAGGAATAATAGTAAACCTTCAAATGCTGTTAAGAGGATCAGAGACAATTAATGTAATAATTTTATGCAATTATGAATAAAATATTTGTTTCGCCTTTTTGAGAGGGTACTTTTTAGGTAATCCCATAGTTTAAAGATATAGGGACACTCTATATATTCAGAGGAATTCTATTATAATTCTATTACAGAGAATACAAAAGAACACAGCAACAGAGAATAAAGAAGCTTTCAGTGTTTAATTATATTTTCAGTAGAGTTAATCCATATGAAGCATAAAGTTGTAATTAGGTAGTGCTTTAGATGAAAATAATTACCATTTTAGGGACTTCACTTGAATCTTCAAGATATGCCAACTGATTAGCTCATTCCAAAGACAAAATTATAGTGCAACATCCTCTTTCAAAAACTGACCCTCATCACCTAGACAATTAAGTATTTTTGAAAAGTATGATCTCCCTACATTCCAACACTGAGTAAACTGAAGTGAGAAAACATTTTAGAAATAGTTAGCTAATTTGGACATGCCTTCTGATAGTATTCATAAAAGCATTAGACTGTATTTTATGTCTTAAATCCTATATTGTAATGGTTAAAACTTGGTTTCTTTTTTTATCTCCCTTAATAATGATTCCAAATTCCCAAGCATACATACTTTTTCAATTTAAAATATTAATCAAATTAGATATCATATTCCATTCATAGCCAAATGAAATCAACTAGTATTTAATAAGTGTTTATACATGAGATGCACTATGTTTCCTGGACGATAAATAAAAGAAATAAATTATGAATTCTTGCCTCAGAGGGTAATATATGAGTGTGGACTATAATCTGAAAATAAGCTAAGAAAGTTTTTATAAAGGAAAATTACCAAGTCAATACCTAAGAAAGAGATGCAGAGACCATGATAAACACATTATCTATTGGAGTGAAGAGTATAAACATATCTCAAAGGAAAAACAAAAACAAACCCACATAGGATTTACTGAGAATGATGTTAGACTGATTCAATGACTTTGAGAAAGGCAATGATGAGAGGTATATACAATAGGTTGCTTGGGACAAGATTGTTTAGACTTTGTAATGCTAGATTTAGGTATTTTAATTTGATGCTTTCCATTTCTCTAAATGGAAATTCATTTAAACTTTCTGAAGATAATTTTTTATCAGAGTAATAATGAAAAAGCAGAAATGGAAATGTCAGTTAAATTGGGGATTTTTTCTTTTTTTTTTTTAATATGGGGAAAAGATAACTAACATTCCAACTGTAGTGATATTAGAAGAAAGGAAAGACAATATGCACGTGAGAAATCCTGAAGAAATAGTCATTAGGATTTAAGGATGGAAAAGTTAAAACCGAATAAGAACTAGCTATCAACATAGAAAAGCTTTTAACTCCAGGCAGCTTTGAGAATTGGAAATTTAAGATGAACTCATCTAGTGAGCAGGGAGAAATATTTTAAAAGCCTGTTAAACTCAAAGAAGCAATACATTTAAATGGAACTATCTGAGGAATCACTGCAAATTGGGAATTGCACACTAAAACTCGAGAAAACTCAGACTGGCAGGAGTAATTTTAGGGTCCAGCACATTGATGAGAGAACTGAGGCCACAGACTTGAACGAAATCTCTAACTGAAAGCTAGCAAAGAGAATGTCCCCCAGGAGAAATCTGAGGAATAGCAATACTTGAGAATGTAAAGAAAAAGCAACAAGGAAAGGTATTTATTATGATTTAGATAAAGCAATATTTTTAAAAAGAATGAAATGGCCAATTGTGTTGCCTTCTAGAATGAAGTTAATGAAGGTGGAAAAAGAGGAGAAAATTGGACTGACAACTGAAAAGACTGTGTTAGAAGATTAAGTTCCAAGAGGTAGGGATGAAAACCAGATTAGGGACTTCCCTGGTGGCCCAGTGGTTAACAATCTGCCTTCCAATACAAAGGTTTGATCCCTGGTTGGGGAACTAAGATCCTGCTGCATGCATTATAAAAATAAATAAATAAGAAAGTCAAATAAATAAATAAGAAAGAAAATCAGATTAAAAGGATTAAGAAATTAGTATTTGGTGAGCAATTGGAGGCAGCAAATAATGTACCATGCTTTCTAGAATGATTACAAATCAAGATTTAGTCAATGTGAAATTCTTTTTTTTTTTTTCAATTTTATTTATTTTTTTTCCAATTTTATTTTTTTTTAATTCTTTTTTAATTTTATTTTATTTTTAAACTTTACATAATTGTATTAGTTTTGCCAAATACCATAATGAATCCGCCACAGGCATACATGTGTTCCCCATCCTGAACCCTCCTCCGTCCTCCCTCCCCATACCATCCCTCTGGGTCGTCCCAGTGCACTAGCCCCAAGCATCCAGTATCGTGCATCGAACCTGGACTGGCAACTCGTTTCATACATGATATTTTACATGTTTCAATGCCATTCTCCCAAATCTTCCCACCCTCTCCCTCTCCCACAGAGTCCATAAGACTGTTCTATACATCAGTGTCTCTTTTGCTGTCTCGTACACAGGGTTATTGTTACCATCTTTCTAAACTCCATATATATGCGTTAGTATACTGTATTGGTGTTTTTCTTTCTGGCTTACTTCACTCTGTATAATAGGCTCCAGTTTCATCCACCTCATTAGAACTGATTCAAATGTATTCTTTTTAATGGCTGAGTAATACTCCATTGTGTATATGTACCACAGCTTTCTTATCCATTCATCTGCTGATGGACATCTAGGTTGTTTCCATGTCCTGGCTAATCAATGTGAAATTCTTGAAGGAGTTCTATCTAGCCAGAAAATGGGATTGTCATTGAAGCCTAGAATACACAGAGCCAACATTAATGAGTATAGACTCTGGCGGCTAGAGTAGAATCAAGGAGAGGGCACAGAGAGTCCAGGGAAAGCCTGCCTGGTCTGCAAAGGGAGCTTAGCGCTCTCAGAGGAGGCAGCCTAGTAACAAAAATGTTGCTCCCAACAGCTTAAGTAGCTGTTTGCCTGGAGAAATGGCAATAGATACAGAAAAGGAGAAGCACTCAAAGGAGAAGAACTCGATATCAGGTAGGTATATCAGAGAACAGAGTATCAAACACTTATGAAACGGCACACATCAAGGTGACCAAAAGAAAAACATTGTGAGGGGGTCATTGAGAATTTACAACGGTGATTCAAAATGGGACTAAAAAGGAAGTCATGACCTTGTAAGTATTGTTAAGAAATGATAACTCTCCCTTCAGTAGAAAGAATAATAGGATCCCAAGCATGGGGGTGATATTTATTTCCGTCAATCACAAGATTTGCCAAGCTATTCCCTTAGCTTTATGAAAAAAGAAGAAAGGTAGAGAAAATGAAAACAATCAATTGTCAATAATGGGACCATTTATGCATGTTTCTTCTAGTTTTGAAATTTTGGAAGCCTCCAAGATTGGGAATTAGGAAACTCATAAATACTCTGAATTTTAAGTTTATGTTAGAGCCTGCCTTTAAGTTAAATAAGAAAAAAAAGTCTGAGTGGTCTCTGAAGTTACAGTAAAAGCAACTGTAAAAATGGTGGGCATGATTATCATTATACTACAATGATTATTACACTGTAATGATTATTCATTACAATAAAGGGACTTTATTTAGGTCTGAGGAATGAACCAGTATGACTATGAGCAAGCCAATGGGACCAAACAGGAAGATGCTCAACAGAAAAGACAGCAAAGAACTCAGATGCTCAAGTGAACTTCCCCTGCATCTAAAGATACTGAATAATTTCTTCACAACACTAGGAAAAATCCTATCACTGGAAAATATCATGAATTAAAAATGACTGACTATGATGCAAAGTAACCAGTCACTTGGGGATGACTTGCCTATTATTACTAGCTTACAGAAACAGACAAAATAAAATATAGGCTTCCATTCAATTATTTCATTTGTTAGGGCTTTCTGAAAAAGCACTTTAAATTTTAATCTGTATCAAGAATAAATGCATCACTGTAGCTACACTATACATTTTATAGATTCCTAGATGATGTACCAACACCCATAATTTTCAAGAATTACCACCCAGAGGGAAAATCATCAGTTGTGAAAAATAAACATTTTTAAAAATTAGTGTGGGCTATTTATTAGGGACATACTTTCCTAAAATGAATGATCACTTTTAAAATTCGTGACCCAAAACAGTTGCTCTTCTTAGCTGTGAGATTGGCACCCACCAGCACTGTGTGTTAGGAGAAAGATGCTTTTTTAAGACCTGTTAATTTAACTTATGTAAATTAATTGGCTGAAACACAAAGCAAGAGTGCAGAATTTTACCATTTGGATGACTTTATTAACTGAAAAGTCAGGTGTTAAAACACATTTAAAGCTCTGTTATTCTGTTCTCTGCTGGTGTGATGTGGGCAGATTCTCACTTGTTAATTATATTGTGTATAAAAAAGTGGAAAAACTAAATTGAAAGAAATAAAATATTCTATATAAGTACTTTTTCGCATGGAAGCTTATGTCCACAAAAAAATTCAGCACTTTCTGTCACAAAACTAGCTTTGTCCTAATCACAACCCCATAGTCACAGATTATTATGACAGAATTACTTCCTTTTTCAAATACTGCGTTTTGCTATAATAAAATCTCTTATTACTCTACAATCAGTATTCATCATTGTGCAATAGCTACTTAAATATACATACCCAGAAACTCTCTTGAAACTTATAACAAACTTTGACTCTTGTCACTTCAGAGGGTCAATTTTCAAAAATAAAGTACTGACAACACTTAATGAACAATTCAGAATTGCTGATTTTTCAGACTGTACATGGTTGCAAATTTCAGCTTTGTAACTATTCTTACCTCCTTTACTCCACTGTTGTAATGTTAAGTTACAGGATTGAATTTCTACTTGCCAAAAATTTACTCCAAAAATTTACAATGATGTTTACTTGTGAGAAACTGTGATTTCACAATTAATATTTCATAGACTAGATTCTTCAAACATATTAAACATATAGCAGTTTACATCTCTTTTAAAAACATTGTGAATCTGCATCTTTTCTATGGATTTTAAACATCAAAAGATACTTTTAAAATTCCTATGCTGATTCAGATTCAGCATATGAAATGTCGAATAATTTATAAATATATATACATTATCTATAAACTGTTATCAGACTAGATCTATATTTTGATACCTATTTCCAGATTCTAGTGTTCTTGAGAATCTTTCAAATATATGTAAAAATGGATATAACAGTTTGCTTGAAAATACAGTTTTTCTAAAGGTGAAATGAGGATAATAATTCTAATTTCATATTTCAGCAAGTGGAAAAATATGAGGTGATATTTATGAGTAAGCAACAAATAATTATGATTAAATATTTTAGTAAAAAAAATAAAAAATGAGGATGAGGAAAATAGAATCACTGTAAGGTGAAAGACATACTCTGATTAAAATTGATATGAAGAATGTTTAGAAAATATTTAAGAACTGAAAGAAACCAATTCAACACAAATATAGCTGCCATTTGGGAATTAAGGGTGTGAGCAATGGCGAGTGATCAGTTTGCAGCTGAACTTTTGCTGCTGAGCCTTAGCGACTCCACTTGACTCACAGTTTTTAACAAGGCAGGCTATTAGGTGCATACCTGAAATACAAGGCAGGCATAATTGAGACAAACAAGACATCCATCATATTTTCAATGCCCAGAGACTGTGTTTCAAGTTACCTCTGTCTCAAACTGAAATGATAAAAGCCTTAACTGCCTTAGGAGAAAATATTACCACACGTGGCTATGGTTGAAGGAAAAGTCTTTACTTGCTGGAGGTACTGCGAAAATGTTTGTAACTCATGCAGATGGGGGATGAGGAAAAGGCAGGTTGTCTTAAAATAGAAATAGGAAAAAGAGTTCAGGATAATGTGTTGGAAAATAAAAAGGGGTTGTGGTTTGATTAAAAGCATGAACTCTGCACAAAAAGCTTGTAGGTCCTTGAAAATGAGCCCAGGTATCCTTGTGCCTGGCAACACTGACCTGCCAACGTTGTCTAACAAACCAGCTTTATGAGAAAGTAGATTAGTTAGTAGCCAATTAAGTGGAATTCCAAGCATGATTCTGCTGAGATTTATTTGAGATGCCATGTTTACTTTTCAGAAAACCTCACAGATAGGAGTAGCACTGTGAGTCCAGGATTATTAACCAAGTTATAGTGTAGCTTCATGTTCCTATGTTATTTAATCCTTAAGTCCCACATCTATTTTAGAGGTCAAGAGATTTTATACAAAGTTTATCTATAAATATAGTGTCAGACATGTATAAGACTTTGGACAAAAATTGAGTCAAAGAAATATGGGGCCTGTTTTGTTGAAGTTTAATGATCATAACAGGTATTTATTAATTCAATAAATACAGAATAATACAACTAGGTATTTCCATTTCTTTGAAGCAATATATAGGGAGCTATGAGAGCTAAAACAAAGGGATATGATCTAGTTTCAAGACACATGGCATGTAAGTGGAAATGTTATGTGAGAGGTCAAACTGATAAAGGGGATGAAAAGGGGTGAACTTAGCAGAAGGACGAGCAGCCAAGCAGACTGAGCCTGATGGACATGCTCAGTATAACCTACTGTAGGTGGTATAGGTAGAAAAGAGAAGAGTATTTGCAGATGAGCCTGGGATATCCCACAGGGACTTATAGTTCAAAAAAAGCTAAGATCTTTGAGCTATAACCTAATAATTGACAAATGGTTTTAAATGGGAAGGAAAATCATAAAATTATGTGACTAACTACTGCTACTTTTATGAAGATCATTATAAATGCAGAATTAAATGGATTGGATAAGGAAGGCTGGGGTTGAGAAGGGATAGTCTATTATTTCATCAGTAAGAATGCTTAGGAGACTGTTATAGCAGAGTGACACTCTTGATTACTCAAACCCTTTTCTTCATTTCTCCAACACTGAATGACCCAGGTCTCAGTAGCCTCTTTTCTTCTTTATATAAGCTTACAATCTAGATGCACTTACAGCTCATGGTTTAAAAATAATTGATCCTGATATTTCCCAAATTCACATCTAATCCATCCAATAAAAACACAATCTAACCTTGCATTGCCATCTCCATTCTTAACACCATGATCCAAGTCACTAATTCATCTCCTTTAAAGGAGTGAGTTTCTTGACAATTTCTTAACCTCTATTTTTCTACAGTGCTCTACTAAACTGTATCTCAACAACAAAAAAACTAAAATATAAAAACAAGTCCTCTTCTATCTTTTCCCAACTCAAAAACACTCTGGTACCTCAGAAGCACCTTTCAAATAAAATCCAATATCCCTACTGTGGCATATTTTGTTTTCCATTAAATGGCTGCAACATTAACCATTCCATATGATCTTTGGAATCTTGCCACTTCTCCACTAAGAAAGCAAATCCATTATCTCTACCCCTTTGACTCTAGATGGTCAGTGACTGGTTTGACGAAAAGATTATGGAAGAAATGATGCTGTACCAGTTCTAGAAATAGTCCTTACCTAACTTGGCAGCTTCCTCCACCTACTTCTTGGAATACTTGATTTTAAAACTCCTGTTCTTAGAACACTCCATTTAAACCCAGGCCCCAACTTACAGTTAGTTCTCGACCCAAGAATAAGCCACACATAATAAGTCTCTTTCTTTGAAAGTTTTAGATAAGCATCCAATGAATAGCCAACAACAGCTTAGCCAAGAGACATCTGCATACAGCCCAGATGAACCTTTGATTGAGTACAGGCCCAGCTAACATCTGAGTAACCTCACATAAGAAACTACAAGCAAGAATACCATCTCCTAAAAACAGTCATGCAGGAGAATCTAGCTTTATTGTCTCCCCGCAAAGACCAATGACTGAACAGCTACCCATGAATAAAAACTCCAGGCAAGGTCTAAAATTCACTTAGGACATTTTAGGACATAAGAGAAAGAAGGCAACTTCATTTCACCCACATCCTCCCATCTCCCAAGCCATTTCCCTTCACGGCCAATAAGGAACTTTCCAGCTTGAAAGATTTTTCTCTTACCAGAAAAAGAAGTAGGTGAGTGATCAGCCTCTCCAGCTTTGAATGTAGGGCACAATACGAAGATTCAGCTTCAGTTTCACTCCATTTAGACTGGCAAAGCTGAGACATACTAAGCCAGCTACGAACAAGAAAGAAAATCAGAGTCTGTTAGCAGACATGCATGGGAGTTATAGTTCATGAAAACCTTCTCTGAAGATAAACTCAGCAGATTTTGCCTCTGAGGTAGTCAGTTGCCAGCACGATCTCATGGTCCCACTGTAAAACTCACCACCATGTGCCCCCAAAGTTATCTGTCCTTGCTGGCATGAGCTACCTGAGTGCCTGCATACTCCCTCACCACCACATTGCTGCCAGGACCCAGGACCCACGTTGGCAGCCATACAAGTTTCCTACTGCTGTGCAAGTATAAGATGCCAGCTAAGTTCCTCCCAATATCTCTACCTATCTAAGCGAGAAGCCATTTTGTAGCCAGTTCAGGCTTCTGCAGGTATGCGAGTACAAGATACCAGCCAAAAGCTTTACCTTCTGACTGACGCCTATATCACCAGGTCTGTGCTTGAGACCAGCCCCTCCAGATATGCATCCACATGGCACCAGACTGATACCCGTCTTGGGCTCTACTGGGACACAGGGGAATGGGTGTAGCCACAGAAGAGCACCCTAACTCTGAGCCCAGAGTTGGCACAGACCTCCATCTCTGTGTGTCTACAACTAGCCCCTGCTGCCACATACACACTTGCAGCTGGCCCCCATGGCTGAGTATGTGCACACCACTTGCTTCAGCTACTATCACTGCTTGACTTGGTCCAATGTTACTGGATCTAGAGGTGCCACCTAGAATCAAAACAGCTCTTACAACTATTGTGGATCCTCTGCAGTTCTATGTGACAAGAACCACATAGTTGTTGATACTGTGAACCACAGTGGTCAGAGCTGGAAAAACATCATGCCCACCCAGACCCATTGCTGCCATATAGTCCTGCACATGACATTCTGCACCACTAGACCCAGGGTCACAGCATCATCTAGCATTCTGCCACCCATAGGTGAAAAGTTTCCCTTACAAAAGTCAGTCCATAAAACTTGGAAAAGGTGAATGCTTCTTCAAATGCACAGGTGCCTTTGTGAATCTACAAGGACCCAAAAGATTCAGGGAACTATATCCCCACCAAAGTAATACAGTAATCATCCAGGAACTGGCTACAAAGAAAAGAACATTCTGAAACTGCCTAATAAAGAATTCAAAATAACTGCTATACAGGAATCAGAGAGTGATCAGAGAATACATATAAACAATAACAGAAAAACAATGCAAGAACACATTGAAAAGTTCAGCAAACAGGTAAAAAATAAAAAAGAACAAAACAGAAATTTTGGACCTAAAGATGCAATGTGTGAACTAAAGAATTCAACAGAAAGTTTCAATAGTGAACCTGAACAAGCAGAAGAAAGAACTAGTGAGACTCAAGGCAGAGCAACTGAAATTATGTAATCAGAGGGGTGAATAATAATAATCTGCAATGAAGAAAGTCTATGTACTACTTGAATACTATAAAAAAAAAATTATATATGCATCACTGGAGTCCCAGAAAGAAACGAGAATAGAAAGCAGTAGAAAGCCCATTTAAAGAAATAATGGCTGAGAACTTTTCAATTCTGGGGATAGATCTAGACATACAGGCTCATGAAACTAACAGGTAATCTCAAAATTTCAGTCCAAAACAATATGCATCAAAACTTATAATAAAACTGTCTAAAACAAAATAATTTAAAAGCAGCAAAATAAATAAATAAATAAATAACAAAAAAAAACGTCTTTCATAAAAGATAACCCCTCTTAAGAATACCAGCAGATTTCTCAGCAGAGCCCTTGAAGCAGATTCTCAGAAGGCCAGGAGAATATGGGGTGATATAATCAAAGTGCTAAAACAAAGAAAATACCATCCAAGAATATCTTACCCAGAAAAACTGTCTTTCAGAATTTAAGGCAAAATAAAGAATTCCTTTAGTTAAAAAAAAGAAGGCTGAAGGTGTTCAATGCCACTAAATCTGCCTTACAAGGAATCCTGAGAGGAATTCTTCAAGTTGAATCAAAAGCACACTAATTAATTAATTGCAGATATATGAAAATTTACAATACACTGATAAGCATATGGTCAAACACTCCAATACTATAAAATGGTGGTTTGATAACTAATTAAGTTTGCTAAAAGAACAAAAGTGTAATAAGTAGCTATAGTTTCTACAATTTTTTAATGAATATACAATATAAAAAGAGGTATGGAGACACCAAAAATGTCAAAGGGGGAACAGAAGAATAGAGGCTTTGAGTGCAACTGAAGTTCAGCTGTTACACTGAGAAATATAATGAGGCTTCAATGTTTTATTGAAGCCTCATGGGAACCACAAGGCATAAATCTATGATAGATAACCCAAAGATAAGAAGAAAAGAATCATAATGGAAAGTCATCAATTTATAAAGAAGAAAAAGAAATGGAACTGCAAAACAACTAGAAAACAATAAGATGGCATTAGTAGATGTATCTGTTTTTAGTAGAAACAAGAAAGATAACAAATAAAAAATCTCATGCCAAAAAGAACTAGAAGAAAAAAACTCACAGAAGGAAAGATGTAACAAAGATCTGAGTATAAATACATGAAATAGAGACCATAGAAACAATAGAAAAGATCAAGACAATTAAAAAGCTGTATTTTTAAGAGAAAATTGACAAAACTTTAACTAAAGTAACTCAGAAAAAATAAAATCAGAAATGAAAAAGGACATACTGCAATATATAAGACAGAAATACAAAGGATCATGAGAAACTATTATAAATATATAACCACTAACTTGATAACAAAGAAGAAATCAATATATTACTAGAAACATAAACCTATGATGATTAAATCATGAAGAAATAGAAAACATGACAAATGATGTAAGAGGAGATAAATCAGTAATGAAAAAACTTCCCTACATAGGAAAGAAAACTAGGTGATTGCACTGGTGAATGTTACCAAATATTTAAAGAAGTAATGCTGCTGCTGCTGCTGCTGCTAAGTCGCTTCAGTCGTGTCCGACTCTGTGCGACCCCATAGACGGCAGCCCACCAGGCTCCCCCGTCCCCGGGATTCTCCAGGCAAGAACACTGGAGTGGGTTGCCATTTCCTTCTCCAATGCATGAAAGTGAAAAGTGAAAGTGAAGTCACTCAGTCGTGTCTGACTCCTAGCGACCCCATGGACTGCAGCGCACCAGGCTCCTCCGTCCATGGGATTTTCCAGGCAAGAGTACTGGAGTGGGGTGCCATCGCCTTCTCCGAGAAGTTATGCTAATTCATTTAAAATCCTTCAAAAAAACTGAAGAGTAAGCAACAACTCCAAGGTCATTTTATGAGACATATGTGTGTACTCAGTTACTCAGTCATGGGATTTTCCAAGCAAGGATATTGGAGTGGGTTGCCATTTCCTCCTCCAGGGGATCTTCCCAATCCAGGAATCAAACTCATGTCTCTTGTGTCTCCTGCTTTAGCAGGTGGATTCTTTACCACTGTACCATGTGGGAAGTCTAAGCCCTATATTACCCTGATACTAGAGACTGATAAGGACATTACAAGAAAATTACTGACCAATATGCCTGATGAAAATCAATGTAAAACTTCTTAACAAAGTATTATCTAATTGATTTCAACAGCACATTAAAGGACCATTAATCATAATAAAGTGGGATGTAACCCTGAGATTCAAGACTGGCTTAATATTCACAAATCAATAAATGGTATACACCACATGTATAGAATAAGAGATAAAAATAATATGATCATCTTAATAGATGTAGACAAATCATTTGACAAAACATTACATCTTTTCATGATTAAAAAAAATTCCAAAGGAATTGAAAGCAGGATCTCAGAGATATTCACAGCCCCATATTCTCTGCACATTATTTACAATAGCAAAGATATAAAACAATGTGTCTGTCAATGAATGAATGAATAAAGTAGATATGGTATATTTATACAATAGAATATTATCGAACCCTGAGAAAAGGAAATCCTGCTATTTATGACAACCTGAATGAAAATAGAAGGCATTATGCTAAGTGAAAAGAATCAGAGAAAGACAAATACTATATACATATATGGAATCCAAAAAAGCCAGACTCAGGGAAACAGAGAGCAGAGTGGTGGTTCCCAGGACTAAATGTGAGGGAAAATGGGAAGATGTTGTTCAAAGGGTACAAACTTTCACTTATAAGATTGTTTTGAGGTGTATGTACAGCTAATAATACTGTAGTATATAATTGGAAAAAAAGTGTCTCAGAGAATATCTCTTCTCAAGAGTAAAGTCTAGGCTTTCCATATTTATGCAGTTTACAGAGATGGAGATTTAATGCATTGCTATGGGCAATTTTTCTAAGGGCAACATCTTTGTCCATTTAGCAAGAAGTGCATGAAAGTGAAAGTAAAACCATGAGAAGCTGCATAATTGAATCAAAATTGCTATATGGACAGCAAGTCCATATAGCAAGAATACTGGGGTTCCCTGGTGGCTCAGATGGTAAAGAACCCAGCTGCAATGCAGGAGATCTGGGTTCAATCCCTGGGTTGGGAAGATCCCCTCAAGGAGGGCGAGGCAACCCATTCTAGTATTCTTGCCTGAGGAATTCCATGGACAGAAGAGCCTGGTGGGCTACAGTCCATGGGGTTGCAAAGAGTCAGACATGACTGAGTGACCTAAGCACAGCAAGAATACCATTGACTAGGTAGCTTATAAGTAACAGAAATTGGGACCTCCCTGGTGGTACGGTTGTTAAGATTCCATGTTTCCAATGCAGAGGGTTCAGGTTTGGTCCCTAGTTGGGGAACTAAGATTCCACATGCCATGTGGCATGTGGAATTAATAAATAAATAACAGAAATTTATTTTTCACAGTTCTGGAGCCTGGGAAGTTCAAGATCGAGTCACCAGCAGTTTAACTTCCCATGGGGGCCTGCTATCATGGACAGCTGTCTTCTAGGCATGTCCTTACATAGGAGTGGAGAATGAGGTAGCTCTCCAGAATCTGTTTTATAAAGACACTAGAGCAATTTATGAGGGCTTTGCCCTCCTGATCTGACGGCTTCCCAAAGGTCCCACCTCCAAACATCACCACAATGGGTATTAGGATTCAATATATGAATTCTGGGGGGACACAGTCTACTGAAAGGGGAAAACAGATTGTTAAGAAAAGGCAGCCTAGAATGGGGTATGGAGAGTAAATATGTTTTTCTAAATCCTAAGCTATGCCAATCCTTGCTATTTACAGGTGATATTGTATCAGTTTATCACATGTCACTGAGGTTATATATTTAACTAATGAAATAGTTGTCTGTTTACAGAAAGAATGTCCAGCATGGAGTAGGACCTCTGGACTTCAAAAAAAAAAAAAAATATATATATATACACTCTATTTGTTATTTGATTTTTGATTCAATTATGCAGCTTCTCATGGTTTTACTTTTACTTTCAAGGTTTCTTTATCTCTTAGCTTAATTTCTGGCTCTTTACCTGCAAGTGCCTCCGATGCCAGGCTATTAGTTGAAAGCAAAATTCATTTGCTGAGAGCTGGGCTTTGACTCAAAAAATCCGAAGCTCTGGCTCTACAGTTGTAACTGTATTCACTCTGTTGCTAGGAAAATCAGGAGAAACAAAAAGTGATGCAAGATGCTTCCAAGGTTCTGTCTCTTACAATTCCTTTATGAAAACAAAATGCTCATCTGTTTGTTGTTACTGTCTTTTGTTCAGTCAGCATTGTGTTCTTATGTTTAGGGAACTCTTCTTTCTTTTGAAAATGTTATTATTGAAAGTATTACTTTAGCTTTGTTTCTGCTGTTTTATATCATGTTTATTTTGCCATTATTTTTTCCTTACCATGCTTTTTGCTTTTTGGTATTCTGGGGATTCTAGTAGAGAAGCAAAATAACTATAAAATTGTGTTACCAAGGATAAAAAAAAATTATCAAGGATAATTCTTATTGTAATTGTTTCTTAAGAGGTTTATGGCCCGCTATAAGCTTTTAAGATACCATGGTTATTGTGAACATCAGTTCAAAACTGTTAGGTAAGGCTTAAAGAGATGGGGAAAAGTCTATGATTGTACAGTTCTTGATCATTACATTCCTTTAATACAAAGTTCTTAGTTCTCTTTAGTGAAATTGGTAACTAGTACTTAAGATGCTAAAAAGTTATTCTACTACTAATTAAAATGTGTGTGAAGTCATTAGTTTCTCCACATCGAGTAATGCTCAGACACCAGCTAGGTTTCCCAAAATTCAACACAATCCTGGAACTATTGACCCTGAGGCAGCACTGTATCCCACTTATAAAGGGTTCCATCCAAAAAGACCACACTTCACTCCAAACTTCAACTGCAAGCCTAGGTTGTTGCCTATACTTCTGACTGACTGACTATAAATCACAGATTGCCATGAATCCCTCCTTAGGTTCCCCTCTTTGTGGCTCACAAATGTCATAAAATCTGTTTACTCACAAATTATTGGTTTATTATGAAAGATATCAAGGCTTTCCTGGAGGCTCAGATGGTAAAGAATCTGCCTCCAGTGCAGGAGACCCAGGTTTGATCCCTGGGTTGGGAAGATCTCTTGAAGAAGGGAATGGCAACCCACTCCAGTATTCTGGCCTGGAGAATTTCATGGACAGAGGAGTCACAAAGAGTAAGACATAACTGAGCAACTAATACACACATACACACATAAAGGATATTAAAGAACATGAATCAACAGCCAGACAGAGAGAAACACAGGCTGAGGTCCTGAACAAAAGAGCTTCTGTCTTCATGGAACATGGGGCCCAGGAAGATGGCATCTGGAACTATTCTGTTTCCCCAGCCTAGAAGCTTTCAGAAGCCTATACATAACTCTGGAGCAGCCAGAAGGAAAAAATATTTATGGCAAAGTTATGGGGAAGAGCAATCAGTTCCCATGTTCTCTCCAGACAAGCCAGTCTCCCTGTATCTCCATTTCAAACACAGAAGCTCTCTAAAATTTCTGCTTCTGGATTTTCTGTGGAGGCTTCATCATAAAGGCATGATTGAGGAAATCATTGGCCCCTCAACCTCCAGCTCCTCTTCCTTCATGCAAGGAGGTCTTAGGATGGGACTTAAAGTTCCAACCTCTGATCACATGATTGGTTTCCTCGGCAACCAGTTCTCATTTAAGTGGAGTCAAATGACACTGTTATTGAAAGCAGCTTTTTTGTCCCTTCCTGCGGGCCCATTTCTGTTCCCTTCTAACTTTAAAGAACCTAATTATAGAAATGAGATCACTAAATAATTGAAACCAACTCCTGCTTTATGTACTCCTGAATGCACACCATGCTCTGTTTAACCTTCTGATTCTTTTCCTAGATAAAAGAAGAGTGACAAAGTAAGCAGGTAAAAATTAACCGGCTCTCTACCCTCAACAGACCCCTAACCAATCCTGCGGCAGATCATGCAGGCAAGGTATCATCTGAAGAAGAGTCAGTCTGCACTCAATGGAGAATGATGCATAACCCAACCTCCTGCCTTGATGAGTCACTGAGATTCTTCATCCTGCTCCATTTTTCCTTTTAAAAACTGTCATGGCTAAGCATAATCTTCAGAGTTGTTATCTGGATATGAGCCCACCTTCTCCCCAGATCACTGAGTTTTCTGATTAAAGCACTTTTACTCTCTACCTACACTTTTCTGGGCTGGATGAAGCACAAACTGGAATTAAGATTGCCAGGAGAAATATCAATAACCTCAGATGACACCACCCTTATGGCAGAAGGTGAAGAAGAACTAAAAAGCCTTTTGATTAAAGTGAAAGAGGAGAGTGAAAAAGTTGGCTCAAAACTCAACATTCAGAAAACTAAGATCATGGCATCTGGTCCCACACAACATGGAAAATAGATGAGGAAACAGTGGAACCAATGACAGACTATTTTGGGGGGCTCCAAAATCACTGCAGATGGTGACTGCAGCCATGAAATTAAAAGATGCTTGCTCATTGGAAGAAAAGTTATGACCAACCTAGACAGCATTTTAAAAAGCAGAGACATTACTTTGCCAACAAAGGTTCATCTAGGCAAAGCTATGGTTTTTCCACTGGTCATGTATGGATGTGAGAGCTGGACTATAAAGAAAGCTGAGCACTGAAGAATTGATGCTTTTGAACTGTGTGTTGGAGAAGACTCTTGAGAGTCCCTTGGACTGCAAGGAGATCCAACCAGTCCATACTAAAGGAAATCAGTCCTGAATATTCTTTGGAAGGACTAATGCTGAAGCTGAAACTCCAATCCTTTGGCCACCTAATGCAAAGAACTGACTCATTGGAAAAGATCCTGATGCTGGGAAAGATTGAGGGCAGGAGGAGAAGGGGACAAGAGAGGATGAGATGGTTGGATGACATCACCGACTCAATGGACATGAGTTTGAGTAAACTCCAGGAGTTGGTGATGGACAGGGAGGCCTGGCATACTGTAGTCCGTGGATTTGAAAAGGGTCGGACATGAATGAGTGACTGAACTGAACTGACACCTGTCTCTTGAATTATTAGCTTATGAGCTGAGAACATGGAACCTGGGTTCAGTTACATTAGCACTCTCTAACTTAGGAAATCTCAGGTGTTTCAGGAGCTGTGAGCCAGCGGCTGTGAATGAAGACCAAATACACATGAGAAGTATATATTTGGTCATCTGAATGGCAAATACTTATTCCATATATATCACAGATGCCAAATGATTGTTATTGCTTTATCTAGATGAAAAATACAGTGGAGACAACATGAATTTGGGAATTAGGCGGACCTGAATTAGCACCTATAGCTAAAATATACCAGTTATATTGAGGGAACTTGGGAACCATTACTTAACTTCAAGTTTTCTCATTTGTAAAACAGAGTTAATATTCTGTATCCTCTAATCTTGAAGATTAATGACAACATAGCACTGCTTAGCATAGTATATACCATATAGTGCTCAGTAAAATCAATTGTCATCTTGTAATAAATAACCATTCATACTTACATTTCATCGCAAGGTCTAGTGTATTTCTCAAAGCCTTCAAATATTGCTTTTATATGCAAGGACACAGAACTCTGCATTAACATGAGAATCAGTGAGGCATACAGTTTTCATTGAGAGAGGAGTGTCATGGGTTTTTCTTTTAACAGAGATTCAGGGTAATCATCTCTTAGCCAGAAAGGACTCCACTGGTTTCTCTTCTTTGAGTTTCAAGAAGACAGGTCTGCAGTACAGAAATACGTGCACCACAGGGTTGGTTTGGCAGGCGAGACAGTTGCTATTTTTAAAGCATACGTGTTGCTTTCTGTTTCTAAAACACCAAAGGTTCTTCTCAATGCCAAAATTTCTCCTTTGTCAAGCTCCATAGGAAACTGATGTAGTCCATGCTCAAAAGACATTCAATAAAAAGCTATGAAGCTGCCATTGACTTCACATCTCCACTGGAGGAAAAAAAAATGTTACAGAATGTCAGGCCAGTCTTAAAAAGTTATGCTTATGCTATTACAAAGGGCTGAGAATTCAGCTTTTAAAATATCCCTCTGGGTATGGTAGCTCTGTGAGAGAATGAAAAATGCCATTGAAGAAAGGTTAGTAGTTTTTTCTTAGTTTTCTAATCCCTTTATACTTTTCCTGAAGCATAATATCATGCTGTTGTGAGATCTTCTGGCAGGGTGTGAATTTCATTTAATGGTTTCCCATCAACCATCCCAACTGCAAGAAAAAAAACAGTGAAGGGGCTTCTGTTTTAAAACAAACAAACAGACAAAAAACACAACTAGAAACACACTCCTTTTTGCTACTCCACTTATAATAGCCTGGAAAGCTACACAAACTCTGGAAATCATTAGAGCTTTACTGTGAGAAATTTTAGTACTCATAAGTCAGCTCTTATGAAAGCAGAACGTAAAAGTTGATGGACTGTTTACTGTGGCCATATTCCTCCAATTAACGGTACTCTGTGGATGTATTAATACTTTACAATAGTTTACAAGAAGAGCTGCTACAATCAAAATATCCCCAAAATGTTGAGTTTTAAATGAGATGGAAATTTATCTCTCTGTCCTGAAAGAGTATATGGTTAGTAGGCTACAGTGGCCAAGGGCTTGGAAGCATGCAGCCAAGCAGGGACCCTCAGCCCTTCTCATTTCTCCTCTGCCTTTGCCCAGGGTGTTGGATGTGTCTGTAGGGTTGAAGCTGAAAGCTTGTAGGACTGATTCCCGCAACAAAGGGTAAGGAAAAGTAATGAGATCAAACACGTATATATACACAAAGAATATCTTTTTTGGGGTGCAAAACTTGCCACTCCAAAATGTCTCTTTGGCATGTCGATTATCTCATATTGATAACAAACAAAACATGAAAGACCTAGAAAATCTAACCTTCCCCCTAACTTTCTAAAAGACTGTAAATAGAGACCCTATTGTAAGAAAGGAGTTACCACCATAGGTAACTATAGTAGGACCCTGGTGTGTAGAAAGGCAGGAACCTAGAAAATCTGTTAAAAATCTCTCTCTGGGTCCCACTAACTCTGCATGTCCCAGCAAAGATTTGTTTATTAAACATGTGCTTTTCCATATTCATGTGAAGTACCTTCCCCGCCTTTGAAGTCCCAAACCACTTCTCCAACATCCTATTTGTCTTTAGCTGAAGATGATATTTAATGTGATAGGAGGTTCAGTCATTTTGAAAAGTTATTCAGATTTCCTGGATCTCTGCAATATTTACCTGTAACTAAATCGAAAAAGCATGAGAGTTCGAGAAAAAAATCCATTTCTGCTTTATTGACTATGTCAAAGCCTTTGACTGTGTGGATCACTATAAACTGTGGGAAATTCTGAAAGAGATGGGAATACCAGACCACCTGACCTGCCTCTTGAGAAATCTATATGCAGCTCAGGAAGCAACAGTTAGAACTGGACATGGAAGAAGAGACTGTTTCCAAATAGGAAAAGGAGTTCGTCAAGGCTGTATATTGTCATCCTGCTTATTTAACTTCTATGCAGAGTACATCATGAGAAACGCTGGGCTGGAAGAAGCACAAGCTGAAATCAAGATTGCTGGGAGAAATATCAATAACCTCAGATATGCAGATGACACCACCCTTATGGCAGAAAGTGAAGAGGAACTGAAAAGCCTCTTGATGAAAGTGAAAGAGGAGAGTGAAAAAGTTGACTTAAAGCTCAACATTCAGAAAACGAAGATCATGGCATCTGGTCCCATCACTTCATGGCAAATAGATGGGGAAACAGTGGAAACAGTGTCAGACTTTATCTTTTAGGGCTCCAAAATCACTGCTGATGGTGACTGCAGCCATGAAATTAAAAGACGCTTACTCCTTGGAAGAAAAGTTATGACCAACCTAGATAGCGTATTCAAAAGCAGAGACATTAATTTGCCAACAAAGGTCCATCTAGTCAAGACTATGGTTTTTCCTGTGGTCATGTATGGATGTGAGAGTTGGACTGTGAAGGAAGCTGAGCACCTAGGAATTGGTGCTTTTGAACTGTGGTGTTGGAGAAGACTCTTGAGAGTCCCTTGGACTGCAAGGAGATCCAACCAGTCCATTCTAAAGGAGATCAGCCCTGGGTGTTCTTTGGAATGACTGATGCTAAAGCTGAAACTCCAATACTTTGGCCACCTCATGCGAAGAGTTGACTCATTGGAAAAGACTCTGATGCTGGGAGGAATTGGGGGCAGGAGAGAAGGGGACGACAGAGGATGAGATGGCTGGATGGCATCACCGACTCGATGGACATGAGTTTGGGTGAACTCCCAGAGCTGCTGATGGACAGGGAGGCCTGGTGTGCTGCGCTTCATGGGGTCACAAAGAGTCGGACACGACTGAGTGACTGAACTGAATTACTGAACTGAACTGAAACTTTCATTTGATTTTTATCTTCTTAATCTATCTCATATCAATTTAGTTTTAGACCAGCCAGAATAACCAGAATGGTAGGGGAAAATGTCTTCCTCCCTGACACCTTTATCACTCTCTCCCATATCCCACTAGCTCTAACTTACTCACTTTTCCCCAGCAAGATCAAAGAGCCAGAACAGTTAAGGCCCCAATGGACAGCCACATTCTCAGCTAAACATTGATCAGAGAATGAGGAGGAAGTGTTGTATAACTAAAATGAAAAACATGAAAATGGAAATGGGGAGATTTAAACATCTTCCCTGTGATATGGTCAGAGAATTTCTTCTAGGAAATATAACGGCTATCTTAGGAATATTTAGTTGCAAAATATCAAGTTGCAATACTCTGGAATGTTGAAAAGGCAAACTTTTGGATTAGTGGGCTGACAGATTACATGGACTTGATATGCTTCTTACCACATTTCTTCTTACACACACTGCTACTTACATTAGCAGGTTTGTGCTAATGTAATTAGAGAAAAATAAAGAACATATGTACAATTTCATTAGGAATTTAAACAAACGGTGCTGTTGAAGCAGATGAATTAAAAGTATATCCTCCAACCATATATCACATCCAACTACAGAACAGACATCCAAAAATAAAACAGGAAAATATTCTGATACCCTTAATATACAACATTCAACTGTAAATCTTCAACAACAGTTGTCAAAAAGAAAATAAGAAAATACTAGGACAATATGTATGACTTTGCCAAGCTGTGAGAACTAGATGCTAAACTAAAGGGGAAAAATAGGTGGATTTCCCTCAAGTGCAAGGAAATTATAATTTTACCTCATCAGAGCTATGAGTTCTGACCTCAACCTTTGTGAACAGCTCTATCTCACTGACACTGGGAGACTGCCAACATACATGACTGCAAGAAGCAGGCATAAGCAGTGATTCTTTATTCCCTGGAATGTTTACATATCTTAGGGAAAGCACTGTGAAAAGTGCTGAAACTATGCTTAACATGCTAAGAGTAGAGGGGCTCATGAACTATAGTGTTGAAATGACAATTTCAAACTACATCCTACTCCCTAGTTTAATTAAAAAAATATAAAGAGGAGAAAAGGAGATTTCAGACCAGTAAAATGCATCAAATGACTCTGAACAAAATTGACCTATTGACCTGCAAGAAATTACTTTTTATTTCTATTGTTTTTAACTGGAGGATAATTATTTTCCAGTGTTGTGGTGGTCTCTGCTATATAGCAACACAGAGCAATCATAATTATATATACAAACATATATATACATATATATATACACACACACACACAAACATATATATATATATGTATAGCCTCCCTCTCTCTCCATTCCACTCCTCTAGGTTATCACAGAGCCAGGCTGAGCTCCCTGTGTTATATATTAGCTTCCCACTAGTTATCTGTTTTACACATGATGGTGTATATATGCCAGTGCTACCTTCTCAATTTGTCTCAGCCTCTGTTTCCCCCACTGTAGCCACAAGTCCATTCTCTACATCTGCATCTCCATTTCTTCTCTGTAAATAGGTTCAGTACTTTAGAACACTAGGATACTAATAACTATAGCACGGATACTATTTTCTAAATTCCTTATGTGCATGAATACATTTGTTTTTCTCTTTCTGACTTCACTCTGTAAAACAAGCTCTAGGTTCATCCACCTCACTACAACTGAAAAATTCATTAGTTTTTATGGCTGAGTAATATTCCATTATATATATATATATATATATATATATATATATATATACGCACCATATCTTCATTACCCATTTATCCGCCGATGGACATCTAGGTTGCTTCCACGTCCTAGCTATTTTAAATAGTGCTGCACTGGGGTCCATGCGTCTTTTAGAACTGTGGTTTTTCTCAGGGTATATGCCCACTAATAGGACTACTGAGTCGTATGGTAGTTTTTTACCTAGTTTGTTAAGGAATCCCCATACTGTTCTCCATAGTGGCTGCACCAACAGGTCAGCTTTATACCTCAGTGTAACCATCTTGCTGAAATTTGGAAGGAGGAAGTTGCTCAAACATGGATAGTAATGTCTATGCACAGGTAGTACATTCTTGCACTAATATTATGAACTCAAAAATGAAAAGAGAAACATCAACAGGACTATGAACAGAAACTACTGAAAAGGGGAAAATGCCTTGATAAGTTTGAGGATGTTCATATCTCTGAAAAAATTCTCTATAAATATGATTAGGGAACTAAAGAAAGAACACCGTGAAATAAAGACAGAGATGCAATGAGAGCTGGCTATTGGAAGAAAAGGGGAGTGAAGGGAGAAAAGAAGTGAGAGAAGAAAAACTTAAAGCATAGAATAGGCATTAAAATCTTCTCTGGAAGCAATGAAAGTCTGAGGTTAAAAAAAAAAAAAAGATATTTATTTTGGAGAACACATTCAGTAATTTTATTTGGAATGCATAGGGAAGTTTAAAATGAGAAGATAATGATAAATGAATGATTAAGAAAGTAACAGACATTCTATTTAAGAAGATTATAGAAATCCTAAAAATTACAAATTTCAAAGAAATCATAAATAATAGAAATATAGCCAGCAACCACAACTAATAACTAACATGTATGAATCATTAATGCTTTATATCTACTATCAGCTCATTTAACCTGCAGGAAAACTCTATACAAGACAATCTTATTTCTATACAATATAGTTTTACATCTATTTAACAACTGATGAGGGAGGTTTGCAGAGAATTTAAATAACCAGCCTTTGAGTTAATAAGGAGCAGATGTTGCAAAGCCAGCCTTTCCACTTCTAGAGGTGATGTACTTTACATCAGCTTCCATGGAATTGAAGAAAACTCTGGTTCTAAAATTTGAAAGTGTTTGGTGTTTTACAGGCTAAAAAAGTTACAAAGCACTTCCTTCTCTAGATATATCCTGAGGAAGAAAAATGTTTGAATTTGAACAAGTTAAAAACAAATCCTGAAGGCATCTATTAAGGAAAAAAAAATGCTTTAGCTTAGAAATAACACTTAAAAGTTAAAAAAATTCAACAACTTCTTTCAGAATTCTATTTTCTGATAATGGAGATGACACTGGAATTTTGATGGGAAAAGTTTAGGATCTAATTGTCTTTTACATGTAAAAACCTCAGAAAAAAGTGCTCAGTTTCCCACAGAGTCTAGAAATACTCTTGCTTTTGTAAGAAAAATTATTTAAAGATCTAAACTAACCAAAAAAAAAAAAATTAGTTAAAATAAAGTATCTGAGTGGAAAAGCTATAGTGACAGAGGAGACTTAAAACAATGCAGTGAGAACATGAATTAAGGAGAGTTACCTCTCCAGTTTAAAAGTCCCATATGCAACAATGAAGAATCCTCAAGTAAGACCCAGTACCGCCAAAAATAGTCAATACCATGTAAGGAACCTGCTCTGGTTTGTAAGGCCTGTCTTTGGTTCTCCCACATTAGTATTTTCAGTTTCCTCTTGTTCTACTGTGTTTGTTCAGCCACAGGTTCAAAGTAAAAGTTCAATAAGTTCATAGATTAACAGTAATGTGTTACACTTCCACATTTGACTCTAAGGCTCTCAAATAACAATGTGAATTCCCTTCTTCCTTTTGAGAGAGGGGCCAAGAATCCTGGTGTCTTCGCGTGATTCAACAACAACCTTTCACTTTTAGTGATTGTAAGGAAAACTCTGGAATACTCCTATGTATGTATGCATCATTGACTAACAACGGTTTCAAATTATCAAGATGCCTTGATTCACACAGAGTCTTTTCAATGCTGTTGGTTGGTACATATTAGGGTCTCATAAAATCACTGGGTGAAATCTCTGAAAACCACCCTCCTTGAAACAATCATGTTTTATTTGGAAGTTTCAGAAGTCATAGGTATTCTCCAATAGTCTTTCCTGATCATGTTCACCACACTTCCCAGGAGATGAATGCTGTTGTTATGAGAGGAGTGGTAGTTGGCGGAAAGGATGAAATGAATGAGGACTGAGCAATATATATATACACACACACATAGTCAGTTGCCTCTCCAGGCAGAGTGCAGAGCATACCTCTGAGACCTTAACCCGGTGTGTGCACACTAAGTTGCTTCAGTAGTGTCTGGCTCTTTGCAACCTCATGGACTGTAGCCTTCCATGCTCCTATGTCCATGGGATTCTCCAGGCAGGAATACTAGAGTGGGTTGCCATTTCCTTCTCCAGGGGATCTTCCTGACCCAGGGATCGAACACCTATCTCTTGTCTCCTGCACTGGCAGGAGGGTTCTTGACCACTAGCGTCACCTGAGAAGAACCTGTAATTTTTTCCTTACACTGTATATTACACTGTGTATGTGGACTGTGCTCCTTGTATTGAGCATGAGTGCTATAATGGCTCCACGTCAGTGATAGACAGTGACCGACACCATAAAAACACTGAAATTTCCTAAGATTCGCTAGCTGTTCTCATTTTTATATAATCTATTTCTAAGATTCTCTAGATCTCTGTTCTTCCATCCTTTACTAGAATGCAGAAGACAATCATGACTATTATGTAGTTATGAATGGTTTGACATTGGATATGGGTGACAGGAACTTACAACAGAGAAAGCAAATGGTACAAAAAGACTGAAAAGCGCACTGGATTTAAATATTAAAATTATTCTATAGTTATTTTATGCAAATGCTATTGTATATGTGGATTTTAAACTGAAATTTAATCTTAAAGACTTCATGGTAAAGAAATTTGAGTACAATACAATGTTTACAATCTAGGCCTTTGACTCAATGTATTGTTAACATACGCTTAGATATAAGCAAAGTACAGGCAGAGACAGTAGGTTAGGTCCATTATTTGGGAAGGTATAACCTTACATTGTCTTTATTTATTAGAGAGATACAGATATGTTTGCATTTTGTATATTCAAAGGCAGCTGAGATAGCTATTTCCAAAATAACATCTACTACTTCCTCAAAGGAAACACAAGAAAACAAAGCAAAGCTCCTGTAAAGAAAATCACAAAAAATAGGGTAAAATGAATAAGCAGATTGCCAAACAATTTTTAAATATTAAACAATATACATGAATTGACAATGTTGAATTTTATCTCAGCCCTGTACTCTCAAAAAATAGCAACAGTTAAGAAATTCTTCTAAACTTTATGTTCCAGAAAATGCTCTACAACGAAGAACCACTTTTCCCCACATGATTTAGATAACCTTTGTGTGAGACTCATTGTTTACTTATGACAAGGCCAAGAACACAAGCTTCAAATTCTCATTCTCTGTCTTACACATGATTAGCTGAAATATTGGTGCATCCCACCACCACCAGACTAACCAAACAAAGGGATAAATATTTACTGGTGGACTGAGATTCCCTGATTACAAAACAATCCCAGCTATAAAATCAGCCCACATTAGGTTTTCTACACCTCCCCAAGGACGTCTAAGGAAAAAAACACCCATTAGGACACAAGAATATTCAGATCTGTGGTTGTATTTCTACTGCAGGAACCAGAATAAGAAAAAAATCCCAAGCTTTTTTTTTTTTTTAAGTCAAACTATGACTTATTAAAATGCATGTTAATTTCTGAGAGAAGGATATTAACATTTCTCTCTGATTACAGATTTATCAAATACACTTTTGAAAAATATGGAACGCTTCATGAATTTATGTGTCACCCTTGTGCAGGGGCCATGCTAAGCTTCTCTGAATTGTTCCAATTTTAGTATATGTGCTGCTGAAGCAAGCACAAGCTATTTGTTTTTTGTCTTTGATGATTAGGCGCCATAATTTTCACCAGGCCAAAACATCCCCTTTACCCCTATCTCCTGTACTCAGGTCCTGAGGCCTCTGGGACACCCACACTCCATAGTTTGAAGAAGCCACAGTAAGTCCACCCCTGACTCCTGTGTTCCAGACACTTGATGGCAGCACAGTAAAGATTTAATTTCAATTCACTTTTTCTGAGCTCTTTTAGCTTGATTTGGTCGCCAGTGTTTATCTTGGCTATAAAAGAAATTCCAATTCACTCCCAAATACCCTTCAAATCCCTGAATTAAATATTTCACCACTGCAGAGACAATTCAGTAGTTTACCTTTGTTTGGCAGAATTTAACTCAAGATTATGTCTCTCACCACCACTGGACTCCTCTTGTTCTTCCTTCACCTCCAGCAAACTCACACCCTTTCCTCACTTAAAGCTCTCCACACGTATCTTTCCCAGCTCTTTTTCTTGCCCAATATTCTTCCTTCATCTACAGTTTGCCCTGTTTGCTTTTAGCCCCTATTACTCCTCATTATTTTCTCCTGGCTCCATTAAATGCCCACGCTTCCCAACTGTTCACCCTAACAGCTATTATTGACTTTCCCTCCTGTGATGAAAGGTAAATCACCTTAGTGCCCACCTAAACACTTTAAGCCTTGGTCTCGTTCAGATTTGCATGATATTATTAAAGATATTCCAGAATCCTGTAAGAATAGGAAAATAAATAGTAATCCATTCAGATTAGTCTTCAGGACATATTTTTCTGGGCTCCCTGCATTATATATACTTGTACAGCCGCTGGTGGGCCTGGAAGAAGCATCATCAAGGAAATGAGAATACCTCTGAAGCTCACATACAGGATAAAATCATAAAACTTTCAATTTGTCCAATACAAACAATAATGTATTGAACAGAGATTCAAGATTGCAGACAATAAAGAGAAAAATTTGACTCCATTATAGGTATAGATTAGTTTGAAAGAACTATTGTGTTTCTGCTCATCATCATTGTGTTCCACCACTGGCATTAGCTTTGTTAAGAGCTTACAAAACAAAATTAGAGATTTTTAAGTAGATTACTGTAATATTCCTATCTCTGAAACACACACACTAGCTCAATACCATGAGGACTTCATTGCTGAAAAAACTAACTCAACACGATATAAACTCATGGCTTTACAACTTAAACAATGTGAAGGAAACAAGCCAGGGAAGTCTGCTCCCTACAAAAACTCTACAGATACAAAGTGAAAATGTTAGTTACTCAGTTGTGTCCGACTCTATATGACCTGTGGACTGTAGCCCACCAGGTTCCTCTGTCCATAGGATTCTCCAGGCAAGAATACCAGGGTGGGTTGCCATTGCCTCCTCCAGGGGATCTTCCCAACCCAGGGATCAAACCCAAGTCTCCTGCATTACAAGCAGATTCTTCACCATCTGAGCCCCTAGGGAAACACTATAGGTAGGGACAATTGCAAATGTTATAAAAGACGGGAAAAAAATGTCATATGTCTTGGACTCAGAGTACAAAAGGGAACAAGAATCCAAAAATCCACTTCCCCAATGATTTTTCTTTGAGCGACTACATCTCTTTTTTACACAAATAAATATCAATGGGCAAGGGACAATAATCATCCCCATAAATGTATACACCTCTGTCTTTACAGTGGACACAAGAGAAACACATTTCTCTTATTCTCCTACCACCCTCCCTTGGAGTAAGTAAACCATATCTGTGATGGGACTTGACAGTCCCATCTACCTTGTGACTTGACTTTTTTAAATATCCTTTTATTTCACTAGGACATCTCACTACTCTACAGAGCCTTCTGTTTAATTCCACTGCTTTTAACCTTTTGGAAAAAATATGTACATTCCAATTAGATTCTCTGTATTCTTCACTTTCACAATGTCTCTAACTCTACATGTACATAACTTTGCCTTTTAATGTATCTCACTATTAGACAATTCTTGCTCCTGATAATGTTCCCTCCTCCCCCATAAGCCTTAAATGGACATAAATGAAGCCAATGGCAGCTGCAGGAATATCTATCAAAAAAGAAACCTGAATCACTAATCTATTGGCGGCGGGGGTGGGTAGGGGGTGTTATACCCAAGGAATTAGCAACCATTCCCAAAAGCTAAAGGAAACTCTTTGGTGGCAAATGAACTAAGATAACCAATTAGTAAGAAAGCATTCTTCAATCACCAGCATATATCCCTTTATTCTTTTACAGTCAAAATTTAAGGGATTGAAGATGCAATAATTATAGAACTTGAGGCTAACAAACATAATTGGAAACAGGCTGGATTTTTTTTTCTTTAATTTCTATTCAGATAATCATTGTAGATTTGGCCTATACACCTCCCTGAACTCTCTTTGCTCTCTCATCTAAAATATAGTCTATAGTCTACTTAATATTATACATCATGGTACAGAAATTCTTGGAAGGTCTCCTTCACAAATGTCACTGGAGATGCTTTAGCTAAACGTTTTAGCTGTCATTTTGAAACAATAATTTCAATTTGCTTTACCTGTAGAAAGTCCATAGGGTCACTGAGTCAGACATGACTGAAGTGACTGAGTATACAGACACAGAGCTGCAAAACACAGCATCTGGTAAAAATATAAAGAGGAGGCAAGAACAAGAGTCAGCTTTTTCACATGAATCAGTGAATTTAAAATTTAAGCTATGAACTATTGTGTCTATAGCTATACATATGTGTATATATGGTATGTAAGCATAATACTATCTTACTGACTATGATATGAGCAAATCAGATTATAAAATTATTTAAAGATCTATTCTGATTGGTTTAGAAATAAATAAGCATTTATATAAATTGAGTATTCTTAAAATTTTTAGAAATTAAGTAAATTAAATTAATATTTCCAATATGCACAAAAATGTATTTTATAATAGCTTTTTATTATTTATATTATATATAATATGATTATATTTTATTGCATGTTATTAAATATTATATTACTGTAATACTATTACTAAAATACTAATTTATATAAATTACTATTTATTACATACAACAGTTTTATATTATTTTAGTATGTGTTTTATTAAATATTATTTTATTTTTTATTATAGAAATCACCAAGACATTCTAAGAGTTCAAGTAAACATAATTTTAGGTGTGTCTTTGGCAAACAAGACTTATTTAGCATTTTTTTTTTTCATAAGAATGTCTTCTCAATTATCAGTGTTAGGTACAATATAAACATACATTTTTGTTCTACTCTAGCATATTCTCTCAAGAAAAGCAAGTACATTTGTACATGTTTACTAATCAAATAGGCTAGGATTACACATACTAGATGTTTACAATGATAAAAAAATTTGCGTTTAAGCAAATTGAATCATTACTCTGAAAAATGTTAATTTAACAGTAACTATGTTTTATAGTAGGGGCTTCCCTGGTGGCTCAAACAGTAAAAATCTCCCTGCAATGCAGGCAACCTGGGTTCGATCCCTGGGTTGGGAAGATCTCCTGAAGAAGGAAATGGTAACCCACTCCAGTATTCTTGCCTGAAGAATTCCACACAGAGGAGTCTGGTGGGCTACGTCCATGGGGTCACAAAGAGTCAGACATGATTGAGTGACTAACACTTATGTTTTATAGTATGACACCTGGAAGACATTTTTCAAGATCACTCAGTAACTTAAAGCCTTAGACTTATGCTATATTAAGTTAATTAATGAAACCTGAAAGTTGCTCAGTCATGTCTGAATTTCGGCGATCCCATGGACTATACAGTACATGGAATTCTCCAGGCCCAAATACTGGAGTGGGTAGCTGTTCCCTTCTCCAGGGGATCTTCCCAACCCAGGGATTGAATCCAGGTCTCCACATTGCAAGCGGATTCTTTACCAGCTGAGACACAAGGGAAGCCCAAGAATACTGGAGTAAGTTGCCATTTCCTGCTCCAGGAGATCTTCTTGACTCAGCTATCAACCCTAAGTCTGCTGCAATGGCAGGAGGATTCTTTACCACTGAGCTACCTGGGAAGCCAGTAAGATAGGATGCTGAAGTGTAATTTTAAGTTTATATACATTTTTTCCAATTTTTACAGTACAGAGCAGCTATGAATATTATATCTGAAATAAGTATTAAGTTAAGTTCAGTTGCTCAGTTGTGTCTGACTCTTTGCAACCCCATGGACAGCAGCATGCCAGGCTTCCCTGCCCATCACCAACTCCCAAAGCCTACTCAAACTCATGTCCTTTGTGACAGTGATGCCATCCAACCATCTCATCCTCTGTCCTCACCTTCTCCTCCTGCCTTCAATCTTTCCCAGCATCAGGGTCTTTTCCAATGAGTTGGTTCTTCACATCAGGTGCCCAAAATATTGGAGTGTCAGCTTCAGCATCAGTCCTTCCAATAAATATTCAGGACCAATTTCCTTTAGGATGGACTGGTTGGATCTCCTTGCTGTCCAAGGGACTCTCAAGGGACTCTCCAAAACCACAGTTCAAAAGCATCGATTTTTCAGCACTCAGTTTTCTTTATAGTCCAAATCTCAGATCCATACATGACTACTGGGAAAATCATAGCTTTGACTAGATGGACCTTTGTTGGTAAACTAATGTCTCTGCTTTTCAATATGTTATCTAGGTTTCTCATAGCTTTCCTTCCAAGGAGCGAGTATCTTTTAATTTCATGGCTACAGTCACCATCTGCAGTGATTTTGGAGTCCAAAAAATAAAGTCTCTCAGTTTCCATTGTTTCCTCATGTATTTGCCATGAAGTGATGGGACCGGATGCCATGATCTTAGTTTTCTGAATGTTGAGCTTTAAGCCAACATTTTCACTCTTCTTTTTCACTTTCATAAGAGGCTCTTTAGTTCTTCTTCACTTTCTGCCATAAGGGTGGTGTCATCTGCATATCTGAGGTTATTGATATTTCTCCCGGCAATCTTGATTCCAGCTTGTGCTTCATCCAGCCCAGCATTCCACATAATGTACTCTGAATATAAATTAAATAAGCAGGGTGACAATATACAGCCTTGACATACTCCTTGGCTAATTTGGAACCCATCTGTTGTTCCATGTTGTTGCTTCTTGACCTGCATACAGATTTCTCAAGAGGCAGGTCAGGTGGTCTAGTATTCCCATCTCTTCAAGAATTTTCCAGAGTTTGTTGTGATCCACACAGTCAAAAGCTTTGGCATAGTCAATAAAGCAGAGGTAGATGTGTTTCTGGAACTCTCTTGCCTTTTTTGATGATCCAGTGGATGTTGGCAATTTGATCTCTGGTTCCTCTGCCTTTTCTAAATCCAGCTTGAACATCTGGAAGTTCACAGTTCATGTACTATTGATAGCCTGGTTTGGAGAATTTTGAGAATTACTTTGCTAGCATCTAAGATGAATGCAACTGTGTGGTAGTATATTGCCGTGAAAATTGTGAGATGTATACTCATGCGTTCTCCTCAGTTCAGTTCAGTCACTCAGTCATGTCTGACTCTTTGCGATCCCATGAATTGCAGCACGCCAGGCCTCCCTGTCCATCACCAACTCCCGGAGTTCACTCAGACTCACGTCCATCGAGTCGGTGATGGCATCCAGCCATCTCATTCTCTGTCATCCCCTTCTCCTCATGTCCCCAATCCCTCCCAGCATCAGAGTCTTTTCCAATGAGTCAACTCTTCGCATGAGGTGGCCAAAGTACTGGAGTTTCAGCTTTAGCATCATTCCATCCAAAGAACACCCAGGACTGATCTCCTTTAGAATGGACTGGTTGGATCTCCTGGCAATCCAAGGTACTCTCAAGAGTCTTCTTCAACACCACAGTTCAAAAGCATTAATTCTTCGGTGCTCAGCTTTCTTCACAGTCCAATTCTCACATCCATACATGACTACTGGAAAAACCGTAGCCTTGATTAGATGGACCTTTGTTGGCAAAGTAATGTCTCTGCTTTTCAATATGCTATCTAGGTTGGTCATAACTTTCCTTCCAAGGAGTAAGCGTCTTTTAATTTCATGGCTGCAGTCACCATCTGCAGTGATTTTGGAGCCCAGAAAAGTAAAGTCTGACACTGTTTCCACTGTTTCCCCATCTATTTGCCATGAAGTGATGAGACCAGATGCCTGGTCAGCTACAAAATTATACTGTATGAAAGAAGTGTATCATTATCTATCTCATAGTTACTGTGGGAAATTGATGTTATTGTGGCTAAAAATTATACTCAATAAATGTCAGAGACTCTATTAGGAGCAAGAGAAGAACAATTTTATATATAGGATGTACAGGATCAATTTTTGTTAAAGAAAAGCAAAATAGTTTTATTCCAAAATAAGATTTTTTTCCTAGAATTAGAGGAAAATGTATGACAAGACCTAATTGAATATATAAACTTGTATAACATTCATGAAAAGGGATTTTTATTTGCTTGGGTCAAAGCTGGCTAAAGTTCAGTGGATGTATTAAGATTGTTTAAAAAGAACTTTGGTTTAAAAATTACACTGATTCAAAATTAGAATTTAAGTTTTTCTCTGTAAAAATGACAAAATTTTCTTAAGTTTATTTATTTATTTATTTATTTATTCTTCCAATTTTATTTTATTTTTAAACTTTACATAATTGTATTAGTTTTGCCAAATATCAAAATGAATCTGCCACAGGTATACATGTGTTCCCCATCCCGAACCCTCCTCCCTCCTCCCTCCCCATACCATCCCTCTGGGCCGTCCCAGTGCACCAGCCCCAAGCATCCAGCATCGTGCATCGAACCTGGACTGGCAACTCGTTTCCTACATGATATTTTACATGTTTCATTGCCATTCTCCCAAATCTTCCCACCCTCTCCCTCTCCCACAGAGTCCATAAGACTGTTCTATACATCAGTGTCTCTTTTTCTGTCTCGTACACCGGGTTATTGTTACCATCTTTCTAAATTCCATATATATGCGTTAGTATACTGTATTTATGTTTTTCCTTCTGGCTTACTTCACTCTGTATAATAGGCTCCAGTTTCATCCACCTCATTAGAACTGATTCAAATGTATTCTTTTTAATGGCTGAGTAATACTCCATTGTGTATATGTACCACAGCTTTCTTATCCATTCATCTGCTGATGGACATCTAGGTTGCTTCCATGTGCTGGCTATTATAAACAGTGCTGCGATGAACATTGGGGTACACGTGTCTCTTTCCCTTCTGGTTTCCTCAGTGTGTATGCCCAGCAGTGGGGTTGCTGGATCATAAGGCAGTTCTATTTCCAGTTTTTTAAGGAATCTCCACACTGTTCTCCATAGTGGCTGTACTAGTTTGCATTCCCACCAACAGTGTAAGAGGGTTCCCTTTTCTCCACACCCTCTCCAGCATTTATTATTTGTAGACTTTTGGATCACAGCCATTCTGACTGGTGTGAAATGGTACCTCATAGTGGTTTTGATTTGCATTTCTCTGATAATGAGTGATGTTGAGCATCTTTTCATGTGTTTGTTAGCCATCTGTATGTCTTTTTTGGAGAAATGTCTATTTAGTTCTTTGGCCCATTTTTTGATTGGGTCGTTTATTTTTCTGGAGTTGAGCTGTAGGAGTTGCTTGTATATTTTTGAGATTAGTTGTTTGTCGGTTGCTTCATTTGCTATTATTTTCTCCCATTCTGAAGGCTGTCTTTTCACCTTGCTAATAGTTTCCTTTGATGTGCAGAAGCTTTTAAGGTTAATTAGGTCCCATTTGTTTATTTTTGCTTTTATTTCCAATATTCTGGGAGGTGGGTCATAGAGGATCCTGCTGTGATGTACGTCGGAGAGTGTTTTGCCTATGTTCTCCTCTAGGAGTTTTATAGTTTCTGGTCTTACGTTTAGATCTTTAATCCATTTTGAGTTTATTTTTGTGTATGGTGTTAGAAAGTGGTCCAGTTTCATTCTTTTACAAGTGGTTGACCAGATTTCCCAGCACCACTTGTTAAAGAGATTGTCTTTAATCCATTGTATATTCTTGCCTCCTTTGTCGAAGATAAGGTGTCCATATGTGCGTGGATTTATCTCTGGGCTTTCTATTTTATTCCATTGATCAATGTAAAAAGGGGTTTCTCTTTACATTCTGGGTAATCTTTTAAGGCAAAGATATTGTGTCTCAGAATAAGTAAGTCTACATTATGGTGACTTTTATCATGTCCTGTTAAATAGCTGAGTATTGTTACTAACTCATGATTCTATTTAATCCCACATTCAAACTTCATGACAACTTTTGACTTTTTCCATCCCAAAGTCAAATCCAAAATGGTATCTTTTGCACCTAAAACTGTCTTTGAGATCTTCCAGGGCTTCTAGGAAATTATAAAGAATTTGTTCTTTGGCCTTGTAAGAAGAGAAAGGCTAAAAATAATTTTGTTTGTACATAATCTGGTACATACTAAAATGAAGGAAATAACAAGATATACCTGTGGCGGATTCATTTTGATGTTTGTCAAAACTAATACAATATTGTAAAGTTTAAAAATAAAATAAAATTAAAAAATAAATAAATAAATAAAAAGTAAGGATTCTACATATTCTCCGATCAAGATCAAATAAAATCTAAAATAACTGACAAAACTTCAAATAAAACATTCTTGATATAGACTTTTTAATTTTAAGATGTGAGTTATATATCAAGCCTAGATATCAGTCTAAATTAGTATAAATAAGAGAAGATTTCAAATGTAGTAATTTCAAAAGGAAACTTAAATTTCAGCTATTTATGATATGATAAAAATGTAAGATGATGTTAGTGAGAAGTTGACTATTAAATAAAATCTAAATTTTAAAAATGCTTTGCATGCTTTCTCTCCAAATTTCCATTATATATCTTTTCCTTTGTGATGTAGAATTATCATAACGTAGGATCACATATCCATCTCTATAAGCCCAAACTCACTATTTAATTTCTAGAGTAAATGATACTTATAGCCACAATGTTATCTTTGAAAATTAGAATCAAACTATGAACATATCTTGAAAGATTTTCTTTTAATTACCAGAATACAAAATCAGTGAATTTTGTGGTTAAGAATAACTAGCAAAGTGGGTAGATATGGGGAATAGGTAATGGTAAAATAGTGTTTGGAGGTGGGTATTGACCTCTTCCTACTAAAAGAAAGCTGGGGTACTGTCTGAAACCAGCAGCTTGTGCCATATGGTGATAAATATATAATACAATTTATTAAAAGGATGACACATGGAGATGAAGAAAGTGTCAGTGAGATAAATGTTTCATGTTTCATAGTGGCAAATATACTTTGTTTATAGTCAGCAAATCAAAAACTAAATATATAATCATAATATTTAGAGTTATAGAGCTAACCATCAACATTAAAATTAGAAATTGAAATCCTTATTTACTCCACTACCTAATTCCCAGAGGAGATGATACACTTATCTAAGAAAATGAACAGCTTTTTGAATACCACAATGAATTAAAAAACATATCCATGAATACACTTACCCTGATAAAATTTCAAATATCCCAGAATAAATATTAAAGTTATAAAAGCCTATAGAGTAAGAAGAAAGACAATGAGAGAAAAGATAAACATATGTTTAAGTTACAAGAGTCAGGTTGATGACAAAACTTTCAAACACCAATTCTGAAGATGAAAATACAAAGGAGCATGGTTCAACATAAAAAACAAAACAACTTTATATTATTTTACAGTGTTACATTTTCTAATTATGTGGTATTTTATTGGGAAATAAGTTGTTTTTCTAGCTTACTAAATAAGAAAAAACTAGTTTAATATTTAAGAGTTTTTTTTCTAGTCAATCAAAAGCAATTATTTAAACATTGTCAGTGAAAAAATTATATGGGGAGGGAGAATGGGGCTGAAATATTTACAATACAATGAAGAAACTAAGTAAGACAGTGAAACAAAAATTTAACAACAACGCAACAACATTTTACTGAAGTAAGCATGCTAAGAAAGAACTATTAAAAGATTCATGTGTATATAATCATAAGAAACAGCATCTAGAAAACAGGAATTGTAGTTTATTCAGATGTAGGTCTGAGGCTCAGAGGTACTTACTAGTATTTCTCTAAGTGTCAGGCCCCATAGCAGTAAAGAAAAAAATAATTCTATTAATGTACACTTGTATAAAAATTTCATTGAAATGTACTTTAAATATAAAGGACCATGGACAATTACCAGAAAACATGCATATTTAACTATATATGCTTTTACACTTAAAATACATTTTTAACAGTTATTTTCCCCTCATACTCTATTGTACCCTACCCTATACATGGGTATCATATTCCTTTACTCATTACATCCTTTTTTTTTTTTCCCAGCAGTAATGACCTATTTTAGAGGAATAAGCAAAATATAGTGAAATATGCATCTTAATATACTGATAGATAACCATGTAAAAGTAACAAATGTTTGTGACTGTATTTAATGTTCCTTTCTTCTGAATATATTTAATATCAGAAATAACCACTTATATTTTTTCTAATTAACTGTGAATGCCAAGAAAAATTTTTAGACACATATTTTACTTTACCATATTTTTTGTAATGCTAAGTGAATTTAATTTCCCACTAATATCAGTGAAGAGAGCTAACTGACTGTATAACTTACTTCTCTTGGAAATATATATATATATAATGAAGTCCAGGAGCAGACAAGCTGAAAGAGCTTTTAAATCTCCTCTGCTTTGTCTTGAGGACATAAAGTCCTAATCTCCAGAGATAAAAGTGAATCAGAAAAATACTGTCAGTTCTAGAAAAGCAGCACCACTTCAAATAATCTAAATTCCTATGAAGAGGTTAAGGTTATTTGGGTTGCCCTTGCCCTTAACACATGACAACAACGAATAAAAATCTTCTTTAGGAGGATATAAACTAGTGAAAATCCTTTAATCATTTCTACAATTTTTATATTTGATATTCAATACTATGTTACTCAATAACTGACAAAAGAAAAAAAATTACACCATTAATACAAAGCAAAGACACATACAAACAAAAGAGTAAAAACAGACTCAGACAAAATCTGTATGATGTAATAATCCCAATAATGCTTAATATGATAAAATGATAGAAACAAGATAGAAAATTGGCAGAGGACTGGAATATAAATTTATAAAATTCAGTAAAAATAGATGGGTTTGACAAGATAGACAGATGAAAAGAGAATGAGTTAGAAGACAGGTTTAAAGAAAATATTCAGAATGGAAGCAGAAAATAAAAATAGATATAAATACAGAGGAGAGAGTAACATAGATGTAACAGTAATGTAGTCTAACATGGATAGTTGGAGATTTGGAAAGATAGCAGTAATAAATAGGCCCAAAGCAATATCTGAATAAAAAATGACTAAGAAAGTTTCAAAAATGATGAAAAATATCCAGCTACAGATTTAATAATCCACATAAGAAGGAGGGGCAAAGATAAAAAATAAAAGTTTAAGTTACTAAATAAAGGCATAGAAGGACATATAAGTCAGTTGGGAATTGAAAGGCCAAGTTGCCAGACAGAAGAAAAATGTCCTGAAGTGAGCTCAATCTTGTGTGATGCTTTGTTCCTCTAAATTTTCATTAATTCTTAAATTGGGTGAACGAACAACCAGAACTCTTAAAGCCAGAGTTTTTGTGAAAGTAGTGAGACTATGGATTGAAAGTTAAATTTCAGAACTGCTAAGACAGTCAAACTTGAGGGGACAAGATCTGATACAAAAAAGAACTACAGAGAAATCTGTCCTAGCACCCCACCTCACACAAAGGATGTTTCTATTTCCTTAGACTGTATGAGACTTTTAAAATCTACAAAGAAGGGAGCAACTAAACTAAAAAGAGCCTTTACCAATTCCATTGTATTGGGAATACAAAGAATAGCATTTACAGACCACCAGGTTTGTCATTTGAGAACTCACATGGCATACATTCTAGGAGCAAAGGCAAACCCAAAATGATACACCTTAAGAAAACTAAAGGCAAATTTAATTGCTGCTGCCTCTAACTGGAATAATGTGATCAGATTATATATAAGCCCTTATTGTAGGAAAACAGTATCAGTCAAAGTCTCTAAACTGGAACTTTCCAACAAAACTTTCTGTTACTGTGGAAGTGTTGTAGCCACGCGTTCTGGGAAACAAACTCACTCAGAAGGACAATGCAGATAGTGGAGTGCAGTTTATCACACCGGCGGGCCCAAGGCAGAGTCTCCTCTTAGCCAAGGACCCCGACCAGCATTTGTGAAAATCTTTTATACCCTAAGTGTACGTGTCTGAACCCACCACTCCAAATTCCTTGAGACTGAAATAAACCAAAGAAAATACAATCCCAAGAACCCCATCATTCACATGCTATGTGCTCATGTGCTCAAACAGGCAAACAATTAGCCAATAATCACTAAACCCGAGGTTACACTCCGAATGATACGGAAAAATTTTTGGCCTGTCTGGAGGAAGGGGTGATTAGTGTATGTTTTCTCTTAGGCAATGAGTAACCTAGATACGATCTTCAAGGTTCCCTTGTCTGGAGGGGGTCTTATCCTTCTATTGTTTTCATAGGCACTAAACACAGAGTTCAGAGTCCATTGGAAAGGTGGCCGAGCATGATCAGCGTGAACAGGCCTAAGATGGAGTCCAGGCCCTATGAATTCCTTATTCAGAAGCTGCAATGTCCAAAATTGTATCCAGTAACCACACGTGATTACTGAACACTTGAAAGGTGGCTACATGACTTAGGAACATAATTTTAATTCTATTTCATCTTAATTATTTAAAATTTTAATTTCAATAGCTGCGTACAATGAATGGACACTTTAATAAACAGTCCATTGTTTTTGTTTTGTCCAAAATGTCTAGCACTCAATCAAAATTTGTTAGATATAACAAGAGATAAGAATAATAATAGTTAAGAGGTGAAAAGCAGGTAATAGAAAGAGTATACAGACGATACTATTTCTGGAGTTTTCATATACTTGTACACCTGATGTATTAAGGGAATTAGCCAAAGAGAAATATGGAAGATCATGAAAGCAGGAAAGAAAAAACAAGGGACATAATGTCAAGTGGAATCCACATGTCAACATAATGACACAGGAAACTCTGGCATGTAAGTTGCACTTAAGAAGCTGTCTTATCTCAAAGAAAAGGCTGTGCTTTTATTTTTATTTTTACAAATATGTCTGTCACTGAATACAGGTTGTTCTAGGGGGACAAAGATTACCAAGTAATTCTCCTTCTTTCCATATCTGGGCAAAATCAAGTCATCTGAAGAGGCTACAATATAAATTATAGGATTGAAGTACAAATTGGAGAATGTGCACACAGAGGTGAATTAAACTGATATCCAAGTTGTGACTGCATCCTCTATAACAGAAAAGGGTTCCATACACTGATAGTATCCTCTAAAGCAGTAGTTATTTAAAAAAATGATACCCAGACAAGTAGTATCAGCAATACCCAAGGAACTTGCTAGATGTGTCAGTTCTTAGGCCAGTATTCTCAATCGTGTCTTTTACCTCTTTTTACATACTATCATTTTAAGTATAATTTTAAAATCTATGATAGGGACTTCCATTATCTGAAGCTTCTGCATGTGTCTCTCCAAGATCATTTTTTCCCTTGATTGTTCTTCACATCAATGTTTCCTTATGTGCTAACTTGCTTTTAATTCAACAAAGAATTTTTGACATTATGTTATTTATAATTTCTTCTGCCTCACTTAAAATTTTTCATTTACATATGAGCCACTCTATGTACTTCAAGTAAGAGTTTGAATCTTAAACTACAATTAGAAGGACAGGGAAAACAAAGGCAAGAGAGGATGGATCTGTGTTTCAGGGAATTTGAAAATTCAAGAATCTTAAGGGAGGCACCACAGGAGATGGAAGCTTCTGAAAAGCACCAGAGGACATGATTCCTTGACAGGCTTGAACAGTCCCAGGCAAAACGTTACATTTATCACTTACATATACTATGTGCCTACTTTAAGCAGTCACCAAAAATAATAGCTAATATTTTTTTTAATTCTACTTTCCATCTCAAGCAAATTTTTCTCATCAGCTAATTCAAACTGAAACCCTACATGCAGACAAACTAGGAAAAGTAATTTCCAGTCTTTCAGACCTTTTGGCACAGAAGGAATGTTAGAGCGTTGGAATGAAGCTGTTTGTCAAATAAAGAATTTGGATACATCCTATGATTATATTGTTTTTGCCCCTCACTGGTTGCCTAAATGGTTTCCTTATCACTACCTAAGTGTGACTTTGAAAATAAGTAGTGTATTTTGTAGTTCCATCTAACCTGAGTTAAGGAGGATTCAAAAGGAAGGGGATGCTGCTAAAGTACAATATTATGTTTAGAAATAAAAGATTTTAGATAAAATAGCAGCTCTGCTTTTATTATGAATCATGTCACAAAGGACAGATTTCTTCCACTAGCATCCTGTCTTGTACACAGATGCATCTTAATAAATGTTGCTGCCTGTCTATCATCATTTCATCAAATACTCAAAGCTTATCTTCTCTGGGAAATAGAACCTTGATTCTGGTAGGCAGATTGAGCCCATTTATTTCAAATAACTCTATTTAACTGTACATAAATGCTTTTGTAAGTCCAAACTTCATAAAGATAAAAGAGATTTTTTTAAACTAACTCTGTCTATACTCTCTAAAAAGTTAAAATATTTTACTTTTTATGCTATTGGCCTTAGATAAAATAAAGTACTATTTCTTCCTGCACTTAAGCATTTCTTCCTCAAAATTCAGTAAACTGAGGTACAGATTGGGCTGCCCCTCTATTTTAAAAGATTGGAAAATCTCTATACCTCACTCCTCTGCCAGAACGGGACATCCTGTCTTCTTGCTGACAATCTGGGTATGAAAAACAATTGATGTTTCCCCTGTACAAAAAATCTAGCTATAGATTAACATAAAATTGTTACAGTAATAAATTTGAAGCCCATAAGAGAAGATCAATAATGGTGGTGTCACACCCAAGGTAAAGCAGAAATAGCTCTACAAGAAGTTGAGATAATAAAATGTTCTGTAAAACCTGAAAAACAGGCAGTAAAAAATCCCCCCAAAATCTAAGAAGGAATCCAAATTATATTAAAGTAACAGACTCTAAGAGATGAATCTAGAGACAAAATTTCTGGGTTTGCTTACCAATTTCATCATTTATGCGTTTCTTACCAGTTATGCTCTTCAGTTTTCCAATCTGAAAAGTGGCAATAATTATAGTGTCTATCTCACTAGGTTGCTGTCAACAAACACTGAAGAGCTGATAACGTGCAGTCATAATTTTTGCCTATCAAGGAATAAACTCAGGAATGAATAACAAGTACAGAATAAAAAATACTTCATATATATTCCATAACACAAACTATTATGCAATTTTAGGTAAATGAGCAATTATAAAAAATACCAGATATATTAGCTCAGTTAGTAAAGAATCCACCTGCAATGCCAGAGACCTGGGTTCAACCCCTGGGTTGGGAAGATCCCCTGGAGAAGAGGACAGCTACCCATTCCTGTATTCTGTCCTGAAGAATTCCACGGACTATATAGTCCATGGGGTCACAAAGAGTCGGACAGGACCGAGCAACTTTCACTTTCACCAAATATGTTTAAGAATGAGGAGTGGGATTATTAGAATACATCTAAATTTGAGAGATTATTAAAATATATCTAAAATTTGAATTACATTAAGATTTATAGTTGCAGATATTTTATTGGAAACTTTAAATATTGGGCACCCCAGGGCCAGTCCCCACAGAACCTCGTGCCTGAGCAGCTGGTTGGCCAGGCTGGAGCTGGCTGGAGGCAGACGTGAGCAGGGTGGAGCCAAGATGGCAGTTGCACTTGATGCAAATGGTTCATCTGGAGTCCAGATGCTTTCCTACTATGTCTCAACCACACTCTGAGCACAGAGAAAGAAGAGGTGATGGGGCTGTGCATAGAATTGAATGATGACTTAAGAAGTGACCCCAAGTTTACATATACTAGAACTGAAATCCACACAGTTGCTGAAAAGTTTGACACTGTCAGAATTGTTCACATTCATTCTGTCATTGTCTTGCGGCGTTCTGATAAGAGGAAGGGTGGAGTGGAAATTTCTCCAGAGCAGCTGTCTGCGGCTTTAACTGAGATAGAGAGGTTGGCTAAACTAACCGGTGGTACCCTGAGAGTTGTGGGCTGGTATCATTCCCATCCCCATATAATGGTTAGGCCTTCCCATGTTGATGTTCACACACAAGCCATGTAACAGATTATGGAGCAAAGCTTTGTAGGGCTTGTATTTTCTTGTTTCCTACAAGATAAAAATACAAAGATTGGACAGGTACTCTATACTTGCTTTCAACCCATTAAGGCCCAAAAGAGCTCAGAGTATAAGAGAATTGAAATCCCAATTCATATTGTACCCCCATCAAACCACTGGGAAAGTGTGCCTTGAGTCAGCAATTGAGTTGCCCAAGATCCTGTATCAAGAGGGGCAAGATGCACATAGGAGGATCCACAGCCTTCCACATCTGGATTCAGTAACCAAGATCCATAATGGCTCAGTGTTTACTAAGAATCTGTGCAGGTCAGCACTCAGCGGACCTCTACTACAGTGGTTGGAGGACAGACTGGAGAGAAACCAAAAGCATTTACAGGGGTTGCAACAAGAAAAGAAAGAGTTTATGCAAGAACTTTCTTCTCTAGAATAAAGCAGGAGACAAATGGGAAAGGATGAAAATATTCAGGTGTAAAATTAATTAAGCTAAATCAGTTTTGAAGAAGAGACATTTGGAGGACTCACATTACTTGACTGCAGACTTACTATGAAGCTACAGGGATCAAGACAGCATGGTATATATGGCCAAATGATTTTGATAAAGGTACACAAGCAATTCAATGGAGGAAGGGTAATAGTCTTTTCAATAAATGAAGTTGGTGCAATTTGCAAAGAAAATGAAGTTTGCCCTAAACTGCATACCTTATACAAAAATTAATTGAAAATATATCATAAGCTTAGATGTAAGATGTAAAAAGATGTAAAACTATAAAACTTTTAGGGAAAAAAAATCTTGGGAAAAAAAAAAACCTGGGCTAGGCAATAAATTCTTGGCCTTCATCCCAAAAGCACAATCCTAAAAGGAAAAAATTGATATATTGGACTTCATCAAAATTAAAAACTTTTGCCCTGCAAAGAATTTAAGAGGAAGAAATTATTGGGAGAAATTACTTGCAAACCATTTATCTAGACCAATATAGAATATACTGTATGAAGTCAAGAGTGAAATATAAACAATCCAATTAGTAAATGAGCAAAAGACATGAATAGACATAGCACTAAAGAGGAAATGTGGATGGCAAGCAAGCACAAGAAAAGATGTTGAATCTTACTAGTAATCGGGGGATGCAAATTAAAACCACAAGGAATTTTGACTATGAGAACAGCTAAAGAAAAAATACTGAAAATGGGGACTTCCATGGCAGTTCAGTGGTTGAGACTCTGCCTTTCAATGCTGGGGGAATGGGTTTGATCCCTAGCTTGGGAACTAAGATGCCACATGCCTCAGTGTGTGGCCAAAATTTTTTGAAAAAATAGTGAAAATACCAGATGCTGCTGAGCATATGAGCTGGATGGAATGCAAAATGGTAAGTCACTCTGAAAAAAAAAAAAAAAGTTTGGAAACTTCTAATAAACACACACATACTTTAATACCCCAGCAATTATTTTCCTGGACATGTATCCCAAAGAAATGAAAACCTATTTTGGCACAAGATGTTCTTAGCACTTTCATTTGTAATAACACCAAACAGGACAACCTAGATGTCCAGCAGATGAGCATGTGGTTAAACCAACCACGCACACCATGGGAACTACCCTGCAATGTAAAGAAAGAGACTATTGATACACACAACTTGGATGAACCTCAAGCGCATTATGAGGAACGAAAAATGCCAGTATTAAAAGGTCTCCTACTGTATGACTGTATTTGTATAACATTTCCAGTTTTTAAAATGACAAAATTATAGAAGTGAAGAACATATTAATGGTTGCCAGGGATAGGGACTGGAGTGGGTATGAGATATAGGTGATTATAAAGGGTAACACAAGAAGTTCCTTTGTGCTGATGGAACAGTTCCATATCTTGATTGTGGTGTTGATTACATGAATGTCTAAAATGCACTAAAACTATACAGAGCTACAAACACCCACAAATGAATGCATGTAAAACCTGGTGAAACCAAATAAAGTCTATACTCTCATTAGTAGTATGATACCACTGTCAATATGTTGATTTTGAAGTTGCACTGTAGTTATGTGTAAGATCTTACTGCTGGGGAAAACTGGGACTCTGTGTACTATTTTTGCAACTTCCTGTTAATCTGTGGTTATCGTCAAATAAAAAGCTGTAAATATTAAATAAGGAAAAAACATTTAAAAATTGAAAAGTAAGAAGGTGGCTTCTAAATCTAGAAGTTGGAAAAGAGCAAAATAATCTTAAAGAAAGTGGGTGGAAGGAAGTAGTAGAGTTACTTACAGTAATAGAGATTTGCAAAATGGAAAACAAAAACAATATGAAATATGAAGAAGAATGAAAGCTTGATCTTTGAAAAAACTAAGAGAATGCATTAAATACCAAAATTAGACATTAAGAGGATATAGAGGTAAAGAATGTTAAAATTTTTCTTGAAAAAAAAAAAGGTAAAAAATATTTTAACAAAATATAAACAAAATTAATTAAAAAAAAAATCTGGAGCCATCTCTAACTTGGCATCATGGCTGCCCTCAGACCCCTCGTGAAGCCTAAGATCGTCAAAAAGAGGACCAAGAAGTTCATTAGGCATCAGTCAGGCCGATATGTCAAAATCAAGTGGAACTGGCAGAAGCCCAGAGGCATTGACAACAGGGTGCGCAGAAGATTCAAGGGCCAGATCTTGATGCCCAACATCGGTTAAGGGAGCAACAAGAAAACCAAGCACATGCTGCCCAGCAGCTTCCGGAAGTTCCTGGTCCACAACGTCAAGGAGCTTGAGGCGCTGCTGTTGTGCAACAAATCTTACTGTGCTGAGATAGCTCACAACATCTCCTCCAAGAACCACAAGGCCACTGTAGAAAGAGCAGCCCAGCTGGCCATCAGAATCACCAATCCCAATGCCAGACTGCACAGCGAGGAAAATGAATAGACAGCCCATGTGGACATTTTGTTTGTGATAATAAAAGCATAAAACCCGACCAAAAACAAAATCTGATTTAAGTTATTACTGTTTAAAAATGTAACAATCTAGAAGAATGGGATGGGGAGAGAGGTGGAAGGGATGTTCATGAGGGAAGCGACATAGGTATCAGTTCAGTTCAGTCGCTCAGTCGTGTTCGACTCTTTATGACCCCATGAAACGCAGCACGCCAGGCCTCCCTGTCCATCACCAACTCCTGGAGTTCACTCAGACTCACGTCCATTGAGTCAGTGACGCCATCCAGCCATCTCATCCTCTGTCGTCCCCTTCTCCTCCTGCCCCCAATCCCTCCCAGCATCAGAGTCTTTTCCAATGAGTCAACTCTTCGCATGAGGCGGCCAAAGTACTGGAGTTTCAGCTTTAGCATCATTCCTTCCAAAGAAATCCCAGGGCTGATCTCCTTCAGAATGGACTGGTTGGATCTTCTTGCAGTCCATGGGACTCTCAAGAGTCTTCTCCAACACCACACTTCAAAAGCATCAATTCTTCGGCACTCAGCTTTCTTCACAGTCCAACTCTCACATCCATACATGATCACAGGAAAAACCATAGCCTTGACTAGACAGACCTTTGTTGGCAAACTAATGTCTCTGCTTTTGAATATGCTATCTAGGTTGGTCATAACTTTTCTTCCAAGGAGTAAGCGTCTTTAATTTCATGGCTGAGATCACCATCTGCAGTGATTTTGGAGCCTAAAAAAATAAAGTCTGCCACTGTTTCCACTGTTTCCCCATCTATTTCCCATGAAGTGATGGGACCGGATGCCATGATCTTCATTTTCTGAATGTTGAGCTTGAAGCCAACTTTTTCACTCTCCACTTTCACTTTCATCAAGAGGCTTTTGAGTTCCTCTTCACTTTCTGCCATAAGGGTGGTGTCATCTGCATATCTGAGGTTATTGGTATTTCTGCCGGCAATCTTGATTCCAGCTTGTGTTTCTTCCAGTCCAGCGTTTCTCATGATGTACTCTGCATATAAGTTAAATTATCAGGGTGACAATATACAGCCTTGATGTACTCCTTTTCCCATTTGGAACCAGTCTGTTGTTCCATGTCCAGTTCTAACTGTTGTTTCCTGACCTGCATACAGATTTCTCAAGAGGCAGTTCAGGTGGTCCGATATTCCAATCTCTTTCACAATTTCCCACATAGGTATAGGTATGGCTGATTCATGTTGAAGTTTGGCAGAAACCAACACAATACTGTAAAGCAATTATCCTTCAATTAAAAATAAATACATATTGTAAATAGTAAATACATATTGATATGTTAAATATATTTATGCATAGTATACAAGTATAAAATAATCAGATGTTGATAAATGTCATGAAGGATAAAATAGCCTAAAGCAATAGAGACAATGTGTGACATATATGGCACTCATAAGTGGTACCTTTGTGAAGGTGACATTACTGCAGAGCCCTAAATGAAGTGACAGAGTGGGTCAAGCAGATATCTCTAGGCACAGCATGAGAGCATTAGAGACAAAGCAAAGAAAAAGCACAAATACTCTTGACAGCATTAATCCAATGGTCCAGAGACACCATGGAAGCCAGTGTGGTATAAGCTGAGTGATGGAGATGAAAGAAAATGAGGTCAGAGAGGTAGAAGCCAGGAAGGTAGCAATAGAACAAGGAACATCAAAATGTGGTCCCTCAGGTAAAGTAAGGAGACCGATTCCAAAAGGAGGAGGTGACCAATCATCCCATTTTACTCAGGATGCTCCTGACTTTATCACTAACACCCCATGTACAGGGAAGCATTCAGTCCCCGAGAAACCAGGACATTGGATACTAACTGATGAACACTGAAAACTGACATTAGAATTGACCAAATGGAAACCTTTTTGACCTTGATAAGAGCCTAATAGTGGGGAAAAGGCTGATTTTCTTATGTGTTCAAGATAATATAAGAGGAAATACCAGGATCAGGTTCATAAAGAATACACATATCTTTCAGAGTTTTTCTATAAAAGGAAATGGAAAATGGGACAGTAGATGAAGGGCTTTGATTTATTTTCTTTTAGTTAAAAATTTGTATCTCCACTCAACTCTGTCCATACAATGACATTCTTAATTCATCAGGCATGATATGTATACTACCCTATAATATTCTTTCTGCTGTAGACTGAATGTCTGCTTCCCCTAAAAATTCTTATGTTAAATCCTATCCCCAACATGATGGTATTTGGATTTGGAGTCTTAGCAGTTGATTAGATCAAGAGGGTAGAGTTCCTATGGAGAATCAGTGCCCTTATAAGACATCTAAGGGAGCTCCTTTCCTCCTTGTGGGGACTCAGTACAAAAAGAGTCCTCTTTAAAAAAGGATCTGCATCTCACTGGACACTGAATATGCCAGCATATCAATCTTGAATTCCCTGGCATCTAGAACTGTGGTACTAGGTATAAAGTTCTATTTTATAAGCTGCTCGGACTGTGATAGTCTGTCCTAGCAGCTGAAATGTCCTAAGATGTGGCCCAAGTAATTCTTATGATTAAGGTATTTAGGGAAACCCACCAATATTTAACAATCCCATTCCAAAATCTTTCTCCTATATTTCTAAATATATGAACCCAACATTTTCCTTGAGGCCCATTTAATATGTTATGTTTTCCATAATATAGATTTTATTATATCCTCTAATTCTTTTGGTTTATGGGGTCTTTAATGGACCTTGACATACATCATATTCCTGAACCCATAGTAGATTTTAAATTTCTCCTGGATAGTGACACATTGCTATTTCTTCTATCTCTGCTCTGTGTTCAGTATATGTTATATGGCTAAACGCTTATTAACTTGTTTAAATCATTTATGCAATTCTAGTATATCTGCAGTGTAACCATGAGGTTTTAGAAACAAAAGAGGTCTTAATTTTAAGAATAATTTATGAAGATTACTGTGCTCTAGGTAAGCTCATAGATTTATAACATAGCACCTTCTAATGGATATGCCCAGATCCTCCCTGCAGTCTTTTGACTAGGTACTGAAACAGGTTTACTATGCTGCTTTAGCTGAAAGATGTTTTGCTGCCAATAACCACTTCATTATTATTTATCTCAGAGTAATAAAAATGAATTATTCTCATTTTTCGGCAGGGATATACGAACAGTCAAGGCACAATTGCAGTGCTTTCTTCTTCTCTTAGAGGTGTAATTTAAATTCTGAGATACTCCAAATGAGAAATTAGAATGACTTTTGCTTCATTTATAAAACCTGACAGCTTAATTCCAAATACTTTGGAGATTTAATTAATGAGAAGTGAATCAACCCTTCAACATTAAAAAGAAAATCCATAATTTGGCCTCTTTCTGTAAGCAGAGTGAAATGTCAAAGTATTTTAGGCAAACAGGATTTTTCATAACTTTTATGATGTAAATGTTTCATAATAATGTCAAAACTTCTGCTGCATTAAGCCAGCATGTAACTGATCCAATACAAATTGCCCATGACATTAAATGGTACTGATGTCTTACCAAAGAGATAAACTTGGCTGTGGAAAGCGGGCCAAGCCCTCTAAGCAGTTAAAGAAAGATATTTGGGGTATCAAGTGGCCAAGCTACTAACCACTCCTGGAATTGCTTGCCTGTAGCAGCAGCTCAGAGGTGTGCCTGCTTAACCTGAAGTCACAGGAGTAGAAGGATCTAAATTAGAACTGACAGTCAGGTTTTGTATGGTAATTCTCTATTTGCACCAGTTTTTCTTTTTACTCAGCCTTTAGCCATCTACAGTGAATTCATTAAAAAGCACTAGAAGCTGCAAATCTGTAGGACTAAATGCCTGGCCTAGACAGCAAATGCAAATGTTGACAAATGTGATCTCCCCAGGTCACTACATTCATGCCACTTTCCAGAGGATATGTATTTTTCCTTCAATGATCAGGACAGATTACTGGCTACAAATAATTTGATAATAGCTCACATTATAATACTGTGTACATGCATCTGCAATTATAGAAGATTTTGATAGATATCACAAAGCCTTTAGTTTATGAATCATGGTAACTTTTTCTACAATTACTTATTAATGGACTACAAAAAACTAAGACAAGTTAGAAACATGAAGAATGAGAATATTTTGTTATAAGTGTCAAAAGGAATACAAACACTTTGCCAAGGTAAGATAATACTGAAAATAATGTTTCAAATAAATAAAAAGGCTTAAAAAGCTAAAATGCAATAGAAAGATTAGGCGTACTGCATAGTGCTTAAAGGGCTGCCCAGGTGGCGCTAGTGGTAAAGAACCCGCCTCTCAGTGCAGGAGATAGAAGAGACAAGTGTTCAACCCCTTGGTTGGTAAGATCCCTTGGAGGAGGGCGTGGCAACCCACTCCAGTATTCTTACCTGGAGAATCCCATGGACAGAGGAGTCTAATGGGCTACAGCCCTTGGGGCAGCAAAGAGCTGGACACAAATGAAGCGACTTAGCACACTCACACACATAGTGCTTCAGATCAGATCAGTCGCTCAGTCGTGTCCGACTCTTTGCGACCCCATGAATCGCAGCACGCCAGGCCTCCCTGTCCATCACCAACTCCCAGAGTTCACCCAGACTCACGTCCATAGAGTCAGTGATGCCATCACCATCTCATCCTCTGTTGTCCCCTTCTCCTCCTGCCCCCAGCCCTCCCAGCATCAGAGGCTTTTCCAATGAGTCAACTCTTCGCATGAGGTAGCCAAAGTACTGGAGTTTCAGCTTCAGCATCATTCCTTCCAAAGAAATCCCAGGGCTGATCTCCTTCAGAATGGACAGAGTGCTTAAAAGGGAAATAAAAGGAAGGATAGAAATGATGGTAACTTTTATTCCAACTAAAAAATTGGAATGTTTTTTATGGTTATATAGAATTAGTTCAACACTGAATTAGTTAGAGTAGGTAGTGAATCTCTGGAAATATTTAAGCGAAGCATATGGGGTTCAAGTAGTGCTTTTCAATCTTGCTTTGAATATGCCCCCTGTTAAAAATACCTTTGACACGATCCTTAACAAATACATACAGGCTTTAGGAAACAATATTTACCTCTGATACTAATATACTTCAATATTTTCTAGACTATACAGGCATTGAATGTATGTGATTGATACCTGATATATTCTAATTTTCTATTCTATGTTCAAAAAAAAAACTACTGTATGACCCTGAAGATTAATTTTTGCATGTCATTAATGTTTTACAATGCACACTTTGAAAACCATAAATAAATGTCCCCTTAAATCTCTTTCAATCTTATAATTGTACTAAAATAAAACATTAGTACACAACAAAATGACTGGGGGTAGGGGAACCTTCACACATCTATTGCTTGGATAAACTAAATCTGACTTATAAATGACTCATATAGCTGAGAAGAGATTTCTTCCCAGTTATATAGTAAAAGTCTTATGGTTCAGTCACTAAGTTTTTTCCAACTCTTTTGCAACCCCATGGACTATAGCCCGCCAGGCTCCTCTGTCCATGGGATTGTGTCTTAGTCCATTTAGGCTGCTATTATAAAGTTGGTTAGCTTATAAACATCAGAATTTATACCTCACTGTTCTAGAAGCTGGAAAGTCAAAGATAAAGGCAGCAGTCTGGTCACATTTCACTGAACGCCCCTGTCCTGATTTGTAACCAGCAACTTCTCCGTGTGTCCTCATATGATGTGAGGGGCAAGGGATATCTTTGTGTTTTATAAAGTGCTATTTATATTCCTGAGAGCTCCATTCTCATGAGCATCCCCCAAAGGCCCACCTACTATCATCATATTTGGGGATGAGGATTTTGATATATAAAGTTGGGGCAACACAAAAATTTAGATCATAGCATCCGGAAATTGAGAAAGGCAAGGGAAGAACCCCAGTCACCAGTGTCAGGGGCACTGTTGCAGTGCTCATTGCCCAAGATCCTGTGGGTCCTCTTAAGCTGAGCAGCCCCATGAACTCTAAACTGAAAACAAACAATGGATCTTTGATTTCAGTGTTCATGGTCATAGGTCTGTGTGTCTAGCTCCACTCACAAGAAAAGCTGAAGATCTCAGTACTTTGTGGAACGATTATCACTGGCCTGGAGAAGGGCACAGCTACCCACCCCAGTATTCTTACCTGGAGAATTCCATGGACAGAAGAGTCTGGTGGGCTACAGTCCATGTAGTCACAAAAAGTCTGACATGACTGAGCGACTATCACTTTCACTTTCACTTAATACTGACCATCACAATACTGGCTACTAACTCTAATTTGTATATTACAGTAAAAGTATAATCAAAATAAAATCGTAGAGAAATATGGAGAAATGCGTCAACCCATTACTCTGTTTTTCATATATAACTTTACAATGTGCTTTTTGAAGTGTTACATGTGGTCCAACATGTCTTCACTCTATTTACCTAAGCCAGTTTGGGTAAAATTATATAAATAAAAGTGGCGGAGGTATAGTATAAAAAGTTGATATCAAAAATGGGAGAGTCCTGATTTAAATCCCCATGTATTCTTCCTTAATGTACCTCAGTTCAGTTCAGTAGCTCAGCCATGTCCTACTCTTTGTGACCCCATGGACTGCAGCATACCACTCTTCCCTGTCCATCACCAACACCTGGAGCTTGCTCAAACTCATGTCCATCGAGTTGGTGCTGCCATCCAACCATCTCATCCTTTATCATCCCCTTCCCATCCTGCCTTCAATCTTTCCCAGCATCAGGGTCTTTTCCAATGAGTCAGTTCTTCACATCAGGTGACCAAAGTATTAGAACTTCAGAAAAGAAAAGAGGTGCATCATAATTGCTACAGAAAAACACATATGATGATGCCAGTGGACACATCACCAGAGAATACTGAGATGTATCTGAAGGGTATGTGAGGGAACAATTCAGACACTATTCATTCAATAAACATTTACAAACCACCCAGCATGTGTAAGGTACTATGATTAATACTGAGATAGTAAACAAGAGACATAAATCCTGTTATCATAGATATTATTATTAATTAGGGGAGCTATATAATAAATAAATGCATCAGTTCAGTTCAGTCCAGTTTCTCAGTCATGTCCGACTCTTTGCGACCCCATGGACTGTAGCATGCCAGTATTCCCTGTCCATCACCAACTCCCAGAGCCTACTCAAACTCATGTCCTTTGCATCAGTGATGCCATCCAACCATCTTATCCTCTGTCCTCCCTTTCTCCTCCTGCTCTCAATCTTTCCCATCATCAAGATTTTTTCCAATGAGTCAGTTCTTTGCATCAGGTGGCCAAAGGATTGAAGTTTCAGCATCAGTCCTTCCAATGAATATTCAGGACTGATTTCCTTTAGGATTGACTGGTTTGATCTCCTTGCAGTCCCAGGAACTCTTAAGAGTCTTCTCCAACACTACAGTTCAAAAGCATCAAAACCACAGCCTTGACTAGATGGACCTTTGTTGGCAAAGTAATGTCTCTGCTTTTTAATATGCTGTCTAGTTTTGTCATAGCTTTTCTTCCAAGGAGCAAGTGTCTTTTAATTTCAAGACTGCAGTCACCATCTGCAGTGATTTGGGAACCCAAGAAAATAGTCTGTCACTGTTTCCAGCATTTCCCCATCTATTTGCCAGGGAGTGATGGAACTAGATGCAATGATCTTAGTTTTTTGAATGCTGAATTTTAACCCAGCAATATCACTCTCCTCTTTCATTTTCATCAAGAGGCTCTTTAGTTCCTCTTCACTTTCTGCCATTAGAGTGGTGTCATCTGCATATCTGAAGTCACTGATATTTTTCCCAACAATCTTGATTCCAGCTTGTGCTTCATCCAGTCTGGCATTTGGCATGATGTACTCTGCATATAAGTTAAATTAGCAAGGTGACAATATTCAGCCCTGACATACTCCTTTCCCAATTTGGAACCAGTCTGCTGTCACATGTCTGGTTCTGTTTGTTCTTGACTTACATACAGATTTCTCAGGAGACAGGTAAGGTGGTCTGATATGCCCATCTCTTTAAGAATTTTCCACAGTTTGTTGTGATTCACACAATCAAAGGATTTAACATAGTCAATGAAGCAGAAGTAGATGCTTTTCTGGAATTCTTTTGCTTTTTCTACGATCCAACAGATGTTGGCAATTTGATCTCTGGTTCCTTTGCCTTTTATAAATCCATCTTGAACATCTGGAAGCTCTTGGTTCACATACTGTTGAAGCCTAGCTAGGAGCATTTTGAGCAATACTTTGCTAGGATACCTAAAAGTCATGATTTTCTCATCTGTAAATTGGGCCTCAAACTTGTGGAGTTACAGTGAAGGTTAAGCCACAAAAAGAGTGCTTAGAAGAAGTCAGAGCCAAGCAGTAGGAGCTCATGGAAATATGACAACAAAATGTCATATAGTCCCATATGGAATCCTGGAACAGTTGAAGGACATTAGATAAAAAGTAAGGAAATCTGAATAGAAGTTAGACTTTAGTTAATAATGATATACCAATATAGGCAAATGAATTTTAACAATTTACTTGAAGATTTCTAACTTAAGATTTCTTAAATAGAGCAAACTGGGTGTAGAGTATGGAAACTCGTTGAACTATCTTTGCAGTGTTCTTGCAAACATAAAACTATTCTAAAATTTAAAGTTTATTGAAAAGAATGCCTAGAACAAATCACAAAATTATTTAATATCCATATATATATAAAGCTTGTGAATATATGTATGTATATATGCGTAAGTATGTATGTAGATGATGGGCTTCCCAGATGGCTCATATGGTGAAGAATCTGTCTGCCAGTACAGCAGATACATATGTGGGTTTGATCCCTGGGTTAGGAAAATTCTGGAAAATTCCATGGATAGAGAAGCCTGGCGGGCTGTAGTCCATGGGGTGGCAAAGAGTTGAACATGACTAATGTCAACTGAACACTACTACTATTATATATGTAGATACATACCTTATACATATATGCATACTTACAAGTATTTGATTAAATACATATGTGTACAGACATATTGTAGCAAATACTCATAAATGTATACATATATATAATGAACTTATATATACATATGTATACATAGGAGATAATGGATTTCTAAAAAGATTTCTCCTCAACTTTTGAAAGTTCTCAAAATTTTGAGAGTTACATAAAATAAGATAGAATTAAGAGACATTAATTTTTTTTCTTCAGTTTTCATTTTTAAATTTCATAACAGATTCAGTTAGGGTTTCCTTGAGTTTCTATTTTTTCACTAATTAAGCAGATATAGTCTACATAAATCTGTATTAGAGCAATGACTAAACCATCTTCTGAATATGGGAGCTAGGTTGCACTCTAATGAGGGTATAGTTTTACTTAAGAGCAGACCAAAAGATTTAACTGAAAGGCCAATAGTCATAACCAGCTTAATTGGCTATTAGTAGGTTTACCCTGTTGATGTTGTTAGTTTGGAATTCTCCATGCTTATGCAACAGTTACCATTTGACATTAAAGCTAATTTTATTTCACATTTTCTTAGGCCTCAAATTATTATTTTCAACCGTTAGGCTTGCATTTACTGACATAATTAAGGTAGATAAATTCACAATGTTGGAATCATTTTAAAATGTTCATTTACACTGTGGAAAACAGTCTGCAGTTACTCAAAAAGTTAAACATAATTTTTGTATGACCTAGAAATTCCACTTCTAGGTATACACCCAGGATACATGAAAATATATGTTTATACAAAAACTTACACATGGATGTTCATAGTAGCAGGTTTATTATAACCAAAATACAGAAACAACTCATATCTATCAACTGATGAATGGATAAAAAAATTAATATGTTTTATATAATAGATTATTATTCAGTACTGATACATACTGCAGTCTGAATAAACCTTGAAAACATTGTGCTGGAAACAAAAAATGACAAGTTGTATGATTCCATTTGCAGAAAGAGACAGAACATAGTCTAATGGATGCCTGGGTTTCTAGGGGCTTGGTGAGAAAAGGGGAGTGGCTGCTAAAGCAAATAGGATTTCTTTGTGGGGTGATAAAAGTGCTCTAATGTGGATTGTGATGATAGCTGGATATTCTGTGAATATATTAAAGACCAGTGAGTCATATCCTTGAAAGGGATTAATTGTATGGTATGTGAATTATAGCTTAAAGCTATTTAAGTTAGTGTGCTCCAGGGTACAGTATAGATGTATGGAGGATCATACCCACTTTAATCAGTATTGTGGAACTGAAGAGATCTGGAGGGAAGGCCAGGCCTCTTAAACTAGTTTTCCCATCCTCATCCTTGGGAATTGTCTTGTTCCTGCACACTGGCTATTGCTTTGAGGCCTGCGTTTGTTGAAAATATTTATCCTAGAGAGTTTCTTATGAGGCCTTTGCAAACCAGGCAGCAAAAGTTGTCAGTGACTCAGAAGAATCCAAGCTGCCTGCATCTCTTCACAGGTTCATTACTGAGGAGGGCTCCTGTGCCACCCACCACACCTGCTCCTTCCACAAAGGTCCTCTCCCGCAGTGCCCCCCCTCCCCCGCCACAACCCCTGGTCTAGGTGATGAGGACACTGAGGCACCAGAGGCTTCACAGCACCCTGTGGGTGTGCAGCAGAGGTGTGGTTCTGCGTGATAACTCATCAGATTCTCTTTACCAATCAATTGACTCTGAAACTGTTCTGGGAGCTGGGCCAAGGAGTCCCAAGACATAAAATTGAGTAATGATGGTTTTTCTCCCAACATGTAAGAAAATATATGTCAATAAATAGCATTTTCTCAATTAGAAAAAAAATAAATAAATAAAATGTTCATTTAATAATACAGCCTAACATCTGTTTCCTAAGATCAAAACACCAAAAAATACAAAATAGGTTCTTCCCATTCACCCTGCCTCTCCCAAAACATGTGGCCAACAGGCGCCGTATTATCAGGAACATGTACCTTGGAATTAGACTGAGGTGTGATACTGGTCCTGCCACAATATTTGTGTGGGCTTTGATTTTTCAAACCTAAAAATAAGCAATGATATAAAATCTTAGATAACTGAAAAGGATTAAAAACTCTCTGAGATAATAGGGGATCAGCCCAGGTACCTCTCTAACCTTTACCAACACTGTCTTATAACATTCCATGACTTCATTCCACTCCATATTTTTTCTCCAGTTTCTCAGTTTCCTCTTCACTTTTATTCAAAATATTATTTATTTTCTAGACTTGTGTAATCATCTCCCTAGTCCTCCATCTTGCCTAAAATTCAAATTTTTACTAACATCAAAGCTAAATTTCTTTCTCCTCCAATCAACTTCATTTGCTGATTAAATATTTAGCTTACAAGTTAATTGCTTAATGTAACTAGTGATAACTATAATCAGCAAATATCGGAAACTATCTGATTTGAAAATAAATTTATCTGAGTTTATTTTGCTTCATCATTTTGGGGAGCCTTCATTTTATCTCATGGTGTATTAAAGAGCAGAATTGTACTGGCTGAGAGGCATTAGGATGGGCATGTACGCTTGCACATTTATTTTTCATGGAAATTAACCTCATGACTACCTTCTTTTAATATTTTTTGTGTGAATTTTGAAGATCACTAGGTTTAACACTTTACAAACATGTGGTTTGGAGATTCTCCACCTGGAGTAGTATTGTACCTTTCACTCTGAATCCTTATGGTGTCTATAGTTATGTAATATTGCATGGTAATGTAACATTTCACCTACATAGACAAAAACACAGCATTCACTACAGAAATAAGTATGTAAAGGAAAGAAGTATATTTTAAAAGTTAATGCAGCAGAATTGCCAGTTATGAAATTAACTGTTTTCTCAACTGTAGTCTAGTCATGAAAGAATGTCAGATACCACCTGAAGAGGGGACATGAGGCTTTTCATTTTGAAGACAGAGATCTTACTAACTTCTAGAAGAGAGAAAAGTGGACTTTATTTGCCAAAGATTAGGCTCTTAGAATAATTAACTGGATTGTGTGAGAAGGGAAGGAAAAAAGGTGTACGCTTTGAGAAATAAAAGGAGAGGATTTTAATTTCAGGTATTTTCTTTGAAAATGGGAATGAGAATGGAGCTGCAAGTTCCTCCGAGTGGTAGAAGATGGAAGCCAGTTTAGATGTGATGCTCTGAATATGATCAATAGGACTAGGCTTGTGATACCTGGTAAAACTGCCATCTAAACACACAACCTTCCACTCACAGTGAATATCTCCATGGCTCAGTGTGGTGGAAGAGGTGAACAGACATGTCCAAATCATGGTGAGAATTTGCATTCAATACAGGTTGAAATACACAGTATTCATATAGCCATGTAACTATTGCAGAAGAAGCAAAACTACTGACAACCCTGGTCCCTTCCCAATTTTCCTAGAACCCTAAGAGCCTGGGAATGTTGAATGTCCTTTGTGTGTCAGAAGAGCCACCATAATGTCTGACATTTATATACATATATATATAATCATGGCTTATTGATTGGTATTTAGGCCACACTTGACATGATTTTGAGTATTAAAGAAATACAATATTTCTTGCCTTTGAGTGTTAAAGTGTAATTCATATTTGCTTCATAAATTTGGTATTTTGTTTTTAGTTTGTTAAATTTTCTTATTATGTCTTTGTCAGGTTCATACATCTTACATGTTCAGTATAAAACTTCTTGAATATGTTTCACAGAAGAAACTGATTATCTTAGCTCTGTCTAGATATAGGATTGTTTTGATTGCTACATATTTTTTGTATGTGAATCTTTTCACAATCTAAAGCTTTTCTTACTCTTGAGTTAGGGTACATAAAACTATTCAATAAAACATATGGATTCTATTGGATAAAATATGATGACATTAGAATAAGTTATCATATAGTTGTACTTGTTTTAATAAAACCATATTTTACCCTATTTAAAAGCTGTGCCAAATAAGTAAATTTCTAAATTAGGATAATTTTTTAAAAATATATCATAGAAAGTTTACAGAAATGGATTTAGACATAATGTTTTTATTTCCTAATCATTTATTTCATGATCATTTGGAGCCCTCTTTTTCTTTGTACCCTTAAAATCAGTTTGCCTATGGAAAATCTAGATCAATTTGCAAGATATATACATGAATAGAAGTGCCAAAAAGAAAATTAAAGAGAGATGATGAATTAGAATATTAGGATAAATAGTTAAGACGAAATAGCATATTAAAGTATGTTCTATTCAAGAGAAGGCAGGAAAGTTGTGGAGCTGAACAACTGAACAGCTATCTTAGACAGGAGAGGTCATTTGAAGATAAGACCATCACACCCTCTGCCCATGGAACATTACAAGCAATCATAAGTAGTTGGCATTCCAGGAAGACTGCTGCTGCTGCTGCTGCTGCTGCTGCTGCTGCTGCTGTGTTGCTTGTCGTGTCCGACTCTGTGCGACCCCATAGACAGCAGCCCACCAGGCTCCCCCGTCCCTGGGATTCTCCAGGCAAGAACACTGGAGTGGGTTGCCATTTCCTTCTCCAATGCATGAAAGTGAACAGAGAAAGTGAAGTTGCTCAGTCTTGTCTGACTTTTAGCAACCTCATGGACTGCATCCCACCAGGCTTCTCCATCCATGGGATTTTCCAGGCAAGAGCACTGGAGTGGAGTACCATTGCCTTCTCCCCAGGAAGACTGAGCCCTGCCCTAATCACCACATGGGTGGAACATTAACCCAACAGTAACCAGAGGGAACAAGAAAAGAAGCCCAGTTTCTCTCCCCCTGCACAGACTCCCTCTTGGTCTCACTCCATGCTCCCTTACAATGTACTCAATATAACTTGCTTTCTACTCTTCCAACTCACAAATTCTTTTTTTTTTTAATTTATTTGTTTATTTTAATTGGAGACTAATTACTTTACAATATTGTAGTGGTTTTTGCCATACACTGACAGGAATAAGTCATGGGTAAATTCTTTTGCCTCCAGTGTAGCTGGCCCCATCAATGGTACTCTGGCAACACTGAGAATACCATCAACAAAAAACATATAAGACAACAGAACATAAGTAGTGAGGAGGTACACTTAAATCAAACCATGCTGATATTTACAGTAAATTAACAATGCTTTCAAAAGCCAAATCCAAATAATAGTAATGGATAACCAAAATGGATAAAGTAAGGCTATGGTTTTTCCAGTGGTCATGTACGGATGCGAGAGTTGGACTTGGAAGAAAGCTGAGTGCCAAAGAATTGATGCTTTTGAACTGTGGTGTTGGAGAAGACTCTTGAGAGTCCTTTGGATTGCAAGGAGATCCAACCAGTCCATTCTGAAGGAGATCAGCCCTGGGATTTCTTTGGAAGGAATGATGCTAAAGCTGAAACTCCAGTACTTTGGCCACCTCATGCGAAGAGTTGACTCATTGGAAAAGACTCTGATGCTGGGAGGGATTTGGGGCAGGAGGAGAAGGGGATGACAGAGGATGAGATGACTGTATGGCATCACCAACTCTATGGATGTGAGTTTGAGTGAACTCCAGGAGATGGTGATGGACAGGGAGGCCTGGTCTGCTGTGATTCATGGGGTTGCAAAGAGTTGGACATGACTGAGCAACTGAACTGAACTGATGACTCAAAGAAAATCAAAATGGATAAAGTATGACTCAAGAGTACTATGTCTATATATACATAAAAAATTAAAGGATGAATGGCAAAAGAAACTACATGCAAAACTGGGGTATGGAAGCTGGGGTAACAGTATAAATATCAGAATTAATAAATATGGGGAAAGAACAAATTGCCACTAAAAGGGATCTGGCACCAATTTATAATGGCAAGGTGAGAGAAGAAGTTTTTCCCACATAATTTCCCACCAAGCAATTCTGCAGACACCAGTTGTGTGTCCTACAATTCAACTCATAATGTTCTGACATTATGCATCCAGTCCATGTGTATGTGTTAAGTCGCTTCCATTCTGTCTGACTCTTTGCAATCCTATGGACTGTAGCACACCAGGATCTTCTGTTCATAGGATTCTCCAGGCAAGAATATTGGGGTGGGTTGCCTTTTCCTCCTTCAGGGAATCTTCCTGACTTAGGGATTGAACCCATGTCTCTTATATCTCTTGTACTGGCAGGCAGGTCTTTACCACTAGAGCCATCTGGGAAGACTTTTATGTACCCAGATCAGATCAGTCGCTCAGTCGTGTGCGACTCTTTATGACCCCAATCCCTCCCAGCATCAGAGTCTTTTCCAATGAGTCAACTCTTCGCATGAGGTGGCCAAAGTACTGGAGTTTCAGCTTTAGCATCATTCCTTCCAAAGAAATCCCAGGGCTGATCTCCTTTAGGATGGACTGGTTGGATCTCCTTGGAGTCTAAGGGACTCTCAAGAGTCTTCTCCAACACCACAGTTCAAAAGCAGTCCATAGGATTGCAAAGAGTCAGACAGGATGGAAGAGTTAGACCTCTTTCTCTCTTTCTGCCATTTCTCTGTTATCTCTTTATTGGTCTTTCTGTGTCTCCATGGAAAGGAAAACAGATGTATGAATTCCATTTGTTCCTGCATCATATTTTAGTACTAGTGAAAATGATCTCTATTCACTTCCATTAGTACCTGTGTATAACCACCATTATGGCAGAAAGTGAAGAGGAACTCAAAAGCCTCTTGATGAAAGTGAAAGTGGAGAGTGAAAAAGTTGGCTTAAAGCTCAACATTCAGAAAACGAAGATCATGGCATCCGGTCCCACCACTTCATGGGAAATAGATGGGGAAACAATGGAAACAGTGGCAGACTTTATTTTTCTGGGCTCCAAAATCACTACAGATGGTGACTGCTGCCATAAAATTAAAAGACGCTTACTGCTTGGAGGGAAAGTTATGACCAACCTACATAGCATATTGAAAAGCAGAGACATTACTTTGCCAACAAAGGTCCGTCTAGTCAAGGCTATGGTTTTTCCTGTGGTTATGTATGGATGTGAGAGTTGGACTGTGAAGAAGGCTGAGCACCGAAGAATTGATGCTTTTGCACTGTGGTGTTGGAGAAGACTCTTGAGAGTCCCTTGGACTGTAAGGAGATCCAACCAGTCTATTCTGAAGGAGATCAGCCCTGGGATTTCTTTGGAAGGACTGATGCTAAAGCTGAAACTCCAGTACTTTGGCCACGTCATGCATAGAGTTGACTCATTGGAAAAGACCCTGATGCTGGGAGGGATTTGGGGCAGGAGGAGAAGGGGACGACAGGGGATGAGATGGCTGGAGGGCATCACTGACCTGGTGGACGTGAGTCTGAGTGAACTCCAGGAGTTGGTGATGGACAGGGAGGCCTGGCGTGCTGCGATTCATGGGGTCGCAAAGAGTAGGACACGACTGAGCGACTGATCTGATCTGATCTGATCTGAAGAGTCAAACTGAGTTAGGTCCTGTGGAGTCACAGGCATGGTGGCCTTTTTCTTGTCCCCCATTTTTAGGAGGCAAGTCTCCAGCATCTATGACCTTCTCTGAGTTCCAAAGGGCAGATTCCAACAGTTGTTAATCAAGGGAGGAGCAGCCAAGAAATACCTAAAACAAGATAAAGGGATTGAAAGCACTTCACACACCCTAAACTTGTCAGAGTCATCACATCTGAACAGTTAACTTTAAAAAAATACTACCAACCTTTAAGCTGAGAGCTATAAATGAATCAAGGCAAATTGGAAGTGGTCAACAGGAGATGGCAAGGGTGAATGTCGACATTCTAGGAATCAGCAAACTAAAATGGACTGGAATGGGTGAATTTAACTCAGATGACCATTATATCTATAACTGTGGGCAGGAATCCCTTAGAAGAAATGGAGTAGCCATCATGGTCAACAAAAGAGTCCAAAATGCAGTACTTGGACGCAATCTCAAAAATGACAGAATAATCTCTGTTCGTTTCCAAGGCAAACCATTTAATATCACAGTAATCCAAGTGTATGCTCCAACCAGTAACGCTGAAGAAGCTGAAGTTGAATGGTTCTATGAAGACCTACAAGACCCTTTAGAACTAACACCCAAAAAAGATGTCCTTTTCATTATAGGGGACTGGAATGCAAAAGTAGGAAGTCAAGAAACACCTGGAGTAACACGCAAATTTGGCCTTGGAATACGGAATGAAGCAGGGCAAAGACTAATAGAGTTTTGCCAAGAGAACGCACTGGTCATAGCAAACACCCTCTTCCAACAACACAAGAGAAGACTCTACACATGGACATCACCAGGTGGTAAACATCAAAATCAGATTGATTATATTCTTTGCAGCCAAAGATGGGGAAACTCTATACAGTCAAAAAAATAAGACCAGGAGCTGACTGTGGCTCAGATCATGAACTCCTTATTGCCAAATTCAGACTTATTTGAAGAAAATAGGAAAAACCACTGACCATTCAGTTCAGTTCAGTTCAGTCGCTCAGTCATGTCCGACTCTTTGTGACCCCATGAATCACAGCAGGCCAGGCCTCCCTGTCCATCACAAACTCCCGGAGTTCACTCAGACTCATGTCCATCGAGTCAGTGATGCTATCCAGCCATCTCACCCTCTGTCGTCCCCTTCCCCTCCTGCCCCCAATCCCTCCCAGCATCAGAGTCTTTTCCAATGAGTCAACTCTACCCATGAGATGGCCAAAGTACTGGAGTTTCAGCTTTAGCATCAGTCCTTCCAAAGAAATCCCGGGGCTGATCTCCTTCAGAATGGACTGGTTGGATCTCCTTGCAGTCCAAGGGACTCTCAAGAGTCTTCTCCAATACCACAGTTCAAAAGCATCAATTCTTCGGTGCTCAGCCTTCTTCACAGTCCAACTCTCACATTCATACATGACCACAGGAAAACCATAGCCTTGACTAGATGAATCTTTGTTGGCAAAGTAATGTCTCTGCTTTTCAATATGCTGTCTAGGTTGGTCATAACTTTCCTTCCAAGGAGTAAGCATCTTTTAATTTCATGGCTGCAGTCACCATCTGTGGTGATTTTGGAGTCCCCCCAAAAATAAAATCTGCCACTGTTTCCCAATCTTTTTCCCATGAAGTGATGGGACCAGATGCCATGATCTTCATTTTCTGAATGTTGAGCTTGAAGCCAACTTTTTCGCTCTCCACTTTCACTTTCATCAAGAGGCTTTTCAGTTCCTCTTCATTTTCTGCCATAAGGGTGGTGTCATCTGCATATCTGAGGTTACTGGTATTTCTCCCGACAATCTTGATTCCAGCTTGTGCTTCCTCCAGCCCAGCGTTTCTCATGATGTACTCTGCATATAAGTTAAATAAGCAGGGTGACAATATACAGCCTTGATGTACTCCTTTTCCTATTTGGAACCAGTCTGTTGTTCCATGTCCAGTTCTAACTGTTGCTTCCTGACCTGCATATAGGTTTCTCAAGAGGCAGGTTAGGTCGTCTGGTATTCTCATCTCTTTCAGAATTTTCCACAGTTTATTGTGATCCACACAGACAAAGGCTATGGCACAGTCAATAAAGCAGAAATAGATGTTTTTCTGGAACTCTCTTGCTGTTTTCAATGATCTAGCAGATGTTGGCAATTTGATCTCTGGTTCCTCTGCCTTTTCTAAAACCAGCTTGAACATCTGGAAGTTCACGGTTCATGTATTGCTGACGCCTGGCTTGAAGAATTTTGAGCATTACTTTACTAGCATGTGAGATGAGTGCAATTGTGTGGTAGTTTGAGCATTCCTTGCATTGCCTTTCTTTGGGATTGGAATAAAAGCTGATATTTTCCAGTTCTGTGCCCACTGCTGAGTTTTCCAAATTTGCTGGCATATTGAGTGCAACACTTTCACAGCATCATGTTTCAGGATTTGATATAGCTCGACTGGAATTCCATCACCTCCTCTAGCTTTTTTCGTAGTGATGCTTTCTAAGGCCCACTTGACTTCACATTCCAGGATGTCTGGCTCTAGGTCAGTGATCACACCATCGTGATTATCTGGGTCATGAAGATCTTTTTTGTACAGTTCTTCTGTGTATTCTTGCCACCTCTTCTTAATATCTTCTGCTTCTGTTAGGTCCATACCATTTCTGTCCTTTATCGAGCCCATTCAGGTATGACCTAAATCAAATTCCTTATGATTATACAGTGGAAGTGACAAATAGATTTAAGGGATTAGATCTGATAGAGAGAGTGCCTGATGAACTATGGATGGAGTTTCATGACATTGTACAGGAGACAGGGATCAAGACCATCCCCAAGAAAAATAAATGCAAAAAAGCAAAATGGCTGTCTGAGGAGGCCTTACAAATAGCTGTGAAAAGAAGAGAATTGATAAGCAAAGGAGAAAAGGAAAGATATAAGCATCTGAATGCAGAGTTCCAAAGAATATCAAGAAGAGATAAGAAAGCCTTCCTCAGCGATCAATGCAAAGAAATAGAGGAAACAACAGAATGGGAAAGACTAGAGATCTCTTCAAGAAAATTAGAGATACAAAGGGGACATTTCATGTAAAGATGGGCTCGATAAAGGACAGAAATGGTATGGACCTAACAGAGGCAGAAGATGTTAAGAGGTGGCAGGAATACACAGAAGAACTGTACAAAGAAGATTTTTATGACCAAGATAATCACAATGGTGGGATCACTCACCTAGAGACAGACATCCTGGGATGTGAAGTCAAGTGGGCCTTAGAAAGCATCACTAGGAACAAAGCTAGTGGAGGTGATGGAATTCCAGTTAAGCTATTTCAAATCCTGAAACATGATGCTGTGAAAGTGCTGCACTCAACATGCCAGCAAATTTGGAAAACTCAGCAGTGGCCACAGGACTGGAAAATATCAGCTTTCATTTCAATCCCAAAGAAAGGTAATGCCAAAGAATGCTCAAAACCACACAATTGCACTCATCTCACATGCTAGTAAAGTAATGCTCAAAATTCTCGAAACCAGGGCTCAGCAATATGTGAACTATGAACTTCCAGATGTTCAAGCTGGTTTTAGAAAAGGCAGAGGAACCAGAGATCAAATTGCCAACATCTGCTAGATCATTGAAAAAGCAAGAGAGTTCCAGAAAAACATCTATTTCTGCTTTATTGACTATGCCAAAGCCTTTGACTGTGAGGATCACAATAAACTGTGGATAATTCTTCAAGAGATGGGAATACCAGACCACTTGACCTGCCTCTTCAGAAACCTAAATGCAGGTCAGGAAATAACAGTTAGAACTGGACATGTAACAACAAACTGGTTCCAAATAGGAAAAGGAGTACGTCAAGGCTGTATATTGTCACCCTACTTTTTTAACTTATATGCAGAGTACATCATGAGAAACGCTGGGCTGGAGGAAGCACAAGCTGGAATCAAGATTGTCAGGAGAAATACCAGTAACCTCAGATATGCAGATGACACCACCCTTATGGCAGAAAATGAAGAGGAACTGAAAAGCCTCTTGATGAAAGTGAAAGTGGAGAGCGAAAAAGTTGGCTTCAAGCTCAACATTCAGAAAATGAAGATCATGGCATCTGGTCCCATCACTTCATGGGAAAAAGATCGGGAAAGAGTGGAAACAGTATCAGACATTATTTTTGGGGGGCTCCAAAATCACCGCAGATGGTGAGTGTGGCCAGGAAATTAAAAGACACTTACTCCTTGGAAGGAAAGTTATGACCAACCTAGACAGCATATTGAAAAGCAGAGACATTACTTTGCCAACAAAGGCCCATCTAGTCAAGGCTATGGTTTTTTCCTGTGGTCATATATGGATGTGAGAGTTGGACTGTGAAGAAAGCTGAGTGCTGAAGAATTGATGCTTTTGAACTGTGGTATTGGAGAAGACTCTTGAGAGTCCCTTGGAGACTCTCCAAGGAGATCCAACCAGTCCATTCTGAAGGAGATCAGCCCTGGGATTTCTTTGGAAGGAATGATGCTAAAGCTGAAACTCTAGTACTTTGGCCACCTCATGCGTAGAGTTGACTCATTGGAAAAGACTCTGATGCTGGGAGGGATTGGGGGCAGGAGGAGAAGGGGACGACAGAGGATGAGATGGCTGGATGGCATCACTGACTCGATGGACATGAGTCTGGGTGAACTCCGGGAGTTGGTGATGGACAGGGAGGTTGGCCTGCTGTGATTCATGGAGTCACAAATAGTCGGACATGACTGAGTGACTGAACTGAACTGACTGATGTTTTATTTGGTGGGAATGTTTAGAACGTTAAGAACGGGAGACAGCATCTCAAGTAACCGAAGAGAGGAAGCAAAGGGAGGAGATGAATTATATAGAAGCTTTGTAACAAAGGACACATAGTCTGAACATCAAAAGATTACTGCTAATTGAAGACAACCAGATATCCCAAGTAAAACAATTTAGGACATTTCTATTTATGGGAAGATACAAGAGTCTGGGCTCACTGAAATCATTCCTTTCATGTGTATATCAGCAATCCTCTTAAAGTGTCTTGTGTTTTTCACACCTTAAGTTTCTTTGACGCTCATCATAGGGGGTGGCTGCAGTCTGATGGCTGCCACATCTCCTTCCTGAGTGCCCTTAAGGGCTCGGGAGTTCACATTGGAGGAATGCAATCTCTGATGACTGTGACATCCTTATTTACTGACATGACAGGAAATACTCCATTTCTCAGAACCACTATTAATAAAAATCTCTCATCAAATCCTCTGGGATATGGACAGAATTATTTTTCTGTTGTACACCCTTTTGTCTGGCAAATAAAGCTATCCTTTTCTACTTCATCCAAAACTGTCTCAAAGATTCAATCTGGCACCAGTGCAGAGAAATGGAGTTTTCAGCATCAAAAGGAAATCAAATTTCCTAAAAAGAGCTTATCTCTTACCTCAAATGCAATCTATATTCATTATTTTCATTTTAGAGTATTTGGAATAGCCATGCATTAATGTTTTTCAGCAGACAGATTAGAACTAGCTCATTAGGGCAAGTTTCCTCCACACTCCTCCCATCTATGCCATTATATAATCTAAATATATATTTTTTCTTTTAAAAATATAATAACAAGAAAACCTCACACTCCAAAACAGTGTAAAATTACTTTTGAAATACTAAATTTAGGGTAGACATCAGATTGCCTGTAGTTTAAAAGGCTAAGTGGGACTCCATATATTTTTAATCAGAGTAATATGAATTATCACACATGGGACCTTTGATGGCAAGCAGAATCTACTACCCCCCAAAAAAGCCTCTTCAAGGCAGGTCATATCATTAAAAAAAATGTTTTTTTAAGAAACAGCAGACACAGAACATGCTCTGAAAACCTAGTAGGTAGTATTCTTTTGCAAGATACATTTACATTTGTAAGGTGTATCTCCATTTGTGTCTTTCTTTCTTCAAGCTAGGCTACAACAGTATGTGAACCAAGAACGTCCAGATGTACAAGCTGGATTCAGAAAAGGCAGAGGAGCCAGAGATCAAATTGCCAAGTTCTGTTGAATCATAGGAAAAGCAAGGGAATTTAAAATTTAAAATGCTTCATTGAGTATGTAAAGCCTTTGACTGTGTGTCCGACTCTTTGTTATCCCATGAACCGCAGCACACCAGGCCTCCCTGTTCATCACCAACTCCTGGAGTTTACCCAAACTAACGTCCATTTAGTCTGTGATGCCATCCAACCATCTCATATTCTGTCATCCCCTTCTCCTCCCGCCCTCAATCTTTCCCAGCAAAGGGTCTTTTCAAATGAGTCAGCTGTTTGCATCAGGTGGCCAAAGTACTAGAGTTTCAGCTTCAACATCAGTCCTTCCAATGAACACCCAGGACTGATTTCCTTTGGGAGGGAGTGATTGGATCTCCTTGCAGTCTGAAGGACTCTCAAGAGGCTTCTCCAACACCACAGTTCAAAAACATCAATTCTTCCATGCTCAGCTTTCTTTATAGTCCAACTCTCACATCCATACATGACTACTGGAAAAACCATAGCCTTGACTAGGTGGACTTTGTTGACAAAGTAGTGCCTCTGCTTTTTAATATGCTGTCTAGGTTGGTCATAAGTTTCCTTCCAAGGAGTAAACATCTTTTAATTTCATGGCTGCAATCACCACCTGCAGTGATTTTGGAGCCTAAAAAAGTAAAGTCAGCCACTGTTTCCCCATCTATTTCCCATGAAGTGATGGGACCAGATGCCATGATCTTCGTTTTCCGAATGTTGAGCTTTAAGCAAACTTTTTAACTCTCCACTTTCACTTTCATCAAGAGGCTCTTTAGTCCTTCTTCAGTTTCTGCTATAAGGGTGGTGTCATCTGCATATCCGAGGTTATTGATATTTCTCACAGCAATCTTGATTCCAGCTTGTGCTTCCTCCAGCCCAGCGTTTCTTATGATGTACTCTGCATAAAAGTTCAATAAGCAGGGTGACAATATACAGCCTTGACGTATTCCTTTTCCTATTTGGAACCAGTTTGTTGCTCCATATCCAGTTCTAACTGTTGCTTCCTGACCTGCATACAGGTTTCTCAAGAGGCAGGTCCCACTCTTTCAGAATTTTCCACAGTTTATTGTGATCCTCACAGTCAAAGGCTTTGGCATAGTCAATAAAGCAGAAATAGATGTTTTTCTGGAACTCTCTTGCTTTTTCCATGATCCAGCAGATGTTGGCAATTTGATCTCTGGTTCCTCTACTTTTTCTAAAACCAGCTTGAACATCTGGAAGTTCATGGTTCACGTATTGTTGAAAACTGGTTTGGAGAATTTTGAGTATTACCTTAGCAGTGTGTGAGATGAGTGCACTTGTGTGGTAGTTTGAGCGTTTTGGCATTGGAATGAAACTGACCTTTTCCAGTCTTGTGGCCACTGCTGAGTTCTCCAAATTTGCTGGCATATTGAGTGCAGCACTTTCACAGCATCATGTTTCAGGATTTGAAATAGCTCAACTGGAATTCCATAACCTTCACTAGCTTTGTTTGTAGTGATGCTTCCTAAGGCCCACTTGATTTTGCATTCCAGGATGTCTGGCTCTAGGTGAGTGATCATACCATCATGATTATCTGGGTTGTGAAGATCTTTTTTATACCGTTCTTCTGTGCATTCTTGCCACCTCTTAATATCTTCTACTTCTGTTAGGTCCATCCCATTTCTGTCCTTTATTGTGCCCATCATTGCACGAAATGTTCCCTTGGTATCTCTAATTTTCTTGAAGAGATCTGTAGTCTTTCCCATTCTGTTGTTTTCCTCTATTTCTTTGCATTGATCATTGAGGAAGGCTTTCTTTTCTCTCCTTGCTATTCCTTGGAACTCTGCATTCAAATGGCTATATCTTTCCTTTTCTCCTTTGATTTTCACTTCTCTTCTTTTCACAGCTATTTGTAAGGCCTCCTCAATGTCATTTTGCCTTTTTGCATTTATTTTTCTTGGGGATGGTCTTGATCCCTGTCTCCTGTACAATACCACGAACCTCTGTCCATAGATCATCAGGCACTCTGTCTATCAGATCTAGTCCCTTAAATCTATTTCTCACTTCCACTGTATAATCATAAGGGATTTGATTTAGGTCATACCTGAAAGGTCTAGTCATTTTCCCCACTTTTTTCAGTTTAAGTCTGAACTTGGCAATAAGGAGTTCATGATCTGAGGTACAATCAGTTCCTGGTCTTGTTTTTTATGACTGTATAGAGCTTCTCCATCTTTGTAGACCATGACAAATTTTGATAAATTCTTAAAGTATGGCAATACCAGACCATTTTACCTGTCTTTTGAGAAATCTGTATGCAGGACAAGAAACAACAGTTAGAACTGTATGTGGAACAATGGACTGGTGCAAAATGGGAAAAGAGTACATGAAGGCTGTTTATTGTCACCCTGTTTATTTAACTTACATGCAGTGTACACATGTGGAATGATGGGCTGGATGACTCACAACCTGGAATCAAGATTGCTGGGAGAATTATCAACAACCTCAGATATGCAGATGATACCACTCTTATGGCAGAAAGTGAGGAGGAACTAAACAGTCTCTTCAAGAGGGTGAAAGAAGAGAGTGAAAACCTGGCTTAAAACTCAACACTCAAAAAAATAAATTCATGGCATCTGGTCCTATTACCTCATGCAAATAGATGGGGGAAACGTGAAAACAGTGAGACTTTATTTTCTTGAGCTCCTAAATCAAACAGTGACTGCAGCAATGAAATTAACTGATGCTTGCTCCTTGGAAGAAAGCTATGATAAACTTAGGCTGAATATTAAAAATCAGAGACATCACTTTGCTTACAAAAGTCCATCTACTCAAAGCTAGGGTTTTTCCAGTAGTCATGTATAGATGTGAGAGTTGTACCAACGAGGAGGCTGAGCACTGAAGAATTGATGCTTTTGAATTGTGTTGGAGAAGACTCTTGAGAGTCCCTTGGTCAGCGAGGAGATCAAACCAGTCAATCCTCAAGGAAATCAATTCTGAATTTTCATTGGAAGGACTGATGCTGAAGCCGAATCTCCAATACTTTGGCCACCTAATGTGAAGAGCCAACTCATTGGAAAAGACCCTGCTGCTGGGAAAGTTTGAGGCCAGGAGGAGAAACAGGTGACAGAGGATGAGATGGTTGGATGGCATCACCAATTCAATGAACATGAGTTTGAGCAACCTCCGGGAGACAGTGAAGGACAGGGAAGCCAGGTTTGCAGCTCATGGGGTTGTAAAGAACTAGACATGACTTAGTGACTGAACAACAAATTTCTTTCTGTATCCTGAGGAGAACTTCTAAATCACTAGAAACTCTTACCAGTGGAGTAGGCAAGACTTGAATCTGCATAACAACCATTCCCTTATTTACTGTGTTTTGCCTGTAATTTCCCACAACTGGTTGCAAACACTCCAACAGTTTTCTTTGTATTTAGTTTAAGAAGGCACTTACAGTAATGGCTTGAGCCATTAAGGGGAATTAGTTTTCCTTAGTATCTTTCATACAGATAGGCAATATATACATGTTATTAAATTTCTGTCTTTCTCCTGTTAATCTGTCCCTTATTACAGGGTTTCTAAGCCAAAAATTTAGAAGGGTAGAAATAAAAGTATTTTTCCTCCCCTACACCTCTATCAGTGGTACTAACATACCTTTTTGAGGCTTGGGAATCACTGATAACTAGAAACACAATTTTTAAATCTAATATTATTCTTTAAAATCTAATTCAGAAATAGCATGTTGTGTTATGGACAAAAATAAAGGTATAATAGAACAGAGCCACCCCAGTTCTGCTCTTATTAATTCTATCTCTATTATAAGGGAGATTGAAAATTGCTTTTCAATGTATTTATAGCAATACTCCTCTCATTCTGAGTCAATGAACAAATATATACAAAGACCTGAATTCTGATTTATTGTGTATAAATATTTGTAAACAAGCAAACTTAAATCTCACATTCTATTTTGTAAATATTTATACTATTTACCTTAAAAATATATTTTAAATATCTCAGCTCAAAAAACATCCATGATCTGAGCAAAGATATGAACTTTCTTTCTAAATTTCCTAGATTAAAACCACAGGCCTTTTGTGTTGATAAATTACACTCTATAGTTTTTATTTTCACGAATATAAAATCCAACTTCAAAGACTCATGCTTTATCACAAAAGGTTTCCATCCTATTGAGGGATAAGCAGAATACACCGTGCTAATATGTACCTTTTTGGTACATATAATGTACCAAATGTAGATTATAATGAAGTGACACAATTAAGGACCATAAGACTCAGGAAAATCTTTGAACCTGTCCCTTAACAGCCTCAAAGAATTTAGATAGAGGGAAACCTGTACCAGGAAGATCTGTACAAGGAAGAGAGCTATTCCAGAGATACCTTTTTTATACTGGAGAGATTTATCTGCATGACCTTGAGACAGGAGATAGATGGTCCCCAGGCTGAAAAGCCAGAGCTAGTCCCCTGTGGACAGATACCCCAAAGCAGCAGGAATGAGAGAGGAACGGAGTTCTGCCCAGATAAAAGACCACATATTCCTCATTCTCAAAGTTAAGGAGACCTTCCCACCTATATATGCACAGAAAGGCTCCTTGAAGGTCAAAGGGAGAGCACTCCACTCCATGGGAAGTGATGCCAACCTGCCCATAGGCCTCTTAGCTAGAATCCATCTTTGCTAAGAAATGACTGCTCACACAAAGGAAGACTCTAAGATAAAACAAATACAGACTTAGGGCCAGGCAAAGCAAGATGACTGGCCAAAGGAAACCTGGAAAATATACCCCATAAAAATGATTCAAACTAGGAGGCCACAACTCTCTGAGCATGCTCATGTGTCTATGTGCACATGTACTTTTCCCTAATAAGCAGTTAGCTTCACTATTTTCCATCTCTATGTGGAAATTCCTTTCTACACAGCTGATGGGCCAGGGCCTTGTCACTGGTACCTGGTGGTCTAGTGGATAGGATTCATCACTCTCAGTGCAGCAGCCTGACTCCTGTCTCTGGCTAGGAACCAAATTCCTGCATCAAGCCACTGCAGGTGGAGGTCACCTGAGATCAACCTATCGAATGTTTGTTTACCAAATATTTACTCTTATTTTATTTTTCTTATATTGTGGTTTTCATTCTGTCTACTTTCTGATGGATGAGGATAAGAGGCTTGTGGTTTCCCTCTCCTTTGAGAAACCAGATCCCCACCACCTTCTGTTTCACTCAAGTATTTAAGCCCTAACTGCCTAATTTAGAGTCTCATGTTTTTGTGGGGCTTCTGTAAAAATGCAATTTAATGTTTTTTATCCCATCAATCTGTCTTATGTCAGTGTTATTACTAGGCCAACCAAAGAATATAGAAGGGAAGAAGGAAAACTATGTTCTTTCCTATACTTGGTTGAAGGGTCTAGATTATTCTAATGGGTTTACTGCAGCTACTAAGTCACGTCAGTCGTGTCCGACTCTGTGAGACCCCACAGATGGCAGCCCACCAGGCTCCCCTGTCCCTGGGATTCTCCAGGCAAGAACACTGGAGTGGGTTGCCATTTCTTTCTCCAATGAGTGAAAGTGAAAAGTGAAGTCACTCAGTCGTTTCCGACTCTGTGCGACCCCATAGATGGCAGCCCACCAGGCTCCTCCATCCATGGGATTTTCCAGGCAAGAGTACAGGAGTGGGGTGCCATTGCCTTCTCTGGGTTAACTGCAGATACATATCTCAACTAAAAAAAGAAATATGCATTTCATTGTAAGAAGTGGTATCAAAAGATAATGCTTTTTACAGTTGTTATAAACAAGACAACAGTCTAAAAATGGAGTCACTTATGCTAAGCTCCACATAACCAAATTAAGACAATTACAATTTTGGCCCATCCATAAAAGTAATATTAAAACAGTCAATAAGGAATCACCTGATTAGAAACAGGTAGGTAAGCCACCAGATAAACCCTTCCCATTCCCTAAAGGAAAGTGACCTTGCCATAACCAATTCACATTTTTGCCTCGTATTCCTTCCTTGCTGCCACTCCCTTCTGCCTACAAAAGTTTTTCATTTAATTTACTCAGTTGAATTTTGCTTAACATTGTTAATATTACTGTAAAGATTTCCTTTATTTTATTGAAAATCTAGTACTTTACAGACTATTTCATTTTTCACCCAGAAAAGATTATGAATGTATCATGATGTAAAGAATTGGACTAGTTTATGTTGATATACTTTAAAAATTAGGATTTTCTATGTTGGACAAGGGGTAGAGAGACATAAATTCAAAGATGTTAAGGAACAATCCTAGAATATTGAATTTGGGGGGAAATATTGTTGTAAACTCATAATGGCATTTAAAAAATCTTTTTTGTTAGCTTTTAAGAGGAAAGAAAGTAGCCAGCCTAGTGACCATGTTGTAGTCTCTAAAATCGTTTTCAACTAAAATAATTCCTTGTTTCTCAGATATGGCTGATTCTAGATCTAAGACAGGAAATACACTAGATAAGCCTGTAGTATCTTACCATGAAGAGATACTAAGTTTTCACAGACTCCTAGCATCATCTAAAATATCAGGAGCCAACTTGAAGACGGTCTTACCAATTCAAAGATAGAAAATCTTGGTTATCAAGAAGAAGAATAATTGCAGTGGACTAAGATAAATCACATTTATTTAAATTCATGAGTTCAAAAGATTATTAAAGAGAATAATAATAATTGGCTAACATACGATTCTATAGAAACTAGTCATTATTTTGAAAACTGGAAAGAAATGGTATGAAACACAAGTTTCTTTTGTCCTACTGTGCAAATTGTATTTCTGGATAACTAAAAAGAAAGAATTTCTTTTTAGAAGAGCATCCTGGTCTTAAAGAAAAGAAAGAACAGAATTAGAAAGTCACATTTGCAGCTGCTGGTGAAATCATGGATTTAGGCAAAGATCACTAAAAGGAAGCAATTAGACGCAGAGACCTCCTGATGGAGAAATACAACAGCAAGCAACTACAGCATATTCTTGCCAAAATTCAATCTTAAATTGATCAAACTTCAAGGTCTGAGTACTAATGTACAGAAAATATCTGAGTAGAGGAAGATGTTCAATACAATCTCAAGGCTAGAGTCAATAGAATCCAGATTTGGGATACTGATTAGACAAAAAAAAATCTGATTGTTTTTAACAGATACATTGTAAGTAAAAGAAAAAAGAGGGATGGAGGATCATTTATTTGATTTTCACTATGTAATACTATAGCCACTTGCTAAATGTGGCTATTTAAGTTTAAATTCATTAAAAAATAAATAAATAAATAATTCCATTCCTCATTCACACTAGCACATTTTAAGGGCACAAGTAGCCAAAAAGGAGATCATCAATACAGAACTTTTCCATCATAATAAAAAGTTGTACTCATCAATGCTACCAACTGAAAGAAATTCAGAGCTTTATCAACTAAATATAATGCATAGATGTCATTAGGATCCTATTTCTACAAACTTAAAACCCACATAACATTTATGTGACAAGCAGGAAATTTTTTACCACAACCTGATATTTAATTATATTAAGGAATTACTGTTATTTTCAATGTTTTGAAATGAATTGTGGTATGTTTTTAAAAAGTCTTTTCTTTTTAGAGATGAATACACTCATGTATTTATATATGAAATTGTTTGATATTTTGGGTCTGCTTTAAAATTAATACAATTGGGAAAACTAATTGGGAGTGTTTTGAGGCACTTTTTAAAATAATTACTGGTAATTACTGGACGTATACAATATGATGTGAAGTTTATGATGTGATGATTTGATAGATGCATATATTATGAAATGATAATCACAATCAAGTTAATTTGCACATCCGCTGACTTCCGCTGACTCACTATAGTTAGTTATTGCATCATGACTTGAAATTTTCTGAGTAGATCTTAGTCACATAACAACAACAACAAAAAATAGTTAAATTGTTTGAAGAAAAACATTAAATGTGCAGGAATGCAGTCTCTTCAAATTTCTTTTAGGAGTAATGTGAGCAAAACTTGGGAGACAGCAGTTCAAGTACCCAAGTGCATGAATACTATTGTTAATCATGTAGATTTGACATTCTCCTACCACCAATTCTAATTCAATGGGCCTCTGCTCAGAGTTTACTTGGAATGTTATGTCTTTATATCATCAGTTCTCAAAATGCAATCAACAAAATGTCTTCTCTGATGCTATCCCTTTAGGAGTCTCCTGAATAGATTGTAAAGTCCATGATCTTTTAACCAAATTTTGAGAAAGAAATTCTTTTCTAAGTATCAGCATTGCCCTCTAAAACTACTTCTTGCAACATATAGAGCACAAGCCCAGGAAACCATACAACAGGTGTCCCAGCCCAAATCTTCAAAACCCTGAAAACCATTCCCAGAGACCTAGGAGTCTAGGTTAGGATGCCAAATATATAATTTTCTGCTGGCTTTAGTATACTCGGTTTATCTAATCTGTTCCTAAAATTTCTTTTAGGATGTGGTTGAATAATTGCTTCCTTCATAATTTCTACAATAGAATTCTTCTTAATGATGGATACTTAGAGAACCTAAACATGTATTAATCCAACTATTAAAAATATAGATTATTTTTATTAAACATTGTAAAACAAGCTGAAATTCCTATAAATCTTCATAATGTACCAAAACATGAATCACTTATTTTCACATTATTTAACATTATCATATCTAGAAAATAATTACATTTGTCTTTTTTGGGTTTTGCTTATAAGCAGATAAATAAATGTACAACTGAATTCATAGTTTCCAAGCTGTATGTTGTAGACCATAAAATACAACTATTTGGAGCACAATCAAAAAGTTCTTATTTTTATGAAACTCCTCAGGTTTCACTATTTCAAATAAGAGTGTGGTCTAATTATCCATCTTCTTGGATGTCTGAATGACAATGTCAGACTTACTGAGAATGATGATGATCATTATTAATCTTTGCTAAGCCACCTACATATTGATTGAAGAGTCAAAGGAACATGTCACTGTCTCATGGTCTATTGACTCAGGATTAGAGGTCAGATCAGAAGGGGAGAGTGATGTACTGGTGAGAAGCAAGAGATTTAGAAAATAAACTGTCACTCATGAATTCTAATGGAGCAGTTTCTGTATTTGTAGAACTGCCACAAAAAATAGGGTACATAACATGAAGAAAGAAGCATGACTCCATGCTCAAAAAAGCTAATGGTAGGGTTAACATTATAAATTATATATATATATATATATATATATATATATATATATATATATACACATATATATATCAATACCATTTCTAATTGCTATCTTGCTTTTAATTACTTTCTCATTTGCCTTCTGCCATCTTATTATTCTCTCCTCATATTCACTGAGAAGAGACAACCTTCTTGTTGAGGACAACCTTCTTAAAGCTATTTCTTTGTTAGTGTCAACACAGTAAAAATGTCTAACATGTTTCCATCTAGCTATTAATTGAAACTAAATTGCTTGCGCTAATAAGTAAGAGCTCTCCTTCAGTTCAGTTCAGTTCAGTCACTCAGCTGTGTCCAACTGTTTGCAACCCCATGGAATGCAGCATGCAAGGATTCCCTGTTCATCACCAATTCTCAGAGCATGCCCAAACTCATGACCATTGAGTCAGTGATGCTATTCAACCATTTCATCCTCTGTTGTCCCCTTCTCCTCCTGCCTTCAATCTTTCCCAGTTTCAGGGTCTTTTCCAGTGAGTCAGATCTTCATCAAATAGTGAAGTTTTAGCTTCAGCAACAGTTCTTCCAATATTCAGGACTGATTTCCTTTAGGAAATCAGTTGGATCTTCTTGCAGTCTAAGGGACTGTCAAGTGTCTTCTCCAACACCACAGTTCAAAAGCATCAATTCTTCAGTGCTCAACTTTCTTTATAGTCCAAATCTCACATCCATACATGACTACCAGGAAAAACCATAGCTTTGACTAGATGGACCTTTGCTGGCAAAGTAATGTCTCTTCTTTTTAGTTGTTGTCTAGGTTGGTCATAGCTTTTCTTCCAAGGAGAAAGCATCCTTTAATTTCATGGCTGCAGTCACTGTCTGCAGTGATTTTGGAGCCCAAGAGAATAAAGTCTGCCACTGTTTCCATTGTTTCCCCATCTATTTGCCATGTAGTGATAGGACCAGATGTCATGATCTTTGTTTTTTTGAATGTTGAGTTTCAAGCCAGCTTTTTCACTCTCCTCTTTCACTTTCATCAAGAGGCTCTTCACTTTCTGCTATAAGGGTGGTGTCATCTGCATATCTGAGGTTACTGATATTTCTCCCAGCAATCTTGATTCCAGCCTGTGCTTCATCCAGTCCAGCATTTCACATGATGTATTCTGCATATAAATTAAATAAGCAGGGTGACAATATACAGCCCTGATGTACTCCTTCCTCTAATGGGAACTGGTCCATTGTTCCATGTTTGGTTCTAACTTGCTTTTTAACCTGTATACAAATTTCTCAAGAGGCAGGTTAGGTGGTCTGGTATTCCCATTACTTTTAGAATTTTCCACAGTGTGTAGTGATCCACACAATCAAAGGCTTTGGCATAATCAATAAATCAGAAGTAGGTGATCTTCTGGAACTCTGTTGCTTTTTCAATGATCCAGTGGATGTTGGCAATTTCATCTCAGATTCCTCTGCCTTTTCTAAAACTAGCTTGAACATCTGGAAGTTCATGGTTCAGGTACTTTGAAGCCTCACTTGGAGAATTTTGTGCATTACCGTGTGCGCCTGTGAGATGAGTGAAATTGTGCATTAGTTTGAACATTCTTTGGCATTGCCCTGCTTTGGGATTGGAATGAAAACTGACCTTTTCCAGTCCTGTGGTCACTGGTGAGTTTTCCAAATTTGCTGGCATATTGAATGCAGCACTTTTACAGCATCATCTTTTAGGATTTGAAATAGCTCAGCTAGAAAATCATCACCTCCACTAGCTTTGTTCGTAGTGATGCTTTTTCTCCTGTACAATGTCAGTCATGAACCTCTGATCATAGTTCTTCAGCACTCTGTCTATAACATCTAATCCTTTGAACTATTTGTCACTCCCACTGTATAATCATAAGGGATTTGATTTTGGTCACACCTGAGTGCTCTCATGATTTTCCCTATTTTCTTCAATTTAAATCTTAATTTTGCAATAAGGAGTTTGTGATCTGAGCCACTGTCAGCTTCCAGTCTTGTTTTTGCTGACTGTATCGAACTTCTCCATCTTTGGCTGCAAAGAATATAATCAATCTGATTTTGCTATTGACCATCTGGTGATGTCCATGTGTAGAGTCTTCTCTTTTTTTGTTGGAAGAAGGTGTTTGCTATGACCAGTGCATTCTTTTGCCAAAACTCTGTTAGCCTTTGCCCTGCTTTATTCTGTACTCCAAGGCCAAATTTGCCTGTTACTTCAGGCATGTCTTGACTTTCTACTTTTGCATTCCAGTGCCCTATGATGCAAAGGACATCTTTTTTTCATGTTAGTTCTAGAAGGTCTTTTAGGTCTTCATAGAACCATTCAACTTCAGCTTCTCTGGCATTAGTGGTTGGGGCATACACTTATTACTCTGATACTGATAGCCCTCTGGGACCCTTTATCTTCAGAACCAGGCCTGAAACTTGTGGGTAACTCAGAGTCTGACCCCTTCAGGAGTTAGTCTATTAAAAAGGCTACATTATTGTAAGAAGTGAGATAATTAAAAAAAAAAAAAAGAAGGCAGTAGGTTCAGTGTCAAGGTGACTCTGTGTCCTAGTGTGAGTTCAAGATTCTAATCACTGAGATTCTGACTGCAGAGTTCAAATCCTACTCCTGATCTGTCACTTAGGAAGGTTGCTTAGTTTTCCTGAGTGTTGCTCTTTTTTAACCAGTTTAAAAAAAAATGTGTTTAATAGTAATACTTAATCACATCAGGAAGCTTCCACAAGCCTCTTATCCTTATTCATCAGAGGGCAGACAGAATGAAAATCACAGTCACAGAAAACTAAGTAAACTGATCACATGGATTACAGCCTTGTGTAACTCAATGAAACTATGAGCCATGCCATGCAGGGCCTCCCAAAGTGGATGGGTCATGGTGGAGAGTTCTGACACAATGTGGCCCCCTGGAAAGGGGAATGGCAAACCACTTCAGTATTCTTTCCTTGAGAACCCCATAAACAGTGTGAAAAGGTAAAAAGATGTGACACTGAAAGATGAATCTCCCCAGGTCAGTAGGTACCCAATATGCTACTGGACATCATTGGAGAAACAGCTCCAGAAAGAATGAAGAGACTGAGCCAAAGTGTAAACAATACCCAGTCGTGGATGTGACTGGTGATGGAAGTGAAGTCCGATGCTGTAAAGAACAATACTGCATAGGAACCTGGAATGTTAGGTCCACGAATCAAGGTAAACTGGAAGTGATCAAACAAGATGGCAAGATTCAACATCAACATTTTAGGATTCAGTGAACTAAGACTGGAATGGGTGAATTTAATTCAGATGACCATTATATCTACTAATGTGGGGAAGAATCCCTTAGAAGAAATGGAATATCCCTCATAGTCAACAAAAGAGACCTCTCCTTATATAGGTTCTAACCAGTTAATCAGTATTTCTTTGCACCACTTTTCAAGGAAAGCCTTCTGCTTTAGCCAAGTTGGGATATACCTGTCAAACTTCACATGGTTTACTTGGAGTACTGTGTCTTTTTATCACCAATTCCTCAAAATGTAGTTCAGCACAATGGCTCTTCTGATGCTTTCTAGGTCAGACCATCCTGAAAAGACTTACCCCTTTGATAATATCTTAAGCAAACTTTTTCTAACACTGATAACTTGGCACATGGCATCTTTATGGGAGCTCTTTTTTTGAGGAGTGTACAAAGTATTTGGAAAGTATTTTATTATAATGTTTGCCAATATTATTATTAATACATACATGAATAATCTTTAATAGAACATAATATGATTCCAAACAGGAAAAGGAGTACGTCAAGGCTATATATTGTCACCCTGCTTATTTAACTTTAATGCAGAGTACATCATGAGAAACCCTGGGCTGGAAGAAGCACAAGTTGGAATCAAGATTGTCAGGAGAAATATCAGTAACCTCAGATATGCAGATGACACCACCCTTATGGCAGAAAGTGAAGAAGAACTGAAAAGCCTCTTGATGAAAGTGAGAGAGGAAAGTGAAAAAGTTGGCTTAAAGCTCAACATTAAGAAAACTAAGATCATGGCATCTGGTCCCATCACTTCATGGGAAATGGATGGGGAAACAGTGGATACAGTGTCAGATTTTACTTTTGGGGGCTCCAAAATCACTGCAAATGGTGATTGCTGCCATGAAATTAAAAGATGCTTACTCCTTGGAAGAAAAGTTATGACCAACCTAGATAGCATATTCAAAAGCAGAGACATTACTTTGCCAACAAAGGTGTGTCTAGTCAAGGCTATGGTTTTTCCTGTGGTCATGTATGGATGTGAGAGTTGGACTGTGAAGAATGCTGAGTGCCAAAGAATTGATGCTTTTGAACTGTGGCGTTGGAGAAGACTCTTGAGAGTCCCTTGGACTGCAAGGAGATCCAACCAGTCCATTCTGAAGGACATCAGTCCTGGGTGTTCATTGGAAGGACTGATGCTGAGGCTGAAACTCCAGTACTTTGGCCACCTCATGCAAAGAGTTGACTCATTGGAAAAGACCCTGATGCTGGGAGGGATTGGGGGCAGGAGGAGAAGGGGATGACAGAGGATGAGATGGCTGGATAGCATCACTGACTCGATGGACATGAGTTGGGGTAAGCTTCAGATGTTGGTTATGGACAGGGAGGCCTGGCGTGCTGCCTTTCATGGGGTCGCAGAGTCAGACACTACTGAGCAACTGAACTGAACTGAACTGAATATGGTAAAGTTGAAGTACTGGGAACACAGCATTTGGAATGAGCAGTCCAAATTCTAATGTCATTCTGTGGCTGCTGAATCACATACTCCTGAACTAAATATCCCTAATCTGGGAGAAAATAAAATAATATCCCATTGTCCTGAGGACCCAATGATATAATGACTACACTGCGTTTGAAAAGCATGAACTGTAAGTTGGAGATCAAAAAGTAGAGTTAAAATACTATGCAGTCTTAAAGTATTTTAAAATCTACAAGGCAATTTAGTTTTCTCAACACTGATGTTCTCAGGGAAATATTTATAAGCAGAAATTTTGTAAACAAAACCTGAGTTTAATTGATCTAAGATATATAATCAACCCTCTCCCTCCCCTGGTCTAATAATACTTTAAATGAAAATGGGGATTATAAAAGGCAAACACAAAGTAAAATCATTTCTGCAAAAGCAAATAGACTTTCACAGTAGTTGGAATAGACAAGCAGTGATGAATCTTTAAGAAAACTGTAGCCAAATGATATAGGTCTGCTTTAAGCCATAATCTGTAGAATTCCAGTAAGCCCATAACTTTGAGCACCAGGACCAATCAAGAAGTCCCAAGGATTAGGAGTTGATTATCAGATGGAAACTGTTATATATATTATAAAATGGATAAATAACAAGGTCCTACTCTATAGCAATTTCCTGTGACAAACCATAATGGAAAATAATATGAAAAAGTGTATTGTATATATTGATATATGTATCATACAACTTAAACAATTTTCTGTATAGCAGAAATTAACACAACACTGTAAATCAACTATCCTTCCATAAAATAAATTGAAAAAAAGAAAAAAAAGAAGCTCCAGATGTTGCCCAACAGTCCAAAGAAAAACCAAGGTGATGGACAATCGTCCCAGCAACATTTCACAGTAAACAACATTTCACAGTAAATGCTGTCATCCACAATACACAGATGAGGGGTACAAGCCAAGGACACACTGCCGGAAAGGGAAGGAAAAGAAATTTGATCCAGGTTCAGCCTAGATAGTCTATGCTCTTTTGAACCCAAAGGTGGGCATTCTTTCAGAGGTGAGTCAGCCTTCCTCTGATTCTGGGGGGCTTGTTCTCTGGGAGCTCTGCGTGTGAATACAGTGATACATTCCCGTGGATTATTTGGGAAGAATCTATGACAGTTAATCTTGTGTTCAAAGGACAGTCAATCATTTGACAGGTGAAAAAGATCAAGGAAAGATGTAGAGGTAGAAATGACAAGGCACATACATGCAGCAATACGTGGGACCCCCTTGTTTTTACAAGGCAACTTGCAGTAGAAAAAAAAACCGAATGAAGTCAGATATCATCTTTGAGTTTCAGTGTCTTCATGTATGAAATGAAGACAGCAATTTTGTGATTGCTAAGTAGGAGGCAATATTATAAAGAAAACAGCACAGTTATTAATACTAATGCATAGTAACTCCCATGGGCTCCTAGTTTCCTTTGTTTTCCCCATTACCTTCCTCCCTAACTATGTCTCTGTACCTGGATCAATTTACAGAATTTAGTATTACTAAAGTTTGGATAACTCTAGAGTAATTTTTTCAACATTAGAAAAATAAGTATACTGAAATTGGATAAAAGCTGCAATCTGGTCTTCTTTTAGCTAGAATTATGACATTGTTTGAGTCAGTTCTTATCTCTATGACTCATCTTCATCTATAAATAAAGAATATTAGATTAGATACCTTTACATCTTCAAGCGGCAGCATGCTATGTCATCCTCACAGGTATTTCTCACGAACAAAATGATTTCATTATGAAACATATGGAGCCTCTTTCAGTCCAAAGCCCTTGTCAAATCATTTATCATGTTTCCGAGATTCAGTGCATTTTTTTCTTGCATGCAAATATACAGACAAAAATTATGAGTTTACACATGGTGCATAATATACAGGTGGATTTTCTGAGAAGTGAAAGAAGCTCAGACTTCAAGATCTCTCACTTATGTGGATACCTCCCAAGTTCCTAGGAGATTTTAATGCTTGTGGAAATCAACAGATTCTAAAATTTGGAATTCATTGTGTGTTTTCTTCTTAATTCTAGATAAACATTAACATATGTACCTAATTTTAATTATAATTTCTTACTATTCTTTAAAAGAACCATCCAAATTTTAAAAGATCGAGAACCATCAGAATTTGGATTTGCCCTGTCTTGTTATTGCCTAGCAACTTGACATTCCTTCTTGAAATGTCCCATTAGAAAATTAAATAAGTATAGAAGATAAAATCCCATAAATATGTTTAAGTTATCTTAAAATATACACTAAAATTTAAGAGAAAATGAAATAAACATATTGTATATACAAACTAAACTATTTTTGCATTAAGTTGTAGAGGATAGGGTGAGATTTGTCTTGTTTGAGATAACATTTTATCATTTAAAAACTTTTTTTACCATAGTAATCATTAAACATTGTTTATTTTCAATTGCTAAGTAAACAAAAGCATCTCTTAAATCTATTTGAAAGTAGGATGATGCTTAGTTCTAATTTCACTAATTCTAAGAGACATGTTTTTACACTCAATTTAACATTTCCTAATTGATGGTGAGTTGGCAGTAATGATGTAGTTGTCTTTACTTATACATGTGAATACTTGACAAGTACATCAGATGTCAGAACAGACAAGTATAACTCTTTGCTGCTGCGGCTGAGTCACTTCAGTCCTGTCCGACTTTGTGTGTGTGACCCCATAGACGGCAGCCCACCAGGCTCCCATTCCTGGGATTCTCCAGGCAAGAATATTGAATGGGTTGCCATTTTCTTCTCCAGTGCATGAGGTTGAAAGTGAAGTCACTCAGACGTGTCCAGCTCTTCGCGACCCCATGGACTGTAGCCTACCAGGCTCCTCAGTCCATGGGATTTCCCAGGCAAGAGTACTGGAGTAGATTGCCATTGCCGTCTCCAATAACTCTTTGAGTTTTCAGTATATGGATGTTTTAAGAATCATTTGAAGAAGGATTATAATTCCAAGGTATTCTTTTAAAATCTTCCATAATATATTCTGGCATAATTTTTAAGTGTTGTGTTTATATATGTGGAAAATAGTTAAGTGGTTCCTTTACAAAGTTACTCAAAGAATTATCAAATGACCCAGTTATCTGAATTCTAGACATATATCCACAGGACATAAAAAGAGATTTTAAAAAAGCTTGACAATGCATGATAATAGCAGGATCACTCTAAAAAGTCAAAGGTAGAAACAACCTAAGTATCTAACTGATAAATAGATAAGCAAACTAGGGGATATGCATACAATATAATATCAGCCATGAAAAAGAATGAAGTCTGGATACATATTACAATCTTGATAAAACTCAAAAAACACTATGTGAAATTAAAGACAACAGACACAAAAGGTCACATATTATATTATTCCACTGACTCAATTTATATCATATATCCAAACTAGCTAAATCGATGGAAACAGAAAGCAGGTTGCAGTACCAGGGACTAGAGAAGCCAGAGGAAAAATGGGGAGCAACTGCTTAGTGGGTTCAAGTTTTGTTTGGGCGTGATTAAAATATTTTGGAATTAGATAGGGGTAGTGGTTATGCAACATTGCCAAGATGTCAAACATGGGATTGCTCACTTTAAATAGCTAATTTATGTGATGCACAATTAAAAAGAAAAGTGCCAGTATTAAAATATTGATGGCTTAGAATAAAACCCTGGAGACAAGAGAGAGAACTACCTTAAAATTGTTGCTTCAAAAACTTTCATTTTTGAGAAGATAATACTATGTGGAAAAACATGAATATGAACAACCCTGAGCAGAAAACAAATGCTTGATATGATTGCTAGGAAGCTTTATAAAGACCTTAACTAATTCCTTAATTTACACATTCTGTTTTATCTGTATACAAAAATGATAAATAATATAAATGTATGTCTTGGGCTCTGACCAAAAGAATGAGATGAAAATATTGCATCATAGTTTCATGGCCAGTGCTTTTTTTCCATATTAAGTAGTACCTTTATAATCAGTGGCATCTTTAGCTCAACGAAATGCAGTATAGTACACTTTGAAGACAGTATTTGTTAGTTTACGAGTCCTGTACCAGAGGAAGGAAGTACCAAGGAGGAAGTAGAAAGATGTTAGGCAAGGCAGCTTCAAGCTGTAGCTATAAAGGATGAATTAATTCTAGAGATCTAATGTGCAGGATGGTGACTTCAGTTAGTACTAGTGTATTATATCCTGGAAACTGGCTGAGAGAGTGGATTTCAGGTGTTCTTGCCATGTACACACAAAAAAGGTAAGTGCAATGGCACCCCACTCCAGTACTCTTGCCTGGGAAAACCCCATGGACGGAGGAGCCTGGCGGGCTGCAGTCCATGGGGTCCCGAGTTGGAATGACTGAGCAACTTCATTTTCACTTTTCACTTTCATGCACTGGAGAAGGCAATGGTAACCCACTCCAGTGTTCTTGCCTGGAGAATCCCAGGGATGCGGGAGCCTGGTGGGCTGCCGTCTATGGGGTCACACAGAGTCAGACACGACTGAAGTGACTTAGCAGCAGCAGCAGCAGCAGCAACAGTAACCATTTCCCATGCTACTAAGGACATGCTTAAAATCTTCATGCTAGGCTTCAGCATTATGTGAACCAAAAGTTTCCAGATGTCCAAGTTGGGTTTAGAAAAGGAAGAGGAACCAGAGATCAAATTGTCAACATTCTCTGGATCATAGAGAAAGCTAAGGAATTCTAGAAAAACATCTACTTCTGTTTCATTGACTATGCCAAAGCCTCTGTGGATCATAACAAACTGTGGAAAGTTCTTAAAGATATGGGAATATCAGACCATCTTATCTGTCTCCTGAGAAACCTGTATGTGGGTCAAGAAACAACAGAACCCTGTATGGAACAACTGATTGGTTCAAGATTGAGAAAGGAGTATGACAGGGCTGTCTGCTGTTACCTTGTTTGCTAATCTATACACTGAGCACATCATGAGAAATGCCAGGCTGGATGAGTTACAAGCTGGAATCAAGATAGGCAGGAGAAACATCAAAAATCTTAGATATGCAGATTGCTAAGTCACTTCAGTCGTGTCCGATTCTGTGCGACCCCAGAGACAGCAGCTCACCTGGCTCAGCCATCCCCGGGACTCTCCAGGCAAGAACACTGGAGTGGGTTGCCATTTCCTTCTCCAATGCATGAAAGCAAAAAGTGAAAGTGAAGTCGCTCAGTTGTGTCCCACTCCTAGCAACCCCATGGACCACAGCCCACCAGGCTCCTCTGTCCATGGGATTTTCCAGGCAAGAGTACTGGAGTGGGGTGCCATTGCCTTCTCTGTAGATATGCAGATTATACCACCCTAATGGCAGCAAGTGAAGAGGAACTAAAGAGCCTCTTGATGAGGGTGAAGCAGTTGAGTGAAAGAGATGGCTTAATACTAAATATTAACAAAAACTAAGATCATGGATTCCGGCCCCATTACTTCACGGCAAATAGAAGGGGAAAAGGTAGAAGTAGTGGCAGATTTCCTCTTCTTGGGCTCTAAAATCACTGCAGACAGTGACTGCAGCCATCAAATCAGAAAACAATTGCTTCTTGGCAAGAAAGCTATAACAAACCTAGACAGTGTGTTGAAAAGCAGAGGCATTACTCTGCTGGCAAAGGTCCATATAGTAAAGTCTGTGGTCTTCCCAGTGGTCACATACGGTTGTGAGAGCTGGATCACAAAGAAGGCAGAACACCAAAGAACTGATGCTTTCAAACTGTGGTGCTGGAGAAGACTCCTGAGAGTCCCTTGGACAGCAAGGAGATCAAACCAGTCAATCTAAAGGGAAATCAACCCTGAATATTCAGTGGAAGGACTGATGCTGAAGCTGAAGCTCCAGTATTTTGGTCATCTGATGGAAATTGCCAGCTCATTGGAAAAGTCCCTTATGCTGGGAAAGACTGAGGACAGAAGGAAAAGAGGGCGTCAGAGGATGAGATGGCTGGATGGCATTACCAATGCAAAGACATGAACTTGGGCAAAGTTTGGGATATGGTGAGGGACAGGGAGGCCTGGTGTGCTGCAGTCCACAGGGTTGCCTAGTCAGATACAACAGGGTGACTGAACAACAGTAATCATATCACTCTGCATATTTGTCAAAACATCATATTGATCACCTGAAACACATATAATTTTTATTTATTAAAAAAGACACCTGGGTAGTAATTGGCAGATGGAAACATAAATCAAGTATTTCTCTCCTGAGTATTCCTCTCTGGACACGGATGAGCAGACACTTTGGAAACAAAATTTTGGTGTAGGTGGGGCCTAAACTAAAAATGTTATTATGAAGCATGTGCTCTGCATTTTAGTTTATATGAAAACAGCTAACAGTCTTGTGCCTCTGTCACAGCACTGATCACATTCTAGAATTTCCTCTACCTTAATCCTTATTCAGTCATCTAGTCTTATAAAATGAAAGAAGTGAAAGTGGAAGTGTTGATCACTCAGTCATTTCTGACTCTTTGCAACCCCATGGACAGTACTCAACAGGCTCCTCTGTCCAAGGGGATTCTCCAGGCAAGAATACTAGAGTGGGTTGCCATGACTTCCTCCAGGGATCTTCCCAACCCAGGGATCAAATTCAGGTCTCGGGCATTGCAGGCGGATTCTTTACTATTTGAGCCACCAGGGAAAGTATATGCTAAGTTAGCCTAGAAAAGTTTAACCCCAATGAATGCAGTCAAATGTTTATTAATATTTGTAAAGATTCAAAATGCAAATTATTGGTATCCTCTTAATGTCAGTTAGTTATTGCCTAATTAGATATTCATAAATAAATAAAAATTTACTTAATGTAAACTGCTTATCATCTATTTTGATTTAATTGAAAACCTATATATAAACTAAATATCAATCTAAATGGCATAAGGGCCATAATCTTTTTAGCTGCTAGTATAGTCTGAGTTTGTATAGTGTTTAATATCAGTATCACATAAACTACTAATACTATATTTATGACTGGATAGTCTGGCATGCTGCAATTCATGGGGTCCCAAAGAGTCGGACACGACTGAGCGACTGAACTGACTGAATGATACTACAGCTAACTCAATAACATTGAAACGTTACTCAGCTTCTCAAAAATGTCACTTTAAATAGGGTAGTTGAGCATGTACAGCAAATAATTGGTTTCAAACACCCACTATTTAACTGTTGCCTTTTGGGTATACAATGCTTATTATTCTGAAACAGTAATTTAAAGTGCCAGAGTTTTATAATGATCATATATAGCACACACCAAAGTAAGACTTCTGAACACAATTTACTTAAGAGTATCAATTTATTCTATGGAACATCACAGATACATCTCAGTTGTCATTGAAATATTTAAGAATTTTTTTGTAAAATGATTTTAAACTTAATATGGCTAACTGGATTGTGCCATTTTCTCGAAGTTTGTCTCAAATTCTGTACTTCAGAGGAAATAGGGACTTGATAACTCAGGAGACGACTCATTGTTTTCCCTCCAAATCTCAGCAGTTTTAATGTTTGCATTTATTTTAGAGAACACTTTTTCTACTTTGATTGACCCATTTCTGATGTTTCTAAATTTTGGTCTGTTTGATAATTCATCTGCTTGCTGTGCTTAGTTAATTTTGGGCTTCCCTGGTGGCTCAGTGGTAAAGAATCTCCCTGCAATGCAGGAGCCGCAGGAGACATGGGTTCGATTCATGGGTTGGGAAGATCCCCTGAAGGAGGGCATGGCAACCCACTCCAATATTCTTGCCTGGAGAATTCCGTAGACAAAGGAGCCTGGCAGGCTACAGTCCATATGGTCGCAAAGAGTTGGACATGACTGAAGAGATCTAGCATACATGCAAAGTAATTTTATCTTTGTTGATTATAGTCATATTCATAGAAAATGGACTTTTTCATTATTTAACAAGGTAAGGTTTTTAAAAATGTGTCTCTCAAATGGGCACCTTTTCCTCATAAGCTAATAATAGATTACAGGACTACTTACTAACAAGTTCATATCTTTGCTCAGTTTGTGTGTTTAATATAGGAGCCATAATAAAATTAACTGAAGTAGAGCCACTTTGATAGTGATACAATTATACAAACAGTAAATTCTTATATGTTAGAAATTAATCATATGGTCTCTCAACTTCAGGCTTTCATGCAGTTTACTTCTATGTAGTTCTATGTGGTTTTACAAATTTATTTTCTCTTCCACAATCACTTTTCACTCATTTATAGATTTCTTTTCTCTCTGTAATGGTAAAGCGAAGGGCACTTTAACCTCTTTGGGATCAAAGCGTCATTTTCTTCTTTGAATTCAGGTGAAAACTGATACCCCACTGTGAAGTGTTACGAATCTTCTACTGAAAGTCCATTATACATGTCCTTAGGAATTGGGAAAGAGATGAACTTATTATTTAAGTTATTCCAAATTCCCTTGGGATGTAATAAACTTAAACTTCCACAGCTCTACTTTTTCTTTCAAATCTAAGTAAAAATGGAGATCTTTAATTAAGAAACTGCTCGAAAAGAACAGAGGAAGGTAACCCAAACAGTTCTTTCCTATCTTCTCCTCTAACACTTTTTAAATAAACATTAAAACTTGAAGATTCTATCAGTTCAAGATAATCCTCTTTAAATGAATAGCTAAATTACAGAATGTTTGGCTGCTGTTTCAAATTTCTTTAGTAGAAATTCCATTGATTTCAAAGTTACTATAAACGATGGAAATTAATTTGATAAGAAATAAGTTTTATATGAAAATATTCGAAATCTAGATATTAATTGACAATTAAGATATCTTAAATGTTAAATTTTCTTAATATGGCCCCAATCCATGTATGTTTCCCTCAATCCATGTATGTTTCCCTCTATAGCTTCAACATCTTCTATCAATCTGCTCATCACAATAAATAATGATTGCAAATTATTGTTTTTATATAAGAACTGTTATAGACAAAATGAAAGATACATAGAACATTCTACCTTAAAGTGGACTTTTTGAATTGATAGATACTAAATACATACTTGTGCAACTTCAAATTTTTTTAATGTATTATTATTTATTTTTTTTAAAGTCTTTTGGATCATTAAGCCTGATAGCTACAATTGCAAAGTGGTCTACCAATATCTTTTTGCAAAGTAAATATGGACAATTATGAGCAGAGGACTTCTGGTTCAGTTCAGACCTTGGAAGTTATCACTTACAGCCATACAAGTGGACAAACTGTAATACAATGATGTTTTGAGATCCATTGAGGTACTAAGGTTTCAGGCCAAACTGCCAACTAAAATCTAGTGACATGAGTGTATTCAGAGAATCACAGCCAAAATATGTAAGCCTGGAGAAGAAACCAATACACCAAAAGAGGAAGGAACATTTATACATTATGTTCAATGAATTATTGAAGTTGAATACAAATTAGAATGAAAGTGAGAAATGCCCGTGGATCAAAATATCAGAAAGGCCACTACACTCTGATGGGATTCACCTTAGGAAACCTACCAGTTTCCTGAATATAATCTTCACTGAAGATTATAACAAATTTTTTAAAATTCCTTCATATCTCTGGCAGGGGAAGAGGAAGAAGAATCATCATGAAATATCCAAGAGCCTAAAATTAAGGGCCTCAAACCACAGATTTAGGAGCTCAGAGAACACCCCTCAGGATGAATACTAATTTTTTTCTAATCTTACACATATGTATAATATAGTCAAACTGCTGCTGCTGCTGCTAAGTCACTTCAGTCGTGTCTGACTCTGTGTGACCCCATAGATGGCAGCCCACCAGACTCCCCCGTCCCTGGGATTCTCCAGGCAAGAACACTGGAGTGGGTTGCCATTTCCTTCCAGTGCATGAAAGTGAAAAGTGAAAGTGAAGTCGCTCAGTCGTGTCCGACTCCAGTGATCCCATGGACGACAGCCTACCAGGCTCCTCTGTCCATGGGATTTTCCAGGCAAGAGTACTGGAGTGGGGTGCCATTGCCTTCTCCGATAGTCAAACTACAAGATATCAAAGACAAAGCAAAAATTATTGAAAGAAGAGAGCGAGAAAAACACCATATCTATGGAGGAGCAAATATTATAAGTTCAGTAGACTTCTACTCAAAAATCATTCAAGGACAAAGAAAATAAAGCAAAACATTTAAATTACTGAAAGAAAAACTACAAAATTTGAATTCTATTTCCAGGAAAATAATCCTTCAAAAGTAAAGGAGAATTAAAGATATTCTCAGACCCCCTCCGCCCCCAAAAAATACTGAGGGAATTCATTGTCAGCTGATGTGAGCTATGTTAAACAAAGTTCTTCAGGCAGGAGAAAATGATACAGGTCAGAAACATACAACTACCTGGAAATCAGAGAATGAGAGAGCACCAGAAAAAAAAATAAACAAGGAAAATATATTTATCATTCTTACAGAATTAAAATAACAATTAATTGGCAAAAATAATAATAGTTGAATAATATATATATATATTTATAAGTGAAAATAGTGAAGTAATGTCACAAATGGTATGAGGTAGAAAATTGAAATAGTGTTATAAGTCATCAGCATTACACATATAATATTATTATATTTGAAGACAGATTTCCAGTAGTTTAAAATATGTATTGATAACTCTAAGTTAACTTCTGAACAAATTAAAAATAAGTAAAAATTTATATATTAAGAGTGAGATAGAATTGAATCATATCAAAGTTTCAATTAAAACCAGTTTGGCAGAAAAAGAGTGTGAAAAAAGATACCAAGAAAACAAATGTAATAAGTAGACAACAGAAAGAGATGGTAGACATTAACTATACCAATAATCAATTTAAATGTGAATAACATAAATACAGCTACTAAAGCCTGATATTCTAAAAAATATTTTTAAGTTATCAACTCTATATTAATTAAAATAATCAGTTTTAAATATAAATGGCCAAGTAAGTTACAGAGAAGAGATAGAGAAAGTTATACCAGGCCAATACTAACCAAAAGAAAGCTGGAGTGGCTATATTAAGTTTGCATAAAGGTGACTTCAGAAACAGGAAGCCTGACAGAGATAAAAGGAGCATAGTTAATGATAAAAGTGTCAGTTCCCCAAGAAAACACAGCAATCTTAAATGTGTATGCATCTAACAACAGAGCATCAAACATGTGACCCAAAAACCGAAAGAAAGCAGGGAAAAAATAAAACAAACACCCTATTATACTTAATTGTATCCCTTTGTGAGTAACTGATGAATCAAGCAGAAAGAAATCAAAGATATAGATGGCCTGAACAGGTTTATAAAAAATGAGTGAACTGATATTTATATATTCATCCAACATCGAAGTATCCATCCTTCCCAAGCTTCCATGGAATATTCAGGGAAATCAGTTTTTGCCCACAATGGAATAAAAGCTATATATCTTTAACAGAACTTTGGAAAATTATTAACTAAATGCCCACCAATTTGATAATTTATATGAAGTGGACCAATTACTAGGAAGCCAGAAACTACCAAAAAGTCACACCAAAAAAATAGATAACCATACCCATAATTTAATAAATAAATGATACTAACAATGAATAACCTTCCTAATAAAAGGCAGCAAGTACAGATGGTTTCCTTGATGAATTCTACCAAATATTATAGGCAGAAATAATAGCAATTTTCTGCAATTTCTTTCAGAAATTAGAAACAGAAGGAATACATCCTAACTCTTCAAAAGAAAGCTGGTATGGCTTTAAGTTCACACAAAGCAGACCAGAATAAGAAGATTATCAGTCAGAGAAGGACATTACATAGTGATAAATATATCAATTCTCCAAGGAGATTCTAGGGCAGCATTACCCTAATATTAAAGCCAATAAAGAAATTACAAGAAAAGAAACTACAGACCGGTATCTCTTGGGAATAACATATGCAAATATCAGCAGAATATTATAAAATTCAAACCAACAATATATAAGAAGAATTCCACATCACAAGCATGTTTATCATATGCACGCAATGCTGGTTTCACATGAGAATCACCCAGTGTTTTCCAGCACATCAACAGGCTAAAAAGAACTCTTTAACTATATTACTTGAGACAGTAACCACCTGACAAAACCCAACAGCTTTCATGATAAAAACCTTTAGCCAACTTGGATGTAAAAGAACTTCCTCAACTTGATAGTGAACATCTACCAGAAAACCCTATAGCTAACATCATACTCAGTGGTGAGAAACTGGATGCTTTCCTCTGAGATTAGGAACAAGATAAGAATGTCTGCTCTCATTTTTATGTTGACAATATACTGAAATTCTAGTGCAATTAAAGAAATTGAGCATACAGTTTGGAAATAGAGAAATGAAACTGTATTTATTTCCAAAAGCCATGCTTGAATACATAGAAAATCCCAAAGGATCTATCATTTAACCTTATTTGTCTCCATAGAAGTTCTATCTCCAAATAAAGTCTTCATGTGATTTGGTGCTTTAACATACACATTTTGGAAGACATAAACATTCAGTTTGTAACAATCAATAATGAAACTTTGAGATTTGAAATTTTAAAATACTACTTAGAAACAAAATAATGAAACAGTCAGATACAAATCTAACAAAATATGTTCAGAATACACCTGCAGAAAACTATACAATACTGGTGAAAGAAATCAAACATTTTCTAAGGATAAATGGGGAGATAATTTATACTCATTTATTGGAAGATTTACTTTTGTTAGAGGTCAGTGGGTCACAGGATGGAATGTAGGATGTGGCAAAATATTTAACTGTATTACAAATGTGAGACACAGCCTCAGTGAATGATGTAAGGGGAAAGAAGCTTACCTAAGTAACTACAGAAATGAGTGGAGCCTATAATATTAAAAGCAAAAAGAACAGTATATAAGCACTATATTCTCGCTGAGTTGTTTCTCTTGGAGGTAAGGGTTGACAATTCTGAAACCAATATAGATGCATAGCAGAAGTGAACAATTAGGTAAACAAATGCCAGATGTTTGGAGTCAGATTTTGTACTATTGGAGTAGAAGGTTCTACCAGGAGGAAGACAGAATTATCCACATGATAATGGATTATAATCTGAGACATCCGTATGAACTCATGATTAACTACAGATGGGCATACATATAAATATTCATTGTTGTTCAGTTGCTCAGTCATGTCTGACTCTTTGTGACCGCCTGGACTGCAGCATGCCAGGCTTCCCTGTCCTTCATCATCTTGTGGAGCATACTCAAACTCATGTCCATTGAGTCAGTGATGCCATCCAACCATCTTGTCCTCTGTCATTCTCTTCTCCTCCAGCCATCAATCTTTGCCAGCATCAGCATCTTTTCTTCCCATGAGTCAGTTCTTCACAAGTGAGCCAAGGTACTGGAGCTTCAGCATCAGTCCTTCCAGTGAATATTCAGGATTGTTTTCCTTTAAGATTGGCTGGTTAGATCTCCTTGCATTCCAAGGGACTCTCAAGAGTCTTCTCCAACACCACAGTTCAAAAGCATCAATTCTTCTGTGCTCAGCCTTCTTTATGGGCCATCTATTTCCTTGTTCCATCAGCAGAGAATGCCTAGCAGCAAGAGTATCTCAGTAATAATGAGCAACCTAGTGTGCATAACTTGTTTTCAAACACTCTTCTCAAATAAGAGGAATTGGGGTTTCTGGGAGTGTGGCTAATTCTAGGACTGTAACAGTAAATATACAAGATGACCCTAGAGCAACTTGTGTGCCGAAAACTGAGGTTGTATTCATAAACACCATAAGGGAATATCAAGGACATTTGGGAATCAACTAAACAGGACTGTGGTTAGTAATGTTTCAGTTAAACATCTGAGTTAAATCTAAATAGCTATTGATATAAGTGAAAGTGAAAGCTGCTCAGTTGTGTCCAACTCTTTGTGACCCCATGGACTCTATGGGATTCTCCAGGCTAGAGTACTGGAGCAGGTAGCCATTCCCTTCTCCAGCAGATCTTTCCAATCCAGGGGTCAAACCCAGGTCTCCCGTATCGCAGCGGTATTCTTTACCAGCTAAGCCACAAGGCAAGCCCAGGTGTTGATATTCATGGTTGAATATAAAATAGAAGTAGAATTTGGGGGCTTCTCTGGTGGTCTAGTGGTAAGAGATCCACCTGCCAATGAGAGGGAGATGGTTTCAATATGTGATCTAGAGAAATCCCACATGTCACAGAACAACTAAATCTCCATATCACGACTACTGAGCCCACACACTGCAACTACGGGAAGCCCACGCACCTAGAACCCATGCTCTGCAGAAAGAAGCCACTGCAATGAAAAGTCTGTGCCCTGCAAAGAAGACTAATCCCCCACTTTTCACAAATAGAGAAAGCCCACACAGCAATGGTGACCTGCTGCTGCTGTTAAATTGCTTCAGTCGTGTCCAACGCTGTGCAACCCCATAGATAGCAGCCTACCAGGCTCCCCCGTCCCTGGGATTCTCCAAGCAAGAACCCTGGAGTGGGTTGCCATTTCCTTCTCCAATGCATGAAAGTGAAAAAATAAAGTGAAGTCGCTCAGTCGTGTCCAACTCCTAGCGACCCCATGGACTGCAGCCCACCAGGACCCTCCGTCCATGGGATTTTCGAGGCTAGAGTACTGGAGTGGGTTGCCAGAGCAATCAAAAATAACATAAATAAATCTTTTTTAAAATTCTGAAAAGCACTTTTAAAAAAAGAACCTGTTTAAACTTTAAAAAATGGAATTTTCTACTGATATATATATTACACAATAATAATATATTAGTATAAATAATAAAAAATATGATAGTTTATTAACAGAAGTTATTGAATTGTCTGGAAAATAATGTATAAAGATAGAAAGCTTAAGTATAGCCATAAAATTCAAAGAATCCATTAGCATAATTTTAAACACCAAATGAATCTTTTGAAACATTGGATTTCTTCCAAATACCACTTATAAAGCATGCACAGATATAGATACATAGACAGATTCATTGATAAACAGATCATGATAGTGAGTGATCGATAAGTATCTTTTCTGAAGCAGCTGTGTAGTAGAGTAAATACGAGTTCTATATCAAAGAAAATTGGGTAATATTTTTAACATGCCTCTTTTCCCACCCCAAACCTGCCAACTATCCTGCTAGTGATGGTTCTTAGAATTTGAGAATAACAATACAATAAGGCAAAAATTCTTTAATTGTCCGAATCTTGGGATAGAAACATTACCACTAAAAGACATGAGAATTCTGACCTGAAATCTTCTCTGGAATATAGTAGGGGAACAAGAATTTCAGGTTATGTTTAAGCATGAGATTATTGGTTAATAAATAAATTGATCAAGTTATTTCTGAATTGGCTAAATTAAGTTTTCAGTTATTTCTCAGAAACAAATGTTTGAGATTTAAATTAAAAAAGGTTGTTTCAGGATAATAAATATATTATTTTCCTGCCAATCCTGAGGATTCAGCTACATGTAAATGATAAATCATAGGTTTACACTTTATTCAGGTAACATAGTGGAAATAAAAGTTTAAATAAATAAAAGTTTAAAGTTTAACTAAAATAATTAAAATATTTTTTCTCTTAATATGGGTGAATACATATATACCAGAAAATTTTGACAAATATCATACTAATCTATTTTTTTAAAATATGGCTCTGAGGTGTGTTTTTCTTTTTCTTTTTTTTTTTTTAATATCATTCTGGTTGTTCTCTCCAGATGTTTTCCCTTGTTCTCTACATAGTAAACTGTATTTCCTCTTAAGAAAGGCCAGACACAGGAGTGTGGTTATGAACCATAATCCTTACACTAGTATTTTATTTTCCTATTCTGTTTTGTTTTATGCAGGTTTGAAACTATAGCAGATCACTTGAAATGCTCTTATTCAATTGTCTACCTTGTATATTTTAAAAGCATCATGCTTGAAATTGATGGATTAATCTTATGTCTTTTCCCCAAGTTTAAGGCCACATAGACAAAAGTAAATTAAGAAAATTTTGAATAGCTTTATTCCATAAGTAAAGATAGGATAGACATTTGACACCTTCTTCCAATCTTTCTCAGAGGAGGAACACTAACCTTCTACAGTCTGTAATTTGTTTTCAGTAGGTGATTTAATATCATAAATATCTATATTTTGAATTTCTTTTCTATCAGAATTTGTTTCCTGTCCTTCTTCCTTTTACATAAAGTGTTCATTCATTATACGAGTTTCCATTTCTGAGCAGAATTCAACATTTTGTCAAAGCATTTCTGGGACTAGTGAATTACTTGAAGTGGAAGTCATAAAAAAAAAAAAAAAGAGTTTTTCAGTTTTCTTTTCCTATAAAAATAAGAGTTTAGTCTGCCATTTATAACAGTGGGCTTTTACTTTCCATTTGAGGAAAAAATAAATGCAATAGGCAATGGAATGAAGGGTATATTTAAGAAATATTAACTTTTAATAGTTATTTTAAAAACAGCATTGAAATTTCCAATTACATTTTCATAATATACCTTTATGTCTTTATGGAAACTCTCTTTCACTTTGCTATGTCCTTCATATTGATATGTGCTCAGAAAAAAAAGCAGCTGACAAGTATACATGAAAATAGGCTATATAACAAGACAGAAAATATAGAAACTCACCAGAAAATGGTAAAGGAAGAAAAGCACAGTATAAAACATCAAAGCTAACTCTAAACTCAATCCCAGAAAGCCTGACAAAACTTCATGTGTCAAGTTTCTGTTTTAAGAGCTTACTGTAATAAAAAGTGAAGCTAGAATTTTAGTCCCACTAAACTTACGTATATATATTTGAAACAAAAATTATTCTATCAAACTTTGTCACCAAGGGGAAAGAAAACAATTCAGAAGGAAAACAAAATTAATTCAATGTCTGGATATGAAAATGTAGGTATGTGCTATTGAAAAAATAGGTGATGATTGTACTATTGCAAAATAATGAAATTTTTTTATAATCAATAGCTTTATAATCACATTTTATATTTTTAAATCATCAGTCAGTTCAGTCGCTCAGTCTTGTCCGACTCTTTGAAACCCCATGGACTGCAGCACACCAGGCCTTCCTGTCCATCACCAACTCCCGGAGTTCACTCAGACTCATGTCCATCAAGTCAGTGATGCCATCCAGCCATCTCATCCTCTGTCATTCCTTCTCCTCCAGCCTTCAAACTTTCCCAGCATTAGGGTCTTTTCTAATGAGTCAGTTCTTCACATCAGGTGGCCAAAGTATTGGAGTTTCAGCTTCAATATCAGTCCTTCCAATGAACACTCAGGACTGATTTCCTTTAGGATGGACTGGTTGGATCACCTTGCTGTCTAAAGGACTCTCAAGAGTCTTCTCCAACACCACAGTTCAAAAGCATCAACTCTTCACCACTCAGCTTTCTTCACAGTCCAACTCTCACATCCATATGTGACTACTGGAAAAACTATAGCTTTGATTAGTGGGACCTTTGTTGGCAAAGTAATGTCTCTCCTTTTTAATATGCAATCTAGGTTGGTCATAACTTCATCAGTGATTAATGCAAAAAAAAAAATAGAGGAAAACAATAGCATGGGAAAGACTAGAGATCTCTTCAAGAAAATTAGAGATACCAAAGGACCATTTCATGCAAAGATAGGCACAATAAAGGACAGAAATGGTATGGACATAACAGAAGCACAAGATATTAAGAAGAGGAGGCAAGAATACACATAAGAACTGTACAAAAAAAGATGTTCATGACCCAAATAATCATCATGGTGTGATCACTCACCTAGAGCCAGACATCCTGGATTGTGAAGTCAAGTGGGCCTTAGGAAGTATCACTAGGAACAAAGTTAGTGGAGGTGATGGAATTCCAGTTGAGCTATTTCAAATCCTAAAAGAAGATGCTATGAAAGTGCTTCACTCAATATGCCATCAAATTTGGAAAACTGAGCAGTGGCCACAGGACTGGAAAAGGTCAGTTTTCATTCCAATCCCAAAGAAAAGCAATGCCAAAGAATGCTGAAACTACCGCACAGTTGCGCTCATCTCACACGCTAGTAATGTTCAAAATTCTCCAAGCCAGGCTTCAACAGTATGTGAGCAATGAACTCCTAGATGTTCAAGCTGGTTTTAGAAAAGACAGAGGAACCAGAGATCAAATTAGAATGTTGGAACCAGAGATCAAATTGGATGTTTGACCAGAAATTCAACATCCGTTGGATCATTGAAAAAGCAAGAGAGTTCCAGAAAAACATCTATTTCTGCTTTATTGAATATGCCAAAGCCTTTGACCATGTGGATCGCAACAAACTGAGGAAAATACTTAACGAGGTGGGAATACCAGACTATTTGATTTTCCTCTTAAGAAATCTGTATGCAGGTCAGGAAGCAACAGTTAGAACTGGACATGGAACAATGACTGGTTCCAAATAGGGAAAGGAATACATCAAGGCTGTATACTGTCACCCTACTTATTTAACCTATATGCAGAGTATATCATGAGAAATGCTGTGCTGGATGAAGCACAAGCTGGAATTAAGATTGCCAGAAGAAATATCAATAACCTCAGACATGCAGATGACACCACCCTTATGGCAGAAAGTGAAGAACTAAAGAGCCTCTCGACGAAAGTGAAAGAGGAGAGTGAAAAAGTTAGGTAAAAACTCAACATTCTGGGATGACCCAGAGGGAGGGAATGGGGAGGGAGGAGGGAGGAGGGTTCAGAATGGGGAGCACGGGTATATCTGTGGTGGATTAATTTCGATGTTTGGCAAAACTAATACAATATTGTAAAGTTTAAAAATAAAATAAAATTAAAAAATAAAAAAAAAAAGCTCAACATTCAGAAAACTAAGATCATGGCATCCGTTCCCAACACTTCATGCAAATAGATGGGGAAACAGTGGAGATGAGACAGTGACAGATTTTATTTTGGGTGCCTCCAATATCACTGCAGAAGGTTACTGCAGCCATGAAATTAAAAGACGCTTGCTCCTTGGATGAAAAGTTATGACCAACCTAGAGAGCATATTAAAAAGCAGAGACGGTACTTTGCCAACAAAGGTCCGTCTAATCAAGGCTATGGTTTTTCCAGTGGTCATGTATGTGAGAGTTAGACTGTAAAGAAAGCTAAGCACCAAAGAATTGATGCTTTTGAACTGTGATGTTGGAGTAGACTCTTGAGAGTCCCTTGGACTGCAAGGAGATCCAACCAGTCCATCCTAAAGGAGATCAGTCCTGGATGTTCAATGTAAGGACTGATGCCAAAGCTGAAAGTCCAATACTTTGGCCACCTGATGTGAAGAACTGACTCTAGAAAAGACTCTGATGCTGGGAAAGATTGAAGGTGGGAGAAGGATACAACAGAGGATGAGATGGTTGGATGGCTTCACTGACTCAATGGATATAAGTTTGAGTAAACTCTAGGAGTTGGTGATGGATAGGGAGGCCTTGCTGCTGCAGTCCATGGGGTTGCAAAGAGTCAGACACAACTGAGCAACTAAACTGAACTGAGAAAAGATTAAACCCCTTCTTTTGGAGGTTTGAAGATATTAAGAGACTCATTGATTAATGTCACTTATGGTCAGTAGTATATAAAGGATAAAATTCAGAAACATGTCTACTAATCCAGGGAATTTCCATCACACCATATCACCTATTCTTTAATAGTAGTTTTGTGATTCATGGAATTATGAGACATTTAAACCTTGTATATTTTTTACTTCATCTTCCTAATTTAAACATAAAGAGTATATTTCAAATGGCCAATAGGCATATGAAAAAATGCTGAAGATTTTTCATTACGTGATAAATGCAAATCAAAATTATAATGTAGTACCACTTCACACCCACATTGGTCAGAATAGCCATCATTAATAGCCCATGAATAACAAATACTGGAGAGGGTGTGGAGAAAAGGGAACCCTCTCGCATCGTGTAGGTGGAAATGCAAACTGATGTAAGCATTATAAATGACAGTACGGAAGTTCAAAAAACTAAAGAGAGAGTTACCACATGACCTGGTGTCCCATATCTGGGCATATACCCAGATAAAACTATTATTAGAAAGAATACATGTACCCTTATGTTCACAGCAGCACTATTTACAATAGCTAAGCCAGGGAAAAAACCTAAATATCCACTGACAGACAAAATGCATAAAGAAGATGTGATATCTATATATCTATCTATATGCGTGTGCGTACGGCTGTGTGTGTGTGTGTGTAATATTAATCAGCCATAAAAAGAATGATACAATGCCTTTGCAGCAATATGGATAGCCCAAGAGATTATCATACTAAGGGAAATAAGTCAGAAAAAGAAAGAAAAATACAATATGATATCACTTATATGTAGAATCTAAAATATGATACAAATGAACGTATCTACAGAACAGATACAAACTCACATACATACACAGGATTGAATATATATATATTCAATATATATATTGAATATATATATATATACACAATATATATATATTGTATATATATATATATACACACACACACACATACATACACAGGATTGAATTACCTTGCTGTAACTACAAACTAATACAATACTATAAAACAACCATATTTCAATAAAATAATATTTAGAAAAAGTTAAGAGTCTAGGTTGGTAGCTTTATGTGAAAAATGATAATGAATTAAATCTATAGGATTTTTTCCTATAAAAGAGTGTAAGTGACAAGCAAATATTATGACAGCGATGCATGGTTTTATATTGATAGCCTGCACCATTCAAAAGACAGACAAAACAAAACATGGCAGCCACATAGAAGAGTTTTTAGCTTTGTAGATTCTGAAGTCAGCTTGGTCTTAATTCATATCTCAGACATGATGTTAACTAAGTTAATTCTACTTTCTGTTTAGTTTCCTCTTCTTCAAATAGATAATATGTTGTCTACCTTATTGAATAAATATTAGAATTAATGTTTATAAAACAGTTAGAACAGTTTTGGGATCATTTTAACCACTACATAGTTTTGACAAATGACAAGTGGCTTTTTCCCTCTTGAATGTTAACTCTTTTATAAATTTTTATCTCATTGCCCTTTTATGCATTCTACACATCCTTAAGCTTTTAAAAAGCATTTTACTATAAATTATTATAAAAATTCAGAAAATATATTCTTACTGTCATAAGACTTTTCCATTTTATACACGATGATACACATGACTTTTCACTTGACCTTTTAATATGAGCATTTTGTGTACTATTAAATATTTCTAATTTATTTTGTATTAATTATTTAATAGTACCTTGCTTCTTATGAGATTTTTCTATCATAAATAATGCAATATTAAATGTCCTTATGATATAAGTGTATACCTTCTTTTTTTGCCCAAAGGCCTTTCTCTATTTTGTCTGATTCTGGCTTCAGCACTGTCTTCAATTCCAAATGCCTCCACTGCTCTGCTTCCTGAGTAAACCTTTTTTCAGCCATGGTTACTTTTCTGGCTACTTTTTATTTTGATCTTCATCTAATAATATTGCAACAAGATTGCCTATGCTTGAATGCTGCTTTTTCTTCTTCATCACTTACCTGCTTCACAGACTCTAACGAACTAAAATTTTACTATAACCACTGCTATTTTACTGAAACTGTGCTGTAAAACATTGTAAATAACAAACTGATGAAATTTTCAACTCAGTAGCATATAAAATTGCTAATTAAAACCCCACTACTATAGATGGTGACTGCAGCCATGAAATTAAAAGATGCTTACTCCTTGGAAGGAAAGTTATGACCAACCTAAATAGCATATTCAAAAGCAGAGACAATGCTTTGCAAACAAAGGTCCGTCTAGTCAAGGCTATGGTTTTTCCTGTGGTCATGTATGGATGTGAGAGTTGGACTGTGAAGAAGGCTGAGCGCTGAAGAATTGATGCTTTTGAACTGTGGTGTTGGAGAAGACTCTTGAGAGTCCCTTGGACTGCAAGGAGATCCAACCAGTCCATTCTGAAGGAGATCAGCCCTGGGATTTCTTTGGAAGGAATGATGCTAAAGCTGAAACTCCAGTACTTTGGCCACCTCATGCGAAGAGTTGACTCATTGGAAAAGACTCTGATGCTGGGAGGGATTGGGGGCAGGAGGAGAAGGGGATGGCAGAGGATGAGATGGCTGGATAGCATCACTTACTTGATGGACATGAGTCTGAGTGAACTCCGGGAGTTGGTGATGGACAGGGAGGCCTGGTGTGCTGCGATTCATGGGGTCGCAAAGAGTCGGACACGACTGAGCGACTGAACTGAACTGAACTGACGTCTCTCTCAAAATTCCATTCCCTTGTATTTTATAACTTTTAAAAAAAATAAATTTTTTTTCACTTATCAGTGACTGAAAACTCCACTGAAGACTCTGTAGTCTCCAATGAAGACTAAAATGTGACAAGAATCTGTTCACATAATGTAAATGTCTATATTATATAGCTTTAGGTACTGCTGAACACAGTACTCGAGTTAACAGGAAACTTCTTCTCACTCTTTACATTGGTTTCATTCAAGCAAGATATTCCCTTGTAGTGGTCATTTGTCTAGCAGCAGCTCCTCTCTCATGCTTTATCTTCACAGCAATTCCAGAACAAAAGAGCTTCTCCATTACTCCACCAAATTTCCATTACAGTCTCAATGATCTGCTTTCATTCACATACATGTCTCATACCTTTAAAGCTATCATGATGCCTGGAACTAATGATTTATAACTATATTCATTAAAATATATACCTTACATATGATATATATTATATTTGTAAATTATGTATTATTTTATAACATTTGTAGAAATATGTTTAATTAGCAATGTATTGCTTTTTTCCATTCTCATTTTCCTACTCCAGGTTCCCTAATTCACCAGGAATATTATGCTATTCCACTGATAGGTTTTCTGGACACTTTGTCCTACTGTGCATTTGTATGATCATACCCTTCCTAAAGCACCATTTTAAACATGTCACTCTCAAGGGCAACATGTTTAAACTTTCAAGGGATTCTTATTTACTATTATAGTCTACTTAAATTAGATTATCATTTACATCCTTTCATAATGTGGCCTTAATTGTCCAGTATCTGATCACAACTTCAAGCTTCCACTTGTGGCTTTTCTGTGAAGCTGCTTCTTCTCTAATACAAATTAAAACAAAGAAGCTTTAAGTGACTTTTAACAAGACTCTCGACCTTTCAATGCTTTGTAGTGAGGACAAATAAGAGTGTAGCTATGCATATTGTTTGATGTTGTACTGTTGAATTTCTCAGTGCTAAGAACTTTCAACTCCTCAGACTAAATACATTTTGTGAATGCAGAATGTTGTGTCCAAAGAGCCAAAAATAACTGTAGGTTAATATAAGTACCAGAGGTCTAATCGAAAAATATGATGCCATCTCACATCAACATTCATTGTTGTGTTTTAATTTCCTATATGGATATACTCACTTCAGCAGGACATATACTAAAATAATTTACTATATGGAATTAAGTTTTTATTCTTTACCAGAAAAGTATTCTTCCAAATTCAATGTTACCATACTGTGCTATCCATTTAAATAGGTATATATCCACTAAAGGCCATGTACAGTTTGATCAAGCCTCTTCAGCAAGCTCTGAATTATCTTATAGTATTGATCAAATATACCTAAATAATGGACTGTTTCAAAATTGGGAAAGGAGTATGGCAAGTGTGTATATTGTCACCTTGCTTATTTAACTTATATGCAGAGTACATCATGTGAAATACCAGGCTTGTTGAAGCACAAGCTGGAATCAATATTGCTGGGAGAAATATCAATAACCTCAGATATGCAAATGACACCACCTTAGCAAAGAGGAACTAAAGAGCCTCTTGATGAAGGTGAAAGAGGAGAGTGAAAAAGCTGGCTTAAAACTCAACATTCAAAAATCCAAGATCATGGCATCCGGTCCCATCACTTCATGGCAAATAGATGGGGAAACAGTGGAAACAGTGAGAGACTTTATTTTCCTGGGCCCCAAAATCACTGCAGATGGTGACTGCAGCCATGAAATTAAAAGACACTTGCTCCTTGTAAGAAAAACTGTGACCAACTGAGACAGCATAATAAAAAGTAGAGACATTACTTTGCAGACAAAAGTCCATCTAGTGAGAGCTATAGATTTCACAGTAGTCATGTACGGATGTGAGAGTTGGACCAAAACGAAAGCTGAACGCCAAAGAATTGATGCTTTTGAACTGTGGTGTTGGAAAAGACTCTTTAGAGTCCCTTGGACAGCAAGGAGATCAAACCAGTCAATCCTAAAGGAAATCGGTCCTAAATATTTGTTGGAAGGACTGATGCTGAAACTCCAATACTTTGGCTATCTGATGCAAAGACCTGACTCATTAGAAAAGACCCTAGTGCTAGGAAAGATTGAAAGTAGGAGGCAAAGGGGACAACCGAGGACAAGATGGTTGGATGACATCACCAACTCAAAGATATGAGTTTGAGAAAACTCCAGGGGGTGGTAAAGGATAGGGAGGCCTGGAGTGTTGCAGTCCATGGGGTCACAGAATCGGACACCGGTGAGTGACTGAACAATGATATCTTAATAAATCCATTGTGAAATGATAAAACACCAACTGGGGTTTTTGTTTTAATTTAATTTTAAAGAAGCTCTTTTTCTAGCTTTGCTCTTTTAGTGAGTTTAGCAATGTGTTTCCAGTTCACATCCTGCAATAAACTATAACATGAACCCTAAAACAACATCTTTGATTTATATGCAAAAAACCTACCAAGTTTCAATTGTAAAGAATATCCCTCTTGAACCTGAGAAGGTGAGTTGTGCATTTGTGAGGGACACTTTTACTGAATGCAAATAACGATGCCCAACTCCCTACAGGGCCAACACCATTGTCAGTGACCTTGTTATCTTTCTGGTACCATGGAAACTCACATAACCATAACCTCTTCTTCACAGCTCTGTCTGCTCTTCTTGACTACTCTACATTGGAAGTAGACATCTTTGACCTTAAGCCACTTTCTCAGATACCTGTGACTCATGTTCCAGGATCCGTTCTTTGTACCTGTAATTGTCATACTTCTAGAATACTTTATCTATCTGGTCAAACCAGATTGGTCTCACCTCTTTAATTATCCTTCCTACTTTATTTAGATAATTTAAAATTGCCTTTGCAAATGATCACTGTAACAAGAGTAAAATTTGCTATTGAATTCCTTGGTGGCTCAGACGGTAAAGCATCTGCCTACAATGCGGGAGACCAGGGTTCAACCCCTGGATCGGGAATATCTCCTGGAGAAGGAAATGACAAACTACTCCAGAATTATTGCCTGGAAAACCCCATGGATGGAAGAGCCTGGTAAGCTACAGTCCATGGGGTTGCAAAGGGTCATACACAACTGAGTGACTTCACTCACTTTTGCTATTGTTAACTTTACTATCATGATTGTTGTCAGCTACATAGCATGGAAGAAAGGTTAACAGCACAGTGTAAAGAAATAAACTTCCTAGAATTTAAGACTGGCTCCATCAGGTATTTGCTATATAATATTAATAATGTTATTTAAACTTTCTAAGTCTCAATTAATTTCTTCTCGAAAAAAATTTACAACATAGAATTTTAATAATCGAATGAAGACACATATTAGGGAATCTTCAGAGTACCTTGTTCATTTTATAAACATACTAAGTCTAACTCATTTACCTCAATTTGCTCATTGCATTTAACATAAGCCCTCAAAAGTCCTCCAGGTTTGTGAGAAAAAAAAAATATAGCTTTCTAATCTTTGATGACTAGCTCAGGAATAACATGGCAAAGTCCAGATTTAATCCTAGCCCTTGTGATTTCAAATCCTATTATTTTCCATGTTGATTATTTCCCCCTATTATTTATAACTGCTAGCCAAAGAAGGATACAGATAGACAGAGATAATAAGCTTTAAAGCCACTTCTTGATTTCTATTTTCTACATGAAAAGCTAAGATGGCAAAACAATTTTTAGATTCTTTAGGAAATAATGAAAGGTTCTAGAAATATATGATCACTTATGCCTTCTGGTTTGCTTTAACCTTCTATATACATAAATCTAAAGTATAAAGTGGACTACAAAACTCTACAAATTATATACATATGCATCTGTATATATACAGGTATATACAGATACATCTGTATATATCTGTACTTGACCTAAATTGAGGGCTATCTCTGAAGCAGAAGTTCTTAAAATTCCAGTGATACAAGCTGACAATATTATGATATCAACATAACATTGATACATTGTCTCTACTATTCTATTTGAGTTGTCACAATAGAGTATCACAGGCTAGGTGGTTTAAGGGCTTCCCACCTTCCCTAAGTGGTAAAGAATCTGCCTGCCAAATCCGGAGACGCAAAAGACACGAGTTCCATCTCTAGCTTGAGAAGATCCCTTAGGAAAGGAAATGGCAACCCACTCCAGTATTCCTGCCCTGGAAATTCCATGGACAGTGGAGCCTGGCAGGCTACCATCCGTGGGATCACAAAGAGTTGGACCTAATTGAGCACAGCACAGCAGCACAGGTAGTGTAAACAACAGACATTGATTTTTTCACAGCTCTAGAGGTTGAAAGTCCAAGATCATGGTGCTAAGCGGGTTTACCTTGAGGCTTCTGTCCTCAGCTTGCAGACGGCCACCTTCTCACCGTGTTCTCACATGGCCACTTCTTGCGCCTGTGCTTTTGTTGTCTATTCTTTGTCTTATAAAAATATCAGTTTTTTAAATTAGAACCCTACCTAACATTATGACCTCATTTAACATTAATTACCCTTTAATTAAAAGAGGTAATTAATACAAATGCAATGACATAGGTGATTATGGCCTTAACATATACATTTTAGAGACATGCAATTTAGTCCATAACACTGTCATATCCTGTTAATCCAAATTAATAATCTTTTAAATAGTAGAACATTCATTACAAGGAAAATACCCAGACTTAGATTTCTAGGAAAAATAAAGAATTTACTTAAATTATATTTTCCCTAATTTTTCCTAAAATGTACATTTCCCATATATATTCACTAAGTAAAACTACAACAATTAAGATTAATATGTTTACTAGTATCCATGTTAATATTTATACAATTGAAATTCATACACAATTACATGACTATAAAACTGGGCATAATATTTCAAAAATTTGTGATGAATTCTAAAATGAATCCAAGAGTTGAAACAATATATCTCTCCTATTTCAGGAGAATTTCTTTTCATATATATGTATCAGTATCTCTATATCTAAGAAATTCAACTGTACTGGATGCTGTGATACATCACTCTAGTCCCTATTCATGTTAAAATATATGTTCTTCAAACTGCTGACTGTTTCAAACTGACAGCTTCCAGCTGTCATCCTTCTTCAAAAATGGCCCTTGATTGGAAAGAGCCCAGTGTCATACCCTCTGCCCCCAGGAAAGCTTGCATCCAGTGACTGATCCACTCTTATGTATAAATGTCAATTCCCTGGACACAGTGCAGGGTGACTTTAAGAGCCAGTGCAGCTTCAGAGCTTCTCCTTCTCAGCTTATCACTCTGCTGAATCTGATTCCCTTTCTTTGCCTTCCCGAGAGCACCCTAGGACACCTCACATGAAAGAGTAACTAATACTTTTTGTAGCAATGCTAAAAGCATTAATGAATCAGACAGATTAAGGAAGTGCATATTAATTCCCCTCACAGTAATGGAGGCATGTTTTCAAAATAAAATCATTTTTAGTCGGTCATGATTAACTTTTATTTTAGCAAAATTTTAAGGAAGTCAATGGCCCTCCCAAGTAGTAAACACAAGAATTCTTCTGGGAAATTTGGCTACAGTTTCATAGAGTGATTTCTCCAGAAAAAAAAAAAATCTAAGACAATAAAAATCAACTAAATTCTGTTCAAGAAAAATAAAACAGAAATGTGGATTTTAAAATAAAACAGGACAATAGTTATATTAATAAGCTATCTTATACTTTATAATATTTTAATAAATTCCAAAGTTATTTCACTGGCATTGTCAAAAGTATACACCAAAGTTACTTTGAGTTTTTTTTAAAAGAAAGGGTTATTTTTCATCTTGTTACAAAGGTTGTTTGAAGATCTTACTTGTGCTGGGCCCTGCACTTAACACTGTTTTTGTTCATGATTGTCAATCCCCAAGAGTTAATCTGGTGCCTCAAAGATCATTCAAGCTGTTGAAAACTATTTTTTCATTTATAAGTGAGTAATGACAGCACCTGGGAACATGACATCTGAACTTAATTGCCAGTTCTGTCATGTGTAGGAGTTGTGGAAATTTCTCTTAACCTTTCTGTTCTGAAGGATACTTAGCTGTAAATTAAGACTGAAAATAGTAATAGCTATATCACAACATGTGTCATGAGATTTCAGTGAAATAGTTTATGCACAAAAGGATATAAATAATAAGAAACAATACAAATTCTTTATCCATTCTTATCTTATTCATCTGATGTAAAGTAAAATACTAAATTGCACATGTCATTGTTGTTTCGTCTCAAAGTCATGTCTGCCTTTTTTGCAACCCTATGAACTTCAGCCTGCCGGGCTCCTCTGCCTATGGGATTTCCTAGGCAAGAATACTGGAGTAGGTTGCCTTTTCCTTCTCCAGGGGATCTTCCTCACTCAGGGATTGAACCTGCATCAAAGAATGGCAGGTGGATTCTTTACCACTGAGCCACCAATAAGCCTAAACTGCTCATTATTTAATGTTTATCAAGATGATCTTAATGTTCCCCTCAGCTGGACTATATTGTAAATAGGCTTCTTCCTGACTCTAGGCCCCTTTCCTCCCTTTTCTTAGGAAATTTACTTAAGAAAATCTTGTAAACTCTTTTTCATCCTCTTTAAGATATAAATCTTTCAAACATTTCTCTTGCCAGTTTTGTGCTCCAGGGCTATCATTTTCAAGTGTAAAGGAACCATTTCATTGAAATGTCATCAAGGAATATAGGGCTCCTATCCCCTAGTCTCTGTGGGAGGGTAGGAGCCTGAGTTGGGTGCCTTACTCCAAGTGGAAAAACTACCTCCTGTTATGAAGATATGAGCAAGATTAGTTTTCCTTTTGAAAGTCAATAGTAAACACAGATGTCCCTTGACCTCTGTCTCACCCCACTGTTTAAAAAGTTTCCCAGCTTTGTTTTTTTTTTTTATTTATTTTATTTATTTATTTACTTTACAATATTGTATTGGTTTTGCCATACATCAACAGGCATCCACCACAGGTGTACACGTGTTCCTCATCCTGAACCCCCCTCCCACCTCCCTCCCCATACCATAACTCTGGGTCATCCCAGTGCACCAGCCCCAAGCTTCCTGTATCCTGAATTGAACATGGACTTGCAATTTGTTTCTTATATGATATTATACATGTTTTAATGTCATTCTCCCAAATCATCCCCCCCCACACAGAGTCCAAAAGACTGTTCTATACATCTGTGTCTCTTTTGCTGTCTCGTATACAGGGTTATGGTTACCATCTTTCTAAATTACATATATATGCTTTAGTATACTGTATTGGTGTTTTTCCTTCTGGCTTACTTCACTCTGTATAATAGGCTCCAGTTTCATCCACCTCATTAGAACTGATTCAAATGTATTCTTTTTAATGGCTGAGTAATACTCCATTGTGTATATGTACCACAGCTTTCTTATCCATTCATCTGCTGATGGACATCTAGGTTGCTTCCATGTCCTGGCTATTATAAACAGTGCTGAGATGAACATTGGGGTACACGTGTCTCTTTCCCTTCTGGTTTCCTCAGTGTGATTTCTGGGTCATATGGCAGTTCTATTTCCAATTTTTTAAGGTATCTCCACACTGTTCTCCATAACTGGCTGTACTACTTTGCATTCCCACCAACAGTGTAAGAGGGTTCCCTTTTCTCCATACCCTCTCCAGCATTTATTGCTTGTAGACTTTTGGATAACAGCCATTCTGACTGGCGTGAAATGGTACCTCATTGTGGTTTTGATTTGCATTTCTCTGATAATGAGTGATGTTGAGCATCTTTTCATGTGTTTGTTAGCCATCTGTATGTCTTCTTTAGAGAAATGTCTATTTAGTTCTTTGGCCCATTTTTTTGATTGGGTCGTTTATTTTTCTGGAATTGAGCTGTAGGAGTTGCTTGTATATTTTTGAGATTAGTTGTTTGTCAGTTGCTTCATTTGCTATTATTTTCTCCCATTCTGAAGGCTGTATTTTCACCTTGCTTATAGTTTCCTTTGTTGTGCAGAAGCTTTTAAGTTTAATTATATCCCATTTGTTTATTTTTGCTTTTATTTCCAATATTCTGGGAGGTGTGTCATAGAGGATCCTGCTGTGATGTATGTCAGAGAGTGTTTTGCGTGTTCTCCTCCAGGAGTTTTATAGTTTCTGGCCTTATGTTTAGATCTTTAATCCATTTTGAGTTTATTTTTGTGTATGGTGTTAGAAAGTGTTCTAGTTTCATTCTTTTAAAAGTGGTTGACCAGTTTTCCCAGCACCACTTGTTAAAGAGACTTTTCTCCACTGTATACTCTTGCCTCCTTTTCAAAGATAAGGTGTCCATAGGTGCGTGGGTTTATCTCTGGGCTTTCTATATTGTTCCATTAAGACCAATGTGTGGCCTCTCTCTCCTATTCAAATAGCCCTGAATAAAGTATTCCTTCCCGGTTTAACCTTGGCTGGTAAAACATTGTACTTTGACAGTGAGAACTAAAGTTTATTTCCAAAAGTTGTCCTTTCTGAAATGTTTTAATATGTGTATGGAAAAAAATTAGAAGGATAAAGTATGTAGTGGAAGAATCAAATGGCAGCCTTAAAAGCAGGTAGAAACTCATTGAAAAATGTTTTCATTAAATACTAGCTGTTACCCATGAAGTTACAGAGATGGAGAGGTGAAAGCACTCTCAGAAATTATAGTATCTCAGGAAACCTCAATGTTTTTCTAAAAGCTTAGATTGAGAATACATACAATTCCAATGGTCATATTTTTTCTCCAGACATATTTAGAAAAATAAATAATGAAAAGGAGGTACTATTCCCCCCCCAAATCGTACAAATATCAAAAAATATAGCCACCTTCCTGAGTGTTATTGTGCCTTGCTGTCTAACCCAGGCAGAATCATCATTTCTTCTGTCAAAACACACTAAAAATACTGTGTAAAGAATTGGAGGGACTCCTTCATATTTCTAGTGATAAATTAACATTATGATGGTCCCCATACTCAGTTACCTATTTTCAGCAAAGTCAAGCAAGCTGAAGAATTATACAGAGGATGCCAAGAATTAATAACCTCTGGAAAGGGTAGTTACTTTTAAGTCATGCTACAAAGTTATTGCAGCTTGAAAGAAGGCTGACTAAGAAGAATCTTCTCACTATAAATATTCATATGTATAATTATGTCCTGCTTCCCAAACATTGGCACTGTTTGAGAAACTGACATTAAGAAGCTTATTAAAAACAAGTTTGGCTATAATTATTGTAAAATTAATGCTTATATGTAACAGAAAAAGAATGAAAAGGAGGAATCTAAAGTCATCTCTGCTGCTGATGCTGCTGTTAAGTCCCTTCAGTTGTGTCCGACTCTGTGTGACCCCATAGACGGAAGCCAACCAGGCTCCCCCGTCCCTGGGATTCTCCAGGCAAGAACACTGGAGTGGGTTGCCATTGCCTTCTCCAATGCATGAAAGTGAAAAGTGAAAGTGAAGTCGTTCAGTCGTGTCCGACTTTTAGTGACCCCATGGACTACAGCCTACCAGGCTCTGCCATCCATGGGATTTTCCAGGCAAGAGTACTGGAGTGGGGTGCTATTGCCTTCTCCGAAAATCATCTTTACACCCACAATTTAGTGATAGCAACTTATAAACATCTCAGCAAATTTTACTTCCATGTATATATAGAATATTTAGTATAGTTTAACATTTTAGCTCATACTATAAACTGGAGATTATTGTAACTACTATACCAATATTATCATATTTAATACTCAGAATAGCCCTATAAAGAGGGCACTATTTTTAACCAGGTTTTACCACCAAGGAAAACAGGCACAGAAAGGTTAAGTGATTTGCTCAAGTTCAGAGAGTTAGTAAGTTATCAAGCCTGATTGTATCAATAGTTAGTCAATATGGTTTAATGGCCCATGTTTTCATACATTATAATGTCTATTACCAAACTCTTACTTTGAAAATTAATATGGTTTGCCAAAGTTTTCACTATTATATAGAATTTAATGGTGAATTTCTTACACATTTTTCTATACTTTTCCACTTATCACCTTGAGATAAATTTGTTGAAGATTTATTTTAGTCGAAGAGCATACTTATTTTAGAAACTGATACAAATTTCTCAAATTTCCCTCAATAATTATTACCAATGTTATTCCATTTTTATGGTAAGAAAGAGTCACTTCATTGTTGCCTTCTCACAATAGACTGTTTTCTACTCTACCCCCCACCCCACGGTATCTGACAATGTAGACCAAGACAACACCTATTGAAAATATAAGCTACATTAATTTATTTTAGTAAGAAGATGCTATATAGAAACATTTTCACAGATATAATTTCTAGTTATTTTTCCTAGCACTTTGAAATGAAATCTTAAATATATCTTAGTTTAATTATACTAATTTTATTAATTCAGAACATAGTAGGCATATAGCAGGCTACTCTGCTAGATGCAGTCAATAACGCAAAAGATAAATAATCCTGTTTGTTTCATTAATTAGCTTGCTATGTAAGGGGAAGTTATCCCACATAAACTGCTAATGAATAAGGCAGAGTAAAGATTGTTAATTATAATACAAGCTGAGTTTTTTGTACAGAGGGGTGGATAAAAATATGCCATTAGCTCTCACTGAAGTGGTCCAGAAGCCTTCACTGTAGAGTTACCTTTAGAGTTGAGACCTAATGAGACAGAACACTAGGGTAGATGTACAGAAGTCTGAAGGACATACCTGAGCCAGTGAACATGATGAAGCAAGTCACAGAAAAATAAAACTGGATACGGTTTTCTGTTTTACATTATGAACTGAGGGCATTTAGTGGGAGGTGGACTTGATTTTTCCAGCTATAAATACATATTGTATCATCTATTTATGTAAATAAAGTGTTTTATCAGCTTTCTAATCAACACTGCCCCCAAGAGGACCAGGTGTTTCCACTGATTAATTTGTTTCACAAACTCAAAAAAAAGTCAGTCTTTAAAAATAAAGTATATTAATTACTTTCTTTGTGCTCACCACTGTGCTGCTGCTGCTGCTGCTGCTGCTGCTAAGTCCCTTCAGTCGTGTCCGACTCTGTGCGACCCCATAGACGGCAGCCAACCAGGCTCCCCCGTCCCTGGGATTCTCCAGGCAAGAACACTGGAGTGGGTTGCCATTTCCTTCTCCCATGCATGAAAGTGAAAAGTGAAAGTCAAGCCACTCGGTCATGTCCAACTCTTTGAGACCCCATGGACTGCAGCCTACCAGGCTCCTCCGTCCATGGGATTTTCCAGGCAAGAGTACTGGAGTGGGGTGCCATTGCCTTCTCCTGTGCTACACACTGGCAAAAGGGTGACCTTCTTCAGACCCCTCTTTCAGGAGGCTTATTCCAGGGGTGAGAGAGGAAAAAAAAAAAAAGCATATATGTCAAACATATTGCTGCTGCTGCTGCTAAGTCGCTTCAGTCGTGTCCGACTCTGTGTGACCCCAGAGGCAGCAGCCCACAAGGCCCCCCATCCCTGGGATCCTCCAGTCAAGAACACTGGAGTGGGGTGCCATTTCCTTCTCCAATGCATGAAAGTGAAAAGAAACATATTACTAGCAAGAGTTAAATAATAAAAGCAGAAGTTGAGATAGGTAAGAGGCAATCAGCCAGGCAAAGATCTGGGTAGCATATTGCAAAAAGATTAGAAAGAATCTGTGGTCAGGAGGTAATTGTCACCAAAGGAGAAGGCTAGGTATTTTGACTGTGATCATTGCTACCTTTAGACTATTAGTCTAAATTAGCCTCACCATTAATCTCTTTTGCGTGATTATTCGATACCTCTTCATTCATTTTTAGTTTTGGTTTGCTCAGGGAGTGTGTAAGCAAATAGAAAAAAAGTATCATTTCATTTTTTATTCACATACTCTAAGGAGTTACTAGAATTCTTTCCCAATCTTTAAATATCATCTTTCTTATCCAGCTGCTGCTGCTAAGTCGCTTTAGTCGTGTCCGACTCTGTGCAACCCCATAGACAGGCAGCCCACCAGGCTCCTCTGTCCCTGGGATTCTCCAGGCAAGAATATTGGAGTGAGTTGCCATTTCCTTCTCCAATGCATGCATGCATGCTAAGTCACTTCAGTCGTGTCCGACTATATGCGACCCTATGGACAGCAGCCCACCAGACTCCTCTGTCCAAAGGATTTTCTAGGCAAGAATACTGGAGTGGGTTGCCATTTCCTTCTCTATCCTATCCAGAGATACCCACTAATCAAAAACTATTGTCTCTCTTCATTCTGCCTTTCCAATCTAGCCTCACACCCCAGCTCTGCCTTATTAAGGCAATGTAAACCTCACGCAAAGAGTTGACTCATTGGAAAAGACTGTGATGCTGGGAGGGATTGAGGGCAGGAGGAGAAGGGGACGACAGAGGATGAGATGGCTGGATGGCATCACTGACTCGATGGACGTGAGTCTGAGTGAACTCCGGGAGTTGGTGATGGACAGGGAGGCCTGGCGTGCTGCGATTCATGGGGTCGCAAAGAGTCAGACACAACTGAGCGACTGAATTGAACTGAACTGAAGGGTTCAAGAATTCTGGAAGTATTACACTCAAACACGATACATCAAGACCAGATAGAGTTTGTTTTCAGGATTAGTTTTTCCTTGAAAAATGACTATAAAATCAGATTTGCCATCAAAATCCACCTTTTATTCTGTGTCAAAAATTGGATTTGCTGTCTTCAATACGATTTTATCTCAGTTTGATTGCTACTGATATTTATCAATACCTTGATGCATGCACTCATTTTTACTTCTTTTCCTTTTATCCTGGGGCATTAAATATTTTTAGAATACATACTATATAATAATATCATCAACATAAAACTATATTTTAAAATTTTATTTAGTATATTTTATATATCTATAATAATAATAATGAATGAAAATCATATATATTGTTATAACAATTAAATATTTTGTATATATATATATATTTTAGCCTATGAGCCCCTAACTACACACTGCAGTCACCACCAAATATGATGGGGGAACAAGTAGAGTGTTTAAATTTTACAAATCATGCTGGGACTTGTACCCAGTTTGCATCAACATCCTCCTTGAGGTAAAGGGAAAAGTTAGCTATTTTTCAAATAGCCCATTATACATCAGCCTTGGCCATTTGAAACTATGTTTCCTAGATTTTTTAAACAGTCTTGCCAATGGTATAAAATGAATACTAATCATCTGTGCCTGTCTTGCTTGGGGAAGGAAGCTCTTTGGGGTTTTCAAGTTGTTTGGAGATTGTCACTTGATACATTGCTTTAATCATTTTGCTGTTTTAATCAATGTGCACATGTGCTAAGAGAGGTCTGATGAGCATAATGTAATGAACTCCAAAAATAACAATCAGAAAAACCTCTGGGTCCTCTCCAATTCCAAAATATAATGTAATCTCTGAACCAAATGAAAGTGTCCCCGGTCCAATTTGTTCAAGGGAAGATGATCAATTTATCTCCTCCCAAAGAGAAATAAAGGGAAGGAAAATGTAAAAGTAGTTGAAGCCTCAAATATATTCAGAGATTCTCTGAACACATCAAATAAATGTCACTTTCACCTGAGGAAAAGGTTTTTAGAAATAAATGTTTCAGCGATACACAAGAGAGTCTTTTAGTGTTCTAAAGGAAAACAAAATATGTTTAAGCATCTGGATGTGAATGAACCATGGTAAAATTGTTTTCAAAGTTTTTATTCAAATAACATTTATAATTGCTGTAATGGTTATGATAACAATTACCATTTTTTATGTTTGCCAAATGGCAGGAAGAACATTAGAAATGTTACCCCATTGTGATGCAATCTACAGCATGGTGACTATAGTTAATAATGCCATATTGCATATTTGAAAGTTGCTAAGACAGTAGATTGTAAAGGGCCTCATCTTAACACAAATAAGAAAAAAAAAATTATAACTATGTATAGTGACAGATGTTAGGATAAATTATTGAGGCGATCATTTTGCCATATACCAGTTCAGTTAGTTCAGTCGCTCAGTCATGTCCAGCTCTTTGTGTCCCCATGGACTGCAGCATGCCAGACTTCTCTGTCCATCACCAACTCCCAGAGCCTATTCAAACTCATGTCCATCAAATTGGTGATGCCATCCAACCATCTCATCTTCTGCCGTCTCCATCTCCTCCCACCTTCAATTTTGCCCAGCATCAGGGTCTTTTCCAATGAGTCAGTTCTTCGCATCAGGAGGCCAAGGTATTGGAGTTTCAGCTTCACCATCAGCCCTTCCAATGAATGTACAGGACTGATTTCCTTTAGGATTAACTAGTTGGATCACCTTGCAGTTCAAGGGACTCTCAAGAGTCTTTCTCCAACAACAATTCAAAACCATCAATTATTCAGTGTTCAGCTTTCTTTATGATCCAACTCTCACATCCATACACGACTACTGGAAAAACCACAGCTTTGACTAGATGGACCATTATCGACAAAGTCTCTGCTTTTTAATATTCCATCTAAGTTGGTCATAGCTTTTCTTCCAAGGAGCAAGCATCTTTTAATTTCATGGCTGCAGAAATCATCTGAAGTGCCTTCAGAGCACAAAAAATGAAGTTTTTCAGCGTTTTCATTGTTTACCCATCTATTTGCATGAAGTGATGGGACTATATGCCAATATCTTAGTTTTCTGAATGTTGAGTCTTAAGCTCTCCTCTTTCACTTTCATCAAGAGGCTCTTTAGTTCTTCGCTTTCTGCCATAAGGGTGGTGTCATCTGCATATCTGAGGTTATTAATATTTCTCCCAGCAATCTTGGTTCCAGCTTGTGCTTCATCCAGCTCAGCATTTCGCATGATATACTCTGCATAGAAGTTAAATAAGCAGGGTGACAATATACAGTCTTGATATACTTCTTTCCTGATTTGAAACCAGTCTGGTGTTCCACGTCTGATTCTAATTGTTGCTTCTTGACCTACATATAGATTTCTCAGGAAGCAGGTAAGGTGGCCTGGTATTCCCATCTCTTTCAGAATTTTCCACAGTTTGTTGTGACGTACACAGTCAAAGGCTTTGGTGTAGTCAATAAAGCAGAGTAGATGTTTTTCTGGAACTCTCTGCTTTTTTCAATGATCCATCAGATGTTACCAATTTGATCTCTGGTTCCTCTGCCTTTTCTAAATCCAGCTTGAACATCTGAAAGTTCATAGTTCATGTACTATTGAAGCCTTGCTCAGAGGATTTTGAGCATTACTTTTCTATCATGTGAGATGAGCGCACTTGTGTAGTAGTTTGAGCATTCTTTGGCATTGCCCTTCTTTGGGATTGGAATGAAAACTGACCTTTTCAGTCCTGTGGCCACTGCTGAGTGTTCCAAATTTGCTGGCATACTGAGTGAAGCACTATCACCACATCATCTTTTAGGATTTGAAATAGCTCAACTGGAATTCCATCACCTCCATTAGCTTTGTTCGCAGTGATGCATCCTAAGGCCCACTTGACTTCGCATTCCAGGCTATCTGGCTGTAGTTAAGTGATCATACCATCATGGTTATCTGGGTCATTGTCTTTTCTGTATAGTTCTGTGTATTCTTGCCACCTCTTCTTAATATTTTCTGCTTCTGTTAGGTCCATACCATTTCTGTCCTCTATTGTGCCCAACTTTGCATGAAATGTTTCCTTGGTATCTCTCTTTTCTTTAAGAGATCTCTAGTCTTTCCCATTCTATCATTTTCCTCTATTATTTGCCATATATACAAATATCAAATCATTATGTTTTATACCTAAAACTAGTACAATGTTTTATATCAATTCTACCTCAATTTAAAAAAATGAGAAATAAAAAAAAATTACTCCATTTTAACTTACACAAGAATTTAGAGGAATGGTAGTTCTTATTTTCTCCGTTGTTAGAAAAGAACAAACTGAAGCTTATAGATTTTAAGCAACAGAGATAAAAATTAAGTAAAAAATTATCCAATTAAACTCTTAGATACTTTGCCATTTTCAGAAAGCCTTTGATAACTCTAATGTTGTGTATATATGTGAAGTTATGTTTTAACAGGAGACTCAGACCTCTCATTTTTAGACCTTCCACAGTTCACAACTTTTTCATTCTCACTACTTTACATGGTAGCTCATTCCTAACATCCCCTAATTTGACAGGTTCTTAAACATCCCTGGATTTTTGTACCTCTGTTTTATTATTTTTTCATTCTTACCAGAACAATATTCTTCTGTTCCTCTTTACCTTTTTGCCTATGCCTGCTTTTAACAAATGGTTCGATGATCCTCTTTTTATTAAATCTTTTTTGACTCTCCCAGTCTCTCATGGGACTCACTGGGTATTCATGACATATTGTACCTAGATTTTCTTTCCCATACATTCCTGTGATTTTATTTATTTTTTTTTTCTTTTTTTTTTCTCTAATTTTATTTTATTTTTAAACTTTACATAATTGTATTAGTTTTGCCAAATATCAAAATGAATCCGCCACAGGTATACATGTGTTCCCCATCCCGAAACCTCCTCCCTCCTCCCTCCCCATACCATCCCTCTGGGCCGTCCCAGTGCACCAGCCCCAAGCATCCAGCATCATGCATCGAACCTGGACTGGCAACTCGTTTCCTACATGATATTTTACATGTTTCATTGCCATTCTCCCAAATCTTCCCACCCTCTCCCTCTCCCACAGAGTCCATAAGACTGTTCTATACATCAGTGTCTCTTTTGCTGTCTCGTACACCCGGTTATTGTTACCATCTTTCTAAATTCCATATATATGCGTTAGTATACTGTATTTATGTTTTTCCTTCTGGCTTACTTCACTCTGTATAATAGGCTCCAGTTTCATCCACCTCATTAGAACTGATTCAAATGTATTCTTTTTAATGTCTGAGTAATACTCCATTGTTTATATGTACCACAGCTTTCTTATCCATTCATCTGCTGATGGACATCTAGGTTGCTTCCATGTCCTGGCTATTATAAACAGTGCTGCGATGAACATTGGGGTACACGTGTCTCTTTCCCTTCTGGTTTCCTCAGTGTGTATGCCCAGCAGTGGGGTTGCTGGATCATAAGGCAGTTCTATTTCCAGTTTTTTAAGGAATCTCCACACTGTTCTCCATAGTGGCTGTACTAGTTTGCATTCCCACCAACAGTGTAAGAGGGTTCCCTTTTCTCCACACCCTCTCCAGCATTGATTATTTGTAGACTTTTGGATCGCAGCCATTCTGACTGGTGTGAAATGGTACCTCATGGTGGTTTTGATTTGCATTTCTCTGATAATGAGTGATGTTGAGCATCTTTTCATGTGTTTGTTAGCCATCTGTATGTCTTTTTTGGAGAAATGTCTATTTAGTTCTTTGGCCCATTTTTTATTCAACATAGTTTTGGAAGTTTTGGCCACAGCAATCAGAGCAGAAAAAGAAATAAAAGGAATCCAAATTGGAAAAGAAGAAGTAAAACTCTCACTATTTGCAGATGACATGATCCTCTACATAGAAAACCCTAAAGAGTCCACCAGAAAATTACTAGAAATAATCAATGACTACAGTAAAGTTGCAGGATATAAAATCAACACACAGAAATCCCTTGCATTCCTATACACTAATAATGGGAAAACAGAAAGAGAAATTAAGGAAACAATTCCATTCACCATTGCAACGGAAAGAATAAAATACTTAGGGATATATCTACCTAAAGAAACTAAAGACCTATATATAGAAAACTATAAAACACTGGTGAAAGAAATCAAAGAGGACACTAATAGATGGAGAAATATACCATGTTCATGGATTGAAAGAATCAATATAGTGAAAATGAGTATACTACCCAAAGCAATTTATAGATTCAACGCAATCCCTATCAAGCTACCAACAGTATTCTTCACAGAGCTAGAACAAATAATTTCACAATTTGTATGGAAATACAAAAAACCTCGAATAGCCAAAGCAATCTTGAGAAAGAAGAATGGAACTGGAGGAATCAACCTACCTGACTTCAGGCTCTACTACAAAGCCACAGTTATCAAGACAGTATGGTACTGGCACAAAGACAGAAATATTGATCAATGGAATAAAATAGAAAGCCCAGAGATAAATCCACGCACATATGGACACCTTATCTTCGACAAAGGAGGCAAGAATATACAATGGATTAAAGACAATCTCTTTAACAAGTGGTGCTGGGAAATCTGGTCAACCACTTGTAAAAGAATGAAACTGGACCACTTTCTAACACCATACACAAAAATAAACTCAAAATGGATTAAAGATCTAAACATAAGACCAGAAACTATAAAACTCCTAGAGGAGAACATAGGCAAAACACTCTCCGACATACATCACAGCAGGATCCTCTATGACCCACCTCCCAGAATATTGGAAATAAAAGCAAAAATAAACAAATGGGACCTAATTAAACTTAAAAGCTTCTGCACATCAAAGGAAACTATTAGCAAGGTGAAAAGACAGACTTCAGAATGGGAGAAAATAATAGCAAATGAAGCAACCGACATTCCTGTGATTTTAATGGTAGTGATTTTGTTTTTCAATCTCCATAACCACATTATCTCATTAATCCCAAATGTATAAATAAAAATAAATGAATTATTTTCTCTCTTATTGCTATACTGTGTCACTCAACAATCTATTGGGTTAGAACAGAGAATAAAAAAGGAAAACATTTCTGTTACCAATAAGAATGCATTATGCTTGCCTTTAACTTTTAAAACAATGACTATTCTGGGGCTGGCAGGCATCTAAAGCAAATGAAATGTTATTTTTCACTCATTTCAGAATTGCATAAACAGAATAGTTGCATTATATACAATGATTTGAAGACTATTTTTCTTTTGGTTTTAATTACTCATACTTCTAACTTTAGTCTGTAAATAGTTTTCAGAAATTATTGTAAAATGAAATATTGTGTTTCGTTTTTAAGGAGAGTAAGAAGGAATTCAGGAAGAAAATATTAAAAAAAAAAAAGCACATAAATCCAACAATAGGAGAATGACAAACCCAATTTAAACATAAACAAAAGTCCTGGACATATACCTCACCAGAAAAGATACACAACCTGCAAATGAGTGTATGAAAAGATATTCAATTTCATATGTCATTGCTGCTGCTGCTGCTAAGTCGCTTCAGTCGTGTCCAACTCTGTGAGACCCCATAGATAGCAGCCCACCAGGCTCCCCCGTCCCTGGGATTCTCCAGGCAAGAACACTGGAGTGAGTTGCCATTTCCTTCTCCAATGCATGAAAGTGAAAAGTGAAAGTGAAGTCGCTCAGTCATGTCGGACTCTTAGCGACCCCATGGACTGCAGCCCACAAGCTCCTCCGTCCATGGGATTTTCCAGGCAAGAGTACTGGAGTGGGGTGCCATTGCCTTCTCCATTAAGGAATTGTTAATTGAAACAACATGAAACCACAACACAAGTATTAAAATGGCCAAAATCCAGGGCACTGACAACACCAAATGCTGACAAAGCTGTGGAGCAAAAGGAATTCTCATTCACAGATGGTGAGAATGCACCACCCTTAGCCATTTTGGAAGATAGTTTGGCAGTTTCTTAGATAAATAAAAATACTCTTACCATATGATCCAATAATCACAGTCCTTAGTATTTACCTAAATGAGTTTAAAATGAGGTTTTGTCCACACAAAAACCTACAAACAGATGTTTATAGCAGCTTTATTCACCCTTCAACTACATATAGACGGAATAAATCCAAGTCAGCAGAGTAAAGGCAATGACTGCTATACAGCAACTTGAAGCACTGCTCAAACTTCAGACTAGCCTGTGAACCATGTATGCTCAGATAGAATGTTTTGCCATATTTCAACCAATGTACTAAAGACTTAGAGAGTTGATGTACTATTTGAACTGCTGCCTACAAGAGGTGAGACAAAACTTATAGTCCAAAACTACCTGGATTGATAAACTGCTAAAACAAAAACAAGATTCTCCAGAAGATTATAACTGGAACCAGAGTTTACACAAGAAAGGGTTCAAAATTTCCAGGATACAACCCCAAATTACACAATGTACAATAATCCACAAAAAATGTGGCCATTTCTCAAGTAGAAAGAAAATTAAGATATATTGCTAATGTGTTCCTTCAAAATTCACATGTTGAAACCCTATTCCCAATGTGATGGTTGTAAAGTCAGCTCTTTGGGAGGTAATTAGACTTAGATGAGAGTTTGAGGATGGAGCCCCCATGAATGGGATTAGTGCCCTTATAAGAGTCACAGGTGAGTTTGTTTCCTCTCTTTCTTCACCATCTGAAGCTGCAGTGTAAGATGGGCTTCTACAAACAAGGAAGTGGGATCTCACCAGACACCGAGTATTCTAGTGCTTTGATCTTTGAACTCTTAGCTTCCAGAATTACAAGAAATTTTTATTGCTTAAACAATCCAATCTATGATATTTGTTATATAGCATCTTGAACTAAGATGTGATCTCCAAGATTATCTAAATGTTGGAATTATCAGATAAATATTTAAATCAGTTATTATAACTCACTAATATAAACCAAAGGGAGTTACATGAAGCACTTAAAATTGCTGTAATATTCAAGAGAGAAATAGAAACTATAGAAAAGAACCAAATGGAAATTCTATAACTGAAAACTACAGTTTCTACAATTTAAATAAAATACAAGATGATATCAATAGTAGAATATAGGTATCACAAAAAATAACTAGTGATCTTGAAAATAGGCCAATAGAAATTACACAATCTGAATAAAACAGAGATACAATTTCCATAAAATGAACACAGCTAATGGAGTAAAATGTTACCAAAAGAATGTACTGGAATACTAGAACAAAAGAAGAAAGAGATTAGGACACAAAAAATAACCAGTGAAAATACCCTTCAAGAATAAAAACATTTCCAAATGAAGGAAAATAAAGAATTCAGCAATAGCCTAACTGCTCCATAGGCATTGCTAAAGAAATTCCTTCACACTGAAGAGAGATGACAACAGATGAAATATGGATCTTTAAGGATGCAGTAATAATACTAATAACACTGGTAAATACCTGAGTAAACCCATTAAGAAACTATTTTCCTCTTAAGTTCTGTAAAATACATGTGACTGCTTAAATCAAATATCATAACAGTGTCTGGTATGATTCTTGAATATATAGGAATGTAATGTATATCACTCCTGTAGCATAAAGATCATTGGAGAAGTTGTTAAAGGTACATTTAACTTGAAAGATTTCTATATTTTATATCCAGTGTAACAGTATTAATTCTAATCATGAAAGTTTATTTGTTATAGTATACTTCCTAGAGCAAATACATACACACTGATGTGCAATGCTCCCACAGAAACATGTTACAAACAGCCAAAAGTGAAGATAAATTTAAATGGGTTAACAACAGATAATGCATAAGAGGGCATCCAAGGAGGGAACAGAAGAATAAAAGGAAAAGTAACAAGCATAAAACAAATAATAAATTGGTAGACCAATCCAACCATATGGAACATTACGTTAAATGTTAATAGCCTGAATAATACAATTATAAAGAGATAATTGAAAGAATGGATAAAAATTATGACCAATCAAATGCTGCCCTTAGAAGAAAAAATTTAATAAGGCACAAGCAGGATGAAAGTAAATGGATGGACAAATAAATGCCATGAAAACAGGATAAGGAGACTGAGCTAACAGTTTCAGTATCAGATGAGTTCATGACAAAGCTTATTACCAGGGATAAATACCGATCTTACATAAGTATTAAAGGGACAATTCATTAGGAAGACATAACAATCATAAATATATACACATCTAGAAACAGTGCCTCAAAAATACATGAGGAAAACTGAAAACATTAAGGGAAGAAATAGACGATTCCACAAATACAATGTAAGTTATTAAGACCTGTGTCTCAGTAGCTGGTTTAACACCTAGATAAAATATCAGTAAAGACACAGATGCTTTGAATCCACCAGCTGAATCTAATTTGCATTTACAGGACACTACTGCTACTGCTAAGTCACTTCAGTCGTGTCTGACTCTGTGTGACCCCATAGACGGAAGCCCGCCAGGCTCCCCCATCCCTGGGATTCTCCAGGCAAGAACACTGGAGTGGGTTGCCATTGCCTTCTCCAGTGCATGAAAGTGAAAAGTTAAAGGGAAGTCGCTTAGTCGTGTCCGACTCTTAGCGACCCCATGGACTGCAGCCTACCACGCTCCTCCGTCCATGGGATTTTCCAGGCAAGAGTACTGGAGTGGGGCGCCGTTGCCTTCTCCATTACAGGACACTACAAACTACAAATGAAGAATACACATTATTTTTAAGTTTATATGCTACAGTCAATTAGATATACAACATGCAGGATCATAAACAACTCAATAAAATGTAAATAGATATAAAATCATATAGTGTATTAACAACCGGACAGAGGGGAAATGGGAAAATATTGGTCAAACAGTACAAACTTCCAGTTATAAGATGAACAAGTTCTGGGAGCTATAGTTCAGCATGGTGACGGTAGCTAATAACACCGTATTACACAGTTGACCTTCAAACAACACAGAGATTAGGATCATAAGCCCTCCATGCATCCAAAAACTGCATGTAATTTATAGGTGGCCCTCCATATACTCGGTTCCTTCATATAGGTGTTTCTTCCATATTCACAAATCCACATCCTCAGATTTAATCAATCTCGGATGCTATAGTGCTACAATAATCACTACTGAAAAAAAAAAAAAAAAACCCACATACAAGTAGACCCATGTAGTTCAAACCTGTGTTTCTCCAAAGGGTCAACTGTGTACTTGAAAACTGGTAAGAGTAAATCTTAAATGTTCTCACCCAAAAAGGAAATGGTAGTTATGTGACAGGATGGGGGTATTAAAGCGCTAACACTATGATTACTATGTTGGTAATCATTTTGCAATATATAAATGTATCAAATCAACAATTTGTACACCTTAAACTTACACAAGATTATATGTCAATTATATCTCAACAAAGCTGGGGAAAAAACAGAATAAATAACAATTATATAAAGATTTTTTATTCCATCAAATTCATGGGAATGAAATTTTGTTTAATACTATAGGCACCAAGTACAGAAAGGAAATTTTCATCAGATAACAATTATCCTATTTTGTTGTGTCAACTCTAGCGTTGCTTATTTGTGTAATTTTTGTACAAATTATATTCTAATGTATCCCAGCTTATACCCAGGAAATACAAGCAAAGGGGCCTAGTGTTAAAACTACTATATCTAAAATAAGTGGAGAATAATGTAGATACATGATATAGTTACTTATTCTAAGTGGTCTAAATTTTGGACCTCAGAGTCAGCTTCTGGGAGATAAGAGAGAAAGTTCCACATTCTCCCTCATAGCATTATTAGATCCTAATTTTAGTTGTAAGCCCCACTTTTGGTTTGAAAACAAACCAAAATAAACCTCTTTGCAATTCCATGGGCTGTCCATGGAATCCTCTAGGCCAAAGTACTGGAATGGGAAGCCGTTCCCTTCTGCATGGGATCTTCCCAACTCAGGAATCGAACCCAGGTCTCCCTCATTGCAGGCAGATTCTTTACCAGCTGAGCCACAAGGGAAGCCCAAGAAGACTGGAGTGGGTAGCCTATCCCTTCTCCAGGGGATCTTCCCGACCCAGGAATCAAACTGGGTCTCCTACATTGCAGGCAGATTCTTTACCAACTGAGCTATCAGGGAAGACCCGAATGCTCAATACCAGATCTTTAAATGGTTTCTAGATTTTAATTATTAGGAAAAAAAGTCTTATGAACACACATACAAAATTTATTTTTGTGAATATTTTTTAACTTTTATATGCTTGTTATTTTATTATTTCCAACCTTTCTTGGAAAATCCTTGCTATTTTATACTCACCATGCTTTTTCTTTTGTTTTTCCTTATAAATATGGCAATACAAGTATAATTATTTATGCAAAAGTTTATCCAAGTGATTTTCACTCTGGGCATGTGTTACTATGCACATATTTTATAATAAAAAATTTTAAGCCAGATTATTTGAGTATTCTCAAAGCAAAAATTACACTGGGCAGTATTGAACAGACAACATCAAATTCATTCTGGGCAACAAGGACAAGAGACCAGAACAAAGTTTGTTTAGCTCCACGGAAACAAAAGAGAAGAGTTTGTAAGGGCTGTGTGATGGGCACTGTAGTTCTTCAGTGTTTGCCTACAGGCTTTAGCCAAAGGAAGAGTAAACATTTTTTGTATCTTCATGACAGGTGGTAATTTTACAACTTAGAGCAAGTCTCCCATCGCAGTCAGGCTCCTACCCTCCCACAGAGACTGGGCAACATTCTCTTCCTTGATGCTTATTAATACATTGCAAAGAAATGGCTCCCAGGTCCTTGAGAAAGACAGCCTCTGGTGGTCAAACTAGCAAGAGGAATTCATGTATGTTTGTGTGTATTTCAGATATAAAGGACATAACAGTATATTTATTCCAGGTGTATGATGAAATGGTTTTATATTTGTGTATGTTGTATACCCTACATCCACTTAACATCTATCACCATACTTTTTTTATTGTGATGAGAATTTTTAAGATCCATTCTCACAGTTACTATTAAGTATCAAATACATTATTATTAACTATAGTCACAGTCACCATGCTGTACATTATATTATTTACTCATTTTATAAGTGGAAATAGGCATCTTTTGACCCCCTTCCCTCATTTTATCTACACACAACCCTCTGCCTCAGGCAATCACCAATCTGTCCTCTCTGTGCCTGAGGTTGGCTTTGTTTATTTGTTTAAGATTCTAAATATAAGTGAGTTCACATGGCAGTTATCTTTTTCGGTCTGACATTCTACTTAGGTAATGCCTTCAAGGTCCATCCGTGTTGTCTCAAATGGCAAGATTTCATTATATTTTTATAGGCTGAATTTTATTTTGTGTGTGTATATATGTATATATATTTATATATCACATTTATTATCCATTTATCCATTAATGGATATTTAGATTGTTTCCATGTCTTGGCTATTCTAAGTAATGTTACAATCAACATGAGGGTGCAAGGATCTTTTTGAATGTGTGTTTTTGTTTCCTTCAGGTAAATCCCAGAAGTGAAGTTGCTAGCTCATACAAGAAGCTTCTTGAAATATTTAAATTCTCAAAGGGACAGAGAAAGAATTCACAATTACAAGTTTTCTAAAGCAAATGTTCTAGCAAAATGGAGGGGAGGGAATCTGTCTGACTAGACCATCTTGACTCCTTAAGGGTCAGGGTGAGAGGGAAGTTAGGAGCCCACAGGCAAGAAGCAGCCTATCTAGTTTTCAGTAAAACTGAAGCAAAGGTCAAGGCTTCTTGTCCAGTATCAAGTGCTAAATAATTTCTAGTTCGATTATGAATAAATTTAGCATTTCAGGATTCTTGGGGTTCAGATAAATAACTGCAATGAGTTAAACTAGAAAGGATTGTGTGAAACTTTCACTGCTTTATAATAATTGGAGGATACAAATTTTTTTTTTTAATTTTGAGGTAAAAAATTAATTAGTTTTATATATAAATCACAGAAGATGTGGTCACACAATTTTGCAAATAATAATGCTAATGAAAGTAACCTAAGTTAGCACAATGACTATAAGAATTTCAGAGTGCTTGCATTTGAAACAGTCTGATTTAATTCGGTTAACAATTTGAAAACATGAAAGTTGTACTATAGATAATATTGCTGAAAGACCTCCTTTCTACATTTTGATACCTTTTTGTCTTAAAAGGGTGTTGGTATTAAGAACATTTCTCCATTTTTTTCAAGTAGGTTATATCAACACATGGCAAGTACATAGTTAATCTGATCATGTTTTAGGCAATGCATTTGCATATCTTATTTTAAAGGAATACCTTCCGTTTCCTTGCTATGTTTAAAATATTGTGAAGATTAATGTGGTATTACTATTATTATCTCAATTTTTCAGATGAAAACCCTCAGGATCACAGAATAAATAACTTTCCCAAAGTTATGTTATAGTGTTTGTATGAACATACATTCAACTCAAATTTGGCTCACTGCAAATCGTAAGCTATTTCCCTTGTTGAGCACCCACCAATCTGAGACCAGCTACTACAGTAGGGGTATTTTTATTCGTTTATGTACAGTGACCATTTTACTTTATAAAATATAATAAAAATAGGCCTAATAAGTAATTTACAATTAGATATTTTAGGTAACAGATAGGAATGTCAATAAGAATACTAGTGTCCTCAACATTGAGATACAAATCGATCTATTCCACAACAATCATTTTTAAGTTTTCCAAAGCGAGAAAGAAACACTGTATTAGAAAACAATACTGTTTTCAGAAAGACAACATGTGAAAAAACAAAAACAGCATTTTTTTGGTATACAAGAAAGGAAATGAAGAGAAAGAATGGATTATTTACCGTCTTTTCACTGCAATACCACTACCACCCTCATCAAACAGAACCAAACCAAAATAATTTACATACACATAGCTCGTCTCCATACATGTACATTCTCACACAGATTAGCACTTTTGCTGACCAGCACCTGGCTGGTCCCTGGAGGTCTATAATTGAGAGTACTCAAGTCAGCAAAAAATCTAAAATAAGATGCTTGGGCTTTTTATTTCAGAATTCTGAAAATCAAATTTGTGGACTGTTTCCAAACATAAGTCTCCAGCTTCACTAACCTCGGAATGGGTCACTTCTGAGTAAAGTAGAATATTCAGGTTTGCTTTAATGAACTGATTTTTCACTCAATTCACTAAATGGTCTTTTAGCCAGACACAATCAAGAGGATGAAAATTATGTCTTTAACTATGTTAGCAAGTGATTAGTGCACAAAAAAAAAAAAAAAAAAAAAGCCATTATGACAAGCTCCGGTTGGTACCTCTGTATCATATGAGTATGTGTAGGATCAGCTGCAGGCATGGAGGCGAGGGACACTGGATGGTAGTCAGTGAAACATTCAACCTCTGTCCATTGGCCCATTGCCCCTATATTTTTATTCTTATTGACTCATGTACTTTATATATATATGTATCAATATTTTTAGATGGAACATTTCATAAATACCTCTCTCTAGAAAATAATAGAAAATGCAATACTTTAAGTTTCTCAGGAAATAGGTTTAAAAATATTCTTGGCTATAGGGGCTCACTGTGTATCCGTTAAGTTTATGCCTCAAGACAGGATTTAGTAAAGTCAAAGGATAAGTTTTAAATGTGAACTCGTGTGAGTAAAGTGAGGGTCTGATTTTCTTTCTGTTTTGTTTTGTACTGCCAAAGGGTGAGGTACAATACACTGAAGTAAAGTTATAATTTTCCACCAAAAGTTGTTTATTTAGGTTAATCTTTAAACTATTTCTGTATTGACTATGTATATACTATTTGCGCATTCTGTATTGACATTTTTTCCCCCCAAAGTTTCTAACTATGTTTAAATTCATTGCACCTTATTACATGATTTTTGGCTCTGAAGCTCAAGGACAAAATTGAACTTGAATAAGATTCGGCACAGCAACAGTGGCAGGAACAAAACCCTTCTTTGTTGGAGGTGATTATTTATTAGCCAATGAATATTATTTAGCTAATTTGGTACTTTTGTGAATAAAGCCACTGGTCAAATCACTAAAGTGTGTTCCTCATTCTGACAATCAAATTTAATTTTCCTTTGTGTAAACAGATGATTAGGCCTATGAGTTCAGATATTCTCAGTGAGAAAAATTAATTTGTCCAAAATATTAGTCATTTGGAGTCAGGAGCAAGAGTCATATTCTAATATAGCTTCTCAAACAAATATCAGTAACATGACTATTATATAGTCATATGGATTACACTTCTAGTACCATATAGTGAACTACATAACTGACTTGTTATATTTTACATAGATTTCTTAGAGATTTTTTATTATTGTGTTTTCACAACATATTTCAAATATTACTAGTATATTCATTCATTCTCCTGATTTCTCCCTTTATCTGTAAAGTGATAACAATAATGCAGGTGAATATTTTCATTTGCTTCATTATAAAGTGTCTCATTTCAAAACTGACCTGAAAAAATATGAGCTATTTCATGCAGCATGAAAATGACAGAATGTAATATAGGCTTACATGACTACAGGTCCCTGAAGAAGGGTGAAAAATACCTGTAACACCCTGCAGTCGGTTTCCCTACCTACAACCACTAGGGGACCAATTATACAGATTGAGGATAGCTTGACAGAATCAAGGATGAGTTCAGCAGCCCCTGAAAGAGAATCGAAGATTAGATCAATACAGTTCTGGCATAAATGAAAAAAGAGGTAATTAATACAGGAGGCCAACCAATAAATTAGCCAATTGTGTTAAGGAAATGGTGTGGGACTTTTACTGCTCTAAATTTTCCTCTGTAATCACAGGGAAAGGCTTAGTTTAGTTTGGATTCCCTTCCATAAATAAAGTTTCCTTGCTTGACTTCTAAGATCTATGAGCTAGACACATGGTATAGAGTGAAAATTAAAACTGGGACTTTAAATATATTAATAACTATTTAGCACAGAAAGAAAAAGATAATGTTGTCTGATTCTTGTGTATCAGTATCTAGTGGATACTTAAGAGCAAAATTTTCATTGTAGATGACACTCCTAATATCTGAAATTTTATACTTGTAATTCTAAATATATAATTCTTCATAAAAATCATAAAAGTAAAATACATCATAGCTAAATAAAATCAATGGTGAAAAATTAGCAAGGATTCAGAAAAAATATTTTTTCAAAATCGATTATTAAGGCATCATACCACATGGGGACTGTTTTAAAATGTATAATTACAAACTTTATCACTATATGCAGCAATAGAGACGTGAAAATCATATATGAAATGTTGACCCATCTAAATAATACTTCATAAAACTCTGGAAGGACTTTAGTTAGTCTTGTGTCTATATTCTGAAGTATCCTTGTCATATGGTAAGGCTATAGTTTAGATAAATGGTCAACTAAAAAGTACATATCATTCTAAGAACAGATTGCTGAAGTGTCCAGAACTAACTGTCAAATGATATGTATTGCTCTACTTTTCCCAAAATATTACTGCTTCATGACATCAGTTTTAAATATTAAGAAAAGTATTTAACCAAAAAATAAGAAAATAGGAGAACAAAATTATTATTACTGTATAAATTATTTAAAAATTTGGAAGTGAATTTTGAATAACTGATAATGTTTTCCACAAATATACCAAGTGGTTTTCAGTTCAGTTGTGCAGTCGTGTCTGACTCTTTGTGACCCCATAGACTGCAGCATGTCAGGCTTCCCAGTCCAATACCAATTCCCAGAGCTTGCTCAAACTCATGTCTATCAAGTCGGTGATGCCACCCAACCATCTCATCCTCTGTCATCCCATTCTCCTCCTGCCTTCAATCTTACCCAGCGTCAGGATCTTTTCCAATTTTTGTTCTATTTGTTTTCTATTGCTGTGTCACAGATTACTACAATTTTAGTGGCTAGAAGTAAATGATTTATATTACAGTTTCTAGATGTCAGAGATCTAGGCATGTCTTAGCTGGGTTCTCCATTCAGGGTCCCACAAGGAAGAAACCAAAGTGTTAGACTGCATTCTAATATGGAAGCTGGACTAGAGAAGTATTCCCCCTAAACTCTACCAGGCTGATAAGAATAATTTCCTAGTAGCTGTGATTCAGGCAACTTGCTCCTTGAAAGTCAACAACAAAGGGAATCTTTGTCTCTTCACGCCTCTAACTTCAAAGATTGCCTGACCGTCTTTTAGAAAAATCACATAATTAGATCAGACATACCAGATTAATCACTTCCTTTTATTTAACTTAGAAGGAACTGACAGAGACCTGAATTAAACTTGCAAAATTTCTTCACTTTCATCATACAATGTGAACATGTTCTTAAGTCCTACCCCACTCAAGGGGAGGGACTTCTATGGAGTGTATACAACACGTAACAAGGATTTTTAAGAGCATCTTAGAATTCTGCCTACAACATATGTCCCAAGTATCCTTTCACACTGTATTTTCTATCTCTGAGCAGTTCACCTAGCTGGATGAAGTCCTGCAATTTTTAATAATGAATTGTTTTTGTTTTCACTGATCTGAAATTTGAAACAACAAAACTAAGCACAAAACTAGGTTCATTGTAGTTAAAAAACTTTAAATCATTGCCTTAGCATCTCTGTTCACAATATTTTTTACCTTCTCTTTTGGTTGAGGTATAATTCACACAGTGAAACACACAGATCCAAACTGTAAGGTTGGATGATTTTCACCAAATGTTAAGACTCAGGTAACCCACACCCAAATCAAGAAGCAGAGTATTTTCATCAACCCAGAAAGATCCCTTGTGCTTCTTCCCAGTCAATGACTACCCATACTCATAGAGGCAATAACTGCTCTACTCATTCATAGATTAGATATGCTTACACTAAAACATGTTTGGAATCATTTCATATATCTTTTATCAAATACATCTTTAAGGTTCATATTATAAATTTTTAATTGTCTCTGTCTACTGGTAGGATTCTTTACCATCTGAGCCACCAGGGTAAAAGACAGGGAGGCCTGGTGTGCCGCAGTCCATGCAGTTGCAAAGAGTTGGACACAACTGGGCAACTGAATAACACCACCACCACACTGGTAGGATATCACTTTGTTTACCAATAGTTTTAAATGGACATAGCTGGCTAGACAGCTGATCTCCACAACAGAGATGCATAAAAATCACCACTGAGATCATCTGCCTCAACTTCAAACAGCTGTAGACGGGTCAATCGGAGACAAAGCCTATCTGTGTGTGAATAAAGACCTAGGGAGGCTTGCCCCTGGGTGTTTCTTGTGCTTGCTTACACACTTTCTCTGCCCTAAAATATTTGCATTTTAGTAAAAGCCTAACAGGAAGAAACTCTGTGGAATTTTGTGATCCTTGACTATATCTGACCTTTTGAGATCTTTAAAGTTCCAGCAGGGTTGGGATTTTCTTTTGTTGGTTTTGGTTTTTAGCTTCCTTTATATTTTCTAAATGTTGTAGATGTGCTGGTGAATAAAGTGAGTTTTACTTTTTCCTACCGAATTTGGATACCTTGTATTTCTGTTTCTTTGCTTGTGATAGAATCTATAGCACAAAGTTAAATATAAGTGGTTATTTCCTCATGTTGGGAAGAATTTAGACTTTCACTATTAAAAATTTATCTTAAGTTTTTTAAGTATTTATTTTGAAATAATTTTAGATATACAGAAGAGTAGCAAATACAGGACAGAACATTCTCATATACATTCCAACCAGTTTTCCCTATTGATGTCTTACTTAGCCATGGCACATCCATGAAGACTAAGACATAAACACTGCTTCAATACTAGTAACTAAACTATAGGTTTTACGTAGATTTTACCTTTTTCCACTAATATTCTTACTATTCTAGAATGTATTACAAGACAATACATTACAGTTAGTCATCATGTCTTTTTAGTCTCTTCCAATCTATGAGAGATCCCTGGTTTTCTTTTTCATATCCTTAACACATTTGAAAAATATTAGTCAGGTATTTTATAAAATGTCTCTCAATTTGAACTTGTATGGTGTTTTCTTTTGAACAGGAATAGGAAAAAGTAGGTATATATTCCCAGAGCAGCATCCTTAAATATAATACAGTAACTTTTCTAGAATATGTCCTGATTGTGGTACCTCTTGATCAATTTCTCAGGCAAATGACATTTCAGTAGATAGTCCTGTGTGTATGTGTGTGACTGTATAATTTTAATTTTAGGAAAATTTTCTTGAATTGCAGAATTTTAATATATTTATTCTGTTTCCATGAGGCTTCCCTGATGGCTTAGATGGTAAAGAATCTGCCTGCAATGTGGGAGACCCAGGTTCAATCCTTGGGTTGGGAAGATCCCCAGGAGAAGGAAATAATAACCCATTTCAGTATTCTTGCCTGGAGAAGTCCATGGACAGAGGAACCTGGAGGGCTATAGTCCATAGGTTCAAACATGACTGAGCGACTATCCCTTTCACTTTTATTCTGTGTCCTTACTTTGGTTCTTCTTCCAGGATTGCTATATATTTTACACTTTACTTCTGATTTTTAAGTTTCTGTCCTCCACATTTTTAATCTTCTGTTTATCTTGAGGTATCACCTGTTATCTTCATTTGCTCTTGTGTTCTTTGTAGTTTAATTGTTATGGGCCAGTTTTCTAAGGACATGTTTCTGGCCTGTTTTCACCATCAATAAGAATGTTACTCTGCAACTTGTTCTCTTTTCCTTTATGATTTTGTATAGGACTTAATTTTGACCTATTTCTATTGCTGATTCTTAGGTAAAATTTGTTTTCCTGAACTTTTGGAATCACATGAGTTTCAGGAAGGCTTCTTAACATCCCTGAGCATTCTTATCTGTTACTTATAACAAAATACCATGAATACAAGTGGCTTAAACAACAGAAGTTTATTTCTCAGTTTGAAGGCTACAAGTCCAAGATCAACATTTCAGTAGGTTTGGTTTCTTCACTTCTTATGAGGACAACAATCAGACTGTATTAGGGCTCACTCATATAACTTTATTCTAACTTAATTACCCCTCTAAAGCTCTTCTCTCCTGATACAGTCACATCCTCAGATATTAAGGATTAAGACTTCAACACATGAAATTTTTTGGCAGGAGGGCTTACTCAGTCTTTCTAACATGAGGTCACTTACAATTACCCAGTATTAAAAAGGGCAAAACCCCTCCAGGTTTCAGCTGTTTTACTCAGGTTGGAGAAACCTACTCTCTGGGAAATACTTCCTGACTATCATGGTTCTTCTGTTCTTGGATCTCAGATATTCTTTCAGTTCATTCCTTCTTCTCCCCACACAGAATTAATACAATGTGGAACTTTAATTCTTACTGGTTTGTCTCCATCTGCTTATATGTTAGAGTGCATTAGGACTTACTACCTAGTTCTGTTGTGTATGTGGCTTATTGTTTGATGGTTTTACTATCGTGTTCCTCTGTATTTCCTTATATTGGTATTTCATGTTTTCTTTTTTTTTTTTTTCTTGGTCTGTATTTTGACAATACAGGGTTATCAACTTTAAATATTTTAAAAGACATGTCCTTTGGTTTTATTGTTCATCTCTGTTTTTCCATTTTCTATTCCATTGATTTCTGCTCCTTAATATTTTCATCCATATACTTATTACTTAAGATTTAACTTGCTAACATTTTTATAGATATTTTAATGTTATGTTTTCATTATAATTCATCTCAAAATATTATTTGATTTCTCCTTTCGGTTATTAGGACGTATGTTACTTAATTCTCAGATAATTGGGGATTTTTCAAGTGTCTGCTTTAAAATTGATGACTAATTTAATTCTGTTATGGCCAGAGAATGTATTGTGGATGATTTAACTCTTTTAAATGTATTATCTCATTTTATGAAATAATATATGGTACCTTTTTGTGAACTTGAAAAATATGTGTATTATCAGTTTGTTGCTTAATAGTGATTTATTTCTGTTGATTAGGTTCACAAGCTGTTGGTATAATATTTTCAAGTCTTCTTCTGATTGTCTAATTGTTTTGTCAATTGCAGGATGAGAAGTGTTCACATCTCCAACTATGAGCTGACTCCATTATCATTACCAAATGTCTCTCTATCCCTGGTATATATAAATATTCTTTATCCTGATGTCTACTACGCACAATATTTACAGACATACTCCAGTTTTCCCACAATTCATGCTTGCAGGGTATAAACACAGAAAAAGAACAGGAAGTCCCTAACAACCACGATTAAGCTAGGCACTGAGATATTTCTAAGAATTGCCTTCCAGTGAGGTTTAGAGTTTTTAATGAACAAGATTCTAATAATTGGTTGACATTCTTTTCTGCTGACTCTATTGTCTTTGTCATTTCTCAATCCGTTTCTGTTGACTCACTCTATTCCTAGTTATTGGTGACATTTTCTGGATTCTTCACATATTTAACAATGTTTTCATTGTATTCTTGTACTTATGATGCTAAGTTCTTGAGCACCTAAATTTTTCTGATGTTTTCTTAATAGACATTTTTTTCCCTACAACAGTAAGTTGATTTCTTTGCAGTTAAGCTTGATTTTTGATGCTTACTTTTAAGCACTGTTAGGGGATATCAGAGTAGATTTTACTCTATAGAGTTAAATTAGTTAACTTGAAATTATGTGGGGTTTTTTATGTTTGTAATGTTGTATTATAATGTACATTATTCTATTGTGTCTGCTGTACAACATAGTATCGATATTTTATGGATTATACTCCATATAAAGTTACTATAAAATATTGTCTACATTCTCTCTGCTCTCCGTTACATCCTTGAATATTGTTTATTTTATACTTAGTTGTATGTACACCTTGATGCCCTTAACCTTTCTTGCCCACTCCTCATTAGTTATCACCAGTTTGTTCTCTGCATATGTTTCTTTTTTGTTATATTCATTCATTTATTTTCTATATTCCACATATAATTGAAAATATACCAGCATTTGTCTTTCTCCGACTTACTTCACTAAGCATAATACACACTAGATTCTTTCATCATGTCAAAAATGGCAATATTTCATTATTTTTATGGTTTTATCATGTTCTATTGTGTATTTATATATACCACACCTTCTTTACCCATTAATTTGTTGATGGAGACAGTTTATTTTTACATTTTGGCAATTGTAAATGATGCCCCTATAAACACTGAGGTGCATATATGTTTTCAAATTGACATTTTCATTTTCTTTGTGCATTGGCAATAGTGGTTTTCACCTTAGCTGGGAGTAATTCTGAAACAGAAAAGGCTGGAACAGGAGTCCAGTGTGAAATGGGATGCATGCCGGGGTGGTCCTGGCAGGGTGGTCAAAACATCAGTAGTTTTCAATTTGGTGCCTTTGTGCTGGAACTGGGAGCAATCAAGTCTGTGTGTGTGCTGTTCAACAGTGAAGTCTGTTTCTTACAGCCCTCTGTAAGCCCTACTAGTTTTCAAACCATCTAAGAGGACTTATCTTTCTAGTGTCAGACCCCAGAGATGGGGTGACTTATATGGGGCTTGTACCCCTCACTCCTTAGTGAGGATACCCAAGCCAATGATATTCCCCTGCTCTTCTGGGTCACCCATTAGGGATGTAGTTCCCAATTAGATCACCTCTCTTTCTGCCAGGTTCCTTGTTGTTCTTTCCTTAAAGTCTTGGTTATAGAAGAGCTGTTCTGCTAGTGTACAGGGCCTTCTCAATGACAGTGACTCTGTGTAGTTGAAGATCTGATGTTATTTATAGGAGGAAATGAGTTGAAGAAGGTCTTCTTAGTTCACCATCTTGATCCCACGCCCTATCCAATTTACGTGTTTTTAAGATTTCTATTGGCAGGAGCTTTCCTTATATCCAGTTGCCTTTGAATTCAGGCTGTGAAAGTACCCCAAGTTAACTAAATGGTTTTTAAGTCATTATGTATTTATATTAAAATGTATAGACACACAAGATGGATAAATTCAAGATTGTATAACGTATTCAGTCTTGGAAAGTATAGGTTCAAATTTACATCTCATTAGTTTATTTTAACACATATCTTGAAGAATGACTATGGTTTTGCCATATGTGGGTGGAAGGATCTGAAGGGAATTCCATCCATTCAAACCTTATAACATGAGTAAAGAATTGAAAGTCTATTCATGCAAGAAGTCTTGAAGAAATATCTACTTGGGAATCATAGCTGTGCATTGCAAAGCTGTTGTGGTGGTGTGGTAAGACATCTTTATTATAGGAGCTAAAGCAAGAAACTGTTGTTTGGGCTAGACATAAGCCCTTCAAGAGTATTTTTATCATGACTTCAATTTTTGTTTTGACTAGTGTCATAGATTTGGAACACAGTCTGGCACAAAATGTGCAGTTCTGAAAGGATATCTCTAAACAGTCATTCATGAGCTTAACCAAATTTCTTGGTGCTACTATTTCAACAGCCATACATAGCAACATTTAACACCCATGCAAAGTCCCTAGAAAGAGGGCAAGATTCTCTCTGTAAATGCAAAAAGAAAACATTTAAAGAATTATTTACATTTATTTTGTTCTTTTCTCCTTTGCCTCAAGAGTATTTCTGTAGGGAAAAATTATTTAGGTTAATTGTTTGGAAACATGACACTGGTATCCATCCAATTTTTATCATTTTCATTATATCAAACAAATTCCATTTTCATCTTTCACTAGCAAGACTCCTCGATGTCAAGATGGGCTGAACTAAAGCCAAAGACAGGATTTTGCATACTTCATATCAGACGGTTTAGTTCCTCCTTCTCCTGGATGACTAACCTTACATCTGATTTTCATATTCTGAAGTTTCAAATTCTTCCCTCTCTCTAGTAGCATGACTTGCATCTAACATGCCGTAAAATTCTCATCAAGGCACTTTCAAATATATGAAACTATAATGCAAATGTAATGTAAATAAGGGATTAATTCGGAATTTTAAATAAAAATGAATTTTAAATAGATAAAACTTAAATTAAAACTTTTCTTGATAAGGGAAACCTTATAAGAATGATATATCACACTAGGCCAAACATAAAAGAGAACTACAGATCATGCAGTATTTGAGTGGGTTGTGACTACATTGTTCAGACAGCAGTGGTACTCAGAGCTGCTGAGTTTCTGCACCTGAATGAGGCTGAACACTGCATTTGAATGATGCAGTAAAATCTTGCTCTTGTAAAACTACAGCACAGAAATAATGCATTATTTTGAATCATCTGTAAAATATGAAGAAACGTCAGCACAAGGACACTGAACACAGCCTTTTGTAACAGCTAAAGCTAAAGCATTACTAAGCACCCTCATTAAGGCATCACAACCCAAGCTTTCTTTTCAAACCAGATTTAAAAACACTATTTTATTTCAAGGGTTCAGTTAAGTATCATGATACATAAAGAAAACTTTTAAAATGTAAGTATTAAGAAGAAAAAAGATTTTCATAGAAATTTCAAAGGAAAACAACTTGAAAAAATCTATTAATAAGCACAAAAGATAGAATTGGCTATGATCCAATTATACAAGTACCCCTAAACGATTTTCAAACAGTACTCTTCAGTTGTACCTTAGCAAACAGAGGATCACTTTAAGTGCAAGAAGAGAAAAACGCAAAACAAATCTCTACCTTTCAAAAGCAACAGAAGTTTGCCAGTTTATTGCTGTGTCTAAAGGGAATTAATTAATAAAGTTTCTCCATCACTCCCGGTTTGAAGTTATAGGAAAGAAGAAAGAAGTACAGATATGGAAAAAAAAAAATCCAAGTTCTGCAGGTATAACATGAAAGAAATAAAGAATAACCTTCATTGAAACAAACCTATCTTGTAGTTTAAGAGAGATACTAGTAAGTTAAAAACAGTGTCATTCATTTTAGATGTTCTTTTAGTGAGGATCAAAGTATGCAAAAGAAATATTCACCTTTGAAGTTAGATTTTCTTCTTGAATTCACATACCCATAGTGCTTTTCACTTTTAATTTGCCTTAATGAATTTATTTATATATTAAGTAATTCTATGTGAAAGCACTCTTAATTGCTGCAAGCATACAACAGATCAGTGTAAGTTTCTTATATCTAGGAACTAAGTCCATCAAGTAGGGAGGGCAGGAGAGAATCACATGACCACTACAAAGATTTTAAAGTTGTATTCTGCACATTGATGGCATATCTATGGGGGTACTGTTCTCACAGGCATCATAGATTTGTTTTTTATTAAAATAATTTTTGGCCAATGACAACAAATTTTCTTACTCTACTGAGTCTACGTGTTTGTTTTGTTTTTCATTTTTAATATAGATACTTGGTAGACAACAATCAGCAAGGCTGTGGAACTACCAGCAGAAAACTTTCCAAATACAAACCAAAAGGATTAATTTTGGTAAATTAAGTGTAGCCCAAATGCTAGCCTCACCTTTCCATGCTCATAAACTTGACTGGTAAACACATTTCAGTGATTCCTTCAAAGGTCAACTATGATGTTTCCAACACTGATAACTAAAAACATCATGAAAATGCATAGATTTATGTGGGCAAGAGAACTATCATGTGAATCAAAATATTTGCATTTATAGAACCAGTGCATTCTCTTCCTGCATGCACTGTGACAAGGAAAGACAAGTACATAATTAGCAGATGGTTTGATGAGAATCAGTATAAGAGTCATAACATAAACAGATATTTACTAGCAACAGGGTTAAAGTACCTAATGTACATAAAAACATATTCGTAATTGGGTGTCTCTTGATATTGAGTCCATAAAATTCAAATGCTATGGATAAATGCATAAACCTACCTTGTACAATTAGGATGGAATCATTAAACAAGTAGTAATATCTCATGTCTGTAGATGCAGCTTTCTTGTTTTATATATATACATACATACATACATATATTTGCATGAGCATTTATTTGTTAGCATCTCTCTCTTTTTTTTTTAGTCTTCATTAATCAACTCTTCTGATTGATTTCTATTTTGTGTTAACCCCTTTCCACTGTCACTGGTACAGCGCTGGTTTTCTGACCCTTTAGAAGCATGACTATCATTTAATATATTACATGTTGACTTTTAAATATGTATCAGAGAACACATGATTATTCAGTTGGGGGTGAGATGGAGATTATCCAAATTTGCAAAATATGTAACAGATATTCCCTGAGCTTCAGTGTTAATAATGATTACTAATGTAAAATATTATGACTACTAGCAAATGTCTCCCTGTTGTAGAAATTATGACATCAAGTATCTAATGTATTTAAAATGAGAACTATTCACACAGAAAAATAATGAGATTTTGTGTAATGCATGCTTTCATCATCTACAGGAATCAAACAATAGTTACTAACATACAATGTAAGAGAAGGCAAGAACAACCAAAGTATTTTCATAATACTACACTATCTTCCTAGTAGCCTACCTGACTATATACTTAACAAAAAATGTATAAAGAAAGGTTGCTAATGCTATCTTGTCTGAAGATGTAATTCCTCTAAATTTCTATAACTTATGAAAATGCTAAATTCTTGAACTTTAAAGACAAAATGAATTGAATATTGTTGTTCACTCACTAAGTCATGTCCAACTCTTTGTGATCCCATGGACTGCAGCGCCCCAGGCTCCCCTGTCCTCCACTATCTCAAGGAATTTGCTCAGATTCATGTTCATTGAGTACAACTCATTGGAAAAGACCCAATATTGGGAAATATTGAAGGCAAAAGGAGAAGGGGACAGCAGAGTATGAGATGATTAGATATTAAGTGTCACATAACATCACGCCAGGCTATTCCCTGGTGGCTCAGATGGTAAAGCGTCTCCCTGCAATGTGGGAGACCCGGGTTCGATTCCTGGGTTGGGAAGATCCCCTGGAGAAGGAAATGGCAATCCACTCCAGCACTCTTGCCTGGAAAATCCCATGAACGTAGGAGCCTGATAGGCTACAGTCCATGGGGTCGCAAAGAGTCAGATACGACTGAGCGACTTCACTTTTTCACTTTCAAGCATCACATTAATTGAATATTATATGCCAAAAAGGGCTGATGCCAGTACCATGAATGGGGAAAAAATAAGAGTGGTATCTCAAAGTAATTAGTTAGGGAACAGAAAGATTTAACAGCAACAACAAAAAAGGCATTAAAAAATACAAAGCTATTTAAAATCTTTGAAACCATACATTCTTTAGGCAATAATTAGATTAATGTGAAAATAGGAAAATTTAAAGCTCTTCTTCCAACATAATGCTATTTCACTTCTATTTGATTATTAAGCCTTTATAAAATTATTCATATTAATTATCAAAGGAACAAATATACCCAATAGCCACATTATGGAGTGAAATGCAAAATATATATGCTGTATTAAAATAAATCATAAAACTTCAAAGAAATTTGGGCTTATACAAATTTGCTTTGACTAACGCGTACGAGACCCTTAATAGAAAAAAAAAAAAAGAAGAAGAAGCAAGTTTATATGAACTGTAAGGTCATATCTAGCTTCAAATTTAGATATATATTTTTTGGGAGGGAGTGTCAAGATGTTTTGGTTTCAAATAACAGAAATGCAATACTTGTTTAAGGAAAAAATTACCTTGTACAAAATATAATATAATACTGGTTTGGGGGTACTACCTGGTGCTAGGGCTAGATATGAGACTCACTGTCATTTCTTCCCTTTATTATTAGGCTACTTCTTTCTGTGGTAACCTCTGGCAACTCTAACCCTGCATCATCCTCATCCCTACTTTCCATCTCCCAATAGTTCCAACAAAATTCCTAGAATTAAATTTCATTCTCTTCATGCCCATCCCTGAATGTTTCACAGTAGCTAGTGGGCAGAACTACATGATTTGACAAGGTCTTGATTATGTGCCAATTCCTTGGATGAGAGTGGCAACAGATATTATCACAAAGGGAAACTGAGGGGCATTAACCATAATACTGTCAATCAGCACTTGGTGCCAGCTGAGCCTACGTAGAAGATTTACAAATGGTCAATCTGCATCCTTGTTCCTTAGTATTCTCAGTTCCATCAAATGCTGGGTTATGGTTTATTTTCTTTCAACTGCCATTTTTGCTCACTCAGGGTACCATCAAGTACTGGCCAAGAATTCTTTCCTTGAATCATTCCAAACCTATGGGAAAACCACTATATGGAACTGGTAGGATATTTATGTCACTAATAGTGGGCTCATGGAGTAATTTATTCTAGCACAAATATTCCGTACAGTTTAGTTCAGCCACTCAGTTGTTTCTGACTCTTTGTTACCCCATGGACTGAAGTACTCTGTGCTTCCCTATCACCAATTCCCAGAGCTTGCTCAAACTCACGTCCATTGAGTTGGTGATGCCATCCAACCATCTCACCCTCCGTCGTCCCCATCTCCTCCCACATTCAATCTTTTCCAGCATCAGGGTCTTTTCCAATGAGTCAGTTCTTCACATCAGGTGGCCAAAGAATTGAAGTTTCAGCTTCAGCATCAGTCCATCCAATGAATAGTAAGGACTGATCTCCTTTTGGATGTACTGGTCTGATCTCCTTGGAGACCAAGTGACTCTCTTGAGTCTTCTTCGACACCACAGTTCAAAAGCATCAATTCTTCGGTGCTCAGCTTTCTTCACAGTCCAACTCTCACATCCATACATGACTACTGGAAAAACTATAGCTTTGACTAGACAGACCTTTGTCAGCAAAGTAATGCCTCAGCTTTTTAATATGCTGTCTATGTTGGTCATAGCTTTTCTTCCAAGGAGCAAGTGTCTTTTTATTTCATGGCTGCAGTCATTATCTTCAGTGCTTTTGGAGTCCAAGAAAATAAAGTCTTTCACAGTTTCAAATGTTTCCCCATCTATTTGCCATGAAGTGATGGGAATGGATGCCATGATCTTAGTTTTCTGAATGTTGAGCTTTAAGCCAACTTTTTCACTCTCCTCTTTCACTTTCATCAAATCTCTGTAATTCCTCTTCACTTTTTGCTATAAGGGTGGTGTCATCTTCTCATCTGTGGTTATTGATATTTCTCCCAGAAATCTTGATTGCAGCTTTTACTTCATCCAGCCTGGCATTTCACATGATGTACTCTGCATACAAGTTAAATAAAAAAGATAACAATATTCAGCCTTGACATACTCCTTTCCTGATTTGGAACTATTCTGTTGTTCCATGTCCAGTTCTAACTGTTGCTTCTTGACCTGCACCCAGGTTTCTCAGGAGGCAGGTAAGATGTTCTGGTATTCCCATCTCTTTAAGAATTTTCCAGTTGATTGTGATTGACACAGCCAAAGAGTTTAGCATAGTCAATGAAGCAGAAGTAGATGTTTTAAAGGAACTGTCTTGCTTTTTCTATGATCCAATTTATGTTGGCAATTTGATCTCTGGTTCCTGTCTTTTCTAAATCCACCTTGAACATCTGGAAGTTCATGGTTCACATACTGTTGAAGCCTGGCTCGGAGATTTTGAGCATTACTTTGCAGGTGTGTGAGATGAGTTCAATTGTGCAGTAGTGTGAACATTCTTTGGCACTGCCTTTCTTTGGGATTGGGATGAAAACTGACATTTTCCAGTCCTGTGGGCTCTGCTGAGTTTTCCAAATTTGCTGGCATATTGACTGCAGCATTTTCACAGCATCATCTTTTAGGATTTGAAACACTTCAGCTGGAATCCCATCACCTCCACTGAGTTTGTTCGGAGTGATGCTTCCTAAATCCCAGTTGACTTCACTTTCCAGGATGTCTGGCTCTAGATGAGTGATCACCATCATGATTATCCAGGTAATTAAGATCTTTTCTGTATAGTTCTGTGTACTCTTGCCACCCCTTCTTAATATCTTATGCTTCTATTAGGTCCATACCATTTCTGTCTTTTACTGTGCCCATCTTTGCATGAAATATTCCCTTGGTATCTCTAATTTTCAGGAAGATATCTCTAGTCTTTCCCATCCTATTGTTTTCCTATAGTTCTTTTCATTGATCACTTAGGAAGGCTTTCTTATCTCTCCTTGCTATTCTTTGGATCTCTGCATTCAAATGGGTATATCTCTTCTTTTCTCCTTTGCCTTTAGCTTCTCTTCTAAGCTATTTGTAAGGCCTCCTCAGACAACCATCTTGCCTTTTTGCATTTCTTTTTCTTGGGGATGTTCATAATCCCTGCCTCCTGTACAATGTCACAAACCTCCATCTATAGTTCTTCAGGCACTGTATCTATCAGATCTAATCCCTTGAATCTATTTCTCACTTCCACTGTATAATCATAAGTGATCTGGTTTAGGTCATACCTGAATGGTCTAGTGGTTTTCCCTACTTTCAATTTAAGCCTGAGTTTGGCAATAAGGAGCCACATGATCTGAGTCACAGTCAGCACCCCATCTCGTTTTTCTAACTGTGTAGAGCTTCTCCATCTTTGGCTGCAAAGAATATAATCAACCTGATTTCAGTATTGACCATCTGGTGATGTCTGTATGTAGAGTCATCTCTTTTGTTGTTGGAAGAGAGTGTTTGCTATGACCAGTTCTCTTGACAAAATTCTGTTAGCTTTTGCCTTGCTTCATTTTGTACTCCAAGGCCAAGCTTGCCTGTTACTCCAGGTATCTCTTGACTTCCTACTTTTGTATTCTAGTCCCCTAAGATGAAAAGGACATCCTTTTTGCGTGTTAGTTCTAGAAGGTCCTGTAGGTCTTCATAGAGCTGTTCAAATTCAGCTCTTTGGTATTAGTGGTTGTGGCACAGACTTGGATTACTGTGATACTGAATGGTTTGCTTTGGAACAGAGATCATTCTGTCATTTTTGAGATTGCACCCAAATATTCCCTTAGAAGTTTTATAATATTAGAACTGTACCTCACAGCTAGTAGCATGAAGAATCTTGATCTCAGAGTTTTGGATTCAGGGAACATAAAGGGATGGAATGTCTAGAGCAGTTTTGTCCAGTAGAATTGTTTGTGAAGATGAAAATTTTTAAATGCTATGCTGTGGAATATAGTAGTCACTGGTCATATGTGACTTCTAAGTACTTGAAATATGACTAGTTTGACTGAAAATTGCATTTTATTTAATTTTATGTATTCTAAATTTAAATAGCACATATTGGACAACACAGCTCTAGAGAAACTACATGGGGTCACATCTCTGTGGTTCACCATCATATTCTCAGGCAGTAAAGTTTCTGGAGAGAGCCAAGAACCTAACATCTTTTGTTGTTGCTGACATACAGCAATAGCTGACATGTATTCAGTGCCTCATATAAGCCAGGCACTCTGCTAAGCTTCTTTAAGAACTTTATACAAATATCTTTTCAAAGATTCCTCACATCTAGCTTAATAATACAGGACATATCTTAGAAGTCCAGAATGTTGTGGTAGACAGTGAAAGACTCCAGCCCATAATAATGTACGAGTTGAATAGCTTCAATTCAACAGTATAATCTGCTAACAGCATATACATGTATATCATCATCACTTTGTTTTTTATAAACTTTATGGAGGTATGACTGGTTCCATCTTTCTATGTGTAAACTGGGTGAACAGCTGTGCTCACCACATAGTATTATGAGGATCAAACTCAATATGTGTAATATACTGAGAATAGCTTTCAGGAGATAGTGTTTAATAAATATTCAACATTATAATAATTATTAATGTTATCAACATGGCCACTATAGAATGTTTCTCCACCTAGTTATATCTAGGACATTTCATGATGTGATAGAAACCATATGCTCCAATTAACTCTGGAGTACACTCAAGCACCACTGGATCCCTCAAACTCCAGAGCAGAAGACTATAAGGTCTACCTGCCACTATCTTGTTAGTATTCTCTCATCAACTCTCCAGATTTGAGAATTCCTATTTCTTAATTCCTCAGATTAACTTTTCTTGGGCTCCAAAGTCACTGTGGACAGTGAATGCAGCCACAAAATTAATAACACACTTGCTCCTTGGAAGAAAAGCTATGACAAACCTAGAAAGCATATTAAAAAGCAGAGACATCGCTTTGGTGACAAAGGTCTGTATGGTCAAGTTATGGTTTTTCTAGCAGTCATGTACAGATGTGACCGTTGCACCATAAAGAAGGCTGAGCACCAAAGAACTGATGCTTTTGAACTACAGAGCTGGAAAAGACTCTTGAGAGTGCCTTGGACAACAAGGAGATCAAATCAGTCAATCCTAAAGGAAATCAACTCTGAATATTCATTGGAAGGACTGATGCTGAAGCAAAACCTTCAAATAATTTGGCTACCTGATATGAAGAGCCAACTCAATGGAAAAGACACTGATGCTGGGAAAGTTAAGGGCAGGAGAAGGGGCAACAGAGGATGAGGTGGTTGGATGTCATCACCGACTCAATGGACATCAGCTGGAACAAACTCTAGGAGACAGGGAAGGAGAGGGTAGCCTGGTATGCTGCGGTTCATGGGGTTGCAAAGAGTTGGACATGACTTAGTGACTGAACAGCAGAGATTATCTTTAATAATAATAGTCTTTCAAGAGTGACTGTGTCTCCTATTTTCTAAGAAAGTTCATATTCCATGACTTCCATTAGACAATCATATCAAGATATTCAAAAACTCTGATAATTAGAAACATAAAACCCAAGAATCTTTCAGAAGATTTCTGAAAAAGTTTTTAAATTTTACGAAGTAGCTATACGTTCACTGCTCATTTAATCTGATATTCACAACAGCTTGTAATAAAAGTATCAGCAAACATATTACAAAAAAAAATACTAAAAATCAAAGACACAGAAAAATAGAAATGAGACTGGCATCATGACTAGGAAAAGGGGGTTCCATTCTTGAACCCAGGTCTTAGAAGTCCAAATCCAGAGATATTTTTCTTTTGTTTCTAAACTTAAGACATTCTAAAATGAGTTTTAAGTGGTCAGGGTACTTTGTGGATAAAACAAGACATGAGAGGGAGAAGTGCTTAGTTTACATCTCTTTAATCAGGAAAGGAGTACATCCAGGCTGTATCCTGTACCCTGCTTATTTAACCTATATGCAGAGTATGTCATGAGAAATGCCGGGCTTGATGAAGCACAAGCTGGAATCAAGATTGCTGGGAGAAATATCAATAACCTCAGATATGCAGATGACACCACCCTTATGGCAGAAAGTGAAGAAGAACTAAAGAGCCTCTTGATGAAAGTGAAAGAGAAGAGTGAAAAAGTTGGCTTAAAGCTCAACATTCAGAAAACTAAGATCATGGCATCCAGTCCCATCCCTTCATGGAAAATAGATGGGGAAACAATGGAAAAAGTGACAGACTTTATTTCAGGGGGCTCCAAAATCATTGCAGATGGTGATTGCAGCCATGACATTAAAGACACCTGCTCCTTGGAAGAAAAGCTATGATCAATCTAGACAGGATATTAAAAAGCAGAGACATTAAGGTCCATCTGGTCAAAGCTATGGTTTTTCCAGTAGTCATGTATGGATAAGAGTTGGACTATAAAGAAAGCTGAGCACCGAAGAATTCATGCTTTTGTTCTGTGGTGTTGGAGAAGACTTTTGAGAGTCCCTTGGACAGCAAGGAGATCCAACCAGTCCATCCTAAAGGAAATCAGTCCTGAATATTCATTGGAAAGACTAATGCTGAAGCTGAAATTCCAATACTTTGGCCATCTGATGCAAAGAACTGACTCATTGGAAAAGACCCTGAGCTGGGCAAGATTGAAGGTGTAAGTAGAAGGGGATGACAGAGGATGAGATGGTTGGATGTCATCATTGACATGATGGACATGAGTTTGAGTAGGTTCTGGGAGTTGGTGATGGATAGGGAAGCCTGGCGTGCTGCAATCCTTGGGGTCACAGTCAGACATGACTGAGCAACTGAACTGAACTGATTAGGATTCAAGGTCGTTTATTTTTTTTTTTTAAAGAATTGAACTGTATATTTGGCTGTTGTTCTTGAGTCACTAAGGTGTGTCCAACTCTGCAACCCCATAGACTGTAGCCCACCAGGCTCCTTTGCCCATGGCATTTACCAGGCAAGAATACTCGAGTAAGTTGCCATTTCCTTCTCCAGGGGATCTTCTCAACCCTGGTACTGAAGCTGTGTCTCCTGAATTGGCAGGTGGATTCTTTACCACTCAGCCACCTGAGAAGCCACTGGATTATTTTGCTGTATCTCAAAAAATAAACTTCATAAACTTTTCAGAAAGAAAAAAATAACAAGGAGGTCATTGTTCTACTAAAAACAGGCAGTTTTAACTTCAGTCTACTTTACATAAAGACAGTAAGGAAAAATGATCATTAATTACATTTTACTTTTTACTCAAATATCTGGGTTCTGCACTATACCACAAGGGATCACAGAAGAGTCAGACATGTCTTAGCAACTACACAACAATTTGTTTATGCTACATGTCTGCTGCCTAAATGGATACAGTGTTGCTATTGAAACAGATGTTTATGTGCTTACTTCTGTATCATATATTGTTTTCTCTCTGGGAATAATTAATTCTCATCATTGTTCTTTCATATATATATTGTTTTCTCAGTTTCTTCTTCAATCTCAAAACTTTTACTTTAAAGAGGAAAATAAAAGGCACAAAGAGGTTTGATGTCAAAGCAAAGTACCTGACTGAAAAATGTTCGAGTGCATTCTATATCTGTTATCTTAAAATAAAAACTTCAAAGAAGATGACGAAAGATTTTCAAGCTCCTGACTCTGTATATATATAAAAAAATTAAATGATGAAAAGCCATGAAGATGAATAGGTCTTTCTAATTGCACGTGTGGTTGCCTACTGGACTCATTCTAGCTTTTCATTTATTTCTGGATTTTCTTTTGGTGGAAGGAGATTATCCTTCTTTAATAGAGGAGCACTCTGAATGATTTTAGTACAACACTTAAATATACTACATAAAAGGGTTTATTTAATCGAGGGCTATGATTTCTTGATACCATTTCTGACCCACGGTACAAGAACTGGCTTTTAATGCATAAAGATATCTGGTTACCATGACTATAATTACCATAATTTTACACCTATTAATTTTGTCTGTAGAATTAATTTCCATAACTTATGACTTGAAACAAAAACATCAGCCTTGTTCCATAGTTTCCAAGAGCAGAATTATGATAAACCTCATAAATGCCAAATGGTATTATTATTTTTTCCTTTTTGTTCTCTCTGAATCCTCCAAACTGGTTCCCTCTTATTAAAATTCAAACAGCTGTGAAATGGCCAGGCGATTTGAAGATGAAAGTAAATGTGAAGTGACCTTCATCCATGCTGAACAAATAGAATATTATAAACATACTTTCCAGTTGAAGTTACACAAAGCAAATTAAGAAATACCTAGGGCCATAATTTACTATAAAAATGTTTCTTAAATTTCTGACAGTTTCATTTAACTGACTAATTAAATTTGCTTGTAGGCATTTTAGAGATGGAGTCTAATAACCACACTGTCATTTGGGAAGAAAATGAAAATTACTTTTTTGTGTGTGAGATACATTTGTAATGGTCCAGGTCTCATACTAAACATTTGACAAATATCTGTAAGTACTTATGCCTAGCTGTATTAGATAATAATGCCAATTCTATTAAAAGATGATTAAAAGAAAATCTCACATATAATAGCCTGGAACTGTAAATTTGTATTTTCTAAAGGTGCTGCCAAGGAAAGAAGTTAAAACATATTTCTACAATAAGAACAATATGCACTTATTGTATATTTAGTTTACTCACTTCATGAGAACTTAGCATGAGAGGATAATCCATTTTATTATTCCCCATGTTAGACAGGGTGCTACTTCTTCCCCTCAATGATCTGGATAAATCCCATCCCCACGAGATTGCATTTCTAGCTGCCAGACAGACACTGTTGTGGAGGACTTGGAATTCAGTTTCCAAGTATATAAGCTTATATGTTCAGAAAGCTAATAGATTTTTTATTTTCTTCTAAAGAAAACCCCAAATACAAACTCTTTTTTGAGGCATTGTGTAAGCTGTAAGGGAAAACGTTCAAATAGAGTTTTGCAACCAGTGTCTTCAGGTGAATCTTAGAATAAAATACCCTACAATCTTCTATAATTATACCCTCAAATTGTGGATAACGGTCAAAACACTAATTTTCTCTTTAGAAACAATCCAGGATCTTGGCATGTAAAATATAAAACACCTGATGACGTTTAATAATTATCTCCTTTCATTATGTGTAATTGTGTTATTCATTTCATGAAAATGACATTTAAGAGAAAAAAGTGAAAGCTACAATTATATAATTATTTTGCCAAAGCTCTGTGAAAATCAGACTATCTCAGGGTTTAAAATTTCACTGAATTTATGTGCAAAATTATTCACATTTATTTTAGTTCCTCTCTTACCTCCTATTAACCTGTGAACTCTCTGAAGCTGTACAGTGGTATCTGCTCATGGTGGAATATCCTTCAGCCACTTCCCTGGTGGTTCAGTAAAGAATCTGCCTGCAATGCGGGAGATCCAGGTTCAGTTCCTGAGTTGGGACGATTCCTTGAAGAAGGAAATGACTACCCATTCCAGTATTCTTGCCTGGAGAATGCCATGGACAAAGGAGCTTGGCAGGCTACAGTCCATGGGGTTCCAAAGAGTCAAACATGACTGAGCAACTAACACTTTCAACACTAGTATAGTACCAGACATACAGAAGTCATTCAGTATGCGTTTGCTGAATTGAACTGATTGAAATGTTTAAAATGAAAATAAACTAATAGGGTATGGCATTCAGGGAAGGGGAAAGTTAGAAAGATTAAATCTCTATGGCCTTTATTATTCTTGCCCCTCTAAAGATTTGATGATTTTTTCCCCCTAATTAAAAAAAAAAAAAAAAAAGAATCAATGCTCAAATTTGTAGCAAAGGTGAGAAAATACTTCCATTATGGCAAACTTGATACTAATTTTGGTATTAATTAGAGAAACCTAGGAGGATTTCTACACTTCAAATTTCTCTCGCTGCCTAGAAAATTTAACTCAGCACCGCTGGAGTTCCTCCTATTAATACCATCCCAACTTCATTTTTAATAAGGAACCAAATCATAACCTTAGCTTATAACTTCAGACTACACTCTAAATTAAACTGTACAGACACAATTTAGATGGTCCATTTTTGCCATAATCCCAATAACAAAGTCAACTGATCAAAGACAACTAGAAACCTGGAATCATACAGTTTAAGTTTATTTAGCCTTCCGCAGTGACTGAGCGCATGTACCAGAAGAACCATGGGAATCTCAGCACCAGGGAGTTTGAAGGGGTATATTACAGTGTTTGTCCTTATTCTGGGTAATTTTAAGGCAAATGTAGGGAACGTGAAGTCGCTCAGTCGTGTCCGACTCTTTGTGACCCCATGGACCGTAACCTACCAGGATCCTCTGTCCATGGGATTTTCCAGGCAAGAGCACTGGAGTGGGTTGCCATTTCCTTCTCCAGGAGATCCTCCCAACCCAGCGATCGAACCTGGGTCTCCCGCATTGCAGGCAGACGCTTTACCATTTGAGGCGCCAGGGAAACCTAATGTAGGGAAGCAGGTGTCAACTTAGATTGAGTGCCATTAGGAAGTACAGACAGTGTGCATCCTGGTTATCTCAGTAACTTTTTGTCTAAGAAGCCTGAAAATTAAAGGAGAAGTACAGTTGCCAAGGGTAGAGAAATAATAACCACTGAAATTTAGCCAGAAGAAGGAGGCTTACTAGTGCTATTACTATTCAAGTTTTGGTTGCTTAGGGTATGTGTCCCTGTCTTGTTCCATCATGGTTACAGAGTGACTTTTTTGAGTGTTGTTTATACTCCATAAATATCAGTTAGAAACACAGCATCCTTTTTGAAAACTCCTACCTGCCAGTTTCTAAGGTCAGTCAGTCAGTTCAGTCTCTCAGTCATTGTCTGATTCTTTGAGTCCCCATGGACTGCAGCATGCCAGGCTTCCCTGCCATCACCAACTCATGAAGCTTGCTCAAACTCATGTCCATTGAATCAGTGATGCCATCCAACCACCTCATCCTCTCTCGTCCACTTCTCCTCCTGCCTTCCATCTTGCCCAGTATCAGGGTCTTTTCCAATGAGTCAGTTCTTCACATCAGGTAGCCAAAATATAGGAGTTTCAGCTTCAACATCAGTCCTCCCAGTGAATATTCAGAACTGATTTCCTTTAGGATTGACTGGTTGGATCTGCTTGTAGTCCAAAGGACTCTCAAGAGTCTTCTCCAACACCACAGTTCAAAAGCATCAATTCCTCAGTGCTCAGCTTTCTTTATACTTCTAAGGTAATTTCCCCCTTTCTTATGAAACATTTTAATTATTTATAACTATTACTTTTTTAAAATCATGTGATAAAACTATAAAGGCAATCACTTTTTATGGAAGAATGGGGTTTTGGAAATCCCTGCTCCATCTTTCTGCTTCTTACCCACTACATCATTTTCAGAATTTCCTTTATATTAAAATAACTGCAATTGTTACAGGTGTAGAAACAATCTATGATAAACCTATTTTTCTTCATGTCAAATATTATTTGCTTCATGATTTGAAAATAATTAAGACGAAATAAAGTGATTTACCTATATTCAATAGGAGGCATAAAAGGAAAGTAAATAGGAAAAACTACATGAATAACTTTAAAATCTTTTTTGCCAAAACAGCAACAACAACAACGAGACCAGTCATGAGGAGTTTGCGACTGCTTCATCTAACAAACCTACTCATTATGAAGGCAAGCTTATTCTTTCTAACTCAGATCTTTCAGTTCAGTTGGTCAGGAAAACCCCTAGAAACAGAAAAAAAAAAAATGATCTAAGATCCTGTTTCTCTGGCATAAGCAAAAGCAGAATGCTTGGTAACAGAAGTCTAGGGTTCAAATTGAAAATCTCCTATTCATCTTGGGAATTACTCTTTCAGGTAGGATTTCTTAAATACTTATGATACTACAGTTCAATCTAGATGTAATAATTACTCATGTAATGCACTGTATAACTCTTAGTACAATAAATCCCTTATCTTATGTAAAAGTAGGCTGAGGTTGTTGTTTTTATTTTCTAGAACTCAAAATATAGGAAATTAACTGGTACCAATCAGGAAAAAGAAGGATTGCTCATATCAAACTTGCCTCATTGAGAACAGGCACTGGGATTCAACAGCCAGTGCTAAAAAATGGTGAACCAAGCATGACTTAAATACCTGAGGATGTGAAAAGGAACTAGGCACTTTTGACCAAAGGATCCTGAATCGCATTTGTAGTGTGTTGTGTGTTCCTTTATGGCACACAAAGTGTGCCCTAAAAGGAAGTAGAGATGGGGATGTGATGGAGAATATGTGTGGGTCCAATATTACTGGAAGCAACTGGAAAAATAAATGATATTTTTCTATGAATATCAACTTCTCTGATTCAAGACATACTTACACACTGATTTAAATCCCACAAAAAAATAAAAATCTCTAAGAGAAATAGAGAGCTTCAACAATATTGAGTAGGAAACTAATTATTTAGGGCACTTTTCTATCTTAGACACTGGTGTTCACCTGGCATTTTGCTTGTGTTTCTCATCATTCCACTAAAGTAGAATATAAAACTTTTTTATCCTTGATTTTGATCAAGAATTCTATTTTACCAGAAAGCAAGTTCAAGAATGAGCTATGGAAACTAACATTCAAGATCAGTCCTACCAATGAATATTCAGGGTTGATTTTCTTTAGGATTGACTGATTTGATCTCCTTGCTGTTCAAGGGACTCCTAAGAGTCTTCTCCAACACCACAGTTCAAAAGACTCAATTCTTTAGCACTCAGCTTTATTTATGGTTCAACTCTCACATCCATACACGACTGTGGAAAAACCATAGCTTTGACTAGATGGACCTTTGCTGGCAAAGCAATGTCTCTGCTTTTTAATATGCTGTCTAGGTTTGTCATAGCTTTTCTTCCAAGGAGCAAGCATCTTTTAATTTCATGGCTGCAGTCACCTTCTGAAGTGATTTTTGGAGCCCAAGAAAATTAAGTCTGCCACTGTTTCCGTTGTTATGCCATCTATTTGCCATGAAGTGATGGGACCGTATGCCATGATCTTCGTTTTTTGAATGTTGAGTTTTAAGTCAATTTTTTTCACTATCCTCTTTTAATATACAATTAAGATTTTAGAAAGCCCTGGACCTAACAATCATAATTGTGGATATATTAATTAAGACTTGTTTTAGTGATGAGTTATAGAAACTTGCACTAAGAAGGGGAAGCAAAAAGGAATGTAGTGCTTCACGTGACTAGGATATCTGGAGATTAATCTTGAAGAACAGCTGGGTCTAAGGACTCAAATAATAATCCACCTTGGTTTCTCTGTGTATCTCCTTTATCCACTTTTTTCTGCTTCTAATTTTCTCTGTTTCATCCTTAACCTTGGTTAGGTTCACTACACACTGAAGTCCTATAGTCACCAGTTACCCAAGTCTCTTCCTTCCAGTTTACCAATGTATTGGATGCTTTTGGTGCTCTGCCAATTGTCCCTTGGCACTTGTAGTTCCTATGCATGCTAGTGGCTTCTTATCCCAAGCATCTGCAATCTCTCTACCTGGGGGCCTTCGGTGGCTGCTGCAGCAAGGGCAACCTGGAAGTGTGGAGCAGTTAACAGCCCTGGAGCAACCTTACTTTCAAGGTTTGTTCTATACTGTTGCCAAGAAGTTCTCAATGGAATTGAGCTTCCATTTCCCAAAGCAATCACCTGCTCATTCGCACACCCTCAAATTATTCTTTTTCCTTTCATGATCATTCCCTGTGCCCCACCAGTGTTTCTGTGGATAGCCTCTCAAATAAATTAATTTCTTTTAAATCTATGCATCAGGGTCTGTTCTTGTAGAAACACAACACAAGCAACCTCAAAAGACAAATTTTCTTCTGTTATATATACTAGAGAAAGATGTTAAGTCTGGGGTACTTTGAGGGCTGGGTCTAAGTCACACGACCACCCTTTTGCTAAGGAAAGAACCAATGTGTGTGTATGTTTGTTACACAAATGAATGTGTCTCTTATCCAAGAAATAATACATACAAGACAAGGAAAATACAGTATTTTCACAAGTGTTTGGCACACCTCATGAGTGAAAAACAGTTGTATGAAGCAGAGGATAAGAAATATCTATTTCTGGCCTACAGGGGACATCAACCAAATTATTAATTAACTACTCACAATCTCCACAACTGTTTAGAATAACATTCTAAAGTAAAATAGCCCAGTATTAATTATAACCTCTTTTAGTTATTAATTTGATACATGAATCCTGATATTCAATTACATTCCTATTGTAACATGAATATTAAAAATAATCATGTGTAATATTATAAATTCCTATAGGCTATGGGAAATATATTTTTATTATTTTTGTTTTAAAAATATGTGAGATTCTGATGAAAATCAGAAATAAGGGAAAGAATACTGGTAAATAGGATGTACAGATTCTGATAGATTTGTAGAAAAGCTACACTTAACTAACTTCTTTAAAATCAACTCTAGTGGAAAGCACTACCAGTATGCTACCTGTATTGTTGCCCTTGATGGAAATACAAAAACACTAGAATTTTCTTTCTTGGTTTTTTTTTTTTTTTTTTTGCTTTTGAAGTCTAGTCAAACAGTACACTCTGAAACTTGTCTCCATTGAAAGGGCACTAAATCCTGATGTGTGATCCATCTGTGGGGTTCATTCTGGAGTCAGACACAGGAGTAGAAGGATATAATTACGAAAGTCACTTCTCACTGAAAATTTTACTTTGTATTGGAGGGGACAGAGAGTCAGATAAGTATTCTAAGATGTGTATGTATCAGAAAGAAGCTACTCAGTATTGAAATCAAGTCTACAACAGGAAAATAGCCATAAGTGAATCAGGATGACTACTGGGGACTTTCCTGGTGATGCAGTGGATAGGAATCCATCTGCCAATACAGGGGACATGGGTTCGATCCCTGGTCCAGAAATCCTACCTGCCACAGAGAAACTAAGCCCATGTGCCACAAGTACTGAGCCTGTGCTCTGGAGCCCGGGAACCACAACCACTGAAGCCCTTACGTCTAGAGTCCACGCTTCACGATAAGAGAAGCCACTGCAGTGAGAAGCCCAGGAGCCACTAGAAAGTAGCCCCCACTCTCCACCACTGAATAAAGTCCATGCACAGCAACAAAGACCCAGCACAGCCAAATAATAATAATGACTATCATTCAAAGCCGAAAATTTATCCTTACTATCAGTACATTTGCTAGCTAATAAAGCAGTGGGAAGCCACAGTCATTGGATATCACTCGGAGAAGCTCAGTATATTCAAGTTCTTCTCTGAAAGCTTGATAGCTATTTTGTTAAAGAATCCTTGTGATGATACAGTCAGTGCAATTCATACTCAGCACTAGGATAATGAATTCGCTCCTCTGATACTAATTGTCCTATCTGGAAAGAATCCCAGCTCCCAAGGGTAGACATATGAAGAATTTCTGGAACAAAATTTTGCACCATGTGCTTCTTATCTACAATGTCATGGCATCCCAGGCACAGGTTACTGAACAGAGTACAGATTTAACAGAGTAGAAGAACTATCATTATTTTACTTCTAATACAAAACAAACAACATAAACAAAAAAACTCCAAGTTTTAGAAGAAACAGTATAATCCTTTTGGATACCACAGGGTGAGTAACACTTTTCTGAGTACCATTAAAGGGGAAGTGAATGATCATCTTATACATATGAAAAGAAAGTGGAAATTATGCAAAAGGTAATCAGATTTACCTTTCCTACTTGAATTTCTTTCAGTTTATAGCTATTGTTTTCACAGCCCTCAGTAGGGAAGGGAAGATCCCATAGGAAGATTCCTTAGAGAAGGAAATGGCAACCTACTCCACTATTCTTGCCTGGAAAATTCCGCAGACGAAGGAGTCTGACGGGCTACAGTCCATGGGATCACAGAGTCAGACACAACTGAAGTGACTTAGCATGAACAGTACACACTTGCTATTTCAGTTTCTGTAACATTCTATGTCTTATTGTCAGGGGTAAGAGACGCTGTTTATGATCAGCTTGACAGTTGAGGGACAGTGAAGATATCAAAAGTTGGGAATATATTACGCTTGAAGAAGGATTAACAACACTGCATTTGTTAAATTAAAACAAAACAAATGTTTTTAATCTGAGAGATAAGCCATTATTTCCCCACAGACCTTCAAGAAGAGGATCAGATGGGCTCCCAGGACAGATGTGATCCAGAGGTAATTTTGAGGAATTTCAAGTTCTTTGGTGACTTTCCAAATATTCTCTAGATTACTAATTGAGGAGATATTTATATAAAGACTAATAGAGAAAATGAGAGGAACAAGCCAAAGAATGAGAGGAAAAAAAGAATGACGGCTGCATGGGGAAGCATACTCCTCTTTACTCCTCTGAAAGGCTGAGAAGAGTGAAGACATAATGCTCTGTATGACTGAAAGTGCTCTAAAATAAATACTCAAGGTGTGAGCTTTAACAAGTCATATCACCAGACTGATCCAATGTATGAATCTGAGAGTTCAATAAGGAGGTCTTCAACATTCCTTTCAGCCTTAATCTCTGTTAATTCCTTTTCTTTTGTAGGCTACAAGGAATTTAAAATAAAATGAACATATTTCATGAAGCTGCTGAGTCAAATAAGCCATTTTGGAAAAAATGTTCTTGATGCTTTATACCTTCTGAAGAAATGAAGAGTATCTTCACTTTGCTTTAGCGTAGTTTTACAGGGAGTTGATGCAGATATGCAGCCAAAGACGCATACTCCTTGGAAGGAAAGTTATGACCAATCTAGACAGCATATTAAAAAGCAGAGACATTACTTTGCCAACAAAGGTCCATCTAGTCAAGGCTATGGTTTTTCCAGTAGTCGTGTATGAATGTAAGAGTTGGACTATAAAGAAAGCTGAGTGCCAAAGAATTGATGCTTTTGAACTGAGAGAAGTGGTGTTGGAGAAGACTCTTTGGCCTGCAAGGAGATGCAACCAGTCCATCTTAAAGGAGATCAGTCCTGGGTCTTCATTAGTAGGACTGATGTTGAAGTTGAAACTCCAATACTTTGGCCACCTGATGTGAAGAGCTGACTCATTTGAAAAGACCCTGATGCTGGGAAAGATTGAGGGCAGGAGGAGAAGGGGAAGACAAAGGATGAGATGGTTGGATGGCATCACTAACTCAATGGACATGGGTTTGGGTAAACTCCGGGAGTTGGTGATGAACAGGGAAGCCTGGCATGCTGTGGTCCATAGGGTCGCAAAGAGTCAGATGCAACAGCAATTGAGAACTGAACTGAGGCAGATATGATCAAACATCACATCACCATGCAGTGTGCCTCCTAGCCTCCCTTCCAACAATGCTGAACTTCAGAAATAGCTAGAAAAAGAAAGCATTTTCCTTGTGTTCAAGGTAGTAATACTGAAACTCAGAATGTCACGATCTTTTTTGAGGTTTGTCATTGATTTGAAATGTAGTCTAAAATAAATTAGTCATCGGTTTATGTCAGTGATTTATTCACATGCAAACTTCGAAGTTAGTCCTTATCTGCTTCTGTTTTTGGCAGACATACGAAGGAGATTGGAAAGACAGTCTGTGAAAGGCCTTGAGCTGCAGCAAGGCAGAGGTACACAAACATAAGGCCGTTTGTAATCATCATTATGCTGCTGTTTATTTTTGCTGAGTGACTCCATTTGACTCATAAACTCAACATTCCAGCAGTAAAAGCAAATGTGCTTTCTCCTTGGAAATTCATTTCATGTGTTTTTAGGGAAGGCAAGATTGCCCACTGGACAAAATTTCAGAAGGTGCAATTTCACATGAGTTCTTATGGTTTTTAGCTGAAGAAGCTATTTAAAGTTTTGCTTTCTAATTTTTTTTATGACATTCAAATCTTATTTCAATTAAATCTTAAAACAGTATCAAGCATATTTTTATCTGCAGGTTTCAGATTTGAAAGATAAGAGGGAGAAAGAAAAATAATGATCAGCAGAAAATTGTGTATCATCAACAATCAGAGAGAGAATGAACAAAAAAATGTTTCTAAATTGCATCATAAAATACTTATGAATAAACTTGACCAAGGAAGTGAAAGACATATACTGAGAACTATGAATCATTAATAAAGAAAACTGAAAATTATTCAAAGAAATGGAACAATAACCCATGCTCTTAAACTGGGAATAATATAAAAGGGCCACACTACCCAAAACAATCTACAGATTTATTGAGATCCCTCAGTCAAATTACCTGTTTCACAGAACTAGAACAAATAATCCCCAAATTTATATGCAACCATAAAAGAACCAGAATCGGCAAAGCAATCCTGAGGAAAAGGAACAAAACTGAAAGCATAATTTTCCCAGACTTCAGAAAATACTGCAAAGCAACAGTAATCAAAACAGCATGGTACTGGCCCCAAAACAGACATATGGATCAATGGAAGAGAATACCGAGTCTAGAAATAGGCCCACACACCTAGTCAATTAATCTTTGACAAAAGAGGAAAGAATATATAATGGACAAAAAGACAGTCTCTTCAGCAAATGATGTTGGGAGAGTTAGACAGCACTATGTGAATCAAAAAAGTTAGAACATACTCGCGCACCATACTCAAAAATAAATTCAAAACAGCTTAAAGACTTGAGCAGAAAATTATACTGTAAAACTCCGAGAAGAGGATACAGGCAAAACATTCTGACATAAATTGTACCAGTGTTTTCTTAGGTCAATCTCCCAAGGCAATAGAAATAAAAGAAAAATAAATAAATAAACAAATAGGGCCTTACTAAATAAAAGCTTTTGCAAAGTAAAAGAAATCATAAACAAAATGAAAAAGAAAACCCACAGAATGGGAGAAAATATTTGCCAATGATGTGACCAACAAGGGACTAATCTCCAAAATATATTAACAGCTCATGCAGATCAACAGCAACAATAAAAAAACAACCCAATCGAAAAATGATTAGAAGACATAAGTAGACATTTTTTCAAAGAAGACATACGGATGGCTAACAGGCACATGAAAAGATGGTCAACATTGCTAATTATTAGATAAATGCAAAACAAAAATACTATGAGTTATCACATCATACCAGTCAGAATGGTCACCATCAAAAAAAAAAAAAATCTATTAACAATAAATGCTGGAGAGGGTGTGGAGAAAACAGAACCCTCTTACACTGTTGGTGAGAATGTAAACTGATGTAGCCACTACAGAAAACAGTATGGAGGTTTCTCAAAATACTAGAAATACCTTTAGACTGTGAAATTTTTGCACTTTGTTTTATGTCCGTGGATATGTTCCAGTGTCTCCAAATTTATAATCCATGGAAAGTTGAATCAAATTTTTACCCTACTGTTGTGTGAAAATTATATAAATCTTAATTATGTTGAATTGGGTAACAGTGTTTTTCAGGTCTACTATATCCTTCTACTTCTCTGTATATTCATTCTATTAATTTGTGCAAGTTTGATATTGAAACTCCAAATAAAAAATCTTATTTTATCTACTTAAAATACTGCAATATATAATGGAACTATATGTAACCTGATTCTGTTTTCCAAGTCTCCTATAAATGTGTTATCATACTTTCATAATTAAAAAAATATATATTTTTTGCCCACTCCTGGACAAAATTCTAATTCAGATACATACCCTCCTACGGTCACAGCAGCACTATGTGACTACGGTCACACAGCCAAGACACAGAGAAAACTTAAATGAACTTTGACAGATGAATGGATAAAGATGATGTGGTACATACACACAATGGAATACAACTCAGTCATAAAAATGAATGAAATAATGCCATTTGAAGCAACATGGATGGACCTAGAGATTATCATACAGAGTGAAATAGTCAGAGAGACAAATACCATATAACACTTACATGTGGAATCTAAAATATGACACAATGAACTTATCTATGAAACAGACTCACAAAAACAGAGAATAGACTTGTGGTTATGAGGGGTTGGGGTTAGGGGAGGGGCATATTGGGAGTTTAGGATTGCAAAGTACTATATATAAATGCAAAGTACTATATATAGAATGGATAAATGATGATGTCCTACTATATAGCACAGGGAACTCTATTGAATATTCTGTGATAAACCATAATGGAAAATAATACGAGCTCTACTGGCAGCTTCCAACAGGCAGGATGTCTCACAGGAAGTTCTCTGCTCCCAGGCACAGGTCCCTGGGCTTCCTGCCTCAGAAGCACAGCAGCCAGCACCATGGGAAGGTGAGGAGCTTCCCCAAGGATGGCTCTTCCAAGCCCCTGCACCTCACCGCCTTCCTCGCTACAAGGCTGGCATGACCCACATTGAGAGGGAGGTCAATAGGCCAGGGTCCAAGGTGAACATGAAGGAAGTTGTGGAGCCTGTGACTGTGGTGGAGACTCCACCATGTTGACTGGGGCATCGTGGGCTATGTGGAAATACCCCAAGGCCTCTGGACCCGTAAGACCATCTTTGCTGAGCATATCAGCAATGAGTGCAAAAGGAGCTTCTATGAGAATTGGCATAAATCTAAGAAGTAGGCCTTCACCAAGTACTGCAAGAAGTGGCAGGACATAGATGGCAAGGAGCAACTTGAAAGGGACTTCAGTAGCATGAAGTACTGCCAGGTCATCCATGTCATCGCCTTCACCCAGATGCTCCTGCTTCCTCTGCACCAGAAGAAGGCCCACCTCATGGAGATTCAGGTGAATGGAGGCACTGTGGCTGAAAAACTGGACTGAGCCCATGAAAAGCTAGAGCAGCAGGTCCCTGTGAACCAAGTGTTTGGCCAGGATGAAATGACTGAGGTCATTGGGGTAATCAAGGGCAAAGACTACAAAGGGGTCACCAGCCGTTGGCACACTACGAAGCTGCCCCATAAGACCCACCGAGGGTTGTGCAAGGGTGCCTGTATTGGGGCGTGGCATACTGCCTGGGTGGCCTTCTCTGAGGCTTGGGCTGGTCAGAAAGGGTACTACCACTGCACTGAGATCAACAAGAAGATCTACAAGATTGGCCAGGGCTACCTCATCAAGGACAGCAAACTGATCAAGAGAAATGCCTCTACTGATTATGATCTGTCTGACAAGAGCATCAACCCTTTAGGTGGCATCGTCCACTATGGTGAAGTGACCAATGACTTTTTCATGCGCAAAAGCTGTGTGGTGGGAACCAAGAAGCAAATGCTCACTCTGAGCAAGTCCTGTAGATAGAACTCAAGTTTATTGACACCACTTCCAAATTTGGCTATGGCTGCTTCCAGACTGTGGAGGAAAAGAAAGCCTTCATGGGACCACTTGGGAAGGACTGAATTCCAAAGGAAGAAGGGGTCGAATAAAACAGATTGTACAGCTGGTGGAATCTCAATAAAATAATTTTCCAGTGGGGGAAAAAAAGAAAATAATATGAAAAAGTATATATGTCAGTCAGTCAGTTCAGTCGCTCAGTTGTGTCCTACTCTTTGTGACCCCATGAACCGCGGCACACAAGTCCTCCCTGTCTATCACCAACTCCCGGAGTGGTGTCCCCTGCCCATTGAGTCAGTGATGCCATCCAGCCATCTCATCCTCTGTCGTCCCCTTCTCCTCTTGCCCCCAATCTTTCCCAGTATCAGGATCTTTTCAAATGAGTCAGCTCTTCGCATCAGGTGGCCAAAGTATTGGAGTTTCAGCTTCAACATCAGTTGTACCAATGAACACCCAGGACTGATCTCCTTTAGGATGGACTGGTTGCATCTCCTTGCAGTCCAAGGGACTCTCAAGAGTCTTCTCCAACACCATAGTTCAAAAGCATCAAATCTTTGGCGTGTGTGTATGTATGTATATCAGATCAGATCAGTTGCTCAGTCATGTCCGACTCTTTGCGACCCCATGAATCACAGCATGCCAGGCCTCCCTGTCCATGACCAACTCCCGGAGTTCACTCAGACTCGTGTCCATCGAGTCAGTGATGCCATCCAGCCATCTCATCCTCTGTCGTCCCCTTCTCCTTTTGCCCCCAATCCCTCCCAGCATCAGAGTCTTTTCCAATGAGTCAACTCTTCGCATGAGGTGGCCAAAGTACTGGAGTTTCAGCTTTAGCATCATTCCTTCCAAAGAAATCCCAGGGCTGATCTCCTTCAGAATGGACTGGTTGGATCTCCTTGCAGTCCAAGGGACTCTCAAGAGTCTTCTCCAATACCACCGTTCAAAAGCACCAATTCTTCGGCGCTCAGCCTTCTTCACAGTCCAACTCTCACATCCATACATGACCACAGGAAAAACCATAGCCTTGACTAGACAAACCTTTGTTGGCAAAGTAATGTCTCTGCTTTTGAAATGCTATCTAGGTTGGTCATAACTTTCCTTCCAAGGAGTAAGCATCTTTTAATTTCATGGCTGCAGTCACTATATATCTTTTAATTTCATGGCTGCAGTCACTATACATATAACTGAATCACTTGGCTATATAACAGAAATCGCTCAGTCATGTCCACTTCTGTGACCCTATGGACTGTAGCCCATCAGGCTCCTCTGTCCCTGGGATATCCAGGCAAGAATACTGGAGTGGGTAGACATTTCCTTCTCCAGAATACCTTCCCGACACAGGGATCAAACCCAGCTCTCATGCATTGCAGGCAGATTCTTTACCATCTGAGCCACCAGAGAAGCCCATAGCAAAAATTAACACATTGTAAATCAACTATACTTCAAAAAAAGAAACTTTAAAAGATTACACAGCATGTTCGAATATCAATTCTTAACGCAGAGTCCGTTAATATAACATACGACTAAGGTTATTCCTCCTTTAGTATTAAATCTTGCAACTCAATATTTTGCCTCACAGAAAATTTTGAAAAACAAAAACTTATTTTAAATTCTATTTTATATCTATAATGTTTGATCAAAGCTTTAATTTTGTCACTGTGTATGTGAAACTGGATGGCCATAACAACAACAGTAGCTGTTTATTTGTCGGACACCATTTTAATAGAGCCACTTCCCTGGTGGCTCAGACGGTAAAGCATCTGTCTACAATCTGGGAGACCCGGGTTCAATCCCTGGGTCAGGATGATCCCCTGGAGAAGGAAATGGCAATCCACTCCAGTACTATTGCCTGGAAAATCCCATGGACAGAGGAGCCTGGTAGGCTACAGTCCATGGGGTCGATAAGAGTTGGACACGACTGAGCGACTTCACTTCATTTCTATTATTTTTTGCCAGGCAGTTGCCTGAAATAATCTTTATGTAAAACTCTTGAATCAGTGCTATTATTATTTCATTTTAAATTTTAGGAAACTAAACCACAGGAAGATTGAGGAATAAACTATTGAAGTCTTATAGTGACTGAAGGCACAACTGAGATTTGAATGTATGCAGGCTGGCTCCAGAGTCCCATACATTTATTACAATTCTACAAACAGTCCCTTTTTCAAGGGCCTCTACTGATTTTGGGGGGACCTGGTCCTGTACATAAATAGTGATTGTATCACCATCATTTACTGTATGTTCACATGAAGTGTCAGTTAGCTCTGAATTAGGGTGGGGAGCTGGAATATGACACTTGGATGACAGCTAAAACACACAATTTTAGTTCTGGCACTTGTCTTGACTTACTGTTTGATCTAGAATTAGTCATTAAACCTCCCTGGGCTACAATTTCTCAAGGGTAAATTAATTAAATTGTTGGGACATGAGATTGATAAAGTTTTTTTCCAAATGATTACATGGAGATTTTATAATAATAAAGAGTTTATTTAAAAATAATTGATGTGACTTTATCCAATTTAGTAATGAAATCAATTCTACTGTTATAAAAATATGGAAGAAAATGTACATGGACTTGATTTGGATTTTTAATAAAAGGCCAGGTTGGTTCTTAAGAAAAAAACAAAACATCAGGATTTCCATCATAAGAGAGCATATAAGTAATAACAAAAAAGCAATTGTTCACATGTTTATATTTTGGGTTAGTGTATTTTTTTCATTAAAAAAATACCTCTATAGGAAAAATAAAAAATGCTACAATGATATAATACATGAATTCTCATAAAATTATAACGTAAGACAGGGAAGGGGCTTTTCCTTGATTTGTTAAAGCTATAATCACTTGGAAGAAACTTATAAGTATTATGCTGATTTAATCAATAGGATTGACTACATAGTATGATTCAGTCTCAAAACACTAGGTGTGGCCAGAACAGAGGTTGAAAATTACTAACTGCTCTGATACTCTGGCCCATCACTGTTGGGCGAATAAGCACCAACTAACAAAAGTAATGTAACTAGGAACCATTGGATGTTAGATGCATTATCAATATCCAGATTTTATATGTTTCTGTACTATTTTTAGTAGTGGTAAATATGTGTAGGTGAACTAGAAGACAAAAGAAAACATGTGATCGTGATCAACAGGGATAAAGGAGCACTGTCTTGGGATTCTCTGTACTCTGGCATATCTTCTTCTGTGATCAATTTAAGTAATATTATCTCATATATAGCAAAAAAAAGAGGTTATTGGAGTCCCCAGGCATGTACAAGGAATTCGTTTTTAGTTTATATCAACAACAACAAATTTTATCAAAGCATTCAAGCTTTCCAGTGACACCATCATACCTATAGGACAAAGTCCTGGAATATACAATATTTTTTAAAAGGGGCCTGATTATCATTATGTTCTTTGAGGCATAGCCAGCAAATGACATTTATAAAAGAATCATGCCTTCCTAAAACCCCCCCAAATCGCAAAATGCTTTCATAGACTTTATGGACTAGGAAACAACCAAGCGAAACAGATAACAGTATCCCGGGTTTTTCGAAGGGGAGACAAAGGTTCAAATACACTGTAAATTATACATTATTTAACTTTACAGTAGAGCTTTCAACCAAAGTATTTTGTTTCTAAATTAAAATATGTAAATGTTTTCTTCAATTTTCACTATAAAAGTAAAAATCTGTGACTCCTACAAAACTTTCTGATGATACTAACATATCTGAGGAATAGGCCCAGTAAATTCATTTATTTGTTACGAAATTTATTAGGGATTTATTTGGAAAACAAATAGCTTCAGATGTGATAATAAAACAATTATCTAGAATATACAAAATTTTCCCTTAGAGTATAAAAATATCTAGCTCACAAATCTAATGCAAGATAGACATCTTAAAGACCAAACGTCTGTGTCTATCATCAAAGTCTTTAACTTTGCAAGGAGATGTGATCTACTATAATTGTATCCCTCTCTGTACAACTGTACACTACAAATACATCGTTGCTTTGGTTGAAAGATAAAGATTCAGTTGCTAGAAAAAACTTCCAGACTTGTTAAAAATGGTTCATTTTAATTGACGATATCTTTACTTCTTCTTTGCTGTAGGCCATATGTTACAACAGAAAGAATTTTTATTTGAGACAAAAAGATCTGGAATTGACTTTCTACTCATGCATCTACCATCTGTATGATATTAATCAAGCCACTGTGATGGACTTCTCTATGGTCAATCAGCGATATCATAGACCTCCTTCATCGCTGCCCTTTGCCAGATTCCTCTGAGCTCTGCCTGCCTGCCAAGATCTCTCATCTTCTTTGCTTGATCCATCACCAATTTTCTCCTCTGAACATGTGCTTGTGTATAATCCTGAGTTATGGACATTCCCAACCAGACTGATACCAACTAATTTTCAAGTGACCTTGCTGCAGGGATAGAAAATCTAGACCCTGGTCATCAGTCTGAGTACCTTGACCATTATTCTGCCAATTCTTTCTGCCTGACTTGAACATTATTCCTCTTCTAGGTCCTCATTCTGACTCTTCTTGTTCCCTCTTTCCCTCAGTGAACATGGAGTACAGACAGACTCATGTTTCATCAGGGCTCTTGGCTCTCGGTCTTGGCATCTCCTGTGCTGTTCTGTTATATCATGATCAGGCAATGGCTCAAAAATCACACTTCAGAACCCTTATCTATTTTTGATAAGGAGATCTTCTACAGATTCAATCCTTTCTCTTTGAAATTTTCGAATTTCTGTTCAAAGAAAATAACTTTACAGCCTTCTCATTGAACAAAATATAGATTTCAAGAATATATAAATGAGTTTGCTTTAATATCTACACTATTAATCTCTCTCACACAAATGTTCTGAATATTCTGTTTGTCCTCTTAGGTATATTTTCCACAATCCTCCACGTTATGCCTTGCCCCAGAAGACTGAATTCATCATCAGGCTACCTGGCTCTCTAGCTTTCATTTTGGCTTGAGCAATGGAAGGCTGTACTGGCAGGAAACCAGTGTGAGATGGTAGAGAGAGGCTGAGCTATTTGTGCCCCAATCCCCACAATGCAGAGGGTAGACAGAGGCTGCATCCTCTAGTTGGGAAGCCCCTTTCTTACAACAGCAGCTCTAAGTAGGTCATGTAAACCTCTCTGTCTCCTTTCCCCGCCTCACTGTTACCAGCCCGTTCCCCTCTTCCTTAGTCCTACCTATACACACACATTAATAAATAGCAGAATCATAAAATCCTTCTTACTCCTTTTGTATGTCACCTGCTTTTAATAGAATCTCGACTGATACAGTTTCCCCACACCAAGTTTAACAGAGTTGTATCTGCTGCAAGTGCTTAGCTCCCTTTTTAGAAATCATTGGTCCCTGAACGTAAAGGGAAGAAGGAACTGGCAGAAATAGTTTACAATCCTTCCATCAGGATTTTAAAATGTAGTTTCTCAGTCATACTCTATAGATATATAAAGATATATAAAGCAGTCAAATTTAATAGAACATTTTATATACTTTAATAATGTTTAAGGTTTAATTCTATAAAGGAATATTTGAGGTGAAAAAAAGAAATTAGTGATATTTATCCTTTCTTATTCAGTTTATTTCATACTCAGATTTTTTTAAAATCTTTTTCAAGTCTGGAAAATTCCCTGCTTAAAAATCAGGTCTATAATTATGATCTTGAGAGTCTAATGATTTTAGTTTTCCCTTTCCCTCTAGCCCCTTTTGAAGCTGCATCATTAAATGATCATTTGCACATTTTTTTTTCCTTATACAACTGATGAATAGTACAAGGAAATTCTGAATAATCAGCCAAGCAGTCATGTTAGGTTTTCAGAGAAGACATTCTGGCTTTTGCTTAGGTAATTGCAAAAGAGGACAATTTTTTTTTTCCCCCTGGATACTTCAGTGATCATCTAACGAATTGTTCCTACTATCCAGTACCACATTTCAGCTTCAGATGTATTTCTGTTCCGCTTTATCATATAACTTGTAAGATCAGTAGCATTTGCTTTAGTAATTATATATCAGCAAACATTCTGAGCTTTCTCAAAAGGTATTCTGATAGACTTCTAAGCCATGATAATTCAAGATATTGCTGGATGACTGTTGTATCAGAGGCAATGGCATTTCTCTACCACTAGTTTTCTCTTGTGAGTGTATCACTAGCCCACATTTTTCAGGTTCTTATGCTCAGTTCAGTTCAGTCACTCAGTCATGTCCAACTCTTTGCGACCCCATGAATCACAGCACGCCAGGTCTCCCTGTCTATCACCAACTCCCGGAGTTCACTCAGACTCACGTCCGTTGAGTCAGTGATGAGATCCAGCCATCTCATCCTCTGTCATCCCCTTCTCCTCCTGCCCCCAATCCCTCCCAGCAGCAGAGTCTTTTCCAATGAGTCAACTCTTCACATGAGGTGGCCAAAGTTCTGGAGTTTCAGCGTTAGCATCATTCCTTCCAAAGAAATCCCAGGGCTGATCTCCTTCTGAATGGACTGGTTGGATCTCCTTGCAGTCCAAGGGACTCTCAAGAGTCTTCTCCAACACCACAGTTCAAAAGCACCAATTCTTCAGCGCTCAGCCTTCTTCACAGTCCAACTCTCACATCCATACATGACCACTGGAAAAACCATAGCCTTGACTAGACGGACTTTTGTTGGCAAAGTAATATCTGTGCTTTTGAATATGCTATCTAGGTTGGTCATAACTTTCCTTCCAAGGAGTAAGCGTCTTTTAATTTCATGGCTGCAGTCACCATCTTCAGTGATTTTGGAGCCCAGAAAAATAAAGTCTGACACTGTTTCCACTGTTTCCCCATCTATTTCCCATGAAGTGATGGGACCGGATGCCATGATCTTCGTTTTCTGAATGTTGAGCTTTAAGCCAACTTTTTCACTCTCCACTTTCACTTTGATCAAGAGGCTTTTTAGTTCCTCTTCACTTTCTGCCATAAGGGTGGTTTCATCTGCATATCTGAGCTCAGTTACAGTAATTTGACAAGATTCTAGCTCACTCTGAGAAAAAAAAAATGATGGGTGCCATTCTTAAACCTGCTCTAAGAAAAACTCAAACCATAAAGTCATCACATTTTTTCCTTCTTTTGGCTGAATAATATGGAGATAACAAACAAGAGTGACCATGAAAATCATGTGTCATAGAAAATAGACACATATCAGTACAGGTTGCTGAACTGCGTGGAACAGCATCCCTGCCTGCCTGCCTACCTTTTAGAATTTACCTTTTATTGTAACTGAGCAAGAAATACACTTCTCTTTTGTTTGAGCCAATATACATTTTAGGTGTAATTTTTTTTACAAAGAATGACTTACCCAACACTAACAATGTGACCAAATAATTCTTTCTCAGGATGATTGAAAATAGTTTTATTTGTCTAGTGAATTTTTTGGATACTATATTTTCCTCTAGATGCTACCAGTGTCTTTCCTTTTACATGGAAGCTTTCAAAAAATGTTTCAAAAAACACATTTAAAAACCACTTGAGAGCACAATTAGATTCATCCATTCTAGTTGATTCTTAGCCTGAACAAAAACAGATATATTCTGTGACTCAGATCTTGTAAACTGGATTGATATTAATCAAATAATTGCAGGAAAAAATATTTACAAATATAACTATTTTGAAGGAAAGAGTAATATGAAACACCTGGCTTGGTATGGTAGCAGGACAATCTTTGATAAAGTAAATGAAATCAGTACAAGGAGAGGATTACATCAGGTAAACAAAAGCAGAGATTGCATCCCAAACAGTAGAAATAGTATGTGCACAGAATATGTGGATGGAGGGAGGAAACAGCACAATGTCTTGGTAAAAAGCCACTGTACCTGGAGCACACAGCCAGCTATGGGGTTTGAGATAAGCCCAGAGAAATTGATGACAGCCAGAGTATGCAAGACTTCATTGGTCATACTCTTCTTTCCCATTCACTTTGTAAGTCACTGTGACCTGGCTTCCACATATTTGGAAAAATGACTTTGTCACTGTACCTATCAGTTATCACCACTGATTTCCATTATTACCACTGATTTCCATTATTACCAAACACTCCCTCTATTATTGAACACTGCTTCCTCTTCTGTTGGAAACATCAGTGCCCCACTCTCTTCATTCATCTCTAAAATTATGGCAGATTGTAATTTCCAGACCTTGCCTCAACAATAGTGCCAGTCCATGCTGTTCTAGAACCCTGCCACTACCATACCAAGCAGTGAGCCTATTTCTTCTTTACTTGAAATTAGGTGAGTTGTTTGGCTATCTCAACATGCAGAATGTAGAAAAGGAATGATACTTCACTTCCAAGGTTAGTCCATAGAAAGCAGACAATTTCCATCTGGTTCTCTCTCTTGAGATGATCACCTTGCATCCAGCCATTATGTTGTTAGGAAGCCAAGTTCACATGAAGAAACCACATTTAGGTATTCTAGCCAAAACTGAAGCTACAATTTCAGCCAGCAGTCATCACCAACCACCAGATATGAGTGAGCAAGCCTATAGATGATTCCAGCCTTTAGATTTCATGTTGCTGTAGTTGATGAGTGAAACAAAGACAAGCTGTCCTTGCTGAGCCCTGTCCAAATTTTCAATTTATGAGCTAAAGAAAAGTAGTCATTGCTTTATTTTTACAATCTTTGGAGAAGTTTGCCACACAACAATAGGTAATCAGAGCATATATTTTGATTCCTTCCATTTTTCTTTATTAAGTCCTTTTCTTTAGTGTAATAGTTTAATAAACCATGTTCTGCAAATTAGCCTTCCTTGGTCCAAATCATCACTCTATCACATTCTACCTATGCAAGAGTACAAATTACTATACCTCATTTTAGTCATCTGCAAAGTTTGTAAAACCATGGCAAATATCCCATGGTGTTATAGCAGGAATTAAATAATATAAATCATGTAGAGCATTTATTATAGTACCTGGCACATAATAAGTGCTCAATTAAAGTGTTATTTTTACTTCAACTCTGAAACTTTGCAGTTTCCCAGCATTTTAGCCTTAATTCTACTATCTTATTTGATGTGTTCTTCCCAAATTCTTAACTATTCCCACTGCTTCCATTATCAAAGTGACATTTTCCTTTTTTGGACTTAAGTAGGTTTTCAGGGCACATTAGAACCAATTGCATTTTATAATTTTTCAAAGTTGTCTAGTATGGTACAATATTTACTCTCCTTCTTCAGTATATGTTATTAATATAGAATTAAGAAAAAGAACCAGGATGTGCTGAGAATTTAAAATAAAAAGTATGAGTCACCTTACAGCTAGATGGCTTCTTAGAACCCAAGAAACTGGAAGTAAGGGAGAATAACACTGTTTGCTTAGGGAAAAAAATCTTGTTTCAAGCAAAGCAAATCTTGGAGAAGTATAAAGACAAAAATATAATTACCTCTATTTGGAATGGTTAAAAAAGTCTTTTTTTTTAAATTTTATTTTATTTTTAAACTTAAAATATTGTATTACTTTTGCCAAATATCGAAATGAATTCACCACAGGTATACATGTGTTCCCCAACCTGAACCCTCCTCCCTCCTCCCTCCCCATACCCTCCCTCTGGGTCGTCCCAGTGCACCAGCCCCAAGCATCCAGTATCGTGTATCGAACCTGGACTGGCAACTCGTTTCATACATGATATTATACATGTTTCAATGCCATTCTCCCAAATATTCCCACCCTCTCCCTCTCCCACAGAGTCCATAAGACTGATCTATACATCAGTGTCTCTTTTGCTGTCTCATACACAGGGTTATTGTTACCATCTTTCTAAATTCCATATATGTGCGTTAGTATATTGTATTGGTGTTTTTCTTTCTGGCTTACTTCACTCTGTGTAATAGGTTCCAGTTTCATTTTAAGTTCTGCTTGTTTTGAAATTTTCATTGATTGTGGTATTTGCTTCTGGTTTTACCCACTAAACACCTTGTATATTTATCTGAAAATAAACATTTCTCATTAATAATTTGAAATTATGTTTTAAAACCAACACAATTGTAAATCAATTATTCTCCAATTAAAAATAAGTTAATAAAAAATAAAAGTAAATGTTTTTTTTTTTAAATGCATCCTTTAAATCAGTGTTCTTAGCAGAAGTAACATACTAGTGACAATCAGTGACCTGAAAGGGTTGGCATGCCGAAAGTGATTATTAATAGCAAAGTGAATCTTCCAGAAGAGTAATCCAATAAGAATTATTTCTAACATTTCCCATCCTTCACCTTGTCAAATGTGTTTTGTGCATATCTTTCTGGTTCAAGGCTAATAATGGGTAGCATATAACACTCACTACATGTCAGAAAGTGTTCTAAGCTATATAGCAGATTTAACTGCCATGAATTTCAAAACAACACATTGGTACCATTATCATCTCCATTTTTTAGATAAATCAGGAAGGTTTAAGCCTACCTAAATTCTTGGCAGCTACCTAAGTAAGTACTTGTTCGGGTGGGGATTTGAACAACCATTGTCTACCTCCAGAACCCTACTGGTAGTCACTGTACAATTTATTGAACCACTGAGGTCTATAGTATACGGTCCAATCTCTACAGCACAGCCATCAAAATCTTCCCTGATATGTTCCCAGTTCTTGCCCACCTATCGCTCCCTCCGCTTATCTGTATACCAACTAGCTCCAACTAAACTAGAAGAGTGACCATTACTCAAGAACACTTTGCATTTTTCTATCCCATTGTCTCTTTAAAAACTCCTACATTTGGTATGCTTTTCTTCTTCCTGTGTCAAATTCCTGACAATTATCATCAGTTCAGTTAAGTCTCCTCCATGGAGACTGACTTGAGGTAGCCTTATTTGTGACACAGAAACAAGTCCTATCTTTTCCTTTCCTCAGGAAATATTCTTCTTACCTCTCATGTATTCATTTAACATGTTATATCCTACACACGCTAGTAAAGTAATGCTCAAAATTCTCCAAGCCAGGCTTCAGCAATATGTGAACCGTGAACTTCCTGATGTTCAAGCTGGTTTTAGAAAAGGCAGAGGAACCAGAGATCAAATTGCCAACATCCGCTGGATCATGGAAAAAGCAAGAGAGTTCCAGAAAAACATCTATTTCTGCTTTATTGACTATGCCAAAGCCTTTGACTGTGTGGATCACAATAAACTGTGGAAAATTCTTCAAGAGATGGGAATACCAGACCACCTAATCTGCCTCTTTAGAAATTTGTATGCAGGTCAGGAAGCAACAGTTAGAACTGGACATGGAACAACAGACTGATTCCAAATAGGAAAAGGAGTTCGTCAAGGCTGTATATTGTCATCCTGTTTATTTAACTTATATGCAGAGTACATCATGAGAAATGCTGGACTGGAAGAAACACAAGCTGGAATCAAGATTGCCAGGAGAAATATCAATAACCTCAGATATGCAGATGACACCACCCTTATGGCAGAAAGTGAAGAGGAACTAAAAAGCCTCTTGATGAAAGTGAAAGTGGAGAGTGAAAAAGTTGGCTTAAAGCTCAACATTCAGAAAACGAAGATCATGGCATCCGGTCCCATCACTTCATGGGAAATAGATGGGGAAACAGTGGAAACAGTGTCAGACTTTATTTTTCTGGGCTCCAAAATCACTGCAGATGGTGACTGCAGCCATGAAATTAAAAGACACTTACTCCTTGGAAGGAAAGTTATGACCAACCTAGATGGCATATTCAAAAGCAGAGACATTACTTTGCCAACAAAGATTCTTCTAGTCAAGGCTATGGTTTTTCCTTTGGTCATGCACAGATGTGAGAGTTGGACTGTGAAGAAGGCTGAGCGCCGAAGAATTGGTGCTTTTGAACTGTGGTGTTGGAGAAGACTCTTGAGAGTCCCTTGGACTGCAAGGAGATCCAACCAGTCCATTCTGAAGGAGATCAGCCCTGGATTTCTTTGGAAGGAATGATGCTAAAGCTGAAACTCCAGTACTTTGGCCACCTCATGTGAAGAGTTGACTCATTGGAAAAGACCCTGATGCTGGGAGGGATTGAGGGCAGGAGGAGAAGGGGACGACAGAGGATGAGATGGCTGGATGGCATCACTGGCTCGATGGAAGTGAGTTTGAGTGAACTCCGGGAGTTGGTGATGGACAGGGAGGCCTGGCATGCTGCGCTTCATGGGGTCGCAAAGAGTCAGACTCGACTGAGCGACTGATCTGATCTGATCTGATCCTAAACATTCTGAGAGTAGAAGCTTTTGTACCTTCTTTATTCCCCCCAAATTACTGGCATAAAGCCTTGAATAAAATCAGTTTTCCAAAACTGGTTTGATTTGATTTAGGTTCATCATTCCATGTCACTCTGCAACATAGCTAGCATTCTAAGAAATTGTGAAGAATCACTGTTCGTAAAAACCTGATGAATAATCTTTTCTGTTAACATGGTTTGGTGTTCTGGCATCTAGTATATATGTAAGATATGTGAAATACCCAGACTCTACAATTATTTTTATTTTATGATATAATATGAATGACAAAACATTTCCAGTTATTCAAATATATCATCAAAGATGACTGAAAGGTCAAGTTGACATATTCAAGAAGCTGAAGATTACTATGTTATTTGATTAATTTAAAGCACTCTTGACATTCAGCCATGGTAATCCAATCAAAACAAGATTATGTGCTTTGTGCCTTGGGATGATTCAGTTATTTTTCTCCATTCTTCATAATTAACAACATGCAAGCAAGTGTATTTTTTTTCAAAATAGAGATGTCACAATATGTTTCAAAAAATAACACAATATATGTTCATCTTCTTCATGATGTATTTGTATTTTATGTACTCTATACTGCAGACTAATTCATCTCTGTATTAAATGTTTCAAAACAACAATGATATTTTCCTACCTTCATATTTGAATTCTCCTAACAACATTTATTCTATAGAGGTATAAAATTTCCCTTAGTGGTCATAAGTCTTATATATATATTTTTTTTTCTTTTTTGGTGTGTGGGGAATTTAACCAGATCATCCTGTTTAATCTTTCCAATGTATGCAATTCTCTCTCTCTCTCCTGCTATCTCAAAATTAATGAACTTTCACAACTTAAATGTTCATCTATAACATAAACGTTCATCCATCTTAACTATTTTTTTTAGTTTGTTTAATACGTAGTAGGCAAGAAAGTACCTAATCAAAAGGTACCAAAAACGTCTCCTGCTGTATTGATACAAAGCCACTGGAGTAACACAGAAACCAATTGCCGTGGTTGGTTGTAAAGCAACCAGAGAAACATTCCCAAGGGCAAAATAATATTGTGGCTCAACCCTCTACGAGTGGGAGTGTTTGATTATGTACACTCTCAGGGAGTTTATAAACCAGGTAGAACAATCAGGGAGTGCTTAAGTTTAAGCACCACTACAAGGAGGATATTGACTAAATGAATTTTCTCTACAATAGAATTACCCTGCTGTGTATAACCACGGATTTCAATCACTTTGATGTATTAGCCAATCAGTTCAAGCAAGTTTAGTTTTCTTAATGGAGCTTAATCAGACTTTTACAGAAAATATTTTTATGTAAAATAATTCACCAACATAATGATTTGTTTTTCTCTTTCCTGGCATGTGTTAGAAATCTGGTCTCTTTAGCCAGACTTCTGTACACTGAGACACTAAGATTTAATACCTTTGGCTTTGTAAGATGCACGAAGGGAAGCCTGTCAGAACATAATTGCATAACTGCCAAAAGAGAGTCAGCACATACATTTCACAGAGCAGAATATCCCCAGCAAGGCTCCAGACTTGTAACCTTTTCTTAAAATCCCATTTTCTTTTTAAAGCTTCTTCCCACTTTGGTTCTCATCTAAGCCATCCATTGTGGCTCTTATCCTGTTTTACCATACCTTTGTTCTTATCTGGATAACTGCATCTGACTGTGCCTATTCTCACAAAGCTGCCCTTGACATTTTAAGGGGCTATATACTTCTCCTGAGTTTTTACCTCTTTTGACCGCAGACCCAATTGCTGCTGTTGTGGTATGAAATTACCTCTAAAATCTTTGTTTAAATAAGGATGAAGCTCATAGTCAAGCTCATAGTCAAGTTCAACTTACAATGTTTTGATTTATCTTCCTAGAAAGATGTTTAACGCAATTATAATAGCTGATGGAAATATGTCATTTTGCCTGAAAGTTAAACAACAGACTCAGGCTTGTATTAACCAATCAAGGTAAAAGGATGACCACTTTGGTCTGGATGTGTAATTCCTATGATGTACATGTGTAGACATGCACACACACGGAAGTTAACAGTGAAGACTGTACATCCATAAATTAACTATATTTCTTTCTTTACAGATTATCAACAAAATGATGTTGGACTCTATCAGGGGATCAATTTAGGACAAGCATTAAAATAAGCAGTACTTCGAAAATATACCTTAAGTGCGGTTTAGAGGCATCCATGTGAATTCCTGGCATCTGGTCCCATCACTTTAGATGGAGAAACAATGGAAACAGTGGCAGACTTTATTTTCTTGAGCTCCAAAATCACTGCAGATGGTGACTGCAGCTATGAAATTAAAAGATGCTTGCTCCTTGGAAGAAAAGCTATGACCAATGTAGACAGCATATTAAAAAGCAGAGACATTTCTTTGCCAACAAAGGCCCATCTAGTCAAAGCTATAGTTTTCCCAGTAGTCATGTATGGATGTGAGGGTTGGACTATAAAGAAAGCTGAGCACTGAAGAATTGATGCATTTGAACTGTGGTATTAGAGAAAACTCTTGAGAGTCCCTTGGACTGCAAGGAGATCCAACCAGTCCATTCTGAAGGAAATCAGTCCTGAATGTTGATTGGAAGGACTACTGCTAAAACTGAAACTCCAATACTCTGGCAACCTGATGCAAAGAACTGACTCATTGGAAAAGACCCTGATGCTGGGAAAGATCAAAGGCAAGAGGAGAAGGGGACAACAGAGGATGATATGATTGGATGGCATCACTGACTTGATGGACATGAGTTTTAGCAAGCTCCAGGAGTTGGTGATGGACAGGGAAGACTGGTGTGCTCTAGTCCATGGGGTCACAAAGAGTTGGACATGACTGAGCAACTGAACTGAACTAATGTGACTTCCTGATTAACTTAAGTGCTGCTCCTATTCAATATAAATATGCTTGTGGCTATGTACATTTCATACATCATTTGCACTATTCAATAACGTCTGAAGAATATTAATCAGGCTAAAATAAGAGATGGAAAGCTAAAGAAATTCAATATAAACATGTAGCAGGGTGAACTTTCTGACCTCTCTTTGTAGAACAGAGTTAAATCTATTACACAGAATTAGGCAACAAATACACAGAAAGGATTTGCCACAGGGTTATCAGATTTCATAATAATCAGCAACAGTGATGCAACCTTCCTGTGAATTTGAGAACTATGGAGTTTAAATTAAAATGAAATGCCCTAGATTAGGCATGAGATAAAGTTACCCATTATATTATTAATTTTAGTTAGATTCTTTGCAGCTTATGTTCTTTGATCTGAGCTAAGCAATTAAGCCTATTTTACTTTCTAATTGGATTATAGTGTATGTCTTGCTAAATCCAAAGATAAGTGAATGTATAGGCCCTATATACGTATACTGCTTTGGGATGAGTATCCTGCTTATGAAAATGTGCATGCATGTAAGAACACATTCAAAATTTTATTTGACAATAGCAGTCATGGTGATATTTCCAGAGATATTGTAAACCATAATTTTTTCCATTTATGAAATGTGTCCTGTTGAGTTCCTAGTATTTAAAGCAGAGGATTTTGAAATACAGAAGAAGACATTTCCTAGTGGGAAGAATCTGAAGGACGCCAGTATATAAGGAGGGATCCAGGAGTCCAGAAGAAAAAATATAGACCACTCAAAAAGGGAGATGTCTCTATGTCTTTAAGCCAGACATATGATTTGATGGTGTAGCTTTATCTTGAACCAACTTTCAGGCTGTTGAAAACTTTCAATTATGTTAAAGATGACTTTTGAGATTAAAAATAATGATAACTACAACATTTGACTGAGCAGTGACTATATTCCAGACATGGTAATAAGCATTTTACATAAATCATCTCATTTAACCTAGCATCAACCCACTGGAGTAAATTTTTTGTCAAGTCCACTTTCCAGAAAACATGAAGGAAACTGAAAATGTCAAGACTAGAGGCTTAATTTGACTTGATGCCACTGCTTTGTGTCAGAAGAGTGCCTTGAACCCAAGTCTGTATGACTCCAAAGCTTATACATGTTTCAACCACTGCCTTTCTCTATAGCAATTCTAATTCAATCAAGAGTTTTAAGAACCTCTCTCAGACTCCATTTTCCACTTGTAAAATGGAGCCTGAAATGCCTACAACTCTTAGTGATATTGTATAAACTAAATCATTCCTATTTTTAAACATAATTAGTGTGATATCATCAGGGAACACAATAGACTAGTCAATACATTTCTTCTTTTCTAGATTTTGTTTTTTCTGGCCCTGCCACATGGGATGGAGGCTATTAGTTCCCCAACCAGTGATGGAATCTGTACCCCCTGCATTGAGAATGTGGAGTTTTAACCCTAGACCACCAGGGAAGTCCCTATTTCTTTTTTGAAACCCCAGCTACCAGCTACATGTAGGAATCATCTAGTGCTTGAATACAACAGCATTTATTTAACACACTCACTTCTGAACTGGTCTTCTTGCTTCCCCTCCTACTCTCTCTCCTACGGCTTATTTCCACCTATTAGAACGATGCAAATAAAATGTAAGTCATGCAGCACTTTGTCAACTGACAATGGTTTCCCATTTCACACAAAAGCTTCTTTCATAATTCGCCAGGTCACCATTATCTGACTGCACATCTGTGTCACTTGGTCTCATGTCTGTCCCCTGCTCACTGCACTAATTCCACCAGATAGATGCCTGCTATTTCCTCATACACTGGCAAACACTCAGCCCAGGGCCCTTGTGCTTATTATCCTTCCTTCTACCTGCATACATAAGTTTTGCTCCTTTTTTAAACATAAGTCTTAGCTCAAATGTGACCTTCTCTGAGATGCACCCCGACTGCTTGACCAAAGCATTATGAAATAGCACGAATACTCCACCAACACTACTCTCTTCACTGTTTACCCCTGAGTCTCGGTTTTTTTCATAACATGTATTGTATTACTCTCTATTTACTTATGTATCTATAATTTTTATAATTATCTTACTGAAACATAGATACCATGAGAGAAAAGGAAAAGAATGGCTTTTTTTTTTCTCACTGTAGCTTCTCCAGAGCAGAAAAGTGCCTGACACATTGCATTAATTCAATTTGAAAAATGATGAGTGAATGAATCAGCAGATATATATTGATGCTCATTACATTAAAGGTACTATGTTAGGTATTAGGAAATTAACATGGTATTACACACTTCATTTCCAAAGATCTTTTTCAATCTTCTCATATGACACAAACTCTTACATAACACTGAGCTATTACACTTGAGAAGAAGGACATGTTCCTACTGGGGAGGCTCCAAGAACAGAAATGCTGGAGTAAATTATCTGATTATGTCTAACACCTGCATTTCTCGAAATGTGCCTAGAGCCAGGCACATTTATAAATCTACTCTAGGTTAATCCCATTTTATATTTTAAGGGTAACCCTCTTTGTATATAATGTGACTTACACTAGTAAATTTAAAGCTGACTCATATCTTGCCTGATTTTCCAGAGTCTGAATAACGTACAGGAACAGAGTTCAACTTCTCCCCTACACTACCTTTTGGTATTTCTACTCCTCTCTCTCACTCGCTCTCTCTCTGCTAACTGCTCCTATTGCCTGCTGGATATATCCTAGTCTTTGCTGTTGGAACTTCTACCCTTTGCTTAACCATATGATGTAGTATCTAATCTCCCCTCTGACCTCTCATTCCACCGTTTTCATTATGATATCACTCTAAGGTCACAATTTTGAAGAATGTTTTAATTTAACAAACACACATCATTGTGACCAAATCTACTGATCAAAGAAATAAATCACTATATTTAAAGTCAACAGCTACACATACTATCACTTAATATCTACTGGTACTTATTTTTATTACTCATTAGGTGTGCATATCCACCCAAAATGTATATGGACTATTTCATCATTTTTACATTGTTACAGTATGCTGTGGTAAGTTAACTGTATATAAGAAATGGGGTTTCAATGAAGCTATAAATAGAATAAAAGACTCTGTGTTGGAATAAGACATTCTTGTTCTAACAAGAATGGTAGAACAAGACATTCTACCGTGGCTCACTGTAAGAGTTTTCTATTAATTTTTAATGAGACAATAGTATATAAAAAGCACTTTGTAAATTTAAGTGATTTAATATATAAACTACAATTTATAGAACAATTCAAAGTATACATGATTTTTCAGATTTAAAATATTCTTATCACTTTGCCACATGACTCACTAAGTATGTGTTATAAATGAAAAGAATATTTTTCATCTGATACATAATAAAGATTTTACAAAGATGAATATGAAAATAACATATGACATACTGAGAAAACTGGATGAGATTGAACTATATTTTTAAATAATAAATTCTATTTCAATTAAAAATAAGAGGCTTGCTATATTATGAAGTAAAAATAATTTGTACTTTATAGAACACCTGTCTGTGTATTTACTTTATAATTGCATTTTTTAAAATGTTAATGTGAATAATATTTCTTTTGAGCTAGACAAGAACATTAAAAATTAATTAAAATGATATTCCCAGGGAAAATATTTAATGTGCTTAACATTTAACATATTATTGTAGGTGTTAATTATTAACACATTCCATCATATCTAAATGAATATCTGTGAGGGTCAAGTCAGGATGCCTATACCTTCAGACCAAAAAAATCATTATAGCATCTTGAGTTTGGTTAGCTATTTAAACTTCTCTACCTATTCAGCACTCTCATTTTCTATTACAAACATTCATTGTCTCAGGTTGGCTGTTTTTGAAATATTTTTCTAAGACCTATGGCCTTAGAGTTTATATTTATTTATTTATTGTTGTTTGCTGCTGCTGTTTAGTTGCTAAGTTGTGTCTTACTCTTTTGAGACTCCATGGACTGTAGCCTGCCAGACTCCTCTGTTCATGGGATTTTGCAGGCAAGAATACCGGAGTGGGTTGCCATTTTCTTCTTTAAGGAATCTTCACCACCAAGGGATTAAACCTGCATCTTCTTCACTGCAGGGGGATTCTTGACCACTGAGCCACTGGGGAAGCCCCATCTGTTTAGTAGTGGAAATGTTTTATTATATAAGACTTTGGGAGTGTGGGAAAAAAAAAAAAACTCTCCTTGCAAAGTATACTACCCTGGGCAACTTACATGAGTTTTACTTTCAATAACCCACATTATAGCTGTGAGGATGACATCATAAAAATACATAAAGCACCTGATACATATGTAATAGTCAATTTCTACTTTCTTTTCTCTTAATTTCCTATTATGAATAAAAGCCAACATTGCTCAATCCTTAACTAGTATAGCCATTACCTTTTCAAATTTGATTCTTACTAATTTACATGTCCTACTTTTATATTCAATGTATCCTTTAATCAAACATAATGTCTTAAACATGTTCTTCCTAATACATGGCCATTTCTTCTATTCATACAGTTTCCTATAATAAAATAATCTCCCGTAAACTTTAATTAATCTATCACAATTTTACCCAAATTTCACCATTCAAGCAACATGTACCACTGAAAGAATCTTCTATTTCCGTATCAGTATGAGCCCTTTTTCTATGCTTTAATAAAACTGTATTTTTATTTCTTTGCACATTTTTTTCATGGCAGGAGAAGTAGTTTATCTTGAAATCTTTCACAGTAGATACCTCAGTAATATTTTAAAAAAAAAGGTGTTTTGGGCAACTGTCTGTGAAATAAAACTACAAAACTGTTCTGCATTCCATCTAAAATTTGTAATACAAACAGATTCTCATAAAGCTCTAGAGTGTGAAGAATTTGAAAGCCAATATTCTTTTCTACTTAAATAAGAAAATACAGTGTTTTGGGGCTATTTTGTCATTTGTTAGAAAAATTCCAGTATAAAAATTCTAAGAACAAGGTTTTGCTAAACTCATTTTTTCAACTTCCTTATTTGATTGCTTTTTAAATTGAAAGAATTTCTTTCTACCTTCTCTATCCTGCTTTGAAAAATTCACACACACACACACACAAATGTACTTGCATGTCCTTGAAACTGCTCATAACTTGACTGATAAAAGTATTACTGTTGTCATTTTTGACAATTGAATTTAATTAAAATTATCATATTGTATTCTCTTCTTTAATTGCTATTCAAATTTTAGGTGCTACATGGAGAATAACTAAAAACTTGGGTTTTTTTTCAATGCAATCTTTTTCTAAGTCACTTCTCAAAAGTATATGTCAATAGGTTCTGTTTCTTTTTGCAATGAAGACAATTTCATATCTGAATTTCTCTCATTATAGTCACACATTTCTTACTACCATTTCTGTCGTTAACATGTTCGCTCTGACTTTGCTAGCAGGACTGATCTTGTTGATTTTCTATTGAACTGGGTAGACAATTAGCCCTGTATTATCTGCATAGATAGTTGGGCCTTCCTAAGTCATTTATCAATTCTTATTACCATGAATGTGGGAGTAATTGAAATTCTGTGTTACCATCACCTGCCATTGAATGTGACTTGAATTCTCTGTGATACCTTCCTGGCTCTTCTCATTATACAACTTCTGGTAATTTATGCACTCTGTGAACCTTCCAATTCAGTTGTGTGAGATATGAGATGTACAGATGTTCTGCAATACTGCCACAAAATATTTCATAGAAAATAAAGGAAGTTTAATATATGACAATCATATAATAATGTACTAGATGTGCTCTAATGTGGAATATGTGGGGTTACAGAGAAATTACAGAGAGAAGCTTCATGTTTATCTTTTCTTTAATAATAGAAAAATGCCTCTAGCTTAACTTATTACAATATGTCCCCATATGATATTGCATTTTCTTCCACATGATAGGTAATTTAGGACTGCCAAAGCCTTATGATTCAGTGAGAAATCAAAAACAGAAGTGTGTAACCCTAGCTCAGAAGAAATTTCCTTATATGCTAAGGAGTTATATCAGTAAGTACTCACTTCTCTCCTTTCAGTCACTCATGCAAAAGTCATCAAGCTTGGGCTTCTGGTGTCTTCTAAATGGTAGATTCTTAAATTCATTTGAGATTGTTAAAATTTTTTAATTCATGGAATTAAATTACTGTAGTTTATGTAAACGTCCATGAAAAACAGGGGAAAGTTACATCTATTCATTGATATCTTTTAGCTCAAGAGTGTCCTTTGCACTACTTGTCTGTTGATTTAGCATCTGAGTGAATGCAAAGTTACACCCTGCACGATCCACTGTTTACCCCAAGTTGCGTGTAAACTATAAGCATAGCCTACCCTAATTCCGTCAGGAAAAAATTTTTTTCCAAAATAAGTCTTTTTCTTGAGTTCATTTATTAAACTCTGTGACTAAATATTTCTAGAATCTCCTCTTTCTTTTCCAAATATTAACAATGACTTAGTCCAAGTACTTTCTCTCCTAGATGATTACTAACAATCCTTTTTTTCATTTGACACTGCTCCAGATAGATTTTTTGTTAAAGGAAATTCCAGTACTTTGATTTTCACATTTAATGTCCTGAAATGATTTCCCATTAACCACAAAAAAAGTATATGTACCATACATACCAGACCCTTCTTAATCAAAACAATCTTTCCTGTTCCCTTTCTTAATATTACTCACTTGGAAAGTAACTATAGTTCCCAATACTCAAGATGCTCACTCATATCTTTGCTTTTTTTTATACCTGAAATCTTCTTAAACTCTCCTCCCCATCAACATATGGTCAACTTTCTACTTAGAAATCAGATCCTGATAGAGTTACCTTATAACCCTACAATTCCACTTCTGGGCAGATATTCAGAGAAAATTCTAATTTGAAAAGATAGATGCGCCCCAATATTCATTATAGCACTATTTACAGTAGCCAAGACACAGACACAACTTAAATGTCCATCAATAGAAGAATGGATTAAAAAGATGTGGAATACAAATATGATGTTTTATATACACACACATACATAATGGAGCATTATTTAGCCATAAAAAGTAAAATAATGCCATTTGCAGCAACGTGGATAGATCTAGAGATTATCATATTAAGAGAAAGACAAATATATGATATCACTTACATGTGGAATCTATATTATACAAATGAACTTATTTACAAAACAAAAACAGACATGGAAAACAAACTGTGGTTACCTAAAGGAAGAGAGGGAGGAGGAAGTATAAATTAGAAGTTTGGGATTAGCAGATATGAATGACTATATACAAAATAGATATAAACTATAAGGTCCTACTGTGTAGCCCAGGAAACTATATTTAATATTCTGTAACAAACCATACTGGAAAAGAATATATATATTTATATACATATAACTTTGCTGTACACTAGAAATAAATACATTGTAAATCAACTATACTTTAATTAAAACAGGTCCTATGATTCTGCAATGCCTTAGATAGCTCAATTAATTCTCACTATACTAAAATTATTCATCCTATTATTACTGTACTATATATTGTTTAATGTTTTAAACATGCTTTTTAAAAACAGGTGATCTAAGCCATCTTTGCATCTCAAGTCTTGCAAAATATCATACTCATGACATGGGCATTGCATTTTTATTGGAACTTAACTTGATTTAATTTAGCATATTTTTTATCATTCATTTCTTGTTGAATATTTTACTCTATGACTATATGATGTATATAAAAGGGTATAGTACTTCTATACAATGTGGATTAGAAATTCAACCATGTATACAAATGGTGACATCTAATTTGCACAAATGTATTCATTTCTCCTTCTTTATTGAAAAACCCACAGTTCCAAGAGTTGCTCTTACTCAGAAAATGTTGCTTACACACTAGAATCTTTATCAGCAAAATTTCTCCAAACCTCATCTCATTTTTACCCTTCACAGCTGTTCTTCTGCATCCCTTGTTGAAACTTTTTTTGTCAAAGATCCTTGCAATTTCCTACTACTGAACTCCTGCTTTTATCCTTTGTTATTGCTAGACATTTAATTAGGCAAAATAATCTCTAAATGTATTGTTACATTCCTGGAAAAAGATCATTTTGAGTTCTAAAGAAGTGACTTACATACAGACTTGTAATATAAAAGAATGTGTTTTTTAATTAAAACAGTGAGGATCAGAAACTTTAATGCAAATAGAAATACACTCATAAAACATGAGATGCTGAAGATTTCCTAAAGACCATATGTTTCCACCTATTAAGTTTTAAAATGAGGAAAAAACAACTAAGACAGAGGTTAGTTAAAATGCTTGTCTCAAATCACACGTACAGTTAGCAAAGTATCCAGAAAGAAAGCTCTACTTTCACAGAATCCCATCTTAAGGCAACACCCAGTATTGCAAAGCCTTTCTGAGGGACAAAAAAAACGGCTACCAGGATGCCTGGTCACAGATCTGATCTGCTACAAGAGAATGGAATATCTAGACATTTTTGGCTCCTACCTGAAATATGGAAAAAGTGTCTTTGTCCCAATTTCTTACATCTGGAGTATGCCTTGGAAGTTGAGGTCAAGTTTGCTTTTAGTTGTTCTGAGAAAGTGTCTATTTGTATCTGTTCTTGTACAGCCCTTGAATATTGAGGAAACTAGATATTATCTTTCTGAGAATAAGTGTAGCTTGAAAAATGCAAAGCATGGTGTTGACTTACCCTGATGCAAACTTGCTTCATGTGAATTGTGCAACTGCTCCTGGCAACTATCTGTAGCTGAATTTATATGCTCTGTTAACCATCCAATCAACAAGTCAGCTACTGGTATCCCTGCCATCAGAAAACTATATTTCCCTCTCCTTGCATTTAGTAAGTGCTTTAAATCCTGACATTTATTCAAGCTTACTCAGGCCAAGTTTTTTATTTCCTCTTAGTGCTGTGCTGATTATTCACCCATGTAACTACACTGGGAATTAGCATCAAAATGGAGATATGAGGACCAACCATAAAAAAGATGTTATGAATTCTCAAATCTTCAGATCTGAAAGTTTCTGCTTTAAGAGTCTAGAGCATAAATGTCAGGGAAAAACACTAATATTTGGATTTATGAAGACAACTCTGATGCCATCCAGTGGACAGTTAAGGAAATATCTCAAGTTTTCCTTTTACTGCTGCTGCTAAGTCACGTCAGTCGTGTCCGACTCTATGTGATCCCATAGACAGCAGTCCACCAGGCTCCCGTCCCTGGGATTCTCCAGGCAAGAACACTGGAGCGGGTTGCCATTTCCTTCTCCAATGCATGAAAATTAAAAGTGAAAAGTGAAAGTGAAAAGTGAAAGTGAAGTCGCTCAGTCGTGTCTGACTCTTCGCAACCCCATGGACTGCAGCCTACCAGACTCCTCCACCCATGGGATTTTCCAGGCAAGAGTACTGGAGTGGGGTCGCCAGTGCCTTCTCATAGGCCAGCTGTATTTAATGGCATGGAGAGCAAAAAGACAGGCTTCCCTGTCCATCACCAGCTCCTGGAGCTTGCTCAAACTCATATCCATCAGTTAGTAATGCAATCCAATCACCTTATCCTCTGCGTCCCCTTCTCCTCCTGCCTTCAGTCTTTCCCAGCATCAGGGTCTTTTCAAATATGTCAGTTCTTCACATCAGGTGGCCAGAGTACTGGAGTTTCAGCTTCAGCATCATTCCTTCCAATGAACAATCAGGACTGACTTCCTTTAGGATCGACTGGTTTCACCTTGCAGTCTAAGGGACTCTCAAGGGTTTTCTCCCACACCACACTTCAAAAGCATCAATTCTTTAGTGCTCAGCTTTCTTTATAGTCCAACTCTCATATCCATACACAGCTACTGGAAAAACCATAACTTTGACTAGATGGACATTTGTTGGCAAAGTAATGTCTCTGCTTTTTAATATGCTGTCTAGGTTGGTCATAGATTTCTTTCAAGGAGCAAGTGTCTTCTAATTTCATGGCTGTAGTTACCATCTGCAGTGATTTTGGAGATACGGGCTTCCCTGATAGCTCAGTTGGTAAAGAATCTGCATGCAGTGTAGCAGACCCCCGTTTGATTCCTGGGTCAGGAAGAACCTCTGGAGAAGGGATAGGCTACCTACTTCAGTATTCTTGGGCTTCCCTTGTGGCTCAGCTGGTAAAGAATCCGCCTGAAATGTATGACTCTTGAGTTTGATCCCTGGGTTCAGAAGATACCCTGGAGAAGGGAATGGCTACCCACTCCAGTATTCTGGCCTGGAGAATTCCAAGGGGTTGCAAAGAATTGGACACGACTTAGCAAATATCGTTTTCACTTTCAGATCAAAAAGAGGATGGCATATAAAAAATTTTAAGTGCATCTTCTCTGACACAACATGTAGTCAAAATAATATATATTTCATATAATAATCATTATTATGGTAACACACACACACACACAAAGAGAGAGTACATAGATAAAAGAATAAAGCCCAAATGGTAACAGTGATTATAGAATAATATTAATGATTTTTTATAATTGAGGGGAAAATCATTTCTAATTTGCACAAAAGTTTTAACACAAGAAGCAATTCAAAAACATAATGTATTTTATTTTTTATATTTTGAGATAGGAAGACAAATTCGGTATGTAATATTTCACAGACTTCTCTAGTTAAGTAACACATATTCAGAAAGAAAGATTTCCTATAGAATATGAGTACAAGAGGCTGGACAGATACTTCTGTGCTATAAATTGTTAAAGGAGTTATTGTCATCTTATTTAATTATCTGGCAAACCTTTACTAGGATCCAACAGCATGCTCAATACTAGCAACCAGGCAATGGAAGATGCTCCCTGCCTTTCAGAGCATCACCATGTAGTAAACAGATATGGAGAGTAATGGTAAGTGACTCTGTGGAGCTCTGTACTGGATGCTGAGGCACTACAGGTAGGACATCCAACTCATAAAATGGAGGAGCCAAGGTAGCAATTCAAATGGTCCAAAAGATGTAATTCCTCATCTGAGCTGAATGTTCAAGATGTAACTATAGATTTAGCCATTAAAACAGACAGGGGAAAAGGTCAGAGTTTCTTTAGGCAAAGAAAATAGATACTTCGTCTCTGAAAGCCTCCAACACAGGAAGTACAGGCTCAGTCACCCTCACAAAATAATAAACTTCTAGCAAAAATAAGAAACTTTCTAAAAATTGACTCTGAATTACAGGATAATTTTAAAGATAACAAAGCAGTTTGAATCACAAAACCTTAAAACCTTTTTAAAGTTCCTAGTGTCATGACTCCTGAAATGAGTTTGGGGATGGTCATGTACGTCCTGGATAAACATTGAGATAAGCTCGTGATAAAAAGCTTTCTTTGTATTACAGTCCCCTTTCAGGTTCAACAGTCTGAACCCCAAACCATACTTCAAATGTGACAGGGGCTGGATTTTGAAATCAGCCTTCCAAGCTCTTCATTCAGAATTTTTTCTCCCAATTTTGTTGATATGTAATTGATAATACAGCTCTGTATAAGTTTAAACTGTACAGCATAATAATTTGAGTAACCTACATCATGATGTGGTTATCACCATATGTTTAGTGAACCTCCATCATCTCTTAAAGATATAAAAGAAAATGTTTACCTTGTGATCAGAACTCAAGATTTAACTTTCATATATAACAACATGTAAATAATTCTTAATACTGGAAGTTTGTACCTTGTAACCATTTTCATCCAATTCCTCTTCCTTATAGCTCCTATCTCTGGTAGCCAAATATCTAATTTTTTCTGTGAGTTTCTTTATTTCCACGTCTGTTTGTTGAAGTAAAATCGACCTACACATTGTGTTAGTTTCTGGAACACTACACAGTAATCCTATATTTCTGTATATTACAAAATGATCACCAGGATAAGTCTAGTTACCATCTGTCACCACATAAAGATATTTCATTACCATGAAAATTTTCCACATTATACATTTCATCCCCATGACTCATTTATTTGGTAACTGGAAGTGTGTACCTCAGCCTCTCCCACCTATTTTGCTCATACTCCCAAGCTTTCATCTCTGGAAGCCACATGATTGTTCTCTTTAAATAAAGATCTTTGCATGCACGCTAAGATGCTTCAGTCATGTCCAACTCTTTTTGACCCTATGGAAGTAGCCCACCAGGCTTCTCTGTCCATGAGACTCTCCAGGCAAAAATACTGGAGTGGGTTTCCATGCCCTCCTCCAGGGGATCACCCCACCCAGGAATCGAATCTGCAATCTCTTATATCTCCCTCATTGGCAGACAGGTTCTTTACCACTAGCATCATCTGGGAAGCCCAGCTCCAGGGGTGGGGCTTAACTAATCACTAATTAAATCACCTAGGTCATTACACACACACACACACACACACAATTAGGAATATATTTTTTATTTTCACCAAAGAAAATACAGATTCTTGATTTAAATAGTAGACAAAAATGGTAGGAAAATTCTTGAACTTTTCAGGCTAGCTGTATGAATTAGTCAAAAAATTTTACCCAAGGGACACATAAGAGGAAATTTTGATAGATTGACTCTTTTGATTCAACCAAGATGAATAGCTCACTTGGTAAAAAGCAGACATGCAGGTCAACCTTAGAAACTCAGGGAATGAGCATCTTCAGTGCTGTTAGGACCCTCCACATCTCTCCACTCTTTGTTTTTTATTTCATTGCAAACCTGATTTTTCATACAAAGTGAGAAACAATGAACACCAGTGTACTCATGAGCTTCATAAAGAAAGAAACAACCACTTGAAAAGGACTGACTTTCTCACTTTTAATTTTGAAAATATAATGTACCCAGCCTTGGTCCACTGGTGGTTAGATTTTTTTAAACTTAGGACTTTGGATTATAGTAGCTGTTTTCAAACCCAATGGCAATATGAGAGTATCTTAGCTGATTTACTTAATTGTTCTTATCTCAGATTCCTCATCTATTAAACAGAGACCTCTGCTTTATATACTGATAGCAAAAGATTATGAAGATCTTATGAAGATTAAAAAGCACTATGGAAATGGATAGCATTGTTACCAGTGTTAAATATTAAAGAGACAAGAATTAGTAAAGTCTTATCCATCATCCTTCCTTGAGTTTCAAGGGACTCATCTAGAAAATCTGTCCTGGCCCAAAGTTGTGGAAATTTTAGACAATAAGAAATCTTGTCCTTTTAGTACTTTTATTTATCTAGAGGAAATTTCTTATATCCCTGTCTGAAAACCTGTCTTGGATATGGTTTGTGAGGCAAAGTTTATACACCTCACTCATACAGAAGCAAAATTATTTAGAATATTGGACTTTTAACTGAAAAAAAAAGTCTAAAAGTCAAAGTGAAGACATGTTATGAACCTCTTAGGTAGCATTTATATTCAGGTATTACTTAATTAACTGATTCTTAAAGCTATTTTCAACAATAGCAACTTAGTAATTCTTTAAAAGCATCTTTGGAAATATGAAAAGAATCAAGAATCAAAAATGATATGCCTCAGCAAAGGAAATAATAAATAAAATGAAATAACAATCCACAGATTGGGAGAAAATATTTATAAATGATGTGACTGACAAGGGATTAGTCTCCAAAATTTACAAACAGCTCATGCATCAAAACAAACAACCAAATCAACAAATGGGCAGAAGACCTAAATAGACATTTCTTCAAACAAGACATACAGATAGCCAACAGGCACATGAAAAGATGTTCAACATCACTAATTATTAGATAAATGAAAATCAAAACTATAATAGGATATCAACTCACACGAGTCAAAATAGTTATCATCAAAAAATCCACAAACAATAAATGCTGGAGAGGGTGTGGAAAGAAGTGAATCTTCCTACACTGTTGGTGGGAATGTAAATTGGTACCGCCACTGTGGAGAACAGTATGGAGGTTCCTTAAAAAACTAACGCTATATGCTAACATATAACCCTGCAATCCCATTCCTGGGCATATATGCAGTGAAATGGCACCCCACTCCAGTACTCTTGCCTGGAAAATCCCATGGATGGAGGAGCCTGGTGGGCTGCAGTCCATGGGGTCGCTAAAGGTTGGACACGACTGAGCGACTTCGCTTTCACTTTTCACTTTCATGCATTGGAGAAGGAAATGTCAACCCACTCCAGTGTTCTTACCTGGAGAATCCCAGGGACAGGGGAGCCTGGTGGGCTGCCGTCTATGGGGTCGCACAGAGTCGGACACAACTGAAGTGACTTAGCAGCAGTAGCAGCATGCAGTGAAAAATGTGATCCAAAAGGATACATGCACCCCAATGTTCATTGCAGCACTACTTTCAATAGCCAAGACATAGAAGCAACCTAAATGTCCATCAGCGGAGGGATGGATAAAGAAGATGTGGTGCATATATATAATGGAATATATACTCGGCCACTAAAAAGAATGAAATAAAGCCATTTACAGCAACATGGATAGACTTAGAGAGCCCCATTATGAGTGAAGCAAGTCAGACAGAGTAAGAGAAATATCATATGACCACCCTTATATGTGGAATCTAAAAATAATTTCATTCAATATGAAATTACAAAACAGAAAGAGACTCACAGACTTTGAGAACAAGCTTATGGTTGCCAGGGAGAAGTATGGGGGAAAGGGACAGTTAGAGAGTTTGGAATTGACACGTACACACTGTGATATCTAAAATGGATAACCATCAAGGACCTACTGTACAGCATGTGGAACTCTGCTCAATGTTATGAGGCAGCCTCACAGCAGGGGAGTCAGGGGGATAATGGATACATCTCTATGTATGGCTAAATTCTTTCACTGTCTACCTGAAACAATCAAAAAATTGTTTGTTAACCAGCTATACCCCAATACAAAATGAAAAGTTTAAAAAAAAAATGATGTGTCCAGGGTGTCATTGGATTTCATTATATTTGTGAATATGTATATGTGTAATGTAGACACTAAAATCAGATTTAAAAATCACTGTAAATTAGATAAAGAATCTGTCAAGGAAACTTATGGGTCTGTTGTGCATTCAGTCATAAACCAGTCATGGATTACATGTAGACAGAAGAGAAGAGGACCTACAAGGCCTTTGAGCCAAAATCCAGAGCCCACCATGGAATCCCATGACTAGCACCGAATAATCAGCCGGGGTTGTCCCAAGGACAGTTTGTACCCACCATCATAATCTCAATGGCCAGGAATAGGACAACATAAGCATCAACATAAGAGTGAGGATAAATTAAAATGTTCCAGTATATTGAAGCTGTAGTCCATTTAACTTCTGGACTACTAAGTGATTTTAATTGGTACCTTTGGAGATTCTTATTTATCTATTTCTATTTTAATATGTCACTGTGCATATGACTAATCTTACTTTTCAGAATCACTGTTTATAACTGGAGAGTATCTATTAAGCTAACATGAGATACTAATATTGTGGGGAACAAAACTTAAGAGTTGCTACCTACCATATTTAGATGAAGATAAGGTTAACACATTTGTAATACTTTTCTCATGTCTGAATTTTTCTGAGACAAAATGGGATAAGTGGGATAAAAGGAAAGATAAGTGCAAGGCAAATGGTAGCTGCAATAGTTATAATAAACTAAGGAAACTGAGGCAGGAGAAATGAAAAAGTTAAATGGCTACTTGACAGTTTTTCTAACCAGAAATAGTATAAAATTTCAATTATGTGAAATGGGATTTTTGAATTATTGGCAAAGAAATAGAGGAAAATAATAAAATGGGAAAGACTAGAGAGCTCTTCAAGAAAATTAGAGATACCAAGGGAACATGTTATGCAAAGTTGGGCTCAATAAAGGACAGAAATGGTATGGACCTAACAGAAGCAGAAGATATTAAGAAGAGGTGGAAAGAATACACAGAAGAACTGTACACAAAAGATCTTCACGACCCAGATAACCATGATGGTGTGATCACTCACACTCACCTAGAGCCAGACATCCTGGAATGTGAAGTCAAGTGGGCCTTAGGAAGCATTACTATGAACAAAGCTAGTGGAGGTGATGGAATTCCAGTTGGTGAAATTCCAATTTCAAATCCTGAAAGATGATGCTGTGAAAGTGCTGCACTCAATATGTCAGCAAATTTGGAAAACTCAGCAGTGGCCACAGGACTGGAAAAGGTCAGTTTTCATTCCAATCCCAAAGAAAGGTAATGTCAAAGAATGCTCAAACTACCACACAATTGCACTCATCTCACACGCTAGTAAAGTAATACTCAAAATTCTCCAAGCCAGGCTTCAGCAATACATGAACTGTGGACTTCGAGATGTTCAAGCTGGTTTTAGAAAAGGCAGAGGAACCAGAGATCAAATTGCCAACATCCACTAGATCATCGCAAAAAACAAGAGAGTTCCAGAAAAACATCTATTTTTGCTTTACTGACTATGCCAAAGCCTTTGACTGTGTGGATCACAATACACTGTGGAAAACTCTGAAAGAGATGGGAATACCAGACCACCTGACCTGCCTCTTGAAAAACCTATATGCAGGTCAGGAAGCAACAGTTAGAACTGGACATGGAACAACAGACTGGTTCCAAATAGGAAAAGGAGTATGGCAAGGCTATATAATGTCACCCTGCTTATTAACTTATGTGCAGAGTACATCATGAGAAACGCTGGACTGGAAGAAGCACAAGCTGGAATCAAGATTGCCTGGAGAAATATCAATAACCTAAGATATGCAGATGACACCACCCTTATGGCAGAAAGTGAAGAGGAACTAAAAAGCCTTCTGATAAAAGTGAAAGAGGAGTGAAAAAGTAGGTTTAAAGCTCAACATTCAGAAAACTAAGATCATGGCATCTGGTCCCATCACTTCATGGCAAATAGATAAGACAGTGGGAACAGTGGCTGACTTTATTTTTCTGGGCTCCAAAATCACTGTGGATGGTGATTGCAGCCATAAAATTAAAAGACGCTTACTCCTTGGAAGGAAAGTTATGACCAACCTAGATAGCATATTCAAAAACAGAGACATTACTTTGCCAACATAGGTTCGTCTAGTCAAGGCTATGGTTTTTCCTGTGGTCATGTATGGATGTGAGAGTTGGACTGTGAAGAAGGCTGAGCGCCGAAGAATTGATGCTTTTGAACTGTGGTGTTGGAGAAGACTCTTGAGAGTCCCTTGGACTGCAAGGATATCTAATCAGTCCATCCTAAAGGAGATCAGTCCTGAATGTTCATTGAAAGGACTGATGTTAAAGCTGAAACTCCAATACTTTGGCCACCTGATGCGAAGAGCTGAGTCATCTAAAAAGACCCTGATGCTGGGAAAGATTGAGCGCAGGAGGAGAAGGGGACGACAGAGGATGAGATGGTTGGATGGCATCACCGACTCAATGGACATGGGTTTGGGTGGACTCTGGGAGTTGGTGATGGACAGGGAGGCCTGGCGTGCTGCGGTTCATGGGATAGCGAAGAGTCGGACACTACTGAGTGACTGAACTGGAACTGGAACTGGAACTGGATTGGCAATCATTTGGAGGAGACTATGAGGAACTGAAAAGAACAAAGGTGTTGGGTATCTAATGGATGCATATAAAGGTAGAGAAGAATAGAACAAGGAAGATCTGAACTGTTAAGTGGGATTCATTTGAAATTTTGTTTAACAATATTCCTGGTGGTAAGATGCCCTAGTGTGCCCTTGGAGGGGGGCGGGGTTGCTGTGCAGAATGACCTGTTTGCTTTGGCTCACATTGTTTGACTGTCAGTGGATAATAACAATCATGCTCTGCAAAGACACAGATGGAGCACTGTTTACCCTCCATAAAACTTCACAGATGATTTGATAACTAAAAACCATGAATACTTATAGCAAGGTCCTCCACATTGGAAATGAATTAAATTTCAGCTTCTCACAAGCTTTACTAACATCCAGACTACCTGTCTCTCCTTTCCAGTGAGTTTTCTATAAATAAACATAATTTATATTAAAATATATATATAATTTAATTATATTTTTATAAAAATAACATAATTATCTACATATGCATGTGTGTATGTGCAAGCATGTTAGCCTGGGTCAATAGGTGAATGAAGCTTAGTCACTGGAATATCAATAGGCACTTCCAAATGTAAGTTGGCAGACTGATTCTCAAGCTATAAGGCCCAATGGATGAGGGTAAACTGATATCGGAAAGATGCTCTCTTTCTCTCTTTTCCTCCCTTTCTATCACCAGTATCCCTCAATACATTCTCCTTGCCTGTAAATGTCTGAACCCAGCCACTGTCACAAAGGTCCAAATTTTGGGGAGTTTCTGTTGTTACCAGAAATGACCGTGTTAGTGATACTTTTATTAAAATAGGACCCTGAAAGTTCAATGTGTTATTCTGATTTGTCTTTAAACATGTGATTAATAATTTTCTTACCCTTTTTGCCCTTTTTTCTGAAAATTTTCAAACTTATAGAAAAGTTGCAGGAATCATTCATTCTGAATGAACATCTGAAAAATGTTTACTTATGTGTGACAATCGTTTAAGCCTTTTCTAGCCACTGGTTAAATCAATGGATTTATAGAGATCAATTATTATGTTATACACCGTAACACTATAAAATGCTATGTTTATTCTATCTGAATAAAAGTGAGGGGAAAACAAACAAAAAATGGGTTCAAACAGATACTTGAAACAGAGGAATCATCCACCCATTAGCATCAGGTTGACTGTGCTCCTCTTCTAGTCCCCAAACCCTGTAGCTCTCTGTAAATACAACCATACGTATGTCCTATGTAATTAGTTATCTAGGTAAAGTGAAAGCTGGGACAGCATCCTATAAGTTGCAGGTGTCCTTTCCTGATCCAATTTCTCTCTCCCAAAGAGAGGTAACTGTTACTTTCCTTTGCAGTTATACAACCTAGGTATGTATTTTTTGTTTGCTTGTTCATTTTTTAATTAATTTATTTAAATTGGAGACTAATTATTTTACAATATTATGGTGGTTTTGCCATACATTGACATGAATCAGCCATGGGTGTACATGTGTCCCTCCGTCCCAAACCACCCCCCCTCCCTGCCCCATCCCTCTGGGTCGTCCCAGTGCACCAGCTTTGAGTGCCCTGTTTCATGCATCAAACTTGGACTGGTCATCGATTTCACATATGATAATATATATATTTGAATGCTATTCTCTCAAATTATCCTGCCCTTGCCTTCTCCCACAGAGTCCAAAAGTCCGTTCTTTATATTTTTTAAGTATTACATTTTTTTTTATATGAACCTAATAAAAATTGGTGTCTTTGTTATTTTTGTTTTTTGTCTTGGTATTTTTTCCCATATTTTGTTTTTGTGATCCAACCATGTTAGTACACGCATAAAAGTTAGGAAGACTAATTAGTTAATATATGTCATTTCTTGGTAGAATAACTTTGTAAATAAAAGCTAAGTATAGAAAAAAGACTGGTTTCCCCAGGCAACTGGATGAGAAGATGTGTGTGTTGGTCTTTTTTCACTTTACATTAATCTTTCAAACCACAATATAGTCGACTTCCACTTATTAGCTGGCTTGCACAAATGTTCTTTTCCCCTTTTTGCTATCTTTGAGAATAAGGACCATATTCGAGGGCTCATACTACCAGCTGGGCTTTGGTACAACTCTCTGGCAAGAGTGAAGATCATGGAACATAGCCTAGAAACAGACATTAAAGCGGGTCTACTTATCTGAAGGGCAAATATCAAAGCTGATTTGGTAAGGAACTGCCAAAATACAATATTTCACTAAAGTTCCCACATAAATGTGAGTTTCTATTCTACTTGATGTCGAATATCTTCTGACTTGGTCTGAGAGAACGTAAGAAATGTTGCAATAAACATTATCAGTATAAAACTACTTTAACATTTGTAAAAAGTAAAAGCAGGTTTAATATTTTCTCCCTCATAATAAGGCTCTAGAGGTTTTCGTTAAAGTTTTGATACAATAAGCAAATGGTCTTTGAGTTCAGTAAAGTAAAACATTTTATACTATTAAGAAATATATACTATTAATATTTCTGGACCAATAACACACATATAAGATATATTGTGAGATATAAGATAAGATACAAGATATATTGTGAGATCATCAACTTGATTTAAGATATATTGTGAGATTGTCTCACTATAGTAAGATATTGTCTCACTATTCTGAGATAGTCAACTTGATTTATTTTGCAAATGAATATGTACATTAGGTATGTGTAAGTAGGTATAAAAATTAGAGAGATAAGCCAATCTTCCATTTGCCCTAAATTATTGCTTTTCTGACTTCTAAATTGTTTTCTTTTCTGTCTCTATATTTCTCATTTCAAAAGGAGCAATTGTTAAAAGTAATCTTGTTCTCCACAGGTATATAGTAAGTCTTTTGTCATTTTTTGCTAATTTTTGGCTAATTTTGGCTAATTTGCCATGACTAAATAAAATAGGAAAAAGAGCTAATCTACTGAGGGATTGAGTAAAACAGGCAAATGATTAAAATAACATCACTGAGAAATATATATATTTTGAATTTGTAGTCTTAAGGAGAAACACATTATTAACCTTGAAATTATAATTTAGGTCAAGATAATTTTAGGTCAAGATGGCAGAGTATCTCCTGTGAGAATTCCAAAGTTACAATTCACTGCTAAACAGCCATCAACAGGAGAATGTTGGATCCAACCAAAAAAAGATACCACACATCCAAGGGCAAAGGAGAAGATCCAGCAAGACAGTAGGAGGGGAAAAATCACCTTTAAAATCAAACCTCATACCTGCCAGAGACACTTGGAGGGCTCAAACAAGCCTTGTGCATACCAGGACCCAGACACGCCACAAAGCCTGAGCTAGAATTGTGTTTGACTATCTCCTGTGGAGGTATGGGTCAGCAGTGGACTGCAGCAGGGGCTGTTGGTAGACTTGGGTATGGCATAAGCCCTCTTGGAGGAGATTGCCATTAATCCCAACATAGAGCCACCAGAACTTACAAAGAACTGGGGAAACAGACTCTTGAAGGGGACAAACAAAATCTTGTGTGCACCAGGACCAAGGAGAAAGGAGCAGTGACCCCACAAGAGACTGACTCAGACTCGCCTGAGTGTTCAGGAGTCTCTGACAGGTGTGGGTCACTGGTGGCCTGCTGCAGGGTTGGGGGTACTGAGTGCAAGAGTGTGTGCATGGAACCTTTTGAAGCAGGTCGCCATGATCTTCATTACCTCCACCATAGTTTGGCTTCTGGTCAAACAACAGGGAGGAAACACAGCCCCACCCATCAACAGAAAATTGGATTCAAGATTTACTAAGTATGGCCCAGCCCATCAGAAAAAGACCCAGTTTCCCCCTCAGTCAGTCTCTCCCATCAAGAAGCTTCCATAAGCCTCTTATCCTTCTCCATCAGAGGGCAGACAGAAAGAAAACCACAGTCACAGAAAACTAACAAATCGGATCACATGGATCATAGCCTTGTCTAACTCAAGGAAACTATGAGCCATGCCTTGTAGGGCCACCCAAGACAGATGGGTCATGGTGGAGATTTCTTACAAAACATGGTCCAACAGAGAAGGGAATGGCAAACACTTCAGTATTCTTGGCTTGAGAACCCCATGAACAGTATGAACAGGCAAAAAGATATGAAAGATGAACTCCCCAGGTTGGTAGGTGCCCAATATGCTACTGGAGATCAGTGAAGAAATAACTCCAGAAAGAATGAAGAGACAGAGCCAAAGCAAAAGCAATACCCAGTTGCGGATCTGACTGGTGATGGAAGTAAAGTCCAATGATATAAAGAGTAATATTGTATAGGAAACTGGAATGTTAGGTCCATGAATCAAGGAAAATTGGAAGTGGTCAAACAGGAGATGGAAAGAATGAACATCAACATTTTAGGAATCAGTAAACTAAAATGGACTGGAATGGATGAATTTAACTCAGATGACCATTATATTTACTACTGTGGGCAAGAATCCCTTGAAGAAATGGAGTAGCCATCATACTCAACAAAGAAGTCTGAAATTCAGTACTTGGATGCATTCTCAAAAATGACAGAATGATCTCTGTTGGTTTCCAAGGAAAACCATTCAAAATCACAGTAACCCAAGTCTATGCCCTGACCAGAAGCTGAACGGTTCTATGAATACCTACAAGACCTTCTAGAACTAACACTCAAAAAAGATGTCCTTTACATTATAGGGGACTGGATTGCAAAAGGAGGAAGTCAAGAGATATCTGGAGTAATAGGCAAATTTGACCTTGGAGTACAAATCGAAGTAGGTCAAAGAATAACAGAGTTTTCCCAAAAGAACGCACTGGTCATAGCAAACACCCACTTCCAACAACACAAGAGAAGACTCTACACATGGACATCACCAGATGGTCAATACCAAAATCAGATTGATTATATTCTTTGCAACCAAAGATGGAGAAGCTCTATAGAGTCAATGAAAACAAAACCAGGAGCTGACTGTGGCTCAGATCATGAACTCCTTATTGACAAATTCAGACTTAAATTGAAGAAAATAGGGAAAACCACTAGACCATTGAGCTATGACCTAAATCAAATCCCTTAGGATTATACAGTGGAAGTGACAAATAGATTTAAGGGATTAGAACTGATAGAATGCTTGAAGAACTATGGATGGAGGTTTGTGATACAGAACAGGAGGCAGTGATCAAGACCATCCCCAAGAAAAAGAAATGCAAAAAGGCAAAATGGTGATCTGAAGAGGCCTTACACATAGCTGTGAAAGAAAAAAAAAAAAGGACTTGAAAGGCAAAGGAGAAAAGGAAAGATACCCGTTTGAATGCAGAGTTTCAAAAAATAGCAAGGAGAGATAAGAAAGCCTTCCTCAATGATCAATGGAAAGAAATAGAGGAAAATAATAGAATGGGAAAGACTAGAGAGCTCTTCTGGAGAAGGCCCTGGCACCCCACTCCAGTACTCTTGCCTGGAAACTCCCATGGATGGAGGAGCCTGGTGGGCTACAGTCCATGGGGTCGCTAGGAGTTGGACACGATTGAGCGACTTCACTTTCACTTTTCACTTTCACGCATTGGAGAAGGAAATGGCAACCCACTCCAGTGTTCTTGCCTGGAGAATCCCAGGGACGGTGGAGCCTAGTAGGCTGCCATCTATGGGGTCGCACAGAGTTGGATACGACTGAAGTGAATTAGTAGTAGTAGAGAGCTCTTCAGGAAAATTAGAGATACCAAGGTAACATTTCATGCAAAAATGTGTACCATAAAGGACAGAAATGCTATGGACCTAATAGAAGCAGAAGATATTAAGAACAGGTGGCAGGATTACAAAGAACTAAACAAATAAGATCTTAATGATGATGTGATAACATGAATAATCATGATGGTATGATCACTCACCTAGAGTAAGACATGCTGGAATGTAAGTCAAGTGGGCCTTAGGAAGGATCACTACGAAAAAAGCTAGTGGAAGTGATGGAATTCCAGTTGAACTGTTTCAAATCCTAAAAGATAATGCTGTGAAAGTGCTGCACTCAATGTGCCAGCAAATTTGGAAAACTCAGTATTGGCCACAGCACTGGAGAAGGTCAGTTTTCATTCCAATCACAAAGAAAGGCAATACCAAAGAATGCTCAAACTACCACACAATTGCACTCATCTCACACACTATTAAAGTAATGCTTAAAATTCTCTAATCCAGGCTTCAGCAATATGTGAACTATGAAATTCCAGATGTTCAAGCTGGTTTTAGAAAAGGCAGAGGAACCAGAGATCAAATTGCCAACATCCGCTGGATCATCAAAAAAGCAAGAGAGTTCCAGAAAAAATCTATGTCTGCTTTATTGACTATGCCAAAGCCTTTGACTATGTGGATCACAATAAACTGTGGAAAATTCTGAAAGAGATGGGAGTACCAACCACCTGACCCACCTCTTGAGAAATCTGTGTGCAGGTCAGAAAGCAACAGTTAGAACTGGACATAGAACAATAGACTGGTTCCAAATAGGAAAAGGAGAACGTCAAGGTTGTATATTGTCACCCTGCTTATTGAACTTACATGCAGAATACATCATGAGAAACGCTGGGCTGGAAGAAGCACAAGTTGGAATCAAGATTGCCGGGAAAAATATCAATAACCTCAGATATGCAGATGACACCACCCATATGGCAGAAAGTGAAGAGGAACTAAAAAGCCTCTTGATGAAGGTGAAAGAGGAGAGTGAAAAAGTTGGCTTAAAACTCAACATTCAGAAAACTAAGATCATGGCATGTGGTCCATCACTCCATGGCAAATAGATGGGGAAACAGTGGAAACAGTGGCTGACTTTATTTTGGGGGGCTCCAAAATCACTGCAGATGGTGATTGCAGCCATGAAACTAAATGATGCTTACTCCTTGGAAGAAACGTTATGACCAACCTAGACAGCATATCTGAGACGACCCAGAGGGATGGTACGGGAAGGGAGGAAGGAGGGGGGTTCAGGATGGGGAACACGTGTATACCTGTGGCAGATTCATGTTAATGTATGGCAAAACCAATACAATATTGTAAAGTAATTAACCTCCAATTAAAATAAATAAATTTATATTTAAAAAAAAAGGAAAAAATAAATAAATAAAAATTAACAATCATTCCTCAATATAAAAAGCAGAGACATTACTTTGCCAACAAAGGTCTGTGTAGTCAAGGCTATGGTTTTTTCCAGTGGTCATGTATGGATATGAGAGTTGGACTATAAAGAAAGCTGAGCACTGAAGAATTGATGCTTTTGAACTGTGGTGTTGGAGAAGACTCTTGAGAGTCCCTTGGACTGCAAGGAGATCCAACCAGTCCATCCTAGAGTTCAGCCCTGGGTGTTCATTGAAAGGACTGATGTTGAAGCTGAAACTACAGTACTTTGGCCACCTGATGCGAAGAGCTGACTCATTTGAAAAGACTCTGATGCTGGGAAAGTTTGAAGGCAGGAGGAGAAGGGGATGCCAGAGGATGATATGGTTGGATGGCATCACCAACTCTATGGAGATAAGTTTGAGGAGCCTGCAGAATTTGGTGATGGACAGGGATCCCTGGTGTGCTGCAGACCATGGGCTTACAAAGAGTTGGACATGACTATGTAACTAACTGAATTGAAATTATAATATACTTCTAAACCTCGAAATATATCCTTTCACGTTTACATTTGGGTTTTACATATATTTCTACTGTATTTCCTTGAAACATCAACACTAGTTACTTGGTCTTCTGTCCCTACCCATGTACATAATAAAGTTATCAAGCTATCATTTACTTACTGTTTAGAAAGCTTCCCTATACATATTGCTTTTGATCTCCCAAGCAACAAACACTCTTAGACAGATTTAGTTAACAAATATTTACTGGATATCATCCAGCTGTACATTTCACACTGTAGCAAAGAAAAGGTATAGTATATGAGCAAATATAATTCATACTCTCAAAAAGTTTGTCCTTTGGTGGTGAAACCCAAGGACAAATTACTTCAATTAATTATAAATGCCTGGATAATTATTAGTATCAAATGTTGTGAAGGAGAAGCAAAGACTGCTATCATGGTGAAAGAAGCAAAAAGAACTTTTACCAAGTATTGAAAGTATCTTGTCTGTTTTCTTCCTTCCTGTTTTCATCCTCTTTCTTGCTATTTTTAGGTACACACTATACTTTCTCTTCTCTCAAAAGATTTATCCCCATTTTCCAAGACAATTTTATAGTTTTTCTAGGAACAAGTGAGTTTTTTCACTTGATATAGACTGTTCACATATAATTGAAACCTGCAGAAGCCAACAGAATATTGTGAAACAAATATACCTCAATTGAAAATAAATTTAAAAAAAGAAAAATAATTGAAACCTTCCAAGAAACTGGCATATGGTTTTCTCAGATGTGTCTTCAATGTCTATATGATGATATCACTTTATTTGTGTTATCAGTGATGTCATCATCGTTGTTCTTGCTATCTCCCCCATCCTCTGCCAATAGGGAAAGAAACATTCCTAGTAATTCTAGTCTCTTGAGGGGGATTTAGAAAGTAATCTTACTTATTCTCTCCTGTGGCATTTATCCCACAGATTTAGTCACCTTTTTTTTTTTAAGCAGAATAAACTTATAAACAAAGGCTTCTCCAATTTTAAGGAAAAAGAGGAAAAAGTTTCCACATAAAAACTAGCAAAAACTAACCAAGCCTAATAGCCTGAGTTGAACCTTCTCTTGAGGAAATATCCTCAGAAGAGAAAACTAAAACTTGAGTACATCTTACAGGGTTAATAGAAAGTTACAAGAAAAACAATTTTCACATAAATTATTATCTGATCATCATCTAGATTTTATATGAAAAAATTATGATTCACACCCTGCAATGAATGATTATCTGAGGCTCTATTTCTGTGGTTTGTTCAGGGATAGTGAAGAAAATAATACTTCAAAGAGGCATACAAGCAAAGCAAAAGATATTTGGAGCATTTTAGATTTTAAGATTATCTTCCTACCAAATGCAAAACCAAACATCAAGACAGCAAGGAATCTCATATTGAAATATACAGATACCCTTGATGTTTTAACTCTATCAAGAAAATTCCCTTTATGAACTTTGAAACAGGAAAAAAGGAAACTCACTTTTATATTCATACCTTACTTCCTTGAGGTAGCAATGCTTCTTGGTTGATCCAGTTGATGGAAAATGTTGTCAGGATCTCCAGGAGTCTTCAGAGCAGCACTACTTCTTAAGAGAAAAATCTGCAACAGTACAGAAAAGATAGTGTGGCCTGTTGGCATAAAAAGGTCACAGCATACCATCATCCATCCCATAGATACAAATGCCAGGAAAGGGAGACCTCCTTAGGACTAAATCTATGGCTGTGGTTTGGAACAATAAAGTAGAGATCTGAGAGGTCAAAATCATAAGAGAAAATATCTTTATATTACAGAAGTGAAGAATTCCATTTTCATCCACGATAGCTAATACTATCTAGAGACTTCTCAGGCAAGCAAAGAAGAAAAACAAAAAAAATTGAGCTGGCCCCAGATGTCCAGAATATGCACCTTCATCTATTGTGCAGTCACCCAAGAGAAACGACCTCTCCAGAGGGTGCACTATGAATGATTTAAGCTCCCTTTAACACTCCAAACTACTTCCAAAGCTCAGTGGGAATTCTGTGTTGCATTACTGGAAGGAAAAAAATGAGTAAATATAAATACTCCACTTTTCCTCTTTAGATCTCATCTTTGACTTCTTCCTAAATACTCTTTCCAATATAGGAATCACTATTTCTTTCTTCTCCTAAACATTATAGGTGTCATAGCTATATACTTTAGAAGAATGAATGCTTGGATATAATCACATAAAAGAATTTCCCTTATTCTAAATATAGCATGTGTGAGTTTTCTTATCTTAAACGGTTAAAATGCTTTATTTGTTACATTAGATATATCTTCGGCTAAATGAATCCAACTAGCTTTTCCTGTATTGGCACCCATACTAAATTTAAGAACTGCTCACAATGATGAACTTTAAAGAATATATATGAGAGCTGGAGAGTTAGTCTGTTTTCTATGAAATGAATAATCAGAAAAAAATTTCAACCAGGTAACTGAAAGTAAATGAATAACATGGGAGCTGATTGAAAGCTTTCAGAAGAAAAGTAAACCCTATATTGGGGATTACATATATCAGGAAATAAAATAATGATATCTGGGAGTAAGGACAAGGAATTTAAAACATAAAAAAAAATTTTAAGCGTCTAAAAATATAAAGATACACTATACCAAGCATAGAGTTTTTCTCAATTAAAGCAAGGGCCTTTATTAAAATGTCTTTTGCATATTAATCTCCTAATAAAATAGACACTCAAATAATTGTGGAAAGGAAGAAGAATAGGGGGAAAGAGAGTAAGAAAGACAAAATGAAGCAAAAGCCAATGGTGAGGATACCAGAACTTTCCTATGCCCTCTCGACACAGAATCACCCCTCCTGACACAGAATCATATTCTTATCTGTCATTTCTCCTCATCTTTTCCTGCCTTACATGAGAGAGAACCAATTTTGCATTCTATCTGCATCTTCTTTCACATATATCTCACTGTCTTGTTGTAAAGCACACTAAGTTGGAAAATTCACTCAAGAATCCAGTCTTGTCTGTCTCTGACCAGATCCAAGGCAGAAGCCACTGATAGACTTTACCACCCTCCCACTCCACAAAGAAAGAGGTAAAAGCTGTATTGCTAGGTAATTTAACCAGATTTTACAATGGGTAGAGGCAGTGTCCTTTGTCAATGGAAGAAATGAACTAAGACCACAAGAACTGATTTCTAAAGATGTTTGCTACTGTTGTTCTTTGGTTGGTTTTTTTTAGTCATCAAATTGTAACTCCTAATCAATAAAGAGCCAGACTCCTTTATGTGGGTAAAATTCCAGAAACAAATCCAATTGCATATTCCACTGCAGTCAATGAATCAAGTGAGACAGAAGTATAAGAAACCATTTTGGTGTCCTTTTCATAGAGTAAAAGATTTTTTCCCCATCCCCCAGGAAAGAGCTTACGTGCTAAAATTTGCTTTCATGAGGATGAACAGATTATCATGATTTAGAAATATTAGCCACTCAGTAAGAGCCATAGTTACTTTGCCAACAAAGGTCCATCTAGTCAAGGCTATGGTTTTTTCCTGTGGTCAGTATGGATGTGAGAGTTGGACTGTGAAGAAGGCTGAGTGCCAAAGAATTGATGCTTTTGAACTGTGGTGTTGGAAAAGACTCTTGAGAGTCCCTTGGACTGCAAGGAGATCCAACCAGTCCATTCTGAAGGAGATCAGCCCTGGGATTTCTTTGGAAGGACTGATGCTAAAGCTGAAACTCCAGTACTTTGGCCACCTCATGCAAAGAGTTGACTCAGTGGAAAAGACTGTGATGCTGGGAGGGATTGGGGGCAGGAGGAGAAGGGGATGACAGAGGATGAGATGGCTGGATGGCATCACCGACTCGACAGACGTTGAGTATGAGTGAACTCCGGGAGATGGTGATGGACAGGGAGACCTGGCGTGCTGCGATTCATGGGGTCACAAAGAGTTGGACACGACTGGGTGACTGAACTGAACTGAACTGAACTGAACTGAAGAGCCATAATGCTCACAGGAACCACATGTAGGATTAAGCATGGAAGTCTTACAGTCTTATGATCCAGTGTGTGATTTATACATAATTCAGGTTCCAGAACTGGTAGTTATATCCTAACCAGTTGCATTTGTAATAGTTTCACTTTCCATACTCTGTGGCTCAAACGGTAAAGAATCTGCCTGCAATGCAGGAGACCCAGGTTCAATCCCTGGGTTGGGAAGATTCCTTGGAGAAGGCAATGGCTACCCACTCCAGTATTCTTGCCTGGAGAATTCCATGGACAGAGGATCCTGGCATACCACAGTCCATGGAGTCACAAAGAGTCAGACATGACTGAATGATTAACACACACACACACACACACACTTCTATATTCCAGCTAAGCAATGGTTGAGGATGGTAACTAATGTTCTCTAAGATAGCACCTTAAGAAAAGGTGACCTGAGTACATCAGCTAGCCACAGCTTAGCTTGCATTTAGGCATCATGGCATTGAAACATGTAAAATATCATGTATGAAACGAGATGCCAGTCCAGGTTTGATGCACGATACTGGATGCTTGGGGCTAGTGCACTGGGACGACCCAGAGGGATGGTTTGGGGAGGGAGGAGGGAGGAGGGTTCAGGATGGGGAACACATGTATACCTGTGGTGGATTCATTTTGATATTTGGCAAAACTAATACAATTATGTAAAGTTTAAAAATAAAATTAAAAGAAAAAAAAAAAAGAAAACAGAACTTGCTATGTGCCTACTGACTTTCCCATCTTTATATGGCCATAGACAGAAACCATGTGCTGCTGATCTACATTACCCCTTGTCTCCTTTGTCATCATGGAGCTCACCTTTTTTCTTTTTAATGTAAATATAAGTATATAGGCAATTGTGTATTGCCTATAAATATTGAAGAAATGTTTTAGAAATGGAAGTCTAAAGGGTGAAAAATAAACAGTAAAGTTTAGATGAAGCACAACAAACCAGAAATTTCACAACATACAGTGATTATCCGTATGATTGGTGCTAAGCTCTAGTCACAAAACTCCAAGAAAAAAGAAGAGGAAAATATGTTACTTATTTTTTAGGTCAATGCAAATTTTCCTTAGTTTCAGCAATTTGAAGATTCATGTTTTGTTTTGTAAAAAGTAACGTGAATGTCTCTAGCTTCACCCATTTTGGGATACAAACAATACCGACATTCAAACCTCATTAGTTTGTTAGCCTGGTTCTATAGAATATCTAAACTCAGCCTCCATCTCACACTGTATCCTCAGTAATTTCTGGGACTTCAGAAAGGTTTTCTCATGTGCATACATGTATTTGTATTTTCCAGTTAAAACAACTCTCTTCACTACGTAGAGAGAAACTCTCAGGAGTTCAATACTGATATCTTTCAGTGTGCTGTGTTGCTTCATTCATGTCTGCTTCATTCTTCAATATTTGTCTGACTCTTTGCAACCCTATGAACCATAGCCCATCAGGTTCCACTGTCCATGGGATTCTCCAGGCAAGAACACTGGAGTGGGCTGCCGTGTCCTCCTCCAGGGGAAATTCCCAAGCCAGGGATCAAACCTACATCTCTTACATCTCCTGCATTGACAGGCAGGTTCTTACCACTAGCACCACCTAGGAAGCCCAATCTCTTTAGAGGCAATGACAAATGTCATACTAGTCTCTATTTCAATGTATCCTTTCTTCATTTTGAGCATCTGCATACATATGTTCTCCTTCCTCCACAAAATTGGTTTCCCTAATCCTTTCCCACTTAACACAGATTATCAAAACCCTTACATATATCAACTCACACCAATGAATGACTGGAAGCAAGCTTTATCACCCAATAATACTCTCAATCTCCCAAATGGAATCTAACTTTCCATAAGATTGAGACAGTTGCTGAATTTGTCTAGGCAACATGTTTTTCATTTTTAAAATGGTAGATTTTTAAATCTCTGTGGCTGTTTTTTTTATTAAATATAACTTTTAAGATTGCAAAATGTTATGGGTTTTTTTGGAAGTAAATAATCACGTATTTTACAGGATCTTTTTTTAGTTTTGAAAATCTTTTTAAGATGTCAGAATGTATTTATACCTTTAATTTCTCTATACAATTCTTCCAGAGTATTTCACATGGACATTTAATGTGCAGGCTTAGGTATTTGGGGTAATAGTATCCTATTATGAGATGTCCTTGTAGAATAATGTGGATAGAAGCAACATTCTGAAAAATAAAGCATATGTATATCAAGTCTATAAATTTAAAGAAAGCAAATTCCTCTTCACACAATTATGGATTCCTCTTTCTCCCCCAAAAAGATTGCTAGTACTTGTCCATAGTAAGAACATAACTAGAATATTTGCTTAAAAATTAATCTGGTACTGATACAGATGGAACTGTGAGTGCTGGGAATGAAAGAGTATTTACATAAATAAAATATAAAGTGAACAAAAACCACAAAGAACTACTAATCCTCCTCACACTCAAATCACACACATGATACAAGTATAAATATTGGCCTATAAAAATAATTACAGAAGTTCTGAGTGACTTTTAAAGTTTTACTTAAGGACGAATTCTGTAACCTGATTGAAAGGAAGCACTGCAGCCATGTGTCTCCTTATATGCATATCACCCTAGATTACAGTAACTGCACAAAAAAGTCATCAAAAATACTGGGAAGCATTCTTTGATACAAGTCAGGTTTCACAAAATTAAACGAGATTAACTGTTCAGTTTGTCCTAGATTACTTATTTCTAAGAAGCTACAGCCATTTTTGTGGTTTCATGCAAAGTTTCTCACTAATGGATCCTTAGAAATACAAAGCAGAAATCTACTTCTCTCTCCTATACAATAGACTTAACCATGTTATTCTTAGATCAAATCTCATAACACATCTATATTTTATTGAAATTCTAAAGCAGTAAGAAAGGGGAAAAGACACAAATGGAACTAGAATCATTTAATTCAGTCATGGTTATAATTTATGACTTCCAGTGATTATTTAAACAAACAAAAAAAGCCTGTATTTTTTTAAGTTTAGTTTTTATTTTATCTATTTAATTTTATCAGTTTAATAAAACTCCAGTGGAATGGGAAGCTATAAACAACCACTATTTCAGGTTTTTCCCTCCTTCAATACTGTATTGTTTTATTGCTATTTTAATAAAAGGAGGCACAATATATTTAACATTTTTACTCTGTTACAAATAATTTTCAAGCTAAATTTAGGAAAATTATAGTTAATTTACTATTATGAAAGTGAAAAAGTGTTACAGATAGCAAAATGCCTTATCTTTGTAAATATTCACACATCAAAGAAATCAGATGCAACTGAATGAAATATAATAGGTCATATTACTGTCTAGAGCTTTAAGAAATGACATGTTTTCTTCTTCTACCTCTGCCATTACTTCTTATCACCAATAGGAAATCAGTTTATCCACGTGTATCATTGGGAGAGACGTGAAATGAGGAATAAAAAAGAAGATAGCATCTATGCTTATTTGAAGAGTCAATGCACATGAAATACTCTTGGGGCTCTTATAAGAATATAATACCATAACATAATATGGTAATTATTATTACCAAGTCGTTTTTCTGTGTATGAGTATCTGGCTGTCAGAGCCAATTTTCAAGTGAGACTCAGTTAAATGGAGCAGCTTTTGCAGAAAGAAATACCCCAGGAGTATACTGTCACACCTCATACCAACACCCCACTGGTTTATCCTCACTCTACGACTAGAGACATGCCCAAAACCTACTAGAGAAAAGAATGACCCAGAATTGTTACAGAACTTTTCAAATTATCTTTTCCTATAAATATGTTGGTCATAGAAAGTGAAAGTATCAGTAGCTCAGTTGTGTCCAACTCTTTGCGACCCCATGAACTGTAGCCCGCCAAGCTCCTCTGTCCATGGAATTATTCAGGCAAGGATATTGGATTGGATTGCAAATTCCTACTCCAGGGGATCTTCCCAACCCAGGGATCAAACCCAGATCTCCCTCATTGCAGGCAGATTCTTTACCCTCTGAGCCACCAGGGAAGCCTGGTCAAATGCCTTATTAAAAAAAAAAAAAAAGCAGCTCCCAATTTTTGATACAATTTCTGCATTTATTATTTTTTTGCTCTACCACTTGTAAGAATATGGATGACACTTTTAACTGATGAAGATACAGAAAAAGTAATTAGCATTTGTGTTGTGTTGTAAATATTAAGTACTATATATGGAAAAATTATGTGATATAGTACAAAGTGTTTAGAGATGACTAATTAAACTAAAAGTTAGTTTAACTTTTGTTTTAATGAAATTAATTTGTATTCAAATTTCAAAATGAGAGTTGCTGATCTACTGTATTGTCAACACGATTTTCTTAATAGTTTATCTGATAGTTAAACATGACTTTTCTCTTTAATAAATTAAATAATAAACTAAATGAAAATATTTTTTAATTTTTCATTACCCTTGCATTTCCAAAATAATATCCATTCGTTTAAAACTATATCATTATTTTAATCTCCTTCTGCATACTGATATATTATCTAACATCTTCATTTTAATATTCATAAGTAAAATATAGTCCTAATTTTTGTGAAAACATCATGTTTTGCCTTGATTTTATCCTCACATAATAGAATTAGGAATTTTTCTTCTTTTTTGAAAGAAAAAAAAGTTTCAAAATTATAGGAAGTATCTGCTCCTTAAATGTTGGTCAGTTCAGTTCGGTCGCTCAGTCGTGTCCGACTCTTTGTGACCCCATGAATTGCAGCACGCCAGGCCTCCCTGTCCATCACCAACTCCCGGAGTTCACTCAGACTCACGTCCATTGAGTCAGTGATGCCATCCAGCCATCTTATCCTCTGTCGTCCCCTTCTCCTCCTGCCCCCAATCCCTCCCAGCATCAGAGTCTTTTCCAATGAGTCAACTCTTCGCATGAGGTGGCCAAAATACTGGAGTTTCAGCTTTAGCATCATTCCTTCCAAAGAAATCCCAGGGCTGATCTCCTTCAGAATGGACTGGTTGGATCTCCTTGCAGTCCAAGGGACTCTCAAGAGTCTTCTCCAACACCACAGTTCAAAAGCATCAATTCTTTGGCGCTCAGCCTTCTTCACAGTCCAACTCTCACATCCATACATGACCACAGGAAAAACCATAGCCTTGACTAGACAGACCTTTGTTGGCAAAGTAATGTCTCTGCTTTTGAATATGCCCTCTAGGTTGGTCATAACTTTCCTTCCAAGGAGTAAGCGTCTTTCAATTTCATGGCTGCAGTACCATCTGCAGTGATTTTGGAGCCCCAAAAAATAAAGTCTGACACTGTTTCCACTGTTTCCCCATCTATTTCCCATGAAGTGATGGGACTGGATGCCATGATCTTCGTTTTCTGCATGTTGAGCTTTAAGCCAACTTTTTCACTCTCCACTTTGACTTTCCTCAAGAGGCTTTTTAGTTCCTCTTCACTTTCTGCCATAAGGGTGGTGTCATCTGCGTATCTGAGGTTATTGTTGGTACAATGTCTCTATTTACACTTTCCGTATATTCTGCTTTTGTGAGACAAAGATACTGTTCTAAAACTTTCTTTTTTGAAATTGTTCAATTTGAATGTTTCTTTTCATCTAGTATCAGTTTTGGAGAAGGCAATGGTGACCCACTCCAGTACTCTTTCCTGGAAAATCCCATGGACGAAGGAGCCTGGTAGGCTGCAGTCCGTGGGGTCGCGAAGAGTTGGACACAACTGAATGACTTCACTTTCACTTTTCACTTTCATGCATTGGAGAAGGGAATGGCAACCCACTCCAGTGTTCTTGCCTGGAGAATCCCAGGGCTGCCATCTATGGGGTCGCACTGAGTCGGACACGACTGAAGCAACTTAGCAGCAGCAGCAGCAGTAGTATCAGTTTATACAATGTATTAATGTATAATCCTAAGAAAGTATCTTTTTGTTTGCTTCTTTGTTTTGTTTTGTTTTGTTTTCATGGCCACATTGTGCAGCATGAAGGATCCTATTGAACCTGTGTCCCCCGAAATGGAAGCGCTGAGTCTTAATCCTTGAACCAGGGAAGTTCTAGGAACTATCCTTGTTAAAGAGTTTTCAGATTTATTTACCTAGAGATGATTAAGAAAAGCCCCATTATTTTCCTAACTTGCTAGCCTATGTCTTAGTTTTTACTATGCTGGATCAATTTTCCTATTTTGTTTTGTGTTTTTTTGAAAAAATGTAGCTTTAAATCTTCTGGTTCAGAAAAGTTGCACTGAATCCTATTACTTTATTTTTGCTTTATAAGACTATTATGGGGTTTTCCTTTGAGATTAATTATGCTTGTATTTAACTTTGTGTTTGCTATAGTGTGCTGTCCTCAGGAGAGTCAGTGGTTGATAAATGTCAGCAGTCAGGCCTCTGGGAACTTGCTCAGCTGAAGAGATCTCCTTTACTTAAGATTCACCCTAGTGTTGCCTACCTCCAATTACTAGCACTTGCAGGTACATAAGACTTGACCTTTGGCTCAAATTATTGATAACTTTGATGGCCATCTGAGTTCCAGCATCCTCTACTGGTCCCTGTGAAGTTTTCTTATGATTGTACCTCACGCAAAACTCTCCCTTTGTCACCCTCCGTTTTTTTTCTCCTTCTCTCCACAAGTAGATATTCTGACTGTTGTTATCCAATCGCTAGATTGTGTTCAACTCTGTGACCCCAGAGACTGTAGCACACCAGGCTTCCCTGTCCTTCACTGCCTCCCAGGGTTTGCTCAAACTCATGTCCATTGAGTTGATCATGCCATATAACCATATCATCCTTTGTCACCCCCTTCTCCTCCTGCCTTCAATCTTTCCCAGCATTAGGGTCTTTTCCAGTGAGCTGGCTCTTTGCATCAGGTGGCCAAAGTACTGGAGCTACAGCTTCAGCATCAGTCCTTCCAATGAATATTCAGAGCTGATTTCCTTCAGAACTGAATGGTTTGATATCTTTGCTCTCTGAGGGATTCTCAAGAGTCTTCTCTACCACTACAATTCAAAAGCATCAATTCTTCAGCACTTAGCCTTCTTTATGGTCCAACTCTCACATCCATACATGACTACTGGAAAAACCATAGCTTTAAATATATGAACCTTGGTCAGCAAAGTGATGTCTCTGATATCCTGATAGCTCTTTTAAATAAACTTCCTGCATTCTCACTTCCATAAAAGGCTGGGTTTAGGAGTGACCAAAATATAGCAGACACTAAAATTGTATTATGGTGATCGATGCCTGTATTGGTTATCAATTGCTGTGTAACAGCTACTCAAAATTTGTCAGTTTGTAACATTTATCATTTCAACCAAATTCTGAGTGGTAGGCATCCAGAATCACCTCAGCAATGTGGTTCTGCATTAGGGTCTCCCAGGAGGCGGCAATCAAACTGTCAGGCAGGACTTCATTCATCTCAGGCTCCACTGAGGCTGAAGGGTCTGCTTCCAAGCTTTCTCAAGTGGCTGTCAGCAAACCTCAGTTCCTCATTGGCCACTGGGTGGAGATTTCAGCCTCTTACCACATAGGCCTTTCCAAGGGGATGCCTCAATACATGGCATCTGGCTTCCCACAAAACAAATATCCAAGGGAGACAGTGAGAGCTCAAGACCAAAGCCACATTTTTTTATGAGTCTCATCTCAAAAGTGACATACTTAACATGTCTGCTGTATATTATGGTCTTGGAGAGCAATCCTGGTATAGTATAGGACAGAGCTACACAGAGTATGAATAAAAGAATGCAGGAATCATCTGGGGCCATCTTGTAGGCTGCTTACAACAATTCCTCATGAAAAGGCTGATGTATTAGTTACACGTTGCTATGCAACTGATTCTCTTGAGAGTCCCTTGGACAGCAAGGAGACCAAGCCAGCCAATCCTAAAGGAAATAAACCCTGAGTATTTGTTGGAAAGACTATTGCTGAAGATGAAGCTCTGATACTTTGGGCACCTGATGTGAAGAGTCAATTCATTGGAAAAGACCCTGATTCTGTGAACACCTGAAGGCAGGAGGAGAAGGGGATGACAGAGGATGAGACGGTTGGATGGATCACCAACATGATGGACGTGAATTTGAGCAGGCTCCGGGAGCTGGTGATGAACAGCGAAGCCTGGTGTGCTGCAGTCCACGGGGTTGCAGAGTCAGACATGACTTAGCGAATGAACAACAACAAGTGCAACTAATTACCCCCAAATTTAGTGCCTTAAACAACATTTATCACTTCACCAAGATAAGATGCGTCAAGAGATTGGACAAAGGTTAGCCAGATCTTCCGTTTCTGAGCCTCTTACAAGTCTGCAGTCATCGCAAAGCTTGACTAGAAAGGATTTTCTTTCTAGTTCACTCACATGGTTGTTGGCAGGAGTCATTCCTCATGGACTACTGAAGTAAGATCTCATTTCCTCATAAATTGTTGGCTGGAATCCTTTATCAGTTCTGTGCCATGGTGAACCACTCCATAGAATAACTCATGACACACAGTAGGATCAAACCAAAGAAGAAAAAAGATAGGAGAGGAATGAAAGTGAAAAGTCAGCAAGTAAAAAGTCATAGTTCTCTGTAACCAAATCATGGATGGGACATCCCATCATCCTGTCATATTCTGTTTGCTAGAAACAATCAGTAGGTTTATCCAACATGTAAGAGGAGAGGGTTATACAAGTGTGAAGATCTTTGCGAGTCACACTACAGCTGGAAACGTGTAACCTATCAGAGTTTGTAGGTAAAGTTAGCAGCAGACACTAGGTGGCTATGTAATTAAATATAAAAGTTACATAGCTGATGAACTAGAAGTTATACTTGTAGGAGGAACTATACTAGAAATCTACAAATCTACAAAATTCAAAAAATATGGAAGACATAGTAATAATAACAATAATGGAAAAGAATGATTGTTATTGGATACAACTGATGTTTTAGAGAGAGACAATGTAGGGCTAAAAATGATTAACTATCAATTAAAGGCTAAATGTGGGAGCCAGTGGGCCTGCCTGGCAGCATATAAATCATATTTCTTGCAGTTGGATGGCAAAGAAAACTGAGGAACAGGCTCACGACTTAGAGCAGTAACAGCACTCCAAAGATGATCAAATTCTCAACCTGGACATGCTTGTTATGCCAAATTTAGGGCCCTGGTGGGCAATAACTGCACCCTTAAACATGAGACAGGAATATCTGTGTTAAAGAATATTTAGTGATGACTGTTTAAGCAAGAGATGTTCAAAGCATGAGTGTAATTCAAGGGATTTCTGAGCAGTGTCACCTACAGAGCAGCAATCCCATGGTTGGCCGTTCCAACAGTGAGTCTTTAATACTATCAGTAACACGTTGCCTTTCCAAGTGCAGTGTCCCTGAGTGGTGTGCCATCTTAAGTCCTCATCAGCAAGCATCAAATACTAAAAACTTAGGAGTGATTGGCATGTCCCCAGCTGAAAACAAGACAATATTATCAAGAAGGAAAATGGAGCAGAAATTCAAGAAGGAGGAAAATGATGTCACACTGAAGGCAAATGTATCAACCTTCTTCCCAATCTTGTTAGTCATTCCTGATGACTGAGGGCTGAGCAGCATCCAACACCGGTTTCAAAAATCAGCCCAAAATGCCACCACTGCCAAATAACTGTATTTTTCTGGATTTTGGCAACCTTGTCAATGAATCAGAATATTATTATTTTCACCATGAATATTCTACAGAGGTTCAGAAAACCATTTATTTAGTACTAAAGTTATAGTCTTAGTATAGAAACAAAGAAACTATTTCTCAAATGTTCACTCACAGCAACTGGGGGCATGTGTCAGAGAAAAAGCTCAGTATCTGAGACTTTTGCAGACTGTTAAAACAAAAGCAAGCCAAGGTTACAGAAAACTGAAAATAGGAATACTCTGAAGACCATCAGTGTTAACCTTTGCCCCCTACTCACTCAGAGGATGCGTTCATGTTTAAGAAACTTGTTTGTGCTGCCTTCCTACTCTGCTATAAAAGACTGAAAACATGCAGAGAAATGTAAGCTCCAAATAATCACTAGCTGCCAACCCCTAGAAGCAGGCCCCGAAGCAATGCTCCAGCCCTATCCGTTGATCTGGGCAATGAGTCCCCATGACTCTCATCTGTTTACTCTCGCCTGGTCAGAAAGTCTTTACCTCACCAGAGAGCCTTGCCCCCAGCCTCTCCTCAAGTTTCCTGGTCCAGGCATCTAAGACGTTACACCTCAGGTCACCCTGCATCTGCTCTTCCCTGTCTCACCGGACTGCACGGTTATTACCCAACTTGTTTTCCTCTCTAAGTTATATGCTGTTTACTGTTTCCTTCAAAGTCAACCTAGTTGCAAAAAAACACATTTGACTGTAGAAGGTAGTGAAGTACTGAAGTGAAAGTCTCTCAGTCATGTCCGACTCTTTGCAACCCCATAAGACTGTACAGTCCATGGAATTCTCCAGGCCAGAATACTGGAGTGCACAGTGTTTCCCTTCTCCAGGGGATCTTCCCAACCCAGAGATTGAACCCAGGTCTCCCATATTGCAGGTGGATCCTTTACCAACTGAGCTATTTAACTGTAGAGCAACAGTTTAAAAAGAAAATGTAGTAGCTGGATATGAATCATTCAGAACTGTATTAACTATTTTCATCCTAACTATTAATTATGATTAAGTAGATTGTAATTATATTCATCTGGCTTTACTCCTCTAAAGAACTCAAAACACTGACACATTATCTTGAGAAAAGAACCTCTAAAAAGAAACTGGGGCTTCCCTGGTGGCTGAGACAGAAAAGAATCTGCCTGCTATTCAGCAGACCCAGGTTCGCTCCCTGGGTTGGGAAGATCCTCTGGAGGAGGGCATGGCAACCCACCCACTCTTGCCTGGAGAATCCCACAGACAGAGGAGCCCAGCGGGCTACAGTCCATGGAATTGCAAAGCATCAGACACAACTAAGAGGCTATCTCTTATACTTTCAGGAAGAAATCACTGGATATTTAAGAAATGAATATTTTTCAAAGATACTTAATTATTTGTACCATTTCCTTTATATTCCCTTTTCGGAGAGTACATAGTAGAAATCATCTTAATGCCAGATTTCTTCCAGGGATGAGAAACCAATTTCTAGTTACCTCCCTCTTTGAAGATCTCTCTTTGGTGATTGTATTAGTTTGCTAGGGTTGTCATAGAAAAGTACCTCAAAATAAGCGTCTTAACAGAAATTTATTGTCTCTTAGTTTTAGCAGCTAGAAGCCCAATATCAAGGTGTCACAATAGTTGGAGAGTTGTGAAGGAAGGCTCTATTCCACTCCTGATTTGTAGATGGCTGTCACCTCCCTGTGGATGTGTAGATATACCTTAACATCATCTTCTCTATGTGCCTGACTCTGTATTCAAATTTCCCCTTATTATAAATGACATATTATATTGGATTAGGACCCCATCCTACTCCACCCTGATGGACTAGTTAGGACAGACTGATGACAGTCTGTCCTAACAAATTAGGTCTACAATGACTTCCAACTAAGGTCATGTTCTGAGGTACTAGTGGTTAGGATATCAGCATATAGATTTTATGAAGACACAATTGAACATTTAACACTCATGTTAAAGTTTGATACAACTTTTCAAATACTCATCCATGAGAAGGGAAAAAAAATGATAGATTAAAACGTAATATCTAAAGAGAAAAAGTTTCAACTCTGTTACTTTTAGTGTGTAGCTTCACAACCTTGGAAAATTCCTAGAAGAGCAGTTTTATAAGTACCATTGTATGTTCCTTTATGTGAACTTGAAGTTGTAAAATAGATCAATCCTAGGGAAATTCAACAAATTATAGGACTCACCAAGGCATTCCTGAAGTTCTTTTTAATTCTACTGCTTGCATCAGTAGAATTAAAACTTAATTTTTGAACGTGATCTCTCTACATAATAGACAAAATAGTATTCATTTACTGTGGTGAGATAGGTCTATGATTGTGACAGAAAAATATTCAACAAAGTAAATGGAATTTCTGACTCTAACAGCTAAAATCCTGATGAATACTCATAGATCCTTTCTAGAGAACACATGACATATTTCATTATTATTTTTACTCTCATTAACCAATCGTTTGGACCAAGTGATGAAGAGCCATTAGTTTGTCTTTTCTCTCTCACTGACTTAATTAAACCAACTAATTATTGGGAGGTCATGAAATCATGCAAACCTCATGCATATACATTTTTAAAGTTAAAACCTGCTAGAAATTCAGTTTAATAAACAAAGCCATCCCTTTACATTTACTCCTGCTTTGTGTAAATTATAGAAAAAAATAAAGTCAGGGACTGACTGGTGGGCATCTGAGTGTGTAACACGAGTTAAAGTTTTGATTTTCAGTTTAGGCAATAACACTAGAATGCTGATAACACATTCTGTGTGTTAAAAAGTGCAAGTATATTAAGTATTATTTGATATAAAGCATTAGGAAATTCAATGAGACTGTAAATTTTAATAAATATCAGGGCTATTTCCCCTCTCCCCATACTATTGGTTAATATTTATCCTGATATTTAAAAGTATAAGGTAAAACTATGATTTACTTCCCTTACTTCTCAGTTACAAAAATTTGTTGATTCTAAATATTCCATTCAAATATTTTCTAGAGTGTTCTAATTTAATCTTAAAATGAGTTCAATCCTTCTAGTTCATTTTTATGTGACTTCAAATAAACCCTTATTTAAAGGACATGCTCCCCAAACTACATTTCATAAACACTTAATGTGTTAATGGGGATATAACTTCTGTCTTAGTTCTTTCCCTTGGCATGAAAATTAAAGAAGGAATCTACCACATTAAGAGCTACAGCTCCCATATGTAAACTGGCCATTTATATAGTCTTTATAAATTTACCTTTAATCCTTAAAGCAATCCTATCAGTTAAGGCTCTTTGCTTATTAGCAACAACTTAAAATTTAGATGTCTTTAAATAAACAGATAGAATAAGTGGTTTATATAAACAAAAACCTAGAAGTATGTGTGAATTTAGACAGGTTTTGATCTGAAAATTCATAGTCATCAAGATTCCAAGTGTAACTGTGGTTCTCTTTCTTCTATACTTTTTTATGTGTTGTTTTCTTTCACCACTGATTCTAAGCTTAGAAAACCACAGCTGTGGCCTCCCTAGACTGTCCCCTAGGCAGCACATCTTTAACTCCATTATCTGGAGGACAAGCAAACATCTCTTTTCACAGCTTCTATGGAAAGGAAAAGACATGTTTTTCCAAGATGCCCAAGACATTGTCTCCTCATGTCTCATTGGCTCAAATATGATCATGTTCCTGTCTATCAATGGGATGGCCTAGCTGTTTTTAAGTATTCTGATCTAAACCATATAACTAAAAACAGAGACCATATTTTCCAAATAACATATCTCAGAACAGAAGAGAGGCTTTCAAAATAAAGCTGACATCAGTATGGGTAAATTTGGATACTAGGTATGCAAACTTTAAAACCATCAATTTATAGTAAGTATCATGTCTTCGTTTAATAAATGAAGAAAATCAAATGCAGAAAGATTAAGCTATACTTATATCAAGATACCATAACTAGCAAGTGACAAAACATTGGAAAAAAAGTTTGGGCACTACGACAGATCTTCAACTACAAAATCATATTCCTACAGAGAGGTTTATAAGATTGAAGTTACTTTGCCAGCTAGTGTGATCTTAGATCAACGGCAATTCATCTGTTTCCATTATTTAAAAAACCACTTGCTCAACTCCAGAAAAATAAATGACCCAATCAAAAAAATGGGCCATTATAAACAGTGCTGCGATGAACATTGGGGTACACGTGTCTCTTTCCCTTCTGGTTTCCTCAGTGTGTATGCCCAGCAGTGGGATTGCTGGATCATAAGGCAGTTCTATTTCCAGTTTTTTAAGGAATCTCCACACTGTTCTCCATAGTGGCTGTACTAGTTTGCATTCCCACCAATAGTGTAAGAGAGTTCCCTTTTCTCCACACCCTCTCCAGCATTTATTGCTTGTAGACTTTTGGATCGCAGCCATTCTGACTGGCGTGAAATGGTACCTCATAGTGGTTTTGATTTGCATTTCTCTGATAATGAGTGATGTTGAGCATCTTTTCATGTGTTTGTTAGCCATCTGTATGTCTTCTTTGGAGAAATGTCTATTTAGTTCTTTGGCCCATTTTTTGATTGGGTCATTTATTTTTCTGGAGTTGAGCTATAAGAGTTGCTTGTATATTTTTGAGATTAGTTGTTTGTCCGTTGCTTCATTTGCTATTACTTTCTCCCATTCTGAAGGCTGCCTTTTCACCTTGCTAATAGTTTCCTTTGTTGTGCAGAAGCTTTTAAGTTTAATTAGGTCCCATTTGTTTATTTTTGCTTTTATTTCCAATATTCTGGGAGGTGGGTCATAGAGGATCCTGCTGTGATGTATGTCGGAGAGTGTTTTGCCTATGTTCTCCTCTAGGAGTTTTATAGTTTCTGGTCTTACGTTTAGATCTTTAATCCATTTTGAGTTTATTTTTGTGTAAGGTGTTAGAAAGTGTTCTAGTTTCATTCTTTTACAAGTGGTTGACCAGATTTCCCAGCACCACTTGTTAAAGAGATTGTCTTTAATCCATTGTATATTCTTGCCTCCTTTGTCAAAGATAAGGTGTCCATATGTGCGTGGATTTATCTCTGGGCTTTCTATTTTGTTCCATTGATCAATATTTCTGTCTTTGTGCCAGTACCATACTGTCTTGATAACTGTGGATAGATCAGTCTTACGGATTCTGTGGGAGAGGGAGAGGGTGGGGAGATTTGGGAGAATAGCATTGAAACATGTATAATATCATGTATGAAATGAGTCGCCAGTCCAGGTTCGATGCATGGTACTAGATGCTTGGGGCTGGTGCACTGGGACGACCCAGAGGGAGGGTAGGGGAGGGAGGCGGGAGGAGGGTTCAGGATGGGGAAGGCGGGTATACCTGTGGCGGATTCATTTCGATATTTGGCAAAACTAATACAATATTGTAAAGTTTAAAAATAAAATAAAATTTAAAAAAAAATGGGCCAAAGAAGTAAATAGACATTTCTCCAAAGAAGACATACAGATGACTAACAAACACATGAAAAGATGCTCAACATCACTCATTATCAGAGAAATGCAAATCAAAACCACTATGAGGTACCATTTCACGCCAGTCAGAATGGCTGCGATCCAAAAGTCTACAAATAATAAATGCTGGAGAGGGTGTGGAGAAAAGGGAACCCTCTTACACTGTTGGTGGGAATGCAAACTAGTACAGCCACTATGGAGAACAGTGTGGAGATTCCTTAAAAAACTGGAAATAGAACTGCCTTATGATCCAGCAATCCCACTGCTGGGCATACACACTGAGGAAACCAGAAGGGAAAGAGACACGTGTACCCCAATGTTCATCGCAGCACTGTTTATAATAGCCAGGACATGGAAGCCACCTAGATGTCCATCAGCAGATGAATGGATAAGAAAGCTATGGTACATATACACAATGGAGTATTACTCAGCCATTAAAAAGAATACATTTGAATCAGTTCTAATGAGGTGGATGAAACTGGAGCCTATTATACAGAGTGAAGTAAGCCAGAAGGAAAAAACACCAATACAGTATATTAACGCATATATATGGAATTTAGAAAGATGGTAAAAATAACCTGGTGTACGAGGCAGCAAAAGAGACACTGATGTATAGAACAGTCTTATGGACTCTGTGGGAGAGGGAGAGGGTGGGAAGATTTGGGAGAATGGCATTGAAACATGTAAAATATCATGTAAGAAATGAGTTGCCAGTCCAGGTTCGATGCACGATACTGGATGCTTGGGGCTAGTGCACTGGGACGACCCAGAGGGATGGTATGGGGAGGGAGGAGGGAGGAGGGTTCAGGATGGGGAACACATGTATACATGTGGAGGATTCATTTTGATATTTGGCAAAACTAATACAATTATGTAAAGTTTAAAAATAAAATAAAAAATAAAAAACCACTTGTAAGACAAAGCATCTGCTTACATATATTCTAAAGCTATGGAACAATTAATTATTGATTATTATAGGGTAGTAACAGTGGCCAAAATATTTATTGCCAGACTATTCAGAAGCATTGCAATGATCACCATCAGACACCATCAGCCACATATCCATTTCTGGCTGTATGCAATGTGTATGCAATGTGTTACTGGTAACCAAGAATTTTAATAACATAATAATGGAGTTCCACATAGCTTAAAATCCTTAAAAAAATGGCCATTATTGAAATCTAGGTGCATCTTTGAAAAATACAATTGTGCTAAGAGAATATATACATGTAATGCAATGGCATCTTCTGTTCATTTCATTAACATTACTACCCTTATGAGTTCTAAGTCATCCAGTTCCATCCAAATAATTCTACTAAAAGTTTCTACTGTAAGCACTACCTCATCTCTTCAGAACTTACAACATGAAAATGCCACATTGCCTCTGGAAACCTTCTGAAACTCCAGGAGACTCAGAGGAGAGATTCTTAGAAATGCAGATGAGAAGTTTATCTTGTGTCAAATTTTTAAACTGGTAAAGTGACATGAAATGGAAAGCAAATTTTTTTAAGGTATCGATTAATTACAATCTGTCTCCCCTTGGTGTTCAGAAGCAACTGAGCAAGTGACATAGGAAGTACATGGAAAGGAAAATAACTTCGTGATTAATGATAATAGAAGAATACAGCTTAAAACCAAGATTATGTTGGGGCCTCTTCTAGCCAACATCCTTAATAATCAAATTACAGATTACAGTCAACTGAAAAGGAGCATGATGCTAAGATTCTTGCCCCTCATGTCCTCAGGCTACCTTTTGTCTGTGAAAAGACTTTAGCCAAAGAGTAAGCTTATTCAAAGAAGTGAGAAAATGCAAAAACAAAGGAAAACAGTCCAACAAGAGTAATTAATAATAGTTTAATCATTAAGCATGGCCAAGGGCCTTTAGTTACTCTTCAAGGGATAGAGATAATATTCTGACACATGTCCTGTGTGCTGTCTTATAGAGGCTAAAACCCTATCTAGACGGAAGAAGTTAACCACATGAGAACCAACCGGACTGTAACCATGACATTAAGCTGCCACAATTCAGAAGGCTGGCCTCAAAGAAACTGGAAAAAATTGATCCTGGAATTAAAGATGAACTGTAGTTTAATCAATCAAGATGACACTGATCAGACCATTGCATGACCAATTTTAAGATGACTGTCAGAGCTGACTGTACTATTTCTGTAAATAGGCCCCCTCTCTCCATCTGTAAAAGTTCTTGCCCACTGGTTGCCAGTCAGGGGGAGTTGACCTTTGGACAGAAGTCCACCCTCCCCCACTGGTTGCTGGCTTCCAAAATGAAGCAAACTTTCCTTTCCACAAACTTTGCCTCATTATTGGCTTTTAAGCAGCAGTCAGACTCCACTTTGGGAACACAACCAGTTGCAGAAAAGCTTGAAGATTCCTGTCTAGGAGAAGTAAGCCATAACTCATTTTCATAAAACATGGAGGAAATCTCTAAGAGGAACCTCTTGATTCTTTTCATCTCCACATATCAGGAAAAAGAGCAGAGGACAAATCAATATTGACTTGTACCCAGATCTTATGAATCAACAAGAGAGAAAAAGCTTTCTTTTAACAGATTGGCTTCGAGGAGTGGAGGAAGAAAAAATACCTTCCTCTTTAAAAATGATGTGACCTCCCAAGCTGCTACTGTATCAGATCAATGAGATTTAATCTTCTTGTAAAAGTTTTTCTACGCAGCATGCCCCTTCTCTCTTTTTTCCCCTTGGAGGTAATAGAGTGTGGTGCTGAGACCAGATATAGAGTCAAACGGCTCAGGTCTGTGTCTAGTCTGCCAGTTCTCAGCTGCCCCACATTGAGGAAGAAATCTGTCTCATCCTCAGTTCTCTCACTTGCAAAAAAAATGCATAATCACAATACCTACCTTATAGGCTTGTTGGAGCATTAAATGATGTAGTTCATGTAAGGTACATAGAATATCACCTATTACAGAGTAAGTTCTCCAGAAATGTTAGCTGTTTTGTTAATTAATTACTTCTATGGGCTCTATCAAAGAAAAACAAGTTAGGACTTAATAAGTAGAGACTTTTATTCAGAATGATTATTGCAAGTGAGAGAAAGGGACTATTGCAACAGGAACAACACTGTGACTATTAATGTCTGCAAGTGTCTCAAATAAAAGAGAAAACTTTTTTATTTAATAGTGTTTTGATGGAAACAAAAAAGACCTCAAGTAGCCAAAGAAATGTTGAGAAAGAAAAACGGAGTTGGAGGAATCAGACTATACTATAAAGCTAGAGTAATCAAGACAATATAGTTCTGATTACTGTAAAGACAGAAATATAGATAAATGGAACAGAATAGAAAGCCCAGAAATAAACCCATGCAGCTACAATCAATTAATCTACAACAAAGGAGGCAAGAATATGCAATGGAAAAAAGATAGTCTCTTCAATAAGTGCTGCTAAGAAAACCAGACAGCTACATGTTAAAAGAATGAAATTAGAATATTCTTTAACACCGCATGCAAAAATTAATTCACAATGGGTTAAATACCTAAACAAAAAACTGGATACAATAAAACTTTTAGAGGAAAATATAGGCAGAACACTGACATAAATCACAGCAATATCTTTTAGATCCATCTTCTAGAGTAATGGGAAACAAAAACAAATGGGACCTAATTAAACTTAAAATCTTTTGCACAGCAAAGGAAATCATAAATACGACAAGAAGGCAACCCAAAGAATGGGAGAAAATATTTGTAAATGATGCCACTGACAAGGCATTAAAGTCCAAAATACAAAAACAGCTCATGCAGCTCAAAATCAAAAAAAACAACCCAATCAAAAAAATGGTGTCTCCTTTGCTGTCTTGCATACAGGATTATTGTTACCATCTTGAGGGATGGTATGGGGAGGGAGATGGGAGCGGGGATCAGGATTGGGAATACGTGTACACCCATGGCGGATTCATATTGATGTAAGGCAAAACCAATACAATATTGTAAAGTAAGTAGCCTCTAATTAAAATAAATAAATAAAATATACTTTCAAAAAAAATGGTGAGATATCTAAATAGACATTTCTCCAAAGAAATACTGATGGTCAAAAACCATATGAAAAGATGCTCAACATCACTAATTATTAGAGAAATGCAAATCAAAACTACAATGGGGTATCATCTTGCAGCAGTCAGAAAGGCCATTATTAGAAAGTTTACAAACAATAAATGCTGAGAAGAGTGTACAGAAAAGGGAAACTTGCTATACTGTTGGTGATAATGTAAATTAGTACAGCCACTACAGAGAACAGTATGGAGATTCCTTAACAAACTAAAAAAAAAAAAGCTATCAAATGACCCCACTCCTGGTCATATATCTGGAGAAAAACATGGTCCAAAGAATGCATGCATCCCAATGATCATTGCAGCAGTATTTACAATAGCCAAGACATGAAAGCAACCTAAATATCTATCAATGGATGAATAGGTAAAGAAGATATGGTGTGCACACAAACACACACTAGAATATTACTCAGTCATAAAAAAAGGAAATAATGCTATTTGAAGCAACATGGATGGACTTAGAGATTTTCATGCTTAGTAAAGTCAGTCAGACAAAGACAAATCATGGTGACACATACGTGAAATCAAAGAAATGATACAAATGAACTTGTTTATAAAGCAGGAATAGACTCATGGATTTATAAAACAAAGTTATGGTTATCAAAGGGGAAAAGTGAGGGTGGGAGGTATAAATTGGGAGGTTGGGATTAACATATACACATTGCTGCTGCTGCTGCTGCTGCTAAGTCGCTTCAGTTGTGTCCGACTCTGTGCGACCCCATAGACGGCAGCCCACCAGGCTCCCCCGTCCCTGGGATTCTCCAGGCAAGAATTCTGGAGTGGGTTGCCATTTCCTTCTCCAATGCATGAAAGTGAAAAGTGAAAGGGAAGTTGCTCAGTCATGTCCGACTTGTAGCGACCCCATGGACTGCAGTCCACCAGGCTCCTCCGTCCAAGGGATTTTCCAGGCAAGAGTACGGGAGTGGGGTGCCATTGCCTTCTCCGAACATATACACACTGCTACATATAAAATAAAAAACAAGGACCCTTTGCATAGCACAGGAAACTCTTCTCAATATTCTGTAATAAACTATATGGGAAAAGAATCTGAAATAGATTACATATATAACTAAATTGCTTTGCTCTACATCTGAAGGTAACACACTGTAAATCAACTATACTCCAATATAAAGTCAGAATTAAAAAAAATAACATTTCATTTCGATATTTGGCAAAACCAATACAATATTGTAAAGTTTAAAAATAAAATAAAATTTTAAAAAATAAAACAAAGAAAAAAAAATAACATAAGGGAAGGGTAAACAGAATCTTTGGAGAGGAAGCTGAACAAGCAAGGAGAAATGACAAGAAAGTTTTGACAAGCAAAGGTTTCACTGGGTGCTTAGCTGATTCCCAAGAAAAGCTCAGGAGAAGGCACTTAGTCAATTTGGGCTGCTATAATAAATCATCATAGACTAGGTGGTTAAACAATTCACATTCATTTCTTCATTCTGGAGATTGAGAAGTCCCAGATCAAGATACTAAGAGATCCACTGCCTGGTGAGGGCCTACCTCCTTGCTTGTAGATGGCTCTCTTCATGTTGTTTCTTTACAGAGTGGAAAGCAGAGACTGAGAGTCCTGTGTCTTCTTATAAGGGCACGAATCCCATTCACCAGGATTTCTTCCTTGTGAACTAATGATTTCCCAAAGGCCTCACCTCCTGAGATCACCACATTTGGGTCTAGGATTTCAGTATATGAATTGGGTGGGAGAGGGAAGAGATACACAAATATTCAGTCCATAATAGGTGCCTCCCTCTTTTTTTGTGTGTGTGCATGCTCAAGCCTGCAGGTAAGTAGGGTTCAAAGGGGGACTGTAGGAAATAGAAGCCTGACTGAAGTTTGGTCAAGATAAAGCAGCAAGAAGTCAGTTATTGTAAACACTTTAGTTCCAAGTGACTGTCTTGAGGCTTTTATATTGTTCAGTCTGGGTTGCTTGTTGTTTAGTCTATCTTTATTATATTGCAGATGCTTTGTGCTTATGTCTGGCAGTGAGTGCTGGGAATGATTATCCAGTGGTTTCTGGCAGCCAGACCTGTTGAAAACCCTCTCTACCAGATTTCCCACTGGACTGGGAAGAATCGCACTCACATATACCTTGCAAGTCATCATCTGTCTTTACCATCCCACTGAAACTGTATTCCTATACTCGTTTGAAAGTTATGATATTCCCTAAAAGTCTTCCTATTTCAATTCTTGCTTGAAAAGTGAAGAAGTAACCCTGACCTTTCATACTCCAATTCAGCATTGCAATAATCCAGATTCTCCTTAATTTTATCCAAGTAGATCCTCAATGTTACATCGTTGCTTCATCTCACCTGGGATCCTCTAGCATTTTCTATAGGACAAGTGGAAGAAAAGGAATACACCTATATAATACACACTTTCTCTTTTCCAGATTCAATGCTGGAATCTCCTATATTCAGTAATATCAGTGTTCTTGTGAAACACTGAATGTACAGAAAATGGGCAGGCCATAAATTACTAGAGAAGGCTGACCCACAGTCTCTGTAGCAAATAGTCCAGAAAGCCAGTTGACACTTCTGTAGCAATAGGCAAAAGGTAAGAGTTTAGTCAACGACTGTCATCTTCTCTAGTTTTTGCTCCTGCTTCCAACTCAAGACCAAATATTATAGAAAAACCCAAATATACTCTCCAATCAGTCACATAGCCTACCTAGCTTCTAGTTAGACTGCTTCCAACTTCCTCATTCTGTCAAAGAAAATTACAGCAGAATTTTCTAGTGTAAAAATTATTCAAAACTATTTCTAAAGAGGTCAAGACCATTGAAAGAAGACAGAGAAACTGAATTAAACTCTCTAAAACCAAAGTCAGAAGGATTTTTAAATGCTGGAAAGAACTAATATAAAAACTTTGGTGGATGTTGACAGGGAGGTATGTCAATGTGGTTTAGCCCCCTGTGTTTACTAGTTGTTCTTATCAAAGTTAAACCCCTAACCCCCCAGAGACTGGGAGAGAGGGGCTCTTTCTTTTTGATGAATGCCCCTGGCTTCCCTTGTGGGTCAGTTGGTAAAGAATCTGCCTGCAATGAGGGGGATCTGGGTTTGATTCCTGGGTTAGGAAGATCCCCTGGAGAAGGGAAAGGCTACCCACTCCAGTATTCTGGCCTGGAGAATTCCAAGGACTGTGTAGTTGATGGGGGTCACAAAGTGTCAGACATGACTGAGCAGCCTTCACTTTTACTTTTCAAAAGGATGACTCCCAGGTCCTTGAGAAAAACAGTCCTGTGACATGGAGAAGAGAATTTACAATTCCAAGTTTTCATGAGAAAGCAAAGGGGGGTTAAGAGCTTGTAGTGAGGAACTAGGGAGTTTACACAAGCTGTGGGGGGCATTATGGACACCACGATCAATGCCAATAACCTCCAATCAAAGCAAACCTAAAACCTTCCCTAGTTTTTCATTAACAAAGCTTTCTCACTGCCCTGTCTGCCTTTCAGTGTCTGCAAAACACAATTAATAGTTACTGGCTTTCTTACTATCAGTTCAGTTCAGTCACTCAGTCGTGTCCGACTCTTTGCAACCCCATGAATTGCAGCACACCAGGCCTCCCTGTCCATCACCATCTCCCAGAGTTCACTCAAACTCACGTCCATCGAGTCAGTGATGCCATCCAGCCATCTCATCCTCTGTCATCCTCTCTCCTCCTGGCCCCAATCCCTCCCAGCATCAGAGTCTTTTCCAGTGAGTCAACTCTTCACATGAGGTGGCCAAAGTACTGGAGTTTCAGCTTTAGCATCATTCCTTCCAAAGAACACCCAGGGCTGATCTCCTTAGAATGGACTGGTTGGATCACCTTGCAGTCCAAGGGACTTTCGAGAGTCTTCTCCAACACCACAGTTCAAAAGCATCAATTCTTCGGCACTCAGCTTTCTTCACAGTCCAACTCTCACATCCTTACATGCCCACTGGAAAAACCATAGCCTTGACTATAGCAAGCTCCAAATAAGAGCCTGTGTTCATTCTCATTTAGGTTCTCTTATTTCCACACTTGAAAATATGAGATTCCCCTATAAAGGAGATCTTGATCCTGCAGACAAAGAATGTTTTCTGCCATTGCAGTAAACAATACATGTTGTCTGCCATCAAGCTACAGCCCCCCACCTCCACACATGGTGCATCCTGAGGGGCATTCAGGATGGGAAAAAAAAGGAGGCATTCTGTGCCCTGAATACTAACCCTAGGTAGTAAAGATGCACATCTAAGGAATAATTTCAACAAACCCTGATTCTTGTGTCTTCTCATGCATAGAAAAACACTAAAATCATTACCTTGAGATGTCAGCTTTTTGTGATTAGCAATACTCTTTGATATATGACTACATTATTTATTTATACTCCTATGTACTTTTTGGTACTCCTATATAACATATTTCTATATATCCTGCCTTCCCCCTTACCTCTTTGGAGTAGCTCCTCGGATCTATCTGAGAGGCTGCCTCCCAGGCTATATTCCTCAGTAAGGTCCCCAAACAAAACTGAACTCACAACTTTTAGATTGTGCATTTTTCTTTTTCTTTTTTCAGCTGGCAATCTTTAGACATATCCAAACATTTTTCTATAGAGTGACTGTTGAATTTTAAAAATAAGTTAGGTCTAAAAACAAGGATATCTTTTCATATTTAAACTTAATAAAGAAAGCATTCTACTGATATAAACTTAGGAGTATTATTTATATCTATTTCAATTGGCTGTGAGTGCTTACCCTTATCTCCATCTTGGCATACCAAAAATGTCTTGCAAAATATAAAGGATATGAGTTAATATATGCTATGAGTCAATAAATACAAATTACAGACAGCAGGAGAAGAATAATCCAGAGTGACACAAGGGTGAGAGTATAATTTAAAATAGGATATGCAGAGTAGGTTTCATTGAGAAGGTAAAAGGTAAACAAAGACTTAAAGAAATTTAGTCTTGCAGCTATCTGGGGTAATATTATCCCAACCTTGCAATTGTAGTTTGTGCTTTGGGAGTACTGAAAAGAGTTCAGCATGGTGGGAACAGGGTGCTTTCAATGCTTTTGGTGGGGATGGAGGGATGGGGATAAGATGAGAGGTAATGGAATGAGGAGATGCCAGATGGCATAGGATCATAAGATCCATTAAGGCAAATGGAAACACTGGCTTCCCCTCTGAAGCCATTTCCCCTCTGAAATGGAGAATTTGGGGCAAAACGAGCATTCTAATAACTTCACATAATAAATAGGATACTACCCTGCAGTAGAAATCAGTACTGAACCTCTCTTGAATGCCAGTTCTGCCGCAAACATGGAAGAAGTCCTTTCACTGGACACTACTGCCATTTCCTTACTGGTCAAGGTTGGGCCAGGCAATCTTACAAGCTCTGTTTGCTGTTATGGTTTGGCCACTCCCTACTTGAAAACCAATACTCCAGAGATAAGTGTTGGTTTAAAAGAAAAGAGTGCTTTATTCATGAGGTCCACAACCTGGGGAGAAGATAAATTCATGTCCAGAAACCAACTCTGAAGATTCTGCTTGACCATGAAAGCTTTTAAAGGGAGAGTTATGTGGGAAGGGCATCAGAGACATTTGTTGTTCAGTCTTTCAGTCGTGTCCAGCTCTTGGCATGGAAGCATGCCAAGCTTTCCTGCCTTTCATTTTCTCCTTGCTTTTGCTCAGACTCATGTCCATTGAGTCAATGATGCCATCCAACCATCTCATTCTCTGTCACCCCCTTTTCCTCCTGCCCTCAATCTTTTCCAGAATCCGGGTTTTTCCAATGAATTGGCTTTTTGCATCAGGTGGCCAAAGTACTGGAGTTTCAGCTTCAGTATCAATCCTTCCAAGGAATATTCAGGACTGATTTCCTTTAGGATGGACTGGTTGGATTTCCTTGCTGTCCAAGGGACTCAAGTCTTCCCCAGCACCACAGTACAAAAGCATCAATTCTTAGTGCTCAGCCCTCTTTATGGACCAGCTCTCACATGACTACTGGAACCATAGCTTCTTGTCAGCAAGTGTCTCGCCTTTTAACAGGCAGGAAGGCTAGGGGTGCCCAAACAGAGGAAATAGGCTGCAAGTGTAAGACATTTTTTCTCTCTCTCTTAAGTGGTAGGAGGAAACAAACTACAAGTGTCAGATGTTTTTCCCCTTCTCTATACAATATAGAGTTAGACTCAATTTTGAGTTGTTTCCTCCTACCACTTGAGAGAGGAAAAACATCTTACACTTGCAGCCTATTTCCTCCATTTGGGCGCCCCTAGCCTTCCTGCCTGTTACCCTCTCAACTGCAGCCACAAAATTAAAAGACACTTGCTCCTAGGAAGAAAAGCTATGACAAACCTAGATAGCATATTAAAAAGCAGAGACATCACTTTGCTGACAAAGTTCCATATGTTAAAACTATGGTTTTTCCATTAGTCATGTATGGATGTGAGAGTTGGTCCAAAGAAAGGCAATGCCAAATAATGCTCAAACTACCACACAATTGCACTCATCTCACACGCTAGTAAAGTAATGCTCAAATTCTGCAAGCCAGGCTTCAGCAATACCTGAACCATGAACTTCCAGATGTTCAAGCTGGTTTTAGAAAAGGCAGAGGAACCAGAGATCAAATTGCCAACATCTGCTGGATCAGTGAAAAAGCAAGAGAGTTCCAGAAAAACATCTATTTCTGCTTTATTGACTATACCAAAGCCTTTAACTGTGTGGATCACAATAAACTATGGAAAATTCTGAAAGAGATGGGAATACCAACCACCTGACCTACTTCTTGAGAAACCTGTATGCAGGTCAGGAAGCAACAGTTAGAACTGGACATGGAACAACAGACTGGTTCCAAATAGGAAAAGGAGAACGTCAAGGTTGTATATTGTCACCCTGTTTATTTAACTTATATGCAGAGTATGCAGAGTACATTATGAGAAACGCTGGGCCAGAGGAAGTACAAGCTGGAATCAAGATTGCCGGGAGAAATATCAATAACCTCAGATATGCAGATGACACCACCCTTATGGCAGAAAGTGAAGAGGAACTAAAAAGCCTCTTGATGAAAGTTAAAGAGGAGAGTGAAAAAGTTGGCTAAAAGCTCAACATTCAGAAAACGAAGATCATGGCATCTGGCCCCATCACTTCATGTGAAATAGATGGAGAAACAGTGGAAACAGTGTCAGACTTTATTTTGGGGGGCTCCAAAATCACTGCAGATGGTGACTGCAGCCATGAAATTAAAAGACGCTTACTCCTTGGAAGGAAAGTTATGACCAACCTAGATAGCATATGAAATAGCAGAGATATTACTTTGCCAACAAAGGTCTGTCTAGTCAAGGCTATGGTTTTTCCAGTGGTCATGTATGGATGTGAGAGTTGGACTGTGAACAAAGCTGAGTGCCGAAGAATTGATGCTTTTGAACTGTGGTGTTGGAGAAGACTCATGAGAGTCCCTTGGACTGCAAGGAGATCCAACCAGTCCATCCTAAAGGAGATCAGTTCTGGATGTTCTTTGGAAGGACTGATGCTGAAGGACTGTTGCTGAAGCTGAAACTCCAGTACTTTGGCCACCTCATGCGAAGAGGTGACTCACTGGAAAAGACTCTGCTGCTGGGAGGGATTGGGGGCAGGAGGAGAAGGGGACGACAGAGGATGAGATGGCTGGATGGCATTAATGACTCGACGGACATGAGTTTGAGTGAACTCCTGGAGTTGGTAATGGACAGGGAGGCCTGGTGTGCTGTGATTCATGGGGTCGCAACTGTGTCGGACACAACTGAGAGTGAACTGAACTGAAGTGATACAAAATTAAAAGGAGGTTTCTTTTAAAATTCTGTGTTGCCCTGAGGGCACCTGGTTGCACCTGAACTTAACTTTTCTCAAACCTTGAGCTAACCAATGGGTTTTTCTTATGCAAATATTTTTCTTAAGCTATGTTAATGAACCATGTGTTTACCCAAGACTCTGTCTTTCTTCAAGTCAGTTATGCCTAAGGCTCAGAACTGATAATGTCTCAACAAATCAATATGTTTTACTCATAAAATTGTTCTCCTAATCTATGTTAATGAGACTATGTGTTTGCTTGGAAACCTGCCTTTCTTCCAGATTCACCTCAATCATTCTATGGCCCAGGATGAGTCACCTTGTGCCAATGTTATCCTAAAACGCATGTTGTGTGTGAGGGGCCTGGTGCCATTCTCTGAGGTTTGAGACATTTCTTTCTCTCATTAGCAACCTGCTAGTAGGTATATAACTTCCTGTTAAAGACTAGCAGGGGGACACTCTTTCTGCCCCCTTCTGATGTCTATGTCAGAACCTTTCTCTATCTCTTTCATACTTTAATAAAACTTTATCACACAAAAGCTCTCAGTGATCAAGCCTCATCACTGGGCCCAGTTTGAACTCCTCTCCTCTGGTGGCCAAGAACCCTGGCATTGTTCTCAGCTCAGCAACAACGTTTCCACAGTCACCATATGCAGTGATTTTGGAGCCCAAGAAAATGAAATCTGTCACTGTTTCCATTTTTACCCCAGCTATTTGCCATGAAGTGATGGGACCAGGGGCCATGATCTTAGTTTTTTTTTTATGTTGAGTTTTTAAGTCAGCTTTTTCTCTCCTCTTTCACTTTCATCAAGAGGTTCTTTATTTCCTCTTTGCTTTCTGATTAGGGTGGTGTCACCTGCATATCTGAGGTTATTGATATTTCTCCTGGCAATCTTGATTCCAGTTGTGCTTCATCCAGCCTGTCATTTCACAAAATGTATTCTGCATGTAAGTTAGATAAGGAGCATGACCATATATAGCCTTGTCATACTCCTTTCCCAATTTTGTATCAGTCTCTTATTCCATGTCTGGTTCTAATTGCTGCTTCTTAACCTGCATATAGGTTTCTCAGGAGGCAGGTAAGGTGGTCTGTTATCCCCATCTCTTAAAGAATTTTCCAGTTTGTTGTAAAACACACAATCAATGGCTTTAGCATAGTCAATGAAGCAGAGGTATAAGTTCTTCTGGAATTTTCTTGCCTTTTGTATGATCCAACAGATGTTAGCAATTTGATCTTGTCTTCTCTGCCGTTTCTAAATCCAGCTTGTTCTTGGTTCAGATTATCTTCTACTACTTTATGAACTTTTTCTTTTGGTTGTTGGTGGTTGCTTGGTGGTGAGGTAACAAAACAATGTTCTAGGACTCCTGTGTTCAGTCTGAAGAAGCCATGTCTCCTGAATTGGCAGGTGGATTCTATGGCCACCTGGGAAGCCCTTAGATCCTAGAGGAGAACTCAAAGGTATTGTTATGAGTATTCCTTGATGAAGTAGAAGGACCAGGGCTTCTCTCTTGTTTCTTGACTGCTCCTCTTTTGTTTCTGCATTCCCTTCCTTTCCTGATAAGCAACTGCTTGCATCTACCCTTTAGAATTCAGGAAAGGTCAAGACAGCAGAATGAAATCAATTTTCTACAAACAATGTGGACAAGGTGTACCCCCACAGGGTTCTGTTCTGTTTCATTATCATTTACAAACAAACAAACAAACAACAACAACAACAAAACACTGCTATGTGGAAAATATATATTGAGTTGCAGGAGATCCAGTTCCTCAAATAAATAGAAGATTGACTAATGTAAAAATCTTAATGTTATAGCAGTTGAGTAAAAAGAAAAAGGTTCAATGCCTTCTCTTCTGTTTCCTTAATCTTGCTCAATTTTCAACAAGCTTTTATAACCAATTTTTTCAACTTTGATTCTGATTAAAGTTTCAATGCATCAGGAAAGGGTTGCCAAGAGAAAAACTGTCTGTTCTAAAAGAAAATACTTTTTGGTGGCTTATGTGGGAATATTTCCAAAAAGTAATATAGACTCCTCCTGAAAAGATAGGATCAAAACTCTCCAGGAGTCTGGGTGCTAAGACCATTATCACAATCTAGGTGCTATTATTAGCATAAGAAAGTCAACCAAAGCACTTTGGTCAATAATCCTCTCAACTAATAACAGGGGAAAATTCAAGTTTCTAAATGAATTTCTTGAGCTAGATAAGGGGCTCATTATAAGGAGAAGAACAATTTGCATTTTAGCCAGGGGAAATAGGTTTATTTTTTCTTTCTTTCTTTTTTTTTTTTTTTGAGAAATTCATCTCTTCACTCTCACATTCAGACTTATTTTTTGTAAAGGATGTGATTATTGCCTTTGTCCTGTGAATTTCATTTAATATGTTTTGTACTTTCCCACCACTTTTCACTAAAAGGCAAAAATAAAGAATAAAAATTGCAGAAGTTTCCCTCAATTTAAAATTTTGTCAGTTTTCTACAATATACATGGCAGGGATATGTGCTTCTCTCATTATTGTTGATGGTGGGGAACCCCTGTTTAAACATAGTGTCTCAGAGGTGGTTGATAAATTCCTGGGGGTGGAGGGCAAGGCAACTGCTGTAAGGGCCTAAGGCCCACTTGCAAAGCTTTTGTTAAAATGAAGAGACAGGGTATAGAGAATGTTCTTTATAGCATGCCATATCTCTCCCAAGTACAAATTAGTTATAATCAATTCAGAGGGAAAGAGAGGAGAGAGAAGGAGAAAAGAAAAAAAAAAAAAAAGGAGCAGCAATGGCTAATGCTCTTATAATATGGAGCCTAATTTTATGCTATTATCTGTTTGACAGTTTAAGCAAAATAAAGTGACAAAGATCTTGAAACGTGAGAATGAGGCAGAACAAGAGACTGTTTGTAAGAGGAATAATTTCAGACACCCGTGGGGCTTCACATAAAACTAATTTGCACATAGACAGGGCTGTCTTATGGATGATGGATAAATGTAATTCCTAGTTACTAGTGTATTTCTTCTTATACTAATAAGACAGAAGAATGAAACCCAGGCTAAAATCACTTTGAAAATTAGAGCAATTTCTAAATGAATTGGATTTCTAAATAACTAGACAGTGACTTTTTGGACAGCTCCACCAGGTCACTAATGCAGATCCTCTTTACCAGTTATTCCTGTGATATTCAATATTCTTTAACAATATTGCTCAATGAAGGAAAAGAAAGAAAAAAAAATGAAAATGGGCTATGAGTTTTAATCAATACATGAAAGTCTTCAACTAAGTTTTACATGAGAGAAAACATATATGGACTTTAATCTTTCAAGCAAAATCTTCCTGAAAAAGAGAGATGTGGAGAAAAATTTTAAAGAAAAAAAAAAAAAAATCAAAGCTGATTACAAATGTACGAGTGCCATCTGGTGTCAGAAATAAAAACACTCACAGCCTTTAGCAGGGAAATGAACTCCCCTTTTGTGGGTTCATCTCAGTACACTGTGGTTCTGGGGTACTCAAATGGTAACTCTTGAACTGGAATTCACTTTCTGTCTAATACTCAAATGCAACTAGTTATCATTTGGTTTAAAACTCAGTGAATCTAGGGAAGTGGGGTTGGTAGAAGCAGTGAGTTTGCCAGTACTCATGTCTTCCAATATTCCAGGGAAAAATGCAGTAACTCAAGAACTTATATATTTGCCACAGTTTTATACTTTAACATACTTAAATGTTCCCTGATATATGAGAAGTGTATCTATACTTTCAGAAGCAATGCATCTTTAGAGATACAGGAAAAACAGATGGGTAGCATATTTTTAAAGAAGAGATTTTAAGGCTTATAATGCTAATGTGCTAAGATAAATTTAGCAATATATTTTTTCAAAAAGGAAATATAAGTAGTGGTATTTGACTGTCTTGAAAATTTATGCATTTATCTATTAATAGAACCTGAAAACTATACTGCACTCCATCTCACCCTGCAACTGATTTTTACTACATCTGTATATTTAAAATCCAATAACTCACCCTGTTTTCTTATGTTCCTAGTATACTCTGAGCTACAGAGGTTTTCTGACAATTTCAAAGACCCACAGAATATTTCACAAAGGAGAATACTTACTACTCAAGAACGGTCAGCCCTCTGATATCAAGCAGTCTTTAGACATGTTCTCTGTAGTTTGGTTGTATTAATGAGTGAAATATATGAATGATCCTTTCTTTGAATAATGCATTAGGCAAGATTTTAGCTATGCTCTTTTCCTACATATATCTAAGTAACAGGCAGCACAAAATACAGCCATAAAAAAAGCATGAAAGTAGAAGTTATACATCTCTTGTCACACAGAATAAGAGATTTGAGTAGTTATAATCTATGTTTCTTTGTTATAAAAGCTTGACTTCTATTAAAAGACAAAAACTAGATGTTGGCATCTAATTTTGAAGCAACAGTGAGAGGTTTTGTATGTTTTCCAAGGGATAATTGCCTTCCAGAAAGGCCCAGACCAAGAAACGCCAGCAGGGCTGGCCACACACGTCTTCCTCATGTCCTGTGACAAACGACGAATGTGGCAAAGGAGAAGACAAACTGCTGTGACTGGGAAGTCAGCACCCTGAGACCAGCTCTGACTTCAGGGCTGTGGGTGGCTTGGCAAGGAGCAGGACGCAGCTTGAATAGGATATAAGCATCCAAAATGTTGGATCCACTGGAGGAGGGGATGGCAAACCACTCCAGTATTCTTGCCATGAGAACCCCATGAACCGTATAAAAGATATGACACTAAAAGATGAGCCTCCCAGGTCCGAAGGTGTCCAACACGCCACTGGGGAAGAGTGGAGGACCACTACGGATAGCTCCAGAAAGAATGAAGTGGCTGGCCAAAGCGAAAGTGACGCTCAGTTGTGGATGTGTCTGGTGGTGAAAGTAAAATCCAGTGCTGTAAAGAACAATATTGCATGAATCAAGGTCAACTGGACGTGGTCAAGCAGGAGATGACAATAGTGAATGCTGACATCTTAGGAATCAGTGAACTAAAATGGACAGGAATGGATGAATTTAATTCAGATGACCATTATACTACTGTGGGCTAGAATCCCACAGAAGAAATGGAGTAGCCCTCATTGTCAACAAAAGAGTATGAAATGCAGTATTTGGGCACAACCTCAAAAACAACAGAATGATCTTGGGTCATTTCCAAGGCAAGCCATTTAAATCACAGTAATTCAAGGCTATGCTCCAACAACCAATGCCGAAGAAGCTGATCAATTCTATGAAGACCTATAAGACTTCCTAGAACTAACACCAAAAAAAAAAAAGTCCTATTCATCACAGGGGATTGAAATGCAAAAATAGGAATTCAAGAGATACCTGGAATAACAGGCAAGTTTGGCCTTGGAGTATAAAATGAAGCAAGGCAAAGGCTAACAGAATTCTGCCAAGAGAACACACTGGTCATAGCAAACACCCTTTTTAAACAATACAAGAGACAACTTTACACATGGACATCACCAAATGGTCAATATCAAAATCAGACTGATCACATTCTTTGTGGCCGAAGATGGAGAAGCTGTATACAGTCTGTTAAAACAAGACCTGGAGCTGACTGTGGCTCAGATTATCAGTTCCTTATAGCAAAATTCAGGCTTAAACTAAAGAAAGTGGGAAAAACCTCTAGGCAAGCCAGGTATAACCTAAATCGGATCCCCTATGATATACAGTGGATGTGATGAATAGATTCAAGGGATTAGGTCTAGTAAACAGAGTACCTGAAGAACTATGGACATAGGTTCATAATATTTTTTTTTCTAATTTTATTTTTAAACTTTACATAATTGTATTAGTTTTGCCAAATATCAAAATGAATCCGCCACAGGTATACATGTGTTCCCCATCCCGAACTCTCCTCCCTCCTCCCTCCCCATACCATCCCTCTGGGCCGTCCCAGTGCACCAGCCCCAAGCATCCAGCATCGTGCATCGAACCTGGACTGGCAACTCGTTTCCTACATGATATTTTACATGTTTCAATGCCACTCTCCCAAATCTTCCCACCCTCTCCCTCTTCCACAGAGTCCATAAGACTGTTCTATACATCAGTGTCTCTTTTGCTGCCTCGTACACAGGGTTATTGTTACCATCTTTCTAAATTCCATATATATGCGTTAGTATACTGTATTTATATTTTTCCTTCTGGCTTACTTCACTCTGTATAATAGGCTCCAGTTTCATCCACCTCATTAGAACTGATTCAAATGTATTCTTTTTAATGGCTGAGTAATACTCCATTGTGTATATGTACCACAGCTTTCTTATCCATTCATCTGCTGATGGACATCTAGGTTGCTTCCAAAGAATACATACAGATGGCTAACAAACACTTGAAAAGATGCTCAACATCACTCATTATCAGAGAAACGCAAATCAAAACCACTATGAGGTACCATTTCACACCAGTCAGAATGGCTGCGATCCAAAAGTCTACAAATAATAAATGCTGGAGAGGGTGTGGAGAAAAGGGAACCCTCTTACACTGTTGGTGGGAATGCAAACTAGTACAGCCACTATGGAGAACAGTGTGGAGATTCCTTAAAAAACTGGAAATAGAACTGCCTTATGATCCAGCAATCCCACTGCTGGGCATACACACTGAGGAAACCAGAAGGGAAAGAGACACGTGTACCCCAATGTTCATCACAGCACTGTTTATAATAGGTTCATAATATTGTACAGAGGGCAATGAACAAAATCATCCCAAAGAAAAAGAAATGCAAGAAGGCAAAGTGGTTGTCTGAGGAGGCTTTACAAACAGTGAGAAAAGAAAAGATATGAAAAGCAAGGGGGAAAAGGAAAAGAAAACTCTGCAAACCAACTGAATGCAGAGTTCCAGAGAAGAGCAAAGAGAGACAGGAAGGCCTTCTTCAATGAATGATGCAAAGAAATAGAAGCAAACAGGAGGGGAAAGACTAGAGATCTCTTCAAGAAAATTGGAAACGTCAAAGGAATATTTCATCCAAATATGGGAACAATAAAGGACTTAATAGAAGCAGAAGAGATGATGAAGAGATGACAAGAAGGCACAGAACTGTACAAAAAAATATTTTAATGACACAGATAATCATGATGGTATGGTCACTCACCCAGAGCCAGACATTCTGGAGTGTGAAGTCAAGTGGGCCTTAGGAAGCACTGCTATCAATAAAGCTAGTGGAGGTGATGGAATTCCAGCAGAGCTATTTAAAAGATTATGCTATTAAAGTGCTGAACTCAGTATGTCAGTAAATTTGGGAAATCCAGCAGTGGCCACAGAACTGGCAAAGATCAGTCCTCATCCCAGTTCCCAAGAAGGGCAGTATGAAAGAATGCTCAAACTATTGGACAATTGTACTCATCTCCCATGCTATTAAGTTTATGCTGAAAATCCTTCAAGTGAGGCTTCAGCAGTACATGAGCTGAGAACTGTTCAATCTGGGTTTTGACAAGGTAGAGGAACCAGAGATCAAATTGCCAACACTCACTGGATCACAGAGAAAGCAAGGGAATTTCAGAAAAATATCTACCTCCGTTTCACTGACTATGCTAAAGCCTTTGACTATGTGGATCACAACAAACTGTGGAAAGTTCTTAAGAGATGGGAATACCAGACCACCTTACCTGCCTCCTGCGAAACCTAAGAGAGAGGTACAACAGAGGATGAGATGGCTGAATGGGATTACCAATTCAATGGACATGAACTTGGGCACAGTCTGAGATTTGGTGAGGGACAGGGAGGCCTGTCGTTCCGCAACCCATGGGCTCTCAAAGAGTTGGAGACGACTTGGCGACTGAATGACAACACCCAAAATGTTTCCTGAGAAATGATAACACTCATACCAGGTTACAAAGTTCAGAAGGTGCTCATAGAGATCTGAAGTTTTGACTTAAAACAAGATCAAAACTTCAGTATTAAATTTTTCTTTCCTAGAATTTAATACTAATTAGATTAGCTATATTACACTGAATGTCTACTGTGTTCTGGAAATTAAAAAGGCATGGAAAAAGTTATGCTATTTACGTAAAATCAAAACACAATTCAAGACTTATTCCCTCATATTAATATATAAGTAGGGGAAATATGTTCCTAGAATACATAAATTTGTAGGAAATTAATGAGTAAATTTTTCCTTTTTATTTTTTTCAATTATCAAGAGCTTTGTGCTCTAACACAAAAAATAAGATTGCTAAGTAGTACATTATGGCAGCATCAATTTTGCATATTGCAAATATTCGATTTTCCCATGATTTATATTTGAATATAGGTTTATTTTTGCAAACTTAAAAGTACAAAATAACTTTTGACTTTTCAAAAAGTTTTCTAGTATTATCTTTAACATTTAGAAATATATGTCCCACTATATTGGATGCTTGGGGCTGGTGCACTGGGACGACCCAGAGGGATGGTACGGGGAGGGAGAAGGAAGGGGGGTTCAGGATGGGGAACATGTTTGTATACCTGTGGCGGATTCAAGTTGATATATGGCAAAACCAATACAATATTGTAAAGTTAAAATATAAAATTAAATTAAATTTAAAAAAAAAGAAATATGTGTCCTAAATTAACATATTTTTGTTAGTGTGGTTTGGCCTTATTGTTTTTTCTCTAAATTCTGATCAAATTTGTGTTAATTCCAAATTTACTTATTTTAGATGTTTTGGTCAGCACTGATGATATACCATTAATTATGAATATCTGGGTGGAATTATTACATAATATAAATAAGCTTTTACATTATAAGGGTAATATTTACAAAAATATTTTGAGAAACTACTATTGTACATCTCAATAGTAAGGTTACAGGATACTAACAAAGAATAGTAGATATTACTTTCTACCAGTTAAAATTATGTTAAAATTTATGTTAAAATTATGTTCAGTTAAAATTATGTTCAGTTCAATTCAGTCGCTCAGTCATGTCCAACTCTTTGCGACCCCATGAATCGCAGCACGCCAGGCCTCCCTGGCCATCACCAACTCCCAGGGTTCACTGAGACTCACGTCCATCGAGTCAGTGATGCCATCCAGCCATCTCATCCTCTGTCATCCCCTTCTCCTCCTGCCGCCAATCCCTCCCAGCATCACAGTCTTTTCCAATGAGTCAACTCTTCACATGAGGTGGCCAAAGTACTGGAGTTTCAGCTTTAGCATCAGTCCTTCCAAAGAAATCTCAGGGCTAATCTCCTTCAGAATGGACTGGTTGGATCTCCTTGTAGTCCAAGGGACTCTCAAAAGTCTTCTCCAACACCACAGTTCAAAAGCATCAATTCTTCGGCGCTCAGCCTTCTTCACAGTCCAACTCTCACATCCATACATGACCACAGGAAAAACCATAGCCTTGACTAGACGGACCTTTGTTGGCAAAGTAATGTCTCTGCTTTGAATATGCCCTCTAGGTTGGTCATAACTTTCCTTCCAAGGAGTAAGCGTCTTTTAATTTCATGGCTGCAGTCACCATCTGTAGTGATTTTGGAACTCAGAAAAACAAAGTCTGTCATTGTTTCCACTGTTTCCCCATCTATTTCCCATGAAGTGATGGGAACAAATGCCATGATCTTTGTTTTCTGAATGTTGAGCTTTAAGCCAACTTTTTCACTCTCCACTTTCACTTTCATCAACAGGCTTTTGAGTTCCTCTTTACTTTCTGCCATAAGGGTGGTGTCATCTGCATATTGATATTTCTCCTGGCAATCTTGATTCCAGTTTGTGTGTCTTCCAGTCCAGCATTTCTCATGATGTACTCTGCATATAAGTTAAATAAACAGGGTGACAATATACAGCCTTGACGAACTCCTTTTCCTATTTGGAACCAGTCTGTTGTTTCATGTCCAGTTCTAACTGTTGCTTCCTGACCTGCATACAAATTTCTCAAGAGGCAGATCAGGTGGTCTGGTATTTCCATCTCTTTCAGAATTTTCCACAGTTTATTGTAATCCACACAGTCAAAGGCTTTGGCATAGTCAATAAAGCAGAAACAGATGTTTTTCTGGAACTCTCTGCTTTTTCCATCATCCAGCGGATGTTGGCACTTTGATCTCTGGTTCCTCTGCCTTTTCTAAAACCAGCTTGAAATCAGGAAGTTCACAGTTCACGTATTGCTGAAGCCTGGCTTGGAGAATTTTGAGCATTACTTTGCTAGCGTGTGAGATGAGTGCAATTGTGCGGTAGTTTGAGCATTCTTTGGCATTGCCTTTCTTTGGGATTGGAATGAAAACTGACCTTTTCCAGTCCTGTGGCCACTGCTGAGTTTTCCAAATTTGCTGGCATATTGAGTGCAGCACTTTCAGAGCATCATCTTTCAGGATTTGGAATAGCTCAACTGGAATTCCATCACCTCCACTAGCTTTGTTCCTAGTGATGCTTTCTAAGGCCCACTTCACCTCACATTCCAGGATATCTGGCTCTAGGTCAGTGAGCACACCATTGTGATTATCTTGGTCATGAAGATCTTTTTTGTACAGTTCTTCTGTGTATTCTTGCCATCTCTTCTTAATATCTTCTGCTTCTGTTAGGTCCATACCATTTCATTCTTCTGTTAGGTCCACACCCTCTTCCAACAACACAAGAGAAGACTCTACACATGGACATCACCAGATGGTCAACACTGAAATCAGATTGATTATATTCTTTGCAGCCAAAGATGGAAAAGCTTTTACAGTCAGCAAAAACAAGACCGGGAGCTGACTGTGGCTCAGACCATGAACTCCTTATTGCCAAGTTCAGACTGAAATTGAAGAAAGTAGGGAAAACCACTAGACCATTCAGGTATGACCTAAATCAAATCCCTTATGATTATACAGTGGAAGTGAGAAATAGATTTAAGGGCCTAGATCTGATAGATAGAGTGCCTGATGAACTATGGAATGAGGTTCGTGACACTGTACAGGAGACAGGGATCAAGACCATCCCCATGGAAAAGAAATGCAAAAAAGCAAAATGGCTGTCTGGGGAGGCCTTACAAATAGCTGTGAAAAGAAGAGAAGTGAAAAGCAAAGGAGAAAAGGAAAGATATAAACATCTGAATGCAGAGTTCCACAGAATAGCAAGAAGAGATAAGAAAGCCTTCTTCAGCGATCAATGCAAAGAAATAGAGGAAAACAACAGAATGCGAAAGACTAGGGATCTCTTCAAGAAAATCAGAGATATCAAAGGAACCACCAACAATACAGCACCGATAAAAAAGATTCTCAGCACTTCAAATTTTATGCACAAAATGGGACTATTAATCTATCTATATCTGAACAGTTTGAAGTTCACAAGATCCAAGTTAGATAAATATGGCTTCCTTGGTAGCTCAATCAGTAAAGAATCTGCCTGCAGTGCAGGAGACCCAGTTCAATCTCTGGGTCCAGAAGATCTCCTGGAGAAGGAAATGGGCAACCTACTCCAGTATTCTTGCCCAGAAAATACTAGGGACATAGGAGCCTTGCGGGGTATAGTCCATGGGATAGCAAGAGTTGGACATGACTTAGCTACTAAACCACCATCCACACTGCACTCAACATTTTATAAACATTAATTCAGTTAAAGTGACAAAGGCTCTCATGAAGCAAACGACATTATGGCTATTGATGGATGTGGAAACTAAAACTCAGAGTTTAAATGAAATATGCAATTTGAAACAGTTAAATACTGACAAATCCGTGATTTAAACCTACTTCTCTTTGCTCATTCCACTGCTGAACACTGTTTTAAAACTTGGTCCTTACTCCTGGTATACTTCAACATTGAGCTATATATTTCCAAAGATATAGGAGAAACAAACTCAGAGAAATTCTTCAGAAAGCTTATAATCTTTGAGAGATTACATACATATGCACACACACACGATAATATACAACTTTAGTAAGCTGGTGTGTAGAGTTGACTGTTAATATTATAATACAGAGGAGTAGGAGTTAATCAGCTGAAGGGATCCCTAATGTCAGTCTCATGGGAGATGAACACAAGCTAGTATAAAATTATAATGCATAGTAATGAGGAATTTGATCAAGTTTTATGTAGAACCTTATAAAAGCACACACAAAAAAGAGCAATTAATGTAGTCTTAGGTTTGGGGTGCATTTTTAAAAACATCCCCCAGAGTAATATACTTGAGAAAAATTTTGAAGGTCAATTAGGAATTATAAAAGTGAAGAAAATAGAGATTTAAAGGCATTACAGACAGAAAATAGCACATGAAAAGTCTCAGCAGGGGGTGAACAGGAGGTAGCTGGTGAAATTACAATTTAGTTCCTAACAGCAGATCTATATGATATGTATTAGAATGGCAAGAGATAAAACCAGGCATGGAAGAAGGGACAAGTTAGGAAGGACCTTACATATTTAAGATGATTTGACATCACAGAATATTTTAAGCCAGTAACTAATGGATCGAATTGACAATATATAAACACATTACAGGGTCTTGTCATGAGAAGCAGAAAAAAGGGATATTGATTTTTTTTTTTTTAATTAGCTGGTCAAGAAAATGATGAGCCTTGAATGATGGATTAAGACAAATAAATGTTGAATATATATGACACACAGAGATATAAAATGATCCAATAATGATAAGTAAAACATATTGACATATACTTATGTTTATATTTTATAATAAAATATTAAATATATAAATATCATCTATAATAAATGAAATGGTAATATAGTATTCATCAAATTGTGATAAAATATTATCAACAAATGCAACAATATGAAAACATGTTAGTTGAGGTACACTGAGCAATTTCTAAAATCTATTACAACTATAATTTTCTACATTGTGAACACCTCATGCGAAGAGTTGACTCATTGGAAAAGACTCTGATGCTGGGAGGGATTTGGGGCAGGAGGAGAAGAGGACAACAGAGGATGAGTTGGCTGGATGGCATCACTGACTCGATGGACGTGAGTCTGAGTGAACTCCGGGAGTTGGTGATGGACAGGGAGGCCTGGAGTGCTGCGATTCATAGGGTCGCAAAGAGTTAGACACGACTGAGTGACTGAACTGAACTGAGCTTCTTATAATTCTATGAGGAAGAGGCATAGACTCTAAATAGCTTTTAAATTATATAATTAACAAAGAACATGTGGGAAGGAAAGAGAAAATTTCATGTCTCTAAAATAAACAAGATTCTATTTAGGAATGAAGTCTACTAAAATGTTCTCCTACTAATCAACTAAAGGAAGAATGATGCATAAGTAAACCATTTTTATGCTTAATGAGTCCACAATCTTCTGGATTTTATTTTTAAAAATTACCTTTTTAAAAAATATATTTTGATGTGTTTTATACCTGTCCTTATGAAAACATTTATTTAGCATATCAACTCTTTTTCTACAGCTTTACAGGTTATTAAAAACATCACCAGATACATAAATAAAGTTCCAATGCATTGTCTTACATTAAACAGTTGTGAGCATTTATATTTGGGGAAGTAATATGTTTTCTACTACTAAACTGAGATAAGTCTGACTGTGTACTAAGAAGTCAAAATTTAAAAGCCCAATGCAAGAATTAAAAACTTTTTATTACCACTTAGTATGTGACTTAGATGCAGAAGGCATGAAATTGCATAGGCTTTGGGAAAGGGTATCACAAAAATGTGAATTCTCTACATCCTGTGGAAGAGGGGAAAACTTCAAAATCACTATATTCATGTTAATGATGGAGATAAAAAACATGTTTGTCTAAACCTTTTTTTAGTTTTAAGGAAACAGGTATAGACATATAGAATGATAGCACTGGAGGAGCATGTAAGAAAAAACAGAAGCTATAGAATGTTCAAGAACCCTGAGTCTTCCAAGAAACTTTTTTGTCTTTACACAGTACAACTTATACCAGTCTTTAACTCTATGAGGCAATGTTGCTACTTCTATGCTCAGTCGTGTCTAACTCTTTGTGACCCCATGGACTGTAGCCAGGCTCTTCTATCCACGGAATTTTAAAGGCAAAACTATCGGAGTGGGTTGCCATTTCCTCCTCCAGCATGTCTTCCTGACCTAGGGATCGAACCTGTGTCTCCTGCTTGGCAGGTTGATTCTCTGCCACTGAGCCACCTGGGAAGCCCCATATGAAGCAATAAGTGGTGATATGTAATTAAATATTTGATGCTGTTTAGTCACTAAGCTGTGTCTGACTCTTTTGGAACCCCATGGACTATAGCCCACCAGGCTCCTCTGTCAATGGGATTTCCCAGGCAAGCATACTAGTATGGGTTGCCATTTCCTTCTCCAGGGGATCTTCTGACCCAGGGACTGAACCCACGTCTCCTGCATTTCAGGTGGATTCTTTACAGCTGAGCCACCAGGGAAGCCCAAATAATTAAATATAAATAGCTGCATATTCAGCTTTAACATGGTAAAGAATCTGCCTGCAATGCCAGAGACTCGGGTTCAATCCCTGGGTCAGGAGGATTCCCTGGAGAAGGGAATGGCAATCCACTCCAGTATTCTTGCCTGGAGAATTCTACGGACAGAGGAGCCTGGTGAGCTACAAGTCCATGGGGTTTCAGAGTCAGACACGACTGAAATTAACACTTTCACTTTCATGTAGCTATTGGATATATAACTACTTGAACAATGACTCCTAATAGATTTGGAACTATTAGAGCAAATATATGTAAGAATTATATATAATATATGTCTGTAAGAATTATATACAAACTTCTACAGGAGCACAGTAGAATGGAATTGTTTTCATTCCGGGAGGGTTGCAAAGGCTTATTTGTGATACATTTTGAAGGAAAAGTTTGAGTTTAATGATAGAAGATGTAGGGTGTTAGATATATTCTCTAAAAATAAATAAATTTACTTAAAACAAAATAAAAACTCTTGTCTTTTTTTTACCAATGAAATAAACTTTATTTTTAAATCTTCTTTGTTGCTGTACACTACCAGAATGTAAAAGTATAGAAAAAGAATGAGGCTTCTCTAATAAGGCACAGGGACTAAAACTCCAAAAGAATGATCCCTAAAGGTGAAAATATTCAAAGGCCAAGAACAACTCAAAGATGACCATATATATACAACTTTATAGCAGTATGCTAAATGTCCTAGTTAATACAATATGGAAGCAAAAAGCTACAAACATACTTGGAAGGATAAATGCAAAATTAGAAAATCAACAGCTCCCTAAATAACAGTAATGCCCAATTAAAGGTAATGGAAAATTATAATATCAATTTAAGCTTTAAAATATATAGGAATTAACATACAATCAGTACAGACATTTAATAAAAAGAAATTCATGTGAGAAAAGGGATTCTATAAGGGAATCTATATTCTACATGGAAAGACTCAATATTTTTACAATGCCAGTTCTTTTAATAAATCAAAAGTAATTGAAATAATAAGTAATATGGTTTATGCATCTTGACCTCCAGATTACAAAGTTCTTCTGGAAGGGAGAGACTAGTGGGGAGGAAAGCATACATTTTAAAAAGAAGAAGAATTAGGAAAGACTGGTCACAGCAGGATAAAAAGTAAAAGTCAAGAGAAATTGAAAGAATAAAATATAGCATAGGAATAAAAAAATAATAACTGTCTTAGTTACTCTGAGGTACTATAGCAATTTACCATAGACCTGGGTGGTTTAAACAACAAACATTCATTTCTCACAGTTCTGAAAACTGGAACTCTAAGATCAGAGAGCCTGCATGGTTAGGTTCTGCTGAGGACTCTTTTCAGGTCCGCACCCTGCCTCACTTCAATCAGTTCAGTCTCTCAGTTGTGTCCAACTCTTTGCGACCCCATGGACTGCAGCACGCCAGGCCTCCCTGTTCATCACCAACTCCCGGAGTTTAGTCAAACTCATGTCCATTGAGCCAATGATGCCATCCAACCATCCCACCCTCTGTTGTCCCCTTTTCCTCCTGCCTTCAATCTTTCCCAGCATCAGGGTCTTTTCTAATGAGTCAGCTTTTCACAACAGGTAGCCAAAGGACTGGAGTTTCAGCTTCAGCATCAGTCCTTCCAATGAACACTCAGGACTGATCTCCTTTAGGACGGACTGGTTGGATCTCCTTACAGTTCAAGGGACTCTCAAGAATCTTCAACACCACACCTCCTACCTCCACTTATATCCTGACATGGCAGAAAGAAGGCTAGCTACATGTCTAGCCTCTTCTAAGGCTAGTAATGTTATTCATGAGGACTCCACTCTCATGACCTAATTACTTCCCACAGGCCCTTCCTCCAAATAATATCAGAGTAGTCTTAAAGTTTCAACATATAAATGGAGAGGACTGGATGAAGATCCAATCAGTCCATTGCAAGAACTGATTCAAAATAATTAGTAATCCAAAGACAAACCCATGGCTATATAGGAATGTATCATATGATAAAGGTTGCATTAAAAATAAAAATGGGAAAGATAGGCTTTTCAATTTATAACATTAGAATATTTTTTTACCCATACAAAAGTAAGAATTTTAAAAGTAGGTGAGAGGCTTACATGAAAATATGAAAATTTAAATTTTAGGTGGTTAAAAAGCTAAATGTCAAATGAATAAAAGAACATTAAAAGAAAAATAGAAGAAAATTGTAATTTTGGTATGAGGACACTATTTCCTAAACCACATATAGCCAAGATGTCATAGAGAAAAAGAATGACAAGTTTAACTGCAGAAAAAATGAAAATCTTCTTTATAAATTATGAGACTTCTAACGTATTAAAGAGTTAAGAATTTATGCTATAATTGGCGGAAATGTTTGCAAATGGCATAATATGTAATGGATTAATATCCAAAATATATAAACAGCTCCAACTAATAAATAATAAAAAATGTAAACCTAAGAGAAGCTAAGAAATTCATTAGAGTATTGTAAAATGGATGAGTTTTCAGACTGCAATTATCTATTCTATGATTTCTTTTGTTTGAATCAAATATGAGAGAAATAGAAAGTGAAAGTTACAATAAGTTATTTTTATGCTCTAAATCAGTGCTGCCCAACATGAGAGCCACATAAAACTTTAGTACATACATTTAAAAGGGTAAAAATAAACAGCTAAATTTTGCTTTAATTTTAATGAATTTATAATTAATTTTAATGTTTCATTTAACAAAAATACTACAGTCAACATAAAAATCACTAATTAAATGTTTACATTGTTTTTCTTACTGTGTCTTCAAAATCTGACATGGAATTTACAAATACAGCACATTCCAATTAGTACCAGCCATGTGTCAAGTTCTCAGTAACCACACATGTGACCTGTTTCTACTATATTGGACAGTAGATACCTACACTGCATTTGGTCATACATAACATTCACCAGTGCTTTCTTAAGGTTAGAGCTCTGCACACAGGCTGTGGAGCATGCCTATAGCACAGAATCCTCTGTTACAGCCACCACAGTTACCACTAAAGATTAGCACCCAAACCATCTGCTATGCTCTTATTAATGCACAGTTAGTACAAAGATCTGAGGGACACCAATATTACAAACTTGCTTTGGTGAACAAAAGGCAGCATGGAATCCCGGAAAAAGAATTAACATTTGTGATCAATAAATATCTGTTGAATGAATGTTGAATGACAGGGAATGGGTTTAAGGAACCATAGCCTAGTTAGGCAGTGAGAAGCTGTGTGATCTTGACCAAAACATTTTGTGTCTTTTAACCCCAGAATTCACAAAAACCTACCTAACAAGGCAGTAAAGTTGTTGGTGGAATCAATGGGATTTTCTAAATTTCCTTATTTATGCCACCTCCTCCCAAAATGAATTAAACAGTGAAAAACTTGAAGACATATATAGAATTCGAACAATAAAATAGAGTTTTTTTTTTAATTAAAAAAATGGCAAGCGAAAATTAAGATAGGAAAATGAAAATGATAGCAAGATTGGAATCAAAGCTCAGTGTGCTACCATACAGTTCTTTATCATTATGTGAATTTTCCCCCCAATGTAGTTTTTTTTTTTTTTTTTAACCAGTCAGAGCAGTGAAAACAAAATCATAGTTTGATTAACAAAGATCTATATGTAGGGCTTGTAGCTATGACTCAGTTCAGGCTGTTTCAGAAGGAATTCCAGGCACACCACATTGTACGTTTGTAATACTGGGCCTACCTGCCCCTCAGTTTCTTAACGAAAAAGAAGGATAATACTAGTATTTACCTTAAAATATTTAACCCTGTAAGGATTAAATAAGACATGATATATAAAGTTCTTGGATGTTTGACTGTGATATTGTGTGATATAAATGTTAGGTGCAATTATTTTCTTACCAATGAAATTAAAAATACAGAGATGACACATGTGTTCAGTGCAGCTCAGTTGCTCAGTCGTGTCCGAGTCTTTGTGACCCTATGGGCTGCAGCACTCCAGGCTTCCCTGTCCATCACCAACTCCCCAAGTTTACTCAAACTCATGCCCATTGAGTCAGTGATGCCACTCAACCATATTATCCTCTGTTGTCCCCTTCTCCTCCCACCTTCAATCTTTCCCAGCATCAGGGTCTTTTCAAATGAGTCAGCTCTTCACATCAGGTGGCCAAATTATTGGAGTTTTGGCTTCAGCATCAGTCCTTCCAATGGATATTCAGGACTGATGTCCTTTAGGATGGACTGGTCTGATCTCCTTGCAGTCCAAGGGACTCTCAAGAGTTTTCTTCAATACCATGGTTCAAAAGCATCAATTCTTCAGTGCTCAGCTTTCTTTATAGTCCACCTCTCACATCCATACATGACTACTGGAAAAACCATAGCCTTGACTAGACAGACCTTTGTTGGCAAAAGTAATGTCTCTGCTTTTTAATATGCTGTCTAGGTTGGTCATAACTTTTCTTCCAAGGAATAAGCATCTTTTAATTTCATGGCTGCAGTCACCATCTACAGTGATTTTGGAGCCCCCCTGCCCCCCACAAAAGAAAAAGTCTGCCCTTGTTTCCACTGTTTCCCATCTATTTGCCATGAAGGGATGGGACTGGATGCCATGATCTTTGTTTTATGAATGTTGAGCTTTAAGCCAACTTTTTCACTCTCCTCTTTCACTTTCATCAAGAGGCTTTTTAGTTCTTCTTCACTTTCTGCCACAAGGGTGGTGTCATCCGCACATCTGAGGTTATTGATATTTCTCCTGTTAATCTTGACATTTGTGTAGGACACAGCAAAAGGCCTGGCATATAATATTTAATAAAGATGTTATTTAATATATGTATATATATTTTTTAAAATCTTAAACTTGTATTTAGCACATTATATTAAATACAAAAAATCATTGCCAGAATAGAGCATATAAAAGAAGTCTCTCTAAGATAGATAAGCTCATCTGTTTCTAAGAGGTCTGGATTGCCATATCTGCCTATTCTGCTGATGTTGCAGCCATTACCCCTTTGGAAATGAGCACATAAAGAAAAATCTCAATGAGTAGTAGCTAACGAGAGCTCTGAAATGGAATGCAGAAATGGATTGGCAATTTGAACAAATACAGTCCTATCAGTAAGTGACCACTGTAAAAGACAGTGCCATATTGTCCAGGTAATTATTCTTAAAGTCCTTCTCTGTTATGCTACATAAAATTCTATCCTACACCACTCCCCTCCTCTATAATCTAACTACCAAGTCAGTTGTGCTATCAAGTTAGAGACACTCCATAAAGCACTATTGATTCAACTGAATTTACACGTGCAGATTGTCAAATTCCTTTATGATTTACCACCTAAAGTAAAATAGAAACATATGTGGTAATTGTTCTAAGTTTACATTGTGAAGTGAAAGTGTTAGCTGCTCAGTCATGTCCGACTTTTTGCCAGCCCACAGACTGTAGCGTGCCAGGCTCCTCTGTCCATGGGATTCTCCAGGCAAGCATACAGGAGTGGGTTGCCATTTCCTTTTCCAGGGAATCTTCCTAACCCAGGGACTGAACCCAGGTCTACCTGCAGTGCAGGTAGATTCTTAACCATCTGATCCACCTGCAATGCTGGTAGATTCTTAACCATCTGAACCACCAGGGATTGTAACTATTAGCAAAATTAGCTTTTCTGTCCCTTCCAAAGGATAAATTGCTCCTGTATGAAAATTTAATTAATACATACCTATGAACAGACAGTAAGGACCTTGGATTTACAGTTTATATATGACAGGATTGCAGGTTACCTATAAATACGTGATTTAGAAAATGAGTATAAGTTCTCTTGTTTATACCAATTCCCGTGTAAGTATAACTTATAGGAAACATCTTGGATAGAATTATGTGCTCTTTTCAGTTCCCCAGTTCATTAAAAACTTCTATCTTTAGTATAATTCCCCTCAAGATTTTACTGGGTGCTCACTGCAATTTGCAGACACATATGGACTGTACTGTGTTGGAATCCTTTTATAGTTTCTGCTTTTATAGTAACTGCTCTTACCGTGCAAAAGGAAAAGTGAGGCTGATTGATTTGTCTTCAAGAGCATAGGGACTACCCCTAATTAGACAAATAGCTTTGTATTTTCCAGAAATATCCCCTAACCATTTTTATTCCTCAATTTCAAGCTTGAATTCTATATTCTTTAAACTTTAGGAAATTTTATTTTTCATTTAAAAAATCTTTTAAAATCAACTCCTTACATTTGTTATTCACTAATTATTTTTATTTACTATTTTTTCCACTGTGCACTTTCAGTATGTTAATGGGGACATCCATACACTACAGGCGGAAGGAGTAACTGCACAAGTCTTCTGGATGGAAATTTGAGAATGAGTGTTAAAGTCTAAGAGCCATCCATAGGCCTGTAATTCACAGATTCTACTTTTGGTGCCCCTAATCACTTATTACAGGGAGGTTTATGTAATAATGCCACAAATGTATCTAAGGTTGCTTGTGTATGTGGAAATTGGTCAAATAATTTTTTGTAGTTGCTTCAAGTGAGAAACCAAATATACATATGAAAAATAAGAATTGATTTAATCATGGTCTGTACACCTACTGAGAAATATATAGGTGTTTAGAAACATTATAGAAGGATGTGTACTCAAACAGAAATAACTTCCTAAAATTTTAAAAATATACATTATACAAATATAATCCTGAATATACATAAAAAGAGACAAATATGACTATGCATGCAAAATTTTAGTAATGGCTATCCCTGACTTTTTAACAGATTTTTATTCCATTTGTGATTTTTTTTTTTTTTTTTTTTTGTATTTTCTGAATGTTCTATCATAAAGAAGCTTTTCTCTGAGGTCATAAAAAATTACCACTATCCGGAGGGTAGAAATGATGCAGTAAAGGAATCTGCTTCCAATATTGTGGTAAGCAACAGCTTCTTGCACACAGAAAAAAGCAAATGTGTTCACAAAATCTGAGGCATATTATTTATTTCCCTTGTACTGTGACTGTAACCTAGTTCAAATCCAGTAACTTTAGGCAAAGCCAGAAGGCAGAATCGTCCTCTATAATCTCAATGTCGCTTTACAGTGATGAGGATCCCCGGACTCTCCTGTCCGTCCTTGCATTTACACACTCAGCATTTCTGTGTGTCCTAGTTACACTCTACTTTTATAGCTTCAAAATGATGAAACATAGCAATCAGGCATCCCCACCCGCCCTGGATTTTAACAAAGGAGGATAAAATAAATCACAGTAATTTTGCATGCTGTTGAAAATTAATATTCATTGCCCAATTAATGAAGAAAAGGTCTGATAATATCATGTAAGTCATTAGGTCTGTGGGTGTCACTTCTGTACTATCTAAATTATAATATTCATCATTTCTTGGTCCTGCGTGGCTCTTATAACAGAAACTATAAACAGTATTTTAGAGCTACCCAGAAGCTGGGTAGATGCTAAGAACCATATTAAAGGATTCAAAAAGTCCTTGATACTTAATATCATCAAGGGCAAGGGAGTATTTGGGAGACAGTGCAGCAGAATAAAGACAGGTTGGCAGGCTTTCTGCCATCTAAAAGTTATAAGGCAGAAGAAAACCAAATTTCTGCATTCCCTAAAGAGACTGAATGAGCACAGCAAAGCAAACTATAATCGTCTTTCCCTAAAAAGCCATCTTATTGTTTACTCTTCTTGAAATGTAAACACCACGCATGTGATTAACTTGTTTTCTATTATGTCAGGTTTAATTGTCACACACATTTAAGGTAAGCCTTGCTTTAAGCTAGTTTCTTTGAAACTGAAATACTCAACTTACACCACACCTGAAATAAGACAAATAAGAAGGAATTTCTCAGTATCTTGCTGGAAATTGGGATGCAATATCATGATTTTGCTAGAAAAAAATAATTGCAAATACTCTAAGCTGATTCTCAATTTTACCTTCTGTGAAAAGAACTTTGAGAGAGCAAACAAATTTTCCCACTTTTTCTAGACCTAACGCCTTTTCCATGTTTGAGCAAATACCATTCCTCTTTAAACATTTTCAGTTGTTAATAATTACTGACTCTGGCTAATTCTGGGCTTGCCTTCTCTCCTTTTGTCATCTCACCATCTAACATAATTGCTAACATGCAATGCGAAAACTGGAAGTTAGGTAACAGGAAGTCAGAGAAGCAATTCATACTTTTTAAAAAAGGTCTTTTGAAGAAAGGTGACAACCAATATGGGAAGAAGGGTTCAACATAACACATGGATACTTGGATAGGCACTTTTATATGAACTACTTCATATATGACAAAAATCAGAAAAATAATAACCATGTACTATTTCTCATTTCAGGAGCTGAATTGACTGCTTTATGTAATTGTGTCAATACAGTAATTATAATACTGTATGTATAAATATGTATGTATAAGTGCCATACTTACAAGTTTGTGTGTTGATTATTCATAAAGCAACCTAAATCACATAACTATATGTATATTCAGTTTAGTTCAGTCGTTCAGTCATGTCCGACTCTTTGCGATCCCATGAATCGTAGCACGCCAGGCCTCCCTGTCCATCACCATATCCCGGAGTTTACTCAAACTCATGTCCGTCAAGTCGGTGATGCCATCCAGCCATCTCATCCTGAGTTATCCCCTTTTCCTGCCCCAAATCCCTCCCAGCATCAGGCTCTTTTCCAATTAGTCAGCTCTTAGCATGAGGTGGCCAAAGTATAGCAGTTTCAGCTTCAGCATCAGTCCTTCCAAAGAAATCCCAGGGCTGATCTCCTTTAGGAGGGACTGGTTGGATCTCCTTGCAGTCCATGGGACTCTCAAGAGTCTTCTCCAACACCACAGTTCAAAAGCATCAATTCTTAGGTGCTCAGCTTTCTTCACAGTCCAACTCTCACATCCATACATGACTACTGGAAAAACCATAGCCTTGATTAGACGGACCTTTATTGGCAAAGTAATGTCTCTGCTTTTTAATATGCTATCTAGGTTGGTCATAACTTTCCTTCCCAGGAGTAAGCGTCTTTTAATTTCATGGCTGCAGTCACCATCTGCAGTCATTTTGGAGCCCAAAAAATAAAGTCTGCCACTGTTTCCACTGCTTCCCCATCTATTTCTCATGAAGTGATGGGACCAGATGCCATGATCATAGTTTTCTGAATGCTGAGCTTTAAGCCAAGTTTTTCACTCTCCTCTTTCACTTTCATCAAGAGGCTTTTTAGTTCCTCTTCACTTTCTGCCATAAGGGTGGTGTCATCTGCATATCTGAGGTTATTGATATTTCTTGCGGCAATCTTGATTCCAGCTTGTGCTCCCTCCAGCCCAGCATTTCTCATGATGTACTCTGCAAATAAGTTAAATAAGCAGGGTGATAATATACAGCCTTGACGTACTCCTTTTCCTATTTGGAACCAGTCTTTTTTTCCATGTCCAGTTCGAATTGTTGCTTTCTGACCTGCATTTAGGTTTCTCAGGAGGCAGGTCAGGTGGTCTGGTATTCCCATCTCTTTCAGAATTTCCCACAGTTTATTGTGACCCACAGTCAAAGGCTTTGGCATAGTCAGTAAAACAGAAACAGATGTTTTTTTGGAACTCTCTTGGTTTTTCCATGATCCAGTGGATATTGGCAATTTGATCTCTGGTTCCTCTGCCTTTTCTAAAACCAGCTTGAACATCTGGAAGTTCATAGTTCACATATTGCTGAAGCCTGGCTTGGAGAATTTTGAGCATTTCTTTACTAGCGTGTGAGACGAGTGCAAGTGTGTGGTAGTTTGCACATTCTTTGGCATTGCCTTCTTTGGGATTGGAATGAAAACTGACCTTTTCCAGTCCTGTGGCCACTGCTGAGTTTTCCAAATTTGCTTACATATTGAGTGCAGCACTTTCACAGCATCATCTTTCAGGATTTGAAATAGCTCACCCGAAATTCTATCACCTCCACTAGCTTTGTTCATAGTGATGCTTTCTAAGGCCCCCTGGACTTCACATTCCAGGATGTCTGGCTCTAGGTGAATGATTACACCATCATGATTACCTTGGTCATGAAGATCTTTTTTGTACAGTTCTTCTGTGTATTCTTGCCACCTCTTCTTAATATATTCTGCTTTTGTTAGGTCCATACCATTTCTGTCCTTCATTGAGCCCATCTTTGCATGAAATGTTCCCTCGGTATCTCTAATTTTTTTTTTTAAAAGATCTCTAGTCTTTTCCATTCTGTTGTTTTCCTCTATTTCTTTGCATTGATCACTGAGGAAGGCTTTCTTTTGGAACTCTGCATTCAGATGCTTTATGTTTCCTTTTCTCCTTTGCTTTTCACTTCTCTTCTTTTCTCAGCTATTTGTAAGGCCTCCCCAGACAGCCATTTTGCTTTTTTCCATTTCTTTTCCATGGGGATGGTCTTGATCCCTGTCTCCTGTACAATGTCAGGAACCTCCATCCATAGTTCATCAGGCACTTTATCAGGTCTAGTCCCTTAAATCTATTTCTCACTTCCACTGTATAATCATAAGGGATTTGATTTAGGTCATACCTGAATTAGGGAATACTAAAATATCCTATGAAAATGAGACATTATTATGAATTTACCAATGACAAAAATTGAGGTTCCAGAGGCTTTAAATTACTTCTGCAGTACTCTTGCCTGGAAAATCCCATGGATGGAGGACGTTGTAGGCTGCAGTCTATGGGGTCCTGAGTCAGACACAACTGAGTGACTTCAGTTTCACTTTTCACTTTCATGCATTGGAGAAGGAAATGGCAAGTCACTCCAGTGTCCTTGCCTGGGGAATCCCAGGGATGGAGGAGCCTGGTGGGCTGCCCTCTATGGGGTCACGCTTAGTCGGACACAACTGAAGCAACTTAGCAGCAGCAGCAGCAGAAAAATAATGGGTAGAACTGTGTGAGTATTTGAAATTAGTTCTATCTTACATGTTTTCTTTTTACAATGCCATGAAGCCCCTGTGTATTTGAAAACTAAAGAAAATATATTAATAACATTAAATGACTTCAGAAGTAAGAACTTGACTCCATCTGCTTGGTCTGTCAAGTTGTTTCTGGGGAAATGAACTACAAAACCAGATTGATGGAAGATCTGGAAGTGGATTTGAATACACACATGCACAATTAGAAACAATTACATAATTTCCATAATTAGAAACAGACTGATGAAGAAAGAGAAAAAACAAGTTAAAAAAGTTGAGGAGAGGATAACCCAGGTACCTTCAGAGAGGAATAATGAGAGATGACACTAATCCAAATGTAGCAAGTAGAGAGCTACTCATATTTATCAGGAATTCAAGACTACATTCTAGGAGAGAGATTAAGGATGTAAAGGAAAAATAAAATGTGATTTAGAATAGAAAGCTAAAATTTTGCAATTGAAAAGGAGCACTATTTTTGAGTCCTAGGAAGCTTAAAGACGAGGGGAAATTTTTAAAAAGGAGCGTTTAAACAGCTGTATAAATCAGCTCTATTGATTTCAACAGAGAAATCAACAATAATGACAAAATGACACGCAAGTCTTTGTCTTATTCCTTTCTTTTATGATACCTGTCTTCCTAGTATTTGTATCGAACATTATTGGGTATGCGTGTGGTGTGTGTTACATGCATGTTAAAATTTTCAAGTCTTAGGTCTTAAGATGTTTCCCCTATCTATTCCTACAGTTTTCTACTGGGATGATTATTCTTGAAGTCTCTCTCACTTTTTGTTTTGCCACATAATTATTCAATGTCTTCATTTAACTCTCAACTATGGGCCTTGTACTATACTAAGGATTTCAGATAGATAAAAATACATATGTATACGTATATACATATACAAACATTCTATATACATACATATGTACATGATAGTACATGATATATGCATACACATATCTACATATAATATATATGTCAAAGTTATTGTAATCAAACTTATATCATTTTCTACTTCAAAAGTATACTCTGCATTCTTTGTTACACTGCAGTTCAATCATATGTTTGCTTAGTTTGCTTCATCATATTAGAATAAAAACTGTTTTATTGGTAGCCTGTCAACTAGAAATCTCTGTTTATGGGTGCTTTTACTCATTTGCAGTCCTCAGTCACTCCTGGTTATGAAATAAGAATATCTCATATATACAAATAACCATTTGCACAGTTCTTACCCCTCTTCTCACTCATTCAAGATTTTTCCATCACAGTTATTATTCATAAAGTGTTTTAACATGAAAACAGTACTGGGGTATCTATTTCCTTGACTTGTGACATCAGTTTGAAAAATGTCAATCCCTGAGCACATGTTATACGTCAGGGTCTATATTTGGTATAGGGCTACCAAGGTGGCTCAGTGCTACAGAAACTGCTTGCCAACACAGGAGACGCCAGAGACATTCAGGTTCAATCTGTAGGTCAGGAAGATCCCCTGGAGTAGGAAATGGCAAACCACTCTAGCATTCTTGCCTGGAGAATCCCATGGACAGAGGAGGTTAACTGGGCTTTGGTCCCTGGGGTCACAAAGAGTCAGATACAACTGAGCAACTGAACATACACACATGCCTGTGGTATACTGCAAGCATTACTGCTTTCAAAACTCTTAGGAACATACAAGGCAAAGATTTTCACCTACATTTGTCCGTGAAGAGAAGCAGATGTCAGAGAAGTAATGCAATCTGTACAAGGTCATATACCTCTAGATGTGTGAGTGAGATTATGCCTGGTGATTGTTTTACTGAAGATATTTTGATCTATCAGGCTCTGCAAATTGAAAAGCCCTAATACAGGACATGAAAAGCTAATAGCAATACCTCTGTTGATTCACACTCTTTTTCTTTAAATGCAAATGGCTTATTTTAATGAATTGGAACATTTTAATGAGATGCCCAGAAATGTACATCTCCTATTTACTTGAAAGAATTCAAAATCATTTCACTACATATGGTTTTCTATAATGATTCTACCATTTCTGTTTCTCTTTTTTTCCAAGAACATAAAAAAGGTCACCTGGTATTCCTTTATTTCAGCTGTTTTATAAATGTTCATTTCAATTCAAGTAAGCATGCATTTTAATTGTTCATAATTTCATCAGATCAGATCAGATCAGTGTAAATGGATTTCTATTCAAAAACAAACCCTTCTGCAGTGATCCTGGTTTATTTTTACTCTGTTGTCACTGAAATCACATTATCCTAGTCTGCTCATTGGTCTTCCTTACATATGTCAGAAATATATAAGAAAAATATTTTAAAAGGTTTTAAATTAAGGTGAAACCTCTGATACTTTATTAAAAATATTGAAACATATCTTTTTCTCAAAGAGATATGAATAAGATAGATTAAGTAAACAAGTAAGCATCCTTTATTTATAGGGCTTTGAGGTGTTTTCCATCAAGCAAATGAATGTCATGATTTATTCATTTAAGATTTTCTTTTGCAAAGTATATTTACAAATAGCAGCCAGCAATCCTAAAGACGCAAATGCAGAAATAGAGAAAATCTACTGAAATAGGCAGTGAAACAAAAAGGCAAAAGAAGTTCCTGGGAAAAAATAAGGGCTACTTTTGGAGGAAACAGGGTTTTTAACCTACTTATTTCTTCAAAAATAGTGTCAAATTTGAGTTTAGATTTGGAGGAAAGTTGATGGCGTAGAATCTTCTCCCTTTGACTATCTAAACTTTCCTTTTAAGAGTTTATCTATCTTAAGATAAATAGATGTTGGCAGTTTCCTTTAGGACCTTTGAGTGCTATGATGAAACCAGCATATTGCATGGCTTCATGAGTTTGCCATTTGGGAAAAAACACAGATAAATTGGGCTTTCCTGGTGGTTCAGACAGTAAAGAATCTGCCTGCAATGCAGGAGACCTGGGTTTGATCCTGGGTCTGGAAGTCCCCTGGAGAAGGAAATGGCAAACCACTCCAGTATTCTTGCCTGGAGAATTCCATTCCATGGACAGAGGAGCCTGACAGGCTACAGCCCATGGGGTCATAAAGAGTCAAACTTGACTTAACACTTTAATTTCACAGATAAATAACAATTATAATCAACCATGATGAGTGCTAAAAATATAGAGAAAAACAAAGACAGTGAATTTAATCTTGAAAACTCAGTGAAGTCTTCCTGAAATATGTGGCTTCTGGACAGTTGAAACATGAGTGGGAGTTACCTAGGTGACTAGGTGATAAGAATGAAAGAAAGTATAGGAATCTTCCAGAACAAGATTATAGGAAAGTAAAAGAACCTTCAAAAAGAAAATGCATGGTATTTCCAAGAAACTGTTCATCGATCAGTAAGGCAGAGTAGTGGTCCTGAAAGTTGTTTTTGTTTTATTTGATCAGTCCTTAAGCCATGACGCTCTTTCCTTAAAGAACCATGCACATGGAGACCCAATATATACCCTCTCCCTGTTCCCCACCTATATAGCTACTCTGATTGAATATGAGGTTTCCAAGCAGTCTTGGAGTGAGGTTCTCCCCCAGTTGCTCCTGCATTCTTCAAGAAAAACTCACAACACAGACATACATACATACACACACACATCCAATAGTCTCTGAAAGTACTTTGTAAAAGCCTAACATTCTTTGGGACATGGTTTTTAAGCCCCTAAGCTAGATGTTCAAGCATGATGGAAATGACAGGAAGAAAGGGAAACAAAGTGATAAATGGACTGTGCAGGACTTTGTAAATTATTATTGAAGTTCACATGTGAGTAGACCTTTGAAGTTACATGTGCATTTAAAACTCATATTGAGGGCAGTGATGAGATAACTTTCAGTGGGCAAGGGTGGGCAATCCCCTTATGCTTTAAAAAATTATTTTCACCATCATGGCAGGGAGCTATAAGATATAAGGCCCTAAGATAATGGCAGCTGAGAAATGACAGGCCTGAACCAAGGTAATGATGAGGAGAATGAGTGAAAAGAAGTAAGTAGACATGGAAGATGTTGAGGAAAACTGTCAGATGTATTGATAATTGTCTGACAGTAGCTTACCAGCCGGAGAAGGCAATGGCAACCCACTCCAGTACTCATGCCTGGAAAATCCCATGGACGGAGGAGCCTGGTAGGCTGCAGTCCATGGGGTTGTGAAGAGTTGGACACAACTGAGCGACTTCACTTTCACTTTTCACTTTCATGCATTGGAGAAGGAAATGGCAACCTACTCCAGTGTTCTTGCCTGGGGAATCCCAGGGATGGGGGAGCCTGGTGGTCTGCCGTTTATGGGGTCGCACAGAGTCGAACACGACTGAAAGCGACTTAGCAGCAGCAGCAGCTTATCAGCTGAAGGGTTTTGTCTCCCCCAAAATTCTGATGTTGAAGTCCTAATCCCCAATATGATTGTGTTAAAGGGTGGGGCTTTGGGGATATGATTAGGTTGTGAGGGGGAGCCCTCAAGAATGGGATTAGTGCCCTTATCAAAGAGACCCCCAAGGAGTTTTCCCTGTTCTGTGAGGTAACAGTGAGAAGACAGCCATATGCCAACTGGAAAGTAGGTTCCCACCAGATCTCACACTTCTAGCCTCCAGAACTTCAGAGAAATCAATTTATGTTGTTTATAAGTCACTCAATCAATGGTACTTTGTTACAACAGCCAGAATTAACTAAGAGAGTAATCAAAGAGAAAAATATCTCTTACCTATCCACCAAATGGACAGCATCACAACTTACTGAAATATGGAACATGGAAGGAAGACTAGAGAAAGATAATGAATACATTTAATTGAGGATATGTTGAGTCTGTGTTGTTTGTATGAAACTCATCTAATTGGGTTTATTTTATAATTTAGATTTAATGCATTCATTGAGATAATATATTTGGTAAACATGAATAATAACTTTACTCTCCAAGCGCCCCAACCTCCTCTCATTCCTTTACATTAATGAAGAAGGAAGATAGGGAATCTAAAGTTTCTGATTAATAGTTTCCCAGTTATGCCTGATTTTTCCGTCAGCTTCAACATTTTTTAAAGTTCCTTCCTGGTTCAAGTCTTAGTCCACTCTGAATAATCAAAACTCCACTGACCCAGGGCTTCCCTGGTGGCTTCGTGGTAAAGACTCCACCTGTCAATGCTGGAGATGTGGGTTCAATCCCTGGATCAGGAAAATCCCCTAGAGAAGAAATGGCAATTCACTCCAGTATTCTTGTCTGGAGAATTCCATGGACATACGAGCCTGGCAGTCTACGGGTTGCAGGGAGTCAGACATGACTTAGTGACTAAACAACAAACAACAACTCCTGACTCAGCTCAGTCTATATGTATGAGGTTACTTGCAAAAAATCAAGTTATTTCTTCTATTTCTACCATCATTCTTATTGTCATAGAGGCTGCAGCAGTGGGGAGATTTTCTTAAATGGATAAAGAGCCATGGGTAGATGTGGAGAGCTGTATTACTGTTTGTGGTTATGGCCCTGCTGACTCTGTTGCTGGGGACATTAGTGAGTCTGACCTCCTACTTTTTACAGTGGCTATTTCTCTGCCCTATTTTAGAGCTCATTTTCTGATCACTGAAGACCTAGCAGACGTTAACCATAGGCTAAATAACAAATAATACTGGAGAAATATGAGTGCTTCCCTTAACCAATGCCAGACAATTGCATTCCATACAATGTTGATCTGTCTTTGTTCTCCTGGACAGTCCTTAATGGGGGTAGGGTGGTAGACAGCCAACACTGCCTTCAGTTCCTTTTCTCAATTTACTCAGACCCACAGAATACATGTGGATCTGGCTCCTCAGCTAACTCTGGTAAGCAATATTTGCCCTTTCCCAAATTGTTAGTTCATTCTGCCCTCTTCCTAAATTCTTTCTCCATGTTCTGATAGGACCAAGGTGACTCAGTGAACAACCGGCCAGGAATAAGATGCAAATGTGTCCAATTTCACACTGTCTTATCTTGAAGCACTCATAAATGTGAAGTGAGCACAGTAAGTGTATTCCATTCTACGGCTACAAGTTGAAGGATGAGGGGAGGAGGAAGAAATCGTCTATGATTTTATGAACTCATTTCTCCTTTACGAAGCCTACCCTCACCTTTCAGCCCTCATTCTATTCGTAGAAACTAGAGGGCAAGGAGTCTGCTATACAGGTTTGGCAGGAATGCTACCTTTTCCTAAATCTGGAGGTAATTTATCTATCTCAAAGAAAAGGCTATTTCTTTGACCTCAGAATATAAAATACATAGACAGTCACTGTCAGCTATGATCTATCTCCATGTAAACCTTACAAAGTTTAGTAAGCCTGAATATTAGAAAGATTATTAGTTCTTACTAAAATTTCTAAAAATAAGACTGCTATAGATATGTAGATAAGGAGTTCTATCAATTCCAACTCTGTTAAACTACTCAGCTGCTTCTGAAAGGACATGCTTCTGATAATGGCTATTGCTCCATTCCTGTCTATTTTTTAATTACCCATTTCCAACATTCCTCTGATGACATTTAGACCCACAAACATTGGTGACATTAATGTATGTTTGTGTAAATATGTATGTCTGTGTCTTTGTAAAGCTTAAATAAATATTTTCCCTTTGGAGAAGCTAAGAAGCAGAGTTCTTGAGGGAAACAAACATTTTTTTTTTCCAATCAGTATTGGAATTCAACTTCCAAATAAAATAAAAGATAATCATTGTATGCAAACCATAGTAAAAGCTGGAAACATATTCCTTCATTTTTCTTGCAGCCATCTTCTGCAGCTCCAGGAAAGTAAACCCTGACTTGGAATCCTTACACACAACAATTTAGAAATTTGGGAGACACTCATCCTCCATCCACATGCAAGCTGAAGGAAACTGGAACTTGAGAAATGAAGGAGTTGGTCAAAAAAGTCCAGTGTGGGGTACCTTGCTGCTGTGCTACATCTACCACATAGCCATCCACCTTGCTCAGGCAGCCACCCTTTTAAACATTTATTGATGATGTTTGTTTTGTGCTCAGTTGTGTCTGACTCTGTGATCCCATGGACCAAAGCCAGCCAGACTCCTCTGTCTATGGGATTTCCCAGGCAAGAATTCTGGAGCAGGTTGCCATTTCCTTCTCCAGGGGATCTTCCTGATCCAGGGATTGAACCTGCATCTCTTACATCTCCTGCATTGAGAGGCAGATTCTTTATCAGCTGTACCACCTGGAAAACCCCACATGCCAATCTGATCATGTTTCTCTCATTTGCTTATCCTGTGTACCAAAGAAAATGCTAGCTGCTAGGATCCTTCCATTTATCCTTTTTCCACTTCTCACTAAAGCAAAGCACCTGCAAAGAAGGAATCAGAACCTTCGGGGGAACATAGCCAGAATTCTGCCAGTGGGACACACATTCACACACACACAAATGTAAATGCAGTGCATCATAACCATGCTGCTCAAATCTAACCAGATCCTTTATAATAATGATTCATGCCTACGTAACACTTTTTAAAAGAGCATATAGATATAATTCTGTCTGATCTTAAGCAACCACATAAGCAAGTCAGAACCACTATTTTTTCCATTTTAAAGATGGAGAGGAAATGCCAATGCATAATCAAGACAAACTTACCTGTGTATAAATTCATTTCTTTGTGCTGAATCTAGTGCTTTTTTCCTCTAAAGTTTTCTTGAGGTAAAATTGGCACAAAATTAAAACCATATTTATTTAAATAAGACAATTTGATAACTTTTGCCATGTGTATACAAAAAAAAAATAGTGAAAACAAAATAATGGGCTTCTACATGACCCACAGGAGTTTCTTTATACACCTTGGTGATCCCTTCCCAAATCTCAGTTCTTCTCTTCATATCCAGGCAACAACTGATGAGCTCTCTCTCATCATAGGTTGCTTTTTTTTTTTTCAGAGTTTTATATACATGGAATCATGTAGTATTGATAATAACATTCTTTCATCTGCATTCACTCACTCAAAAAAATATTTTCAGATTCACGTTAGTTTAGTTAGTGAAAGTTGCTCAGTCACATCTGACTCTTTGCAAACCCATGGACTGGAACTGGCCAGGCTCCCCATCCATGTAATTCTCCAGGCCAGAATACTGGAGTAAATAGCTGTTCCCTTTTCCAGGGGATCTTCTAAACCCAGGGATCGAACTCAGGTTTCCCACATTACAGGAGGATTCTTTACCGTCTGAGCCACCAGCTAAGCCCGGATTCATGCAATTGTCAATTCTCTATTACTTTTAAATGTTGAATGGTATTCCATTGTTTGGGTACTATAAATATACTACAGTTTATTTACCCATTCACATGATAGACATTTGGATTTTCCCCAACTTATGGGCATTACATTTGTCTTTGTGTATATCTTTGCACATAACATTTTTATCTTGGGTAAATATCTAGGAGTAGAATGTCTGTGTCATACAGTAACTAAATTCTTAACTTTGTAAGAACTGTCAAAATATTTTTCAAGGTGGTTGTACCACTTTTTCACATACCACCAATAGTACATGAAAGTTTCACTTGCTCCTCATGTTCTCCAGCATTTTGAATGGTCAACCTTTCATCTATACCAGTAAGTGTTTAGCAGATTCTTATTGTGGTTTTCATTTGCATTTATCTAATAATTAATGGTGCTGATCCTCTTTTCATGTGCTTATTTGATGTCTATCTATGAGGGCCTGGAGTTTTATTCATGGGATTTTTTTCAGTTAAGAATGGATTTCATTAGATGTATGATTCTTACTGAAATACTCAGGTATTTGTGTATTTCAATGATTTAATAATCCAAAATTCTTAAACAAATTAAACCTAAAGTAAGCAGTATGTATACTTAGTCACTCGGTCATATCCAACCCCATGGACTGTATCCCACCAGGCTCCTCAATTCATGAATTTTCCAGGCAAGAATACTGGAGAGAGTAGCCATTCCCTTCTCCAGGGAATTTTCATTCCAGGCCAATTCTTTACTGTCTAAGCCACCAGGGAAGCCCCAAGCAGTATATAGGAAATAAGAATAAAAGTAGCAGTTAATGAAATGGAAAAGAGTGATAATAGTGATAAATAGTGATAATAAGTACAAAAAGCCCAAGCAATCTTGAAAAAGAAAAAAGAGCTGGAGGAAATAGGCTTTCAAACTTCAGACTACACTACAAATCTATAGTAATCAAGACAGTATGGGACTGGCAGAAAAACAGAAATAAAGATAAGTGGAACAAGCTAGAAAGCTCAGAGATAAACCCACACACCTATGGTCACCTTATCTGAAAGTGAAAGTCACTCAGTCATGTCTGACTCTTTGTGACCTCATAAACTATACAGCCCATGGTATTCTCTAGGCCAGAATACCAGAGTGGGTAGCCTTTCCCTTTTCCAGGGTATCTTCCCAACCCAGGGATCAGACGCAGGTCTCCCGCATTGCAGACAGATTCTTTACCAGCTGATCCACAAGGGAAACCCAAGAATACTGGAATGGGTAGCCTATCCCTTCTCCAGCATATCTTCCCATCCCAGGAATCTGACTAGGGTCTCCTGCATTGCAGGTGGATTCTTTACCAACTAAGCTATCAGGGAAGCCCTGTCTTTGACAAAGGAGGCAAAAACATACAATGGAGAAAACATAGCATTTTCAATAAGCAGTGCTGGGAAAACTGGACAGCTACATGTTAAAGAATGAAATTAGAATACTTCCTAATACCATATACAATAAACTCAGAATGGATTAAATACCTAAATGTAAGGCCATACCCTATAAAACTCTTTAGAGGAAAACATAGGCAAAACAGTCTGTGACATAAATCACAGCAAGATCCTCTGACCCACTTTCTAAGGTAACGGAAATAGAAAAAATAAAATAAAGAAATGGGAACTAATTAAACATAAAATCCTTTGCACAGCAAAGGAAACTATAAACAAGATGAAAAGACAACCACCAGAATGACAAAAAATAATTGCAAACAAAGCAAGTGACAAAGGATTAATCTTCAAAATATACAAGTGGCTCATGCACTTCAATATCACAAAAACAACCCAATCAAAAAATTGGCTGAAGAACTAAACAGACATTTCCCCAAAGAAGATATACAGATTGCCAACAAACACGTGAAAAGATGTTCAATTTTGCTCATTATTGGAGATATGTAAATCAAAACTACAATGAGGTATCACTTCATACCGATTAGAATGGCCATCATCAAAAAAAGCTAAAAACAAAAATGCTGGAGAGGATGTGTAGCAAAGGGAACTCTCTTACTCTGTTGGGAATGTAAATTGATATAGCCACTATGGAGAATAGTATGGAGATTCCTTAAGAAACTAAAATTAAAACTAACCTATGACCCAGCAGTCTTGCTACTGGGCATATACCCAAAGAAAAACATAATTCAAAAATACACATGTTCATTGCAGCAATATTTACAATAGCCAGTACATGGCCGCAACCTAAATGTCCATCAGCAAATGAATGGATAAAAAAGTGTTGGTACATATATACAATAGAATATTACTCAGCTATATAAATGAATGAAACTGTGTCATTGTTATGATTTAAATGAACCTAGAGTAGGTCATAAATAGTAAATCAAAAAGAGAAAAAACAAATATATATTAACATATATATGGAATCTAGAAAAATGGTACTTATGAATCTATTTTCAGGGCAGGAATAGAAACACCGATGTAGAGAATGGACTTGTGGACACAGTACGGGAAGGAGAAGGTGGGACAGATTAAGAGAGTAGCACTGACATATACATACTGCCATGTGTAAAATAGATAGCTACTGAAGCTGCTAAACAGCACCACTCAGCCTGGTGCTCTCTGATAATGTTGAGGGGTGGGATGGGAGGGAGGCTCAAGAGAAGGGGATATATGTATACCTCTAATTGTTTTGTGTTGTTCTACAGCAGAAACTAACACAACAAGGAAAACAATATACTTCTATTAAAATAGATAAATATTTGCTTTTGACATTTCAAAGTACTTTACTAAAATGATGAGAAAAACAGAAAAGAGGCTCAAGGTACAGGAAAAATATCACTAATGAAACAGAATATTAAGGAAATATTATAGCAATTGTTTTTACAAGTTAAATGATATTCTTTTAACACATGATATACTAAATCTTAATCATGAAGAACTTCATAATATTTGTAACATCATAGGTACCTAAAAAATTATTTTCATAATTAAAAATCTTCCCATGAAGCAAACTCCAAACTGACTGAGAGGATAAAGAAAACATAATGTCAGTTCTGCATAAGCCCTTCCAGAGAATAGGAGGGAAGAAAAAACTTCACAACTCATTTTATGATGCCACTGTTACACTAATACCAAAACCAGAAAATTATTACAATTAATAAAACAAAATCCCACAGACCACAATGTCCCACAAAAAAAGACACAAAACTCTTAAATAAATACTATCAAATTAGATTTAAAATATGTTAAAAGAATACTGCTGCTGCTGCTGCTAAGTCGCTTCAGTCGTGTCCGACTCTGTGCGACCCCAGAGACGGCAGCCCACCAGGCTCCCCCATCCCTGGGATTCTCCAGGCAAGAACACTGGAGTGGGTTGCCATTTCCTTCTCCAATGCATGAAAGTGAAAAGTGAAAGTGAAGTCGCTCAGTCATGTCTGACTCTTCACAACCCCATGGACTGCAGCCCACCAGGCTCCTCTGTCCATGGGATTACCCAGGCAAGAGTACTGGAGCGGGGTGCCATTGCTACATCATACCAAATTAGGGAAGTTTTACCACAGTTCAGTTCAGTTCAGTTGCTCAGTCGTGTCCGACTCCTTGTGACCCCATGAATCGCAGCACGCCAGGCCTCCCTGTCCAACACCAACTCCCGAAGTTCACTCAGACTCACGTCCATCGAGTCAGTGATGCCATCCAGCCATCTCACCCTCTGTTGTCCCCTTCTCCTCCTGCCCCCAATCCCTCCCAGCAGCACTCTTTTCCAATGAGTCAACTCTTTGCATGAGTTTTACAACAAAGCATGGCTTAACATTTGAAAATTAAGCTAAATAATTTATCACATTAAGAAACTAGCAAAGAAAATCCATGCTAATAAAGAGACATCAAAAAGTTTTTCGCAATGGTTAATATTTGTCATGATTAGAGAGAAAAAATTAAAATATACAGTAAAGGAAGACTGCTTTATAAGATATAATAAATTTCTAAAATTAAACGACACAATGAAAATCTTAAACCACAGACTGTCTTGCTGAAGACATAATTAATGAACTAGAATGTTGATCTAGAGAAATAATCATTTTAGAGCTAGAAAGATAATTTTTTAAAATAGAGAAAAGGCATAATATAGAAATTTAACGTAACTATGAAGAGCTACAAAAGGAGAGCATAAAGAAAATGAGTTTAAAGGAAATTCTCAAAGAGGCAATGACTATGATTTCTTACAGAATTCAGGAAAAACACACACATGAAACTTGATTATCACACCAAAATGGCAGATTGATTCCGAAGCAGTATAGGTAATAAGGAATTTGCACCTATACATATTATAGACAAAATGAAAAACACCAGATACAAAGAGAAATAAAAAATAAGATGATAACAGACATATTTTATACAAAAGACTTATCATCAATTAGAATCAAGTGAAAAAATGATTTTAAACTGGGAAAGCAATGTAACTTCTGATTTAATTTAAAGCCAACAGTAAATCATTCTAAAGTTTATGTGTCAAATCATTCTAAAGTCTGTCATGTCAAGTCCATGAGATAATAAGGTAGAGGTATTTCAATTAAAGTATACATCAGATAATATGATCCTACCTATTAAAATAATAAAATGGAATTACAACCAAGCTAATAGAAAACCTTGATCAATTCAAGAAAAATGAAGTTGGAAAATAGTGGATCTAAGAAAAAAGTGTTGAGTGGAAACCACTAAGATATTAGGAAAAACTCAAGCTATCAATACTTACAATAAATATAACAGAATATGTAAATACAAAAGAGTCTCAGATTGAATAATAACACAAGAATTCATATTTAAAAGATGTTTCTAATATATAAAGAAAGCCCACACTTGGAATTGTGGAGGACCCTTGGTCCCAAGGAAGCTAGAACTGGGCTTCATCCTTTTCCATTTACATATTAGGCAACTTGAGCCTCTGGGGCCATGGGTCTTTTCAATTCACATACGGAAACATATAATAAACTATATTTATTTTACATAAATATATATAAACATATATTTTATAGCATAAATATATTTAACATAAATCTATAGACATATTTCTAAATGAATGAGATCATATAAATAATAGAATTAAATTATTAAGCGAACAAAACAAGAGGCAATATGATGCAAACAATATGGTGTGTGTGTGCACTTGCGCATGTTGCATGTATCTCTTTATACAATAGTTGCCTCTGATAAAAGTAAGGAATTGAATATGGGGAGTAGATATATACTTTAATTCTTTATATATATGGCATAAATACTATGAAATATTACAATTAATAAACTCTGTTCCTTATGTAAATTGGTATACAGCTTGTTTATCTGTAAATTCGTCTATGTTTATATAAAATTAACAGTTTCAAGTAAGAAAAAAAGGAACACAACAAACATGAGGATAATATATAGATCCATTTGCTAAAATTCAAACTATCTTATTTAACCTTGTTTTAATAAAAACAACAAGAACGAACTTAGAAGTTTGAAGTTTTCAATCATCATGATGTTATTCCTGAACTGGGTTTGCAAATGGAAATAAACTGTTTAAATTCAAAGATAAAAATTATGAGAGATAAAAAATAGCTTTGTACATAATCTAAAAGGTCATCAGAAAATCTACTCAAAAATTATCAGTATATATTGCCAAATGCTCAGAAACTGTTATGTTTATTCTTGTATTTATTTAGAACAGTTTTTACTATTTCATTTGTGTATTTATTTAATATTATACAAACTTTAACTAAATACCTCAGTTTATATCAGCAAAAGATGAGGAGTCATGAAAGGGATTTAATCAAATTACAATTAAAAGACACTTGCTCCTTGGAAGAAAAGCTATGACCAACCTAGATAGCATATTAAAAAACAGAGACATCACTTTGTCAACAAAGGTCCATCTAGTCAAAGCTATGGTTTTTCCAATAGTCATGTATGGATGTGAGAGTTGGACTATAAACAAAGCTGAGCACTGAAGAATTGATGCTTTTGAACTGTGGTATTGGAGAAGATTCTTGAGAGTCCCTTGGACTGCAAGGAGATCCAACCTGCCAATCCTAAAGGAAATCAGTCCTGAATATTCATTGGAAGGACTGATGCTGAAGGTGAAACGCCAATACTTTGGCCACCTGATGTGAAGAACTGATTCATTGGAAAGGACACTGATGTTGCAAAAGATTGAAGGTGGGAGAAGGGGATGACAGGGGATGAGATGGTTGAATGGCATCACCAAAGTGATGGATGTGAATTTGAGTAGGTTCTGGGAATTGGTAATGGACAGGGAAGCCTGGCGTGCTGCAGTCCAAGGGGTCGCAAAGAGTCAGACACAACTGAGGGACTGAATTGAACTGAACAATCTCTCTGAGATCCCAAGAAAGAACTATTACCATTGAGAGTGGGTTTTGTTAATGTGGTTACTGAAATAAAATTGTAAAAATGCTGCTCAAAAACCTATTTTTTAAAGGATAAAGTTAAAGCCTTGTTGAAACATTGGAGAAAATTCTTCTTAGGAACTGACATTATTGTGGGTGTTAAAAAAATAATAGCTTTTGAAGAGGTGCCTAAGAAGGTAACCCAGCAATAAGAAACAGCAATCTCAGTCTCCATGGATGAAGGCTGATCTTGCTTTGAAAGTCCCGTCTTCATCCCACTCCATAAACAGAGGTCTGTCTTCTCTCAGAATCTGTGGGTCAGGGTCCAGACAGCCACTGGCACTTGTTTTCTTAAAGCCTGACCAGATAATTTGACCTCAAAGTACAGGCAGAGAGTGAAATACTTAGAGCCAAACTCCTTCCTATGGAAATAGCACAGATGTTATCCCACAGTGACTAGATATTTAAAATGGAAAGATCTGAAGACGTTTTATATGGTGATGGAGGTGAACCTCTGTAGTAGTTCACCATTTTATTGGGAAACATGGAAGGGAGAGACATGCAGAGTCTGCCAAAACTGTTGTAGATGAAAAAAAAAAAAATGTTCTTTTTTTTTTTTTTGAAGTATGTTTCCTTATCCAGCCCACAGTCATTCTAACTGAACTGGAATTAAAACTATAGCTACAAATGGTTATTTGATGGGATAATGTAGTCTCAAGTGAAAAGGGAAGGATCATTAGCTTTTGGGATGGGTTGTAATGCAGAGCTCCTGATTTATTACATTTTAGAGAGAATCAGGCATGAAAGACATTGAAAAAAAAAATAGCTGATTTGCTTCAGTGGCTATAAAAGATACTCACTGAGGAGTGCAATGTGATGGGCCTACCAATATCAGGGCTGGTTTATGTTCATACACACATTGTATGTATATATAATGCACACATGTTCAGTCGCTCAGTCATGTCTGACTCTTCACAACCCCATGGACTGCAGCCCACCAGGCTCCTCTGTCCATGGAAATTTCCTGGCAAGCACACTGGAGTGGGTTGCCATTTCCTCTTCCAGGGGATCTTGCTGACCCAGGGATTGAACCTGTGTGTATCTCCTGCATTGCAGGTGAATTCTTTATTGCTGAGTCATCTGGGAAGCCGATGCACGTATAGTACTATTTCAAAAATTATTATTAACTAAACATCTGCAAATTACATCAGTTTGCTAGAAGTTGAGATTATTTTTACAATGTTTATAAGTTTACTTACAAACAAAGTTTATAAGTTTACTTATAAACTTATTTATAAGTTTAAAATACACTGAAGTTCTCCAACTCCCATTTTCAGGTAGATTTTAATATTTATTTTTATATGTTGACATTAAATCCACAGAATTTCATGCTAAACTCTTATCATTTGTCCCCATTCTCCTCAAATACTTTGAAAGAAATTTTGACTACTTTAATATCTCCCTAGGTAAGGGGAAATAAAAGCATGGGGGTGGAGCAACAGTTAGGATTAATGTCATTTATCTGAAGAAAAAGTAAAAAACTCATTTGTCTGTAGACATACAAAGCAAAATTACTCTGCAGCATAACTGGTCCAACAACCAGCCCAGCCCATTCCCTGAAAGTCAGGGGTTAAATACAGACATCACTTGAAGATTAGGGATTCTAAATAACCAAGCACATGACAAGATAAATCCTTCTGCATATATCTTGAGACTGCCATTAATAGTCCTAATATGGGCAGATCTCTGACACAGGCATTTTTCTAAATCTCTGGGGTGATATCCCAGGAAATAGCCATCTTCTGGAAAGTGCTATGTCAGTTCAAGGTACATCACAAAAAACCTGCATTGTACAAGAGTGAACATATCCTTAAAAAACAAACAAAAAAACCCAGCAAATGTATTTTTTTCTGGGAAAAATCAGCACAAGTGTTTTACTTTTGAGTGGAATTTTCTAGTGAGAAGTGGAGGAAAACTCAAAATAAAGATGCCTATATCAGCAGTTCCTAGAGAAAGCAAGAAATCTCACACGTGATTTTTTTATAATGCATCTTGAATTAATTTGACATTAATTATTCACTTGATAGTCCAAATTATACATTTTCTTTGCATAAAAACCAGGTGTGCTCCAAAAACCCAAAGCATCTGCTACCTTTTGCATACAAGTCAAGGGGGGATAGCATTATAAAATAAAAGCATAGCAAAAGGATGGTTCTAGTCTTACTTTCAGTGGTATAAAAAAAGGCACTGAATTAAAAATCCATTTTCTTTTGTTCTTTGAAATAGAATGCGTATTTTGGTGCTGAAGCAAATCATACAAAATTTAATGAGGATACATACATTAACCTCAAACCGCAAGAATATTTTGCTTTCATTTAGACACAAATAAATTCAAACAATGTCAGACTTAACATCCTACTAACAGCCTATTTTTTTACCATGGGCTATTAAAAGTGGCATGTTCATAATCATGTTATGCTAAGGAGGATTACTGTCCTCTTGGAAAGAATTACAAGTTTATAATTGTTTCAAGACATGAGCCCTTGAGATGAGCTAAACTTGAATAATCCGTGAAGTTACTCAAAATGTCAGTTTTGCAGTAGAAAGCTTTATGTTTTCAAAGCCCAAAGTCTAGGAAAACACTTAGATGAGAGGAACCTTCATAAAAAGCACGGGGGAAGCAATAGAAAGCTGGCCTGTGTCTGTGTTTGCAACAAAGACTGTTGAATCTGTTCATGTAAGCAAAAGGCAACACAGTATTTGGTGAGGTATGACTGGTGAGGTAATTCCACAGAATAAAGTATGTTGAAGAGTACCCAGAGCAGGCTTTTCCTCAGTACTGTAATTAGGCTCTTTTACACTTTCTGTTAAGATCTACTTTTAATAAAAGAAAATAATATATTCATTCATCAACAAATCATATGATTTTAATTCAGGTAAGAAATAAGCAAAACCATTGCTTTCTCTTTCTAAAATGAGAAGGGGCATATCTTCCTGACCCCCTTTCCCCCAAAATTCAAGCAACTTATATCTGCCTGATCAAGGAACTGCTTAAAATAACTGGTACATAAACCATTTCTTTAGAATTCTATGGTGGATTAGGTTTCAACACAGGTATCTTTTTACAATCATGATACTATCTTATATATTTTTTTCCCTCTCATTTGCCAGCTTTCAGCCCAAAGGAAGAGTTGATGAAGACTATCTCTAAGCAAATTTTGGGGGGACAAAAAAACTTAGAATTCACAATGCTTTGTTATTTAAAATTTATCACAAAATTAGTCACTGTAAGCAAAAAGTATAGACATCAAATATGGGGAGCGGTCATTTTTATGTGGGATTTATAGAAAACAATAAGAATCTCTAGTGCTCTCAATATCCTGGTCTCAACCAAGTCTAAAGATAATTCTGTTTAAGGAATATGTTTTCCTTTTAAAAGTTCACCTTTGCAGAGTTTGACAGTGATGGGAAAAGTAAAGTCATTATCAACATCTTAGTGAAGTGATTTACCAAGAAACAGTTCACATCTCGTTTCTAATTTACTTCACTCACTGACAAACTTTGAAAAAAAACTCGGCCTATTTGTTAACAAAGATTATATTTCTCTATTACCAATGCAACAAATGGTGAACTAAGGAATTTAGCAAAATAATATTTCAGGTTTTCACATATACACAAATAAGAGGATATAATTATTTTTATACTCAACAAAATCTCATTTAATTGACAAAGCTACTTATACTTGATTTTACATAATTTTGACATAATTCCTCAAATTACACAGTAATACAATATGCCAGGCATTGCTATAGTCACTAAACATAATGGTGAGGTGAACACTGCCCAGACATATAAGCATTTTAGTACAACAGTTAACATGACAATAAATAGCTAATCATGACAATAAATACATAATTGATAAAGTCTATTATAAGTGAATGCAAACACTGGCCATTTGAGTAGTGTTCTTAAAGAAGAACATATTCTGTTACAATAGTCTACCATATTTTGGTATAACTTCTTATTTTCAAGTATTAAGCTCTTAAATTCAGAATTTTTATATAAAGTTTTACTGCATCAGCTTACACTTAATAAGATATATTCAAAAGCAAAATTCAAATTGGAGAATAATTATATCATGGATGCTTCACCTGACTATTTTGTATATACAAAAACAGATGAAAACTTCATAGGCATTTATAGAAAGCAATTTGATACATCAGAACTAATGCATAATCAAAAGACTATATTAATTTCTGTAGAACAAGGAGACAAGTAGGTCAAATTGCCAACATTTGTTGCATCATTGAAAAAGCAAGAGAATTTCAGAAAAACATCTACTTCATTGACTACAACAAAGCCTTTGACTGTGTGGATCACAACAAACTGTGGAAAGTTCTCAAAGAGATGGGGATACCAGACCACCATACCTGCCTCCTGAGAAACCTGTATGCAGCTTAAGAGACAAGAGTTAGAACTGGACATGGAACATTGAACACTGGTTCAATATTGGGAAAGGAGTATGTCAAAGGTGTATATGGTCACTTTGCTTATTTAACGTATATGCACAGTACATCATGTGAAATGCCAAGCTGGATGATGCACAAGCTAGAATCAAGACTGCTGGAATAAAGATCGATACCCTCAGATATGCAGATGACACCACCCTTATGGCAGAAAGTGAAGAGGAACTAAAAAGCCTCTTGATGAAGGTGAATGAGGAGAGTGAAAAAGCTGGCTTAAAACTCAACATTCAAAAATGAAGATCATGGTACCTGGTCCCATCACGTCATGGCAAATAGATGGGGAAACATAGGAAACAGGGACAGATTTTACTTTCTTGGGCTCCAAAATCACCGTGGATGGTGACTGCAGCCATGAAATTAAAAGATGCTTCCCTCCTTCGAAGAAAAGCTATGACCAACCTAGACGGCATGTTAAAAAGTAGAGACATCAATTTGCCAACAACGGTCTGTATAGTCAAAGCTATGGTTTTTCCAGTAGTCAGGTACAGCTGTGAGAGTTGGACCATACAAAAGCCTGAGTGCCGAAGAATTGATGCCTTCAAACTATGGTGCTGAAAAAGAATCTTGAGAGTCCCTTGGACAAGGAGATCAAATCAGTCAATCCTAAAGGAAATCAACTCTGAATATTCATTGGTAGGACTGATCCTGAAGCTGAGGCTCCAATATTTTGACCACCTAATGTGAAGAACTGACTCACTGGAAAAGACCCTGATGCCAGGAAAGATTGAAGGCAGGAGGAGAAGGGGGCAACAGAGGATGAGGTGCTTGGATGGCATCATCCACTCAATGAACAGGACTTTTAGCAAACTCCAGTAAATAGTGAAGGACAGGGAACCCTGATGTGCTGCAGTCCGTGGGGGTCACAAAGAGTCGGACATAACTTGCAATGGAACAAAAACAAATGTGAATTTAAAGAATGGATCAAATAGAGTAGGTAAAATGGTTAAATTTATAAAGCATTTTACACTGCCCATTGTATTCTACTATTATGTCTTTAGTTCACTGAGGGTAATTGTGTTCCTTTGCAAATTTAAATCTAGAGCTAAAAGAGAACATGCTGCTGCTAAGTCGCTTCAGTTGTGTCCGACTCTGTGCGACCCCACAGACAGCAGCCCACCAGGCTCCCCCATCCCTGGGATTCTCCAGGCAAGAACACTGGAGTGGGTTGCCATGGCCTTCTCCAATGCATGAAAGTGAACGTGAAGTCGCTTAGTCGCTCGTGTCCGACTCTAGCGACCCCATGGACTGCAGCTTACCAGGCTCCTCTATCCATGGGATTTTCCAGGCAAAAGTACTGGAGTGGGGCGCCATTGCCTTCTCCAAAAGAGAACATACAAGATACTTAAAAGGAACAATGCAGGGACTTTGCTGGCAGTCCAGTCTCTAAGACACCAAGTTCCCAGTGCAGGGGATCCAGATGCAACCAATGCCAGGGTATTAGATCCCACATGCCGCAACTAAGACCAGGAGCAGGCAAGTAAATTAGCAAATTTTAAAAAATATTTAATTACAAACAAAAGGAATAACTGCAGAAAAGTACTTTTGTATCATGTAAATATGACTATAACACATGACTACTTTTTATCTACTAGAAACATATTGAAATTCTGTCTTTGTAGTTTTCCAAGACATAAAATACCATTAATTTAATACTTATGTTTTTGGGTTTTTTCCTCCCACACAAAATTCTGTTTCCAACTTTTTGAAATTTAAGTTAAGAACTCATCATACAATAGAAGGGAATTATCAATTTGTTTTTAAGTGAAAAATCAAGGTACAGAGCATCAAAAAGTTTGAGGAAGAACACATAACTGTACTCCCATTCCAATCTTCTTCCCACTTAGATACCTAATATTTCCCCCTCTGTTGGTAGACCCTCTGTGACAGCATTTACTCCACTGTAGCCTATCATTCAGCCTGGCGTGCTGCAGTCCACGGGGTCACAAAGGCTTGGAGACAACTTAGCAACTGAGCAACCATGGTAACATACCCAGAAGGGTAATATAGGATCTACCTGGGAGGAGGGAGTCATGTCTTATATAAAATAAGACTGCTTAGCAGCCTTGAGTCTATAATGCTTAAAAAGTCACTCAACAAATATTAAAGCAATTAAATTGGCGGCACTTGAATTTTTTAATAGCTTAGTAGTTAACCGCAGTATAAAGAGGGATGAGTGCACAGCCTGCACACTTCTCATGCACAAAATAAGGAAATTATTGATCATCACACTCCTTAAATCTTGCCTATGAAGGGAAACAATGCCAGGAATTGCTTCCTCGGAACCATGGTATGCCCAACAATGATGTCTCAGTGCCAGAAATGCTAATTTACCAGGGCTCGATCATCAATTGTTGAAGCCCTTCTCTTAGGAGTAATGTCACTGCATGGCAAGTTGGCAATTATTTGAGGAGTTATTTCAATAACTGCACAGCTCTTTGTCTGATTAATGAAACTGCCAATGGATTTACAACTCCTGTTACGGAAATGTATCACTGGAGATTTGCTGAATGTTGTGCCATAAATTCCAGACACCTGAGAAATTACGACAGAATTTGATTAGAATGGCTACTTTCATCTTCCTTTTTTCACTAAATTCACTTCTCATTAACTACTGCTACCACTGTCTGGACTACGAGAGGGCTATTTATGACAAAATATTCTGTTTGCTAAAGCCATTCTTTCTATCCCTGTCCACACTATCTAAATTTCCTTGCAGATCGTATTTAAACATGCCAATGTAGATTCAATGCATTGAATAGGGATAATGTCAAGTAGGGATAATGTCAAAGAAGAAAGTTTCCTTGGAGTCTCTAATATTTCTGGTGATTGGAGGTGTATAGTAAAAATATGCAGAAACAAAGCAGTAAGACTTAGCAGAATATAAGTTATGGCCAAATACTTTATGCATTTTTTAGGAGGGAGGCCTCAGGCTGAATGTCATTATTGCACAGGGCATGAATTACTATTCTATAACTCAAACCTCAAGATATCCAGATGAACTCAAAAGTAAAAATATTTTTGTTGTTTCTTTTAAAGTATTATATTTTAAAGGTAAGTTTGAAAAGCACTACTTTAATACAAACTAATTTCAAACTTTTATTTCCATTAATATGATGAAATAAACTATATCAAAACACCCATAAATTAGCAAAAGTTGTCTTCAATTCTACATAATCTGTAAAAATGTATATTATCACAAGTTAATAAAAAGAAGTTAACATATGTCTCCGGAGAAGGCAATGGCACCCCACTCCAGTACTCTTGCCTGGAAAATCCCATGGACCCAGGATCCTGGTAGGCTGCAGTCCATGGGTTCCCTAAGAGTCAGACATGACTGAGCGACTTCACTTTAACGCATTGGAGAAGGAAATGGCAACCCACTCCAGTGTTCTTGCCTTGAGAATCCCAGGGATGGGGGAGCCTAGTGGGCTGCTGTCTATGGGGTCGCACAGAGTCGGACACGACTGAAGCAACTTCGCAGCAGCAGCAGCAGCAACATAGGTCTCAAAGGTTATCAATTTGAAATAATATTTTTCCACGAACATAAAAATGTATTTTGGACTAATTAGGGAGTTAAGATTATTGATCGCCAAAGAATGGTTTGTACAAACAAAATAAAACAATATTAAGAATGCAATGATGATCAGCCTTTACAATGTGGTCTCTTTGGTACAAACCAAATAAAACGAAACCTATCTTAAAAGCTGAACAAGTACAAAGAAAACAAACATAGAATAAACCCCAGTACAAAGCAATGAAAGCAGCAATAAAATTATATAAGGACTATAATCTGCTTTATCATATTTAGAAATAGTCAAGAAGTATATTGCAGAGATGAATTGATTTCCCTTGTTTCAACTGAAACCATGTAATATGCCTCTACGCCTTATAATGCACACTAGAATGTACATTTTAGTGAGCATCAGATATTTTCCTCAAGTAAACAGGAGAGAAATATAGCCAGGGAGTAATGACTCGTTTGCAATAGAGGATACCTGCCTAAGACTTCCCAACTCCTGCATTAGTAGCCACATTCTAGGTACTTGTCAATCCACTTTACATATATCAGTTTGTCTCTTGTCCATAAAGATTCTATGAGTCAAGTGCTAACAGTATCCTTGTGTTGTAATTGAGTAAACAGACACAAAGATTACAGAACTGACACTTCTTGGAGCAGCAACTTAGCCTGTCATCCTAGTTGGAGAGCCCATGCTTGCTTCCACTCTGCTACACAGACTTTAACAGCACCATTCTCCAGAGGAGCCTGTACAAAAAGCACTCAATAACACGTCTTAGTTAAATTTCCTCCAGTATGCATTTCATTCATCACAGTGATAGGAACTGACATCTCCTTGTTGTTGTAGACCATTTTTCTCTAATTTCCATTTCTCCACCGCCTATTCTTTTCCTTTCTTCACATTCTCATACTCAGTTTTTCAAAATGTTGCTTTTTTAACTTGCAAGAATAAAGCCCTGATAATTTCAGAAGTATTTCAAGTAAAAAGAAATTACTCATCGTTGGTACTTATGTGGTTTAGCTGGGACAAATGGAACCATATTCTTTAGCTGGAATAGGCAATAGTTACTTAGGAAATCAGCTATTTATCTTTCATTTTAATATGCTGTGAACTAGAAGAGGAATACTTTGAATTCAAAAAAGTGTTGGTGATTTTTATGGCATTACACAATCACCACTAAACATACATTGAAAATTCAAGGCAGCAACACATGAAATTTATCTTTCTCTTTCTATGAACAAATCTTCTGAGTGCTGTATGGAGAAATCACCACCAGTCAAAATGGGGAAATCCCATCAGCAAAACAGATTTGCTATTAACTTTTTAATAAAACTATAATTAATAGTCCCTTTATGCTCACTCAGTCATGTTCGGTTCTTTGCAATCCTATGGCATGTAGCCTACTGGGCTTCTCTGTCCATGAGATTTCCCAGACAAGAATACAGGAGTGGGTTGCCATTTCCTACTCCAGGGAAATAGTCCCTTTATAGGACTTTTTTTTTTTTTTTAATAGTCCCTTTATAGGGCTAATAAAGCTAATAGTGGAAGAAAGAAAAAAATAGCAAGCAATATAGTCATATTATAAAATCTGAGAGAACTTCCAACTAAAAAAAAATTGAAATTCTAGTTCAAAGAACAGATTTCCCTTCCTCAATTTCTGAAGCCTAAAGAGAAAGTTTAAAAAGCAGGGGAAAAATGATATATGTTTTTGTGTTGTAAGTGTGATGGGTCCTCTCTAATGAGACACTTGGCATAAACAGAACAGCCTGAACTCCTTTATTCAGAAGTGGGATTAGAGAAAACACAAAGATCCTCCAGAAAGCCTCAAAACTCTCAGAAACAAAACTCATGGCATTTCTAAACTTCATGAGCATGGAATTCTTCTCAGCAGGGACACCGGTTCAGAATTAGAGAATGGAAATAAAGCAACTAAAAGAAAAATAAAGCAAACCAGGCAAATTTACCCAATAGACCTCGGCAGTCATTGAATAAAATGAAGACTTTTTAGAAATGCCAAACAAGGGTACTAAAATTCCCCATATAAATTTCACTGGAGCCCCACTACCTTGTAAGCAAAAGAGCTCATTTTGCATAGTTCCTAACACACAAAGTAAAAAAAAAAAAAAATTATACACGCATTTCACTGGGCTCAGGGTACCATGCTAAATAAAGTTTTACTCACCCCTGCTGAGACGGTCAAGAAAATGCACCTTTCACGGTACTGTGAGAAACAAACTTATTCTGGGAGCCCCAATGTCCCTGAAGAGCTCCAAGATTCTCTCTACAGCCCAAATCTTACTTGGGAAAACTTAAATACAAGGGGAGTAATTAGATCCTGGTGTAGAAGGGGCCAGGTGCAGGCACTCTACTGCCAAAGGCAGGTGTACCTGATTACCTTAATGAGCAGAGTTAAAGCAGCAATCAGTATTATCTGACTCAAGCAGGCCTGCAGTATTGAGTAGTTGCTCACGGTGTTCCTAGAAGTAACATATACGTTCAGTTCAGTTCAGTCGCTCAGTCATGTCCAACTCTTTGCGACCCCATGAATTGCAGCACGCCAGGCCTCCCTGTCCATCACCAACTCCCGAAGTTCACTCAGACTCACATCCATCAAGTCAGTGATGCCATCCAGCCATCTCATCCTCTGCCGTCCCCTTCTCCTCCTGCCCCCAATCCCTCCCAGCAGCAGAGTCTTTTCCAATGAGTCAACTCTTCGTATGAGGTGGCCAAAGTACTGGAGTTTCAGCTTTAGCGTCATTCCTTCCAAAGAACACCCAGGACTGATCTCCTTTAGAATGGACTGGTTGGATCTCCTTGCAGTCCAAAGGACTCTCAAGAATCTTCTCCAACACCACAGTTCAAAAGCATCAGGAAGCCTACTAAATTCTTCCTGGATCTCCATGAGCAAAAAAATTCCTGGTTGAATGAATAAAAGTCTAACTTGAATCATAAAATTAGAGCCTCACAGTATATTATTCAATTCCTAGAACTTAGCACTTAATACACCCAGAACCGCTTCCATGAGGAGGAGGCTGGGTCTCTTTAAAGAAAGATCCTGAGGTACCACCAAAAATTTACTCTGTTAAACTTTCACCCAACCTTTTGGAAAGCACCAAAAGCCTCTGCTAGGAAAACTGTGCACTGGGAAAAAAAGGAATAATCAGGTCTTCCAAGGACTAGAGGAAACTGCCCCTGAACTGACAATGATTCCAAGAGCCCCCCAAACATCACTGTGCCCCATCAATCACATTAGGGGCTTATGGAGGTCAGATTGAGGGAGTTAAAGCTTGTGGCCCTATAAGGAGGAGGTGAACATACTCACTCATACTTTCCCTAAGCCTTGTGCAACAGTGTATTTTGCCCGAGCACTGACCTTTCTTTAGGTTGGGAACTAAGGATCACACAGCACAATGTCTTATGGAAATACTTTTCTTAGGCTCTATGTTAGTGATTATTATTGAAACAAATCTTGACCGGAACCTGTTTCTCAAGACTTATACCCCTGATTACATAGCAACAGTGTATCTTGCCCAGAGATATCACCCAGAACCAATTCTCCCTGGCTAATCTTGTAGGAAGCTGTCTCAGGATTTATGCCTTGGGAAAGGGTATTGTGGAACTCTTAGAACCTTGAGGTATTATTTTTATCTATTCTCAGCAGCCTGTTGAGAAGCACGTAAGGCCCTGCTTAAACTAGTGAGGCAGGTATTCTCCTACCACCTTCTGATGTCTACATCAGAAGCTTTATCTGTCACTTTCACTTTAAATAAAAATTTACACAAAACTGAATGATTGAAACTGTCTTTGGTCCCAGAGTTAAATCTTCTCCTTCAGAGACCACGAATCCGCGGCACTATTCACCGTTCAACTGCTAAGGTATCAAGGTCATCAACCGTTTTACCACAGGTCCATCTGCACAGTGATTCAGTGGGTCTTTGAACCCATCCTATTTCTCAACTTCTTGGATGAATAATTGGAATAGATACAATCAGCAGCTGTCAAAATCTCCACATTAGTTACCTGATCTGTGGAGTGAGGGTTACCGGGGTGAGAATGACCAAATGGAAGCCACTATAACTGCCTCTACATAGCAAACTAGTAAACCTAAAGCAATACCACATATCTGAAGGAACTGCAGAGATTAGTGCTATCATCAGACTCAAAGGATGCAGGAGTGTTGACTCCCACAATATCATCACTCAACTCACCTATTTGGTCTGTGTAAAAGATGGATGGACACAAAAGAACTGACAATGGATAACCATCAACTTAATCAGGCAGTGACTCCAACCATAGTGGCTGTATCAGCTGTGGTTTCATTGTTTGAGCAGGTTTTGTTGTTGTTGTTCCATTGTAAAGTTGTGTACCATTCTTTTGTGACCCCATGGACTGTAGCCCACCAGGCTCCTCTGTCCAAGAGATTTCCCAGGCAAGAATACTGAAGTGGGTTGCCATTTCCACGTCCCGGGCATCTTCCTGACCCAGGAATCAAACCCAGGTCTCCTGCACTGGCAGGCAGTTTCTTTACCATCTGAGCCACCAGGGAGGTTAACACATCCCTTTGTATCTGGTATGCAACTGTTGATCTGGCAAATGAATCTTTTCCCATCCTTGTAAATATGGTCCACCAGAATCAACTGGAATTCAGCTGTCAAGAGCAGCAATACACTTCCACTCTTTTATATCAGTGGGTATATCAGTTCTCTGGCCTGAGGTCATAATTTAATTTACAGGAATCTTTATCACTCTCCCTTTTCACAAGATATCATGCTGGTCCATTTCATTGGTTATATTATGCTGATTGGATCTAATGATCAAGACATAGCAACTACTCTAGACTTACTGATAAGACATTCCCATGACAGAGTTTGGGAAATAAATCTAAGAAACACCATGGGGGGACCTCTACCCAAGAGATATTTCTAGGGGTCAATGGTATGGGGCATGTTGAAATATCCCTTCTCAGGTGGAGGAGAAGTTGCTTCCTCTGACACCCTCACACATAACCTAAAAAGCGGCAAATGCCTAGTGAGTCTTTTTGGATTCTGTTAAACAAACATATTCCTCATTTTGGCATGTCACCGTGGCCCAATTACCAAGTGACCCCCAAAATTGCTAGTTTTGAGTGGGGCCCAGAACAGGAGAGGGCTCTGCAACAGGTCCGGGTTGCTGTACCAGCTGCCTTGCCACTTGGGCCATGAGATCCAGCAGATTCAATGGTGGCTGAAGTATTAACAGCAGGTAGGGATGCTGTCTGGGGCCTCTGGCAGGCTCCTATAAATGAGCTATGGCTCAGACCCTTAGGATTTTGGAGCAAAACCCCAAATCACGTAACTACTCTCATGTTCAGAAACAGTTATTTGTCTGCTACTATACCTTATAGATGAAGGCCAACTTTGGCCACCTGATGCAAACAGCCAACTCACTGGAAAAGACCCTGATGCTGGGAAAGATGGAGGGCAGGAGGAGAAGAGGGTGGCAGAGGATGAGATGGCTGGATGGCATCACCAATTCAATGGACCTGAACTTAGGCAAACTCTGGGAGATGGTGAGGGACAGGGAGGCCTGGCATGCTGCAGTCCATGAGATTGCAAAGAGTTGGACACAACTTGGTGACTGAACAACAACAGATCTTATAGAGACTAAACATCTAATGATGGGCTACCAAGATGGCGTGTAACCTGAGCTGCCCATCAGGAACTGGATATTATCTGACCCACAAATCCGTAAAGTTGGGCATGTACAGCAGCACTGCATCGTCAAATGCAAATGACACATACATGACTGTGCCCAAATGGGCCCTAAAATTATAGGTAAATTACGCGAAGAAGTGGCCCATGTCCCCATGGTTCCCTCTCCTGCCACACTGCCTTGTCTCTCCCCTGCATCCTCATGGGGAGTTCCCTACGATTGGCTGACAGAGGAATAGATGATTTGGGCCTGGTTCACAGATGGTTCTGCATATATGCATGCACCACCCCAAAGTGGACAGCTGTAGCACTCCATCCCCTCTCTGGGATAATCTTAAAGGAGAATGGTGAGGGGAAATCCTCCCAGTGTGCAGAATTTCAATCAGTGTATCTGGTTGCCTAATTTGATAGAAAGGAGAAATGGCCCAGATATGAAATTGTATATTAATTCATTCAAGGAGCAATAGTGTGGCTGGATAGTCACAGATTTGGAGGGAACACGACTGGAAAATTGGTGACAAAGAAATCCAAGAAAGAAGTATATAGACTGAGTTCTCTGAACGGGAAAAATCCTGAAGAAACCTATGTCCCGTGACTTCAGAAGACTATTTTAATAATAAGAGGATAGGATGACCTGTTTTATGAATACCAGTCAGCTTCTTTCTCCAGCTATGGGCTCATGAACAAAGCTTCCATGGTGGCAGAGATGGAAGCTATGCATGGGCTCAGCAACAAAGACTTCTACTCAGCAACATCAGCATGGATACAGTCACTACTGTGCACCCAGTCTTTCAACAGCAGAGAACAGCACTGAGTCCCTCATTGGCCCCACTCACTGGGATGATCAGTCAACCAGCTGGTGGCACACTGATCACACAGCTTGACTTTCCTTACGGAAGATGCAATGTTTTGTTCTCACTAGAATAGACACATACTCTAGACACAGATTTGACATCCTTGCATGCAATACTTTCTACCAAAATGACTTACAGAAGGCCTCACCCACCATCATGGTATTCCACATAGTATTGCTTCTGCTCAAGGAACTCACTTCTCAGCAAATGAAGTTCAGCAATGGGCCCATGCTTTTAAAATGCACTGGTCTTACCATGGCCCCCACCATCCTGAAGAGGCTGGTTTGATAGAATGATGGAATGGTCATTTGAAGACTCAGTTACAGTACCAGCTAGGTGGTATATCTTGTAGGGCTGGGGTAAGATTCTCCAGTAGGCTGTACATGTGCTGAATCAGCACCCAATATTTCTATTAGGTAGAAATACTATTTCTCACACAGCCAGATTCCCAGGTCCAGGAAGCAATGGGTAGAAATAGAATGGCACTATTCATTATAATTCTTAGATACTCATTAGCAGAATCATCGCTTCCTGCTTCTATGACATACAAAGATGAATATATATCAGATACTTTTGTTTTCTCTCTTCTAATATTCCCTTTATCATATAAGATGTATTGACTTTATACTATAGTACTTAAGACTTGCTAATTTTATATCCTAGCATTTAAGTTAGAGGATACCAAGGAGAATAAATACCTCTCAACAACTCTACACACCTCCTCTTTAGAGAAACAGTGACTGCATTTTTGGTTGTATACAGCATATTTGTATCATGTTAGGATAATCTTGGTCTTGTTATTATCTTTATTTTGAGATTAAGTCTGGTTTGAGAAGATGCATATTGTATCAAGCTGACAAAGGGTAGCCTTGTGAGAGTTAATGTGTCAACTTGACTGGATCATGTAAAGCCCAGAAATCTGGCTAAACGTTATGTCTGAGTGTGTCTTTCATTATTTCTGAAAGATACTAACATGTCGATCAGTAGACTGAGTAGAGCAGGTGGCTCTCCCAGTGTGGGCAGGCAGCATCTCATCCACTGAGTTTCCTCAGCAGAACAAAATGGTAGAGGAGTGTTGAAATCATACTCTGCCTAACTGGACGAACTGAGATAGTGATCCTCTGTATTAGACACTCCTGGTTCTCAGATCTTTGGACTTGGACTGGAACCCATAGCATCAGATGTCTGGCTTTTCTGAGTTTCCAGCTCACAGACATGGAACTTCTCAGCCTCCATAGCTGTGAGTCAAGTCCTTATAATAAAACTCATTCTAGACATATATATGTTCTACTCACAACCCTGACATAGTTTTTATCTCATATACTCTACACACAGCCTTAACTGTCAGCCTCTTGCTATGTAGCTTTAGGTGCAATGTAATACTACATATCTTTACTTTTACCTGAGCTATTTCCAGTGAAGACAAAATATTTAGGAAGAGAAAAATATAGACTATTCTTACATGTATCTAAATGGAGCCATTTAAAAACTTTTTATTATTATAGCACTCTTAAGAAAGCCCTTGATTACCAAAAGACACATGAGGTCTAGGACTGTAACATTAGTGTACTTCTAGAAAATCCTGTGACATCATTAAATCACAACTAGATATTTTATAAGACTGGAAATTATTTACATCATACTTGAACCAAATCCTCTCAGGGCAGGACAAGGTGTGATCTAGTGAACCATTTTCAGTGTGAAAGACAGGCACCATCTCTTACAAGAACTTCAAATAACCCCTTAAAAATGAACCTATGTAAAGAATACTCTTTTAGACAGGCTTTACGTGCTGGGAACTGTCCTTACTTCAGATGACCTAGATGGGGCCTACGTGGTCCTTTTCTGGAGGACAGATACTAGAGCCTGAAGTACAAAAAGACATGTTAAAGCATGTTTGCTGGAAAGCCAAGTTGTTGAATCTGTCTCTCTTCCATCCCAAAACAAAGCAAAACTTTTCTAAATCAGAACTGGTCTCCTAATGGTCTACTGTTCTTTCCTTTTCCTCAAAAATTTTCACAGTCTCCACATGAATGCACTTCAGTTCTATCCTTTAGGGTTTTAGATTCAATATTACCAACTCAGGGTAGTCTTCTATGGCCCTCAAACTAAAGGAGTGTGCACTTTCATTATTTTCTATCCCAAATATATGTGTTTTAAAGCATTCACATATGTATGGGTCAGCTAACTGAAAGAATTCACAAGCTTCTATAACATATACTAAGCTAAGTCTTTAATAAAGATAAAGTGTGTAATGCTGCTAGTGGTAAAGAATTAACTACCAGTGCGGGAGATGTAAGAGACACAGGTTCAATCCCTGAGTCAGGAAGATCCCCTGAAGGAGGGCGTGGAAACACACTCAAATATTCTTGCCTGGAGAATTCCATGAACAGAGGAACTTGGTGGACTACAGTCTAGGGGTCGCAAAGAGTTGGACATGACTGAAGTGACTGAGCATGCACAAAAAGGGTGTTGTATAGCAAGGACAAAGAAAACAAAGACAAACATCAATGTAATTTGATATGTTCAGAAGCCATGTCCTGGACCATTTTGTTTTAACTCTGGGCCTTAATCCCCATCCTTTTTATCTTCAGATTGTAAACCACCATGATCCATGCAAGATACTCCTGTCTCAAGGCACAAGTTAACTATTCTTTTACTGGTCACTTGGCTAAAGCCAGTTTTTGGAACCCAACTGCCAAATACCAATCTATAAAATTTTAACAAACAATGTAAATAAGATGTTATAAGATGCCTCCAGAGGAGTCCTGGACTTCATACTGCATATCATAAATCACTATTTGGTACATTGCATTCTTATCCTGGCCAAGGTTCAGTGCCAGACTTCTGTCATCCCTAAAGATAAGCATAATGCTACCACATACCAGCTGCAAAGTAACCACATCAGCCTTCAATTATCTTATTACTTTTGGGTCTATATATAAATCCTATTATTTATTGTTTGTAGGACCTATTGTTGTATCATCCATTGTTTGTAAGACCTAGAACCAGAAAAAAAATGAAGGCTTCAAGCTAATGATCTGTCTCATTCTTTTTTCACTTCCAATCCTTCAAATACCAGATCCATGACCCATTAACACCATTAGGCCTCAGAGTGTGAACATCACTGGGTACTGGGTGAACCTCAAAGTACTGATCCAGGGGAGAGTCTGAAATAGGCATTGGAAGGAAGCAGTTTAAGGTCATTTTTACAGGGAGTATTGGAGTCCTGGTTATCCACAGTATGACCTCCTTTGTACTAGGCATGTGGTTCTATACACTTGACTCTATATTTTCCGCTTAAGTGGGGGCAGAGCCAAAGGAAGACCTAGGTGTGGCCCTCTAAAAGAACAGGAATTAAAGTAGGGGCCCTAGGTGCCAGGTCTACTACCAATAATATTTGTTTCTTGGGTTTTAATATTAGAAGCCTACATAACAGCCAGGACTATGATAGTTTTTTTGCAATCATGAGTCCTGTGGTCAGCATGTTTTATAGTGGGCACCTAACTAAGGATGAATGGATGGCTGATTGAATGGATGGATGGATGGATGGATGAACTGACAGCAGCAAAATAACTTCTGAGAATATAAATCTGTTTCAGTCTTGTCATTTTTGAATGTGACATTGGAATAAAGAATATAGTTAGGAATAGAAAAACTATAGATTAACATGTAAACTCAGTTCTTATAAACAAATTGCTATTATTAATAGAGATATTTATGGATTCAAATCAGCTGTATGACTTGAGAAGTTAGCTGTATAATTCATGTCACTGACAAACCTAATGAATTAATGATATAACTTGAATATTGGAGATACAACTTAGAATTTCACTGCATGTTTTATTTAAAATTCGATGCACTCTGCAAATAAATCTTTAAAATATACTCCTAAATCAAACTGTAAATAAAAATGTAAAGAATAGCAGTCTGTAGGAGTGAGAAGGAAAGATGATTAAATCACCATAGGTATTCAACTTGCATGGAAAAGAGAGGAAGTTTGAAATGAGAAGGACAGAGAAAGACTAACAAGAGAGGAAGCAGGAAGAGAAATCAATCATTATCTCATGTCACCACCATCGGTATTGACTATGCTTGGGCACTCTGTATTTTGCATTATCCTAGATGCCATGAGACAGTTCTGTCAACTCCAGTGTCGATGAATCATCTGGAGATGGAAGTAGGCCAGATAGGAGAGAACTTGGTTGTCCAGAAAAGTTACTTGGGCTATTTGTGATGAACAAAAACAAAACCAAACAAACAAACGAAATAAACACTTCTAGGTGAGATGCTACTGTAGCAATGATTCAAATGGTTCAGGTTCTAAAAGAATCCTCGTGAATATTGTTCCTATAGTCTGTACATGTTCGTCTCCCTCCAACTTTGACTCTCCTTGGGATATAGACCCTACCTCTTCCAACTACCTCTTTTGGAAACCGAAATTTGAACATTCTACAATTAAGATCAATGTTTTCTCTAGTGATTTATTTCTTCTGTAATTTGCTTATCCTCATCAATCACAATTTAATTTTCTGTTTAAGTCCAACCCCCATTCTGGTATTCCTTATACAGCTCAACATTCACCAAAGAGGAGAACAAAGAAGTCTTGAAGACATTCAATAAGTCTTTATTCTTTTTTCAGGTACTCAGTACAGATATTTCACTCTAATTTCTTACAAATGCCACAAACCTGATATAATACCCTTAGTGAAATATAATAGTAAGATTTTCCTAGTTTCTGTTTGTTTTTTCACTTTTCTTTTTCTCACTTAGTTTTCTCCAGTTGGCTTCCTGGATTTAGTTCCAACAGGAAAGGAATATAAGTAGAATTTATCTTCATGAAATATATTACCTCATTTTTTTTGGTAAACTTATTTGTTAGCAAATAAACGTTTGAAAACACAGAATGAGATTTTTAAATCATTAAAAAGATTGGTTTCCAATTTAGAATGACATAATTTTTCTTAAAACAATATATTACCACTTGTAATCCTAGACACAGCTAGGTAAATTGAGAGGTCCAATTAAGATACTCTATTCTCATCTGCCACCATGCTAATGCTTAAAGCCTTTCTCGGTATGCAAGGCTTTAAACCACATACTCCTGGCCTACCCAGTTCCACAAGATCCAACGGATTCATCTCATCGCAAAGCCCATTTACCCCTCGGGCAATAACCCTTGTTGTCCATATCATCATTTATCATCGTTTGTCTATCAATACTGATTACCAATTGACTCTCCTTCTACTCTTGTATTACAATAGTTTTCAAATGCTGTCCTAACAAGTGTATTATCTCTTGTGCTATGCTGTGCTCAGTTGCTCAGTCATGTTGAACTCTTTGCGACGCTATGAACTGCAGCCCACCAGACTCTGTCCATGGACTTTCCAGGCAAGAATACTGGAGTGGATTGCCATTTCCTGCTCCAGGGGATCTTCCGGGTCCAGGGATTGAAACTGTGTCTCTTGAGTCTCCTGCATTGGCAGGTGGATTCCTTACCACTACACTTCCTGGGAAGCCCATTTATTTTTCTTACTATATCATAAGTATTGTTTCATTAACCAGTTCATAAGCTATATCTTGGGACCTTACTTCCTATTTCTTAATCCTGCATAACACTGAAGAAAGCCACAAACACAGTGGCAAATCACCTTTTAAATTTTGACATTTTAGTTACCAAAACATTTGGAAAATGGTTTATATTTTGAAAACTGACTTTATATACACTAGCCTGTTCAGTCCTTTTTAAAACTTTTTATCAGTCACATATTAGAGATGATAAAAAAAGAGAATTCTAGGAAGGTTGGGTTACACAATAAGTGAAGAGACAAGAAGCAAATCAAAACAGTAAGGCTCCCAGGGCAGTGACCTTTCTGCACTATTTGGGAAAAACACAAGAACTGCCTACCTCTGTACTGGGGTTGGATATGAAAGTAACAGCAGGGCTTAATGAAGTTCAGCCAACAATGCACAGGTGTGGGCTGGGTGAGTGGATGAAAATAACACAGTCAGAGAAGGGCAGCCGCCATGTCTCTATCATGCACTCACTTTGCAAGTAGTTACAATTGTATCTCTGCTAACTTTAAGGTGATTGTATTAATATTTAGTGATACATATGTAATACCTAAAATACATATAATAAAAAAAAAAAAAACGAGAAAATTCACCAGTTGAGGGGGGGGGAAACCAGGTGACATTTATGGTATTATGGTATATATACCCACACAAATGTTTATTTATTGTCTTGTGTAGATCTCTTCTAAATAGCTATGAGGATGAATACACTCATTATAAAGAAAGGCTGCAGGTATATTTGGAGATGGGAAAGTCATATAAAACCTGCATTATTTATAAAGATGAAAACTAATTTTTCACTGGTGTGTGTTGCAAGATAAAATGGTCATCACTGTTTTCTCTCTGCATGGCACAGGCTAGTGCTGCTTTCTTCATTTATCAGATAATAAAATTGTTATGCCTCAGGTGATAAACAAAACTAATGGCACAAATAGAAATGAGCCTGGACCATTTAACTGCCAGTTGTCTATTTCTGCTATAAAATAAAATTCCATTTTTGAAAGCAGCATCCTGACTCAAAGGCATCCTGATTACATATACACACTGATGTCTTTCTTTTATGCAAAACTGACTGGTGTCAAGTCAAGCAAATACACACTAAAAACACTCTGCTGTTCCTTCTGGGTTGATTGATAAAAAGCTATTGCACTAAAGGTAAAAGTTTTCTTATTTTTATATAATCCAACCTTATGTGTCTGAATAAAAGAAATACAGTGAATGGTGTTCAACACACTGGGGATTTAGCTCTCCCTTGAAAAACACTTACCATATGAAACCACAGAAAGTTCTTCTTAAATATGCCTTTGATTAAAGATAATACATAATGATGAGTTGATGTTAAATTTCTGCTAAATGTTTCATTAATTCTGTATTGCTATTAAGCTAATACCAGCAATCATGTTCGGGTTCTGCCTGATTATCCATCAAAGTGCTATATACCACTTCTACACTGTTAAGCCCCAGAATCATGCTTTACTAGGTCCATTATAGGTCTTTACAAGGTCCATTCTCTATTCCATGTTTGGCTTTTCTCTGATAAGTAATTTGTATAATTTTTAGACTTTTTTATTGTATTTATTACCCCGTACATTCATTAGCATTCTCTAGTCTGTAATTTTCAGTCATCCAATTGGCTTTAGCTTTATATCTTTATGAGCTTCCCTGGTGGCTCAGATGGTAAAGAGTCTGCCTGCAATGCAGTAGACCTGAGTTCGATCTCTGGTTCAGGAAGATCTCCTGGAGAAGGGAATGGCAACCCACTCCAGTGTTCTTGCTGGGAGAACTCCACGGACAGAGAATCCTGGTGGGCTACAGTCATGGGGTCACAAAGAGTTGGACACCTGAACAGCTAACACTTTCACTTGACTTTCTATGTTTTTATTATATTTCTAACCCTGCCTTTGCTGTTATGTGAAAGCCATGTGTAAAACTCAAAGCAGAGGTTAAATGACTTTGCGTAACATAACTCTTAAAGTTCTGTTGTGCTGCTGCTGCTGCTGCTAAGTCATTTCAGTTGTGTCTGACTCTGTGAGACCCCAGAGATGGCAGCCCACCAGGCTCCCCCGTCCCTGGGATTCCCCAGGCAAGAACACTGGAATGGGTTGCTGTTTCCTTCTCCAATGTATGAAAGTGAAAAGTGAAAGTGAAGTTGCTCAGTCGTGTCCGATTCTTAGCAACCCCATGGACTGCAGCCTACCAGGCTCCTCCATCCATGGGATTTTCCAGGCAAGAGTACTGGAGTGGGGTGCCATTGCCTTCTCCTCTGCTGTGCTAACTATATCAATTTAAGCTAAGATTTTAAAATAATATGTGCATAATGCACAAAACTACTAAAACGCAGAAAAGCAAATAAGAAAAATGTCACAAACACCAGAGATAATAATTGGTATTATTTCTGGTACATGGCATGTCTACAATATGTATTGACAGTCTTTTACTTATATTTGTACATCTTTACATTTATATAACACACATTATCATACAGTTTTATTTGCTTTTATACATAGCAATTAATTGTTTAATATTTTACATACTGTTATATTTTCCTTTATCACTGCAAAGAAGTGACTCATTAGAAGAAACCCTGATGCTTGGAAAGATTGAAGGCAGGAGGATAAGGGGATGATAGGGGATGAGATGGTGGTTGGATGGCATCATGGACTTGATGGACCTGAGTTTGAGCAAGCTCCAGGAGTTGGTGATGGACAGGGAAGCCTGGCGTGCTGCAGTCCATGGGGTCGCAAAGAGTCGGACACAACTGAGCAATTGAACTGAACTGATTTATCACAGGCATTGCCTAATTTCAACAAGCATTCTTCTACAACACTGTATGTGCCAGTATCTTATTGGCTTCTTGGTCATTCCTCCAACATATTCCAGTCTCAGACTTTTGAACTTGCCATTCCTTCAGCCTGAGATTCTATTTTCCACAAATATTATCATCCCATGGTCTCTTGCTTCTTTCAAGCCTCTGTCAAATATTACATTTCACAAAACCCTTCCTTGGAGAACCCTATCTAAACAATGAGCTCCAATATGCTATTCATTCTCACTACATTCTTCACCATTACACCAGACACTACCTGATATGGTATATTGTCTATTTTCTATTATATGTCGTATAATCATTGGTTTGTTTCCTACCTCTCTCATCAGAATGTAAGACACCAAAGGTACAGGCTTTGTATGTTTTGTTTACTATTCTTTCTCCAGTACTTAAGACATTTAAACCACAAAGTAAAAATTAATTTTATATATCAATAAATTAATATATTACTCCAACACGCTTTGATAAATAATTTCAATAGTCCAAAAACTTACTTTCCTGTAGAATTTCCCAAGTTATTTTCTAATGGAAAGTAGGAAAAATTGCAACATCAAATCCCTCCAACAATCTCTCTACTTGAACAGAGTTTAAGTGTTTTATTGTGATTAGAAAGGGTTAAGTTCATCTATCACAGAAAATGGAAGTTTAGAAACTTTCCCTAGTGTGGCTTATTGTTCCTTGATAACTTGCTGGAGGATGAATAGCAGCTATACCAATAGATGTATAGGCTGCTAGCTTCAATTCTAGTTTCCATATATCCCTGTGTTTTATTACAGATTATTCAATATTTTTGCAAGCACCTTGAGGACAGTTCCTGTAGGGCTTTTATTTTTTTTTAATTATTGTTATATTGGCTTATTATTCTTATTCTTTTTAGAAAAATGAAAAATCAGAATAATAGTAAATGCTCAACAAATATTTAGTTATTTATCACTTGCTAATTACCCCAATTCTGGGTTCCAAAATCTCAGTAAATATAAAAAGCAACAGAAAGTAGAAAACAGTGTATTTCAGCAGAAAACTTCAGGAAATTTTAGTTGAGTTGTAAAAATTATCTTGCTAGGATATACTTCTCCCTACATTAAACTGTGATATTCAATTCAGCAGGAAATCATTTATTATCCATGATAACACAGATTTTAAAATTTTATCACTATAAAATAAGTACATGAGGCAGTATCCTTTAACTACAAAGATGAAGAGTGAGGCCATATAATGTTAAGCTCAAGTTTTTTGGATATAGACTCCTTGGGTCACATTTCTCTGTATCTATTATTCAGAAATAATAATCTTACTTATACCTGACTTTGAATAAGTTACCCAACAGTTGTCCAATTTCCTTAGGAAATAGGCTTATAATAAAGCCAATATAACAATAAGCCAAATCATAACCTAATATAACAATAATTTAAGTTGTCCCAGGTTCCTCATAGAGAAAATATTAATAGCATCAACATTAATATGAATATTAATAGTACTTTCCTCAGAGGGTCATTGGAAGATGAGTTAAAACATGTAAAAGGCTTAAAATAAAATACTATACCTGAGACATAGTGTTTATTAGTACATACTACGTGGTAAATGTTTTGTGCCTTGGGCCAAGTCATTTCAGTCGTGTCCGACTGTGTGACCCTATGGACTGTAGCCCACCAGGCTCCTCTGTCCACGGGATTCTCCAGGCAAGAATACGGGTGTGGGTTGCCATGCCCTCTTCCAAGGGATCTTCCAGACCCAGGGATAGAACTTGTGTCTCTTATGTCTCCTGGATTGGCAGGTGAGTACTTTACCACTAATGTTAAATATTATTTAAAATTGGTAGGATACATGCCTGGTGTCCTCAAATTAATCTTCCCATTTACAAAAGTTCTAATGTGTTATATGTATGTTGGTGAAAAATAACTGCTTTGAGAATATTTGTGAATTCTTCACAATGCCCTTGTATCTTCCTTGTGAAACAGTCAATTAAAAGCCTAAACCAAAAGATGTCAAGTCCACTTAATAACTATAAGAAAAGGGGGGGAGAAATTTATTAAGAACCAAGTGAATAGGGATTAGAGAAAATGAAGTATTGTAAAGAAAGGGCAGCTTGAACTCTGTCTGACAAAGAAGAAGGTCTGGATTGTGTTGGAGAGAAAACTGCATTAAGTTAATTAGGGGTAGAGAGCCAGGAAGCCCAGAAAATGTTGCTAGGACATCTAGTTTCAAGTCATTTCCAGAGTCTGAGTAAAGAATGGAATTCTCTCCCTCTCATCTCCTCTCCTTATACCTCTTCTCCTATGAATTATTGTTTTTGCATGACACACTAATCTAGGATGCAAAGAGTCTAAAATTTGAATAAAGTCCATCTAAAATATTTATATTTGCCTCACTCAAATCTCACCCTATTTCTTCCCCTGTTTTCCACTAAAAAATGGACGTATCAATATTTATGCTACGTACCTGCATTAATCTCTTTCACTCCTCTCTACCACTTCTGGCTCTTAGATCAGTTCAGTCGCTCAGTCACGTCTGACTCTTTGCAATCCCATGGACTGCAGCACACTAGGCCTCCCTGTCCATCACCAACTCCTGGAATTTAATTAAACTCATGTCCATTGAGTCGGTGATGCCATCCAACCATCTTATCCTCTGGCTTTTAGCTATATGGAAAAAAATAATAAATATTAAGTTACAATAAAGAAGCTGCTTTATTTTCTCTATCTTTGTGACTCTATTGTGTTAGAATCCCCATTCTTGTTTATTGGCTGGTTTTAGGTGCCAAGAATAAGAACTAATGCTCATTTTCATGGACCCAAAGGCATTGTAGTGACAATGCTCCACATTAAGTCTTATTTTTTTAGATGTTTAGCTGATTATCTCAAGATAATTTCTTGAATTAGACAATGATTTTCAAATAGGGATCCACAGAAATCTAGATGTCTTTTCCCTTCTTTATGACTTTTAAAATTTTTTGCAGTATAATTGCTTTTCAAAGTTGTGTTAGTTTCTGCTGTACAACACTGTGAATCAGTCATACGTATACATATATTCCCTCTTTGCAGAGCCTCCTTCCCACCACCTCCAATCCACCCCTCTAGGTCACCACAGGCATCAGGCTAAACTCCCTGTGTTACACCGTAGCTTCCCACTAGCTATATATTTTACACATGGTAGTGTATATATGTCAGTGCTACTCTTTCATTTCATCCCCTCACTCTGTCCTCTTCCCTTTTTCTAGACAGTCTACACATTGCTTCCATATTAATCTTTAAAATCTACATTACTGATCAAGTAATGTACATTTTCTTCTCAAAAACTTAAAAGTATTGTAAACAAGACTCATTTTCCAGTTTGAGTATTAAATGCTGTTCATCTGGCAGTATAAACAGTAATTATTATCCCTTGGGCAAAATATTATATGAATATCTAGTAATATGGTGTCCTTGCTTTATTTTTAATCAAGGAAATTGTGTTTGGCTAAGAAAGACTGAGTTTTTTGTTTTTAATGAACTCAAATTTAATTTTATATGCTTAGCAATTTCACCTAAATATATCTTAATAAATGTTATTAATTATTAGTAGCTTAATTTTATCATACATTTCATTTGATTGTAACCCTAGATTTTCTTGATGTAAGAATTTTTAGAGTATATTACTATATACATATTAATGAATTTTTCATCACTTTTCATTCCCAAAGAAAAAAGGAACATGACATTTTTATTCTTTTCCTTCACTCTCACTGTGTTCTTAAACCAGACTTTTTCACATCCAAATTCAATTATTTAAATTCAGGCTTTTGTCTGTCCCAATATGTCAGTCTCATGTGTGTGTGTGTGTGACTGAGCAAGTGAGACGGTGATAGAGGTTGTCTGTGGGAGACAGTTGTGGTCTTAGATACAAAAAAATAATAATAATAAATCACAGTTTTGAGGCACCATTTAATAGTACGCCATGCAAGGAGTCCTAAATAACATATTTTATCTTGACCTAGGCATCCTTTTCTGTTAACTACTTACAAAGATATAAACACACCAAAGAGAAAATGGAAAAATGAGCTGCCATCTTATTTTTAGCTTAAGGTTGGAACTCCTACTGCAGAACCCTCTAGAAGCTGTGATTTAAATTTGGAGACTAAGCAGATATTTACCTTCTCCCTACAGCCAAGTCTTAATCTTACCATGAGATAAGCACTGAGCTCAAAAGATATGACTGAGCCTTGATGCAGTCAACAGAAGTGAGGACGAAATAGCAGCATTGCTAGGATTCAGTCAGTACTTTGCAAATTTGACATACTGGAAATAGAGAGCAAAGGAGTGAACAAAAGAGCTCTCTGGGCTTGCTCAGAGATAAGACCTGAGTTCTCTAACAGAAATAATCTTATGTGGTATAATAAGATTCTCTTATACACACTTTGATGCCCCTTCCCCACCACTCACACACATATTCATTTCCCACTCCAGTCACTGCTGCAGAAACAGCTCCAAAGTGTGGATCAGTTTTGCACAGGTGCAAACTGTCAGTACTTTTGCATCAGGCTCACATCATAGAACCCTTTCATCTTGCCCCAGGATTCATTTCCTCACACTAGCTTAGCAGAGCATCTGCCTAAATGCTCAGGGCTCACATGAGAATCTGTGCAAATGAATACTCATGTGCTTCTCTTGACTAATGGAAGTAGGGAAACACCGGATAAATGCTTTCCCCTCTCTTCCTCCAGGCAGGCAGTTCTGAAGTAAATTTCACTACTGTTGAGTCGCTAAGTCATGTCCGACTCTTTGCAACCCCATGGACTGTAGCACACCAGGCTCCTCTGTCCTCCACCATCTCCTGGAGTTTGCTGAAATTTGTCCATTGAGTCAGGGATGCTATCCAACCATCACATCCTCCAGCTGCCCCCTTCTCTTTTTGCCTTCAATCTTTCACAGCATCAGGGTAAAAGTTACGCTGGATCAAGGACTAGCTATCCATTGTGTTAGTGAACTTGATAATGTATCATTTCATTGTTTTATTTTTTTTTCCTTCCCTGTTTCTCTTCTCCTTATAATTCAGCCCTAAACTATGGAAACCTATTCTCATATAAAATATTTATATATTACCCTTTTGACACAAGCTCTGCTTTGAAGGGAAGCCAGGCTAAGTAAACAGAACAAAAACACCAATGGCTAATTAATCTTTAGTTTATTGTCACCACATACTGAAGGAAATATAACCCAAATCATGTTATGGAATATGACCCCACTAGATGAGCACTTTTCTGCTAAAGAAAAAAGATGAAGAAAGAAGTAAGTTCTTCATCCCCACCCATATATAACTCTGAAGAAACCTAAAGCTTGTCGAGGAAAAAACCTACTATGAAAAGAGTTAAAAAATACAAATAATTTAAAGTATATAATATTAACTGTTTACAATAACAACACGTATAAATAAGTACTGCAAACATATTCAGGGAAAAGAGCAACTGGCCAGATTCATACTGGAGAAGGCTTTATGATAAAGGGATGTGTGTGTGCTCAGTTGTCAAGTTGTGTCTAACTCTATGCTACCCGATAGACTATAGCCCAGCAGACTCCTCTGTCCATGGGGGAGTTCCCAGGCAAGAATACTGGAGTGTGTTGGCATTTGCTTCTCCAGGAGATCTTCCCAACCTAGGGATCAAACCTGTGTCTCCTGCACTGCTGGCAGATTCTTTACCACTGAGCCACTAGGGAAGCCCCATGACAAAGAAATGGACGTGACCTACTTAATTGGTAGGGTTTATAGAAGCAGAGAAGAGACTGTAAGTTATTCTGGGAAAGAAGTCCCCAGTGGGAAAACAGAAGCATTTTGTGCAAAGGTGAAGAAATGAATGTACATACACCCTGAATGTAGAGTGAGAATGAGTCAGATAAATAGAAACATTGGTTTGTGCTTCATTCCTGTCCTTTTATAAGCAATTTGTTATTTCTCCCACTTTCATTCACCAATTACGAACAATGTATATTAAATCCTTAAGTACTTTTCTTTTTTCTGCTTCTGGGTTCTTGATTTTGGCTCCCCATTAAGGCTTCCTTCTTCGGTTGCTATACCTGGCTTCTCTCTAGAAGTCACTGATTTTCCTGATTTTAGAACCTGGGAAGCTTTATTCTATCCACTTCTAACCATGAATTTCTACTGTCTGAGCCAAGCCTGTCCCTTCCTCTGACAAGAGAGGATAGAGTTAGAATACAGTGTGGAACCAGTCTATAGAGAATCTCTAAGGTAAAGGAGAGGAATCTGAGCATTATCCTAAGAACTGATTCAATTTCTGATGAGAAAATTCATAGGCTTTTTCCAATTCAATTATCAAATTCAACTCTTTCTTTTATAGAATGACTTCCTAAAGCTTTAATAGACAATAAAAGTTAGAGATGGTTCAGGCAGAAATACAAAAAAAGAGATTTAAGACCTACTTCTATGGAAGAATAAACACAGACTAGTAAACGATTAGAGGTAGGTGGTGAGGGGAACTGAAAAAGCATGATTCCTATGTTTCCAATTTGGGCAAGTGGCTGTCTTGAAGAGGGAAAGTAGGAGAATATAATATTGAGCTCTGCACATCAACCTCCAGGGAACTTCAGTTTGATAACACTTTTTTTGCTGGCCTTCTTTTTCATTTGTGACCTCTGAACCTATTCGTTCTGCATCCTGAGTGTTCTATAGTTAGGGGCTTATGTTTGTCCCTCAGTTGCGACCCCATGGACTGTATAGCCCGCCTGGCTCCTCTGTTCAAGGATTTCTCCAGGTATGATACTGGAGTGAGTTGTCATTCCCTTTTCCAGGCGATATTCCTGACTCAGGGATTGAACATGTGTCTCCTGCATTGAAGGCAAATTCTTTACCATCTAGCATTTGTTTAAAGGCACAGATTCTCGAGTCAGCCGAGGTGAAAATCCTGATTTCAGCTGTTTGTTTGACCTTCACCAAGATGCTTACTTTCTTTGTGCCTCAGTTTGTTTCTTATCTGTAATTATACACAACTCATAGGGTCTTTGTGAGGAATAAAAGACATCCCACATAGAAAACACTGGAACTAGTGCCTGGCTATGACAAATACTCAGTAAGTGTAAATTATTAGCACCTAGATTCCAAAAAGGGCCTTCTCTGGTGGGTAAAGCATCTGCCTGCAATGAGAGAGACTTGGGTTTAATCCCTGGGTTTAGAAGATCCTCTGGAGAAGAAAATGGCTACCCACTTCAATGTTCTTGCCTGGAGAATTCTGTGAACAGAGGAACCTGGTGGGCTATAGTCCATGGGTCACAAATAGTCGGACATGATTGAGTGTTCCAAAAAACAACAAAATTTCTTTGCAAGCCCCAAGCCTACAAAATCCAACCCTTAACTTGACTTAAATTAGTCAAATTACTTGACTTAACCCTTGACTTAAATTAGTACCAGTCACCCTGTTGACTAGAGGATTAAAACAGATTGAAGAGGACATAATTATTTTTTATTATTTTATCTTGAATTTAGTTAACATTTTAAATATATAAAAGTCTCTACCTTTGGGAATTTTAAAGATGACTTTCCAGCATTAATTCTTTATAACAGAATGCACTGGTTATCATCTGGGCAATAGCTTAGCAATAGGCTTACCTGGATGCCAACTCTAGGAAGCAGCCCTGAGAAGGACCACACAGAGAGTCACATTGGGCCATGCAGCTAAACAAGGAAAACTGGCGATGGATCCGTAAGGATGTATTTGTACAAGGCACCTTTTAGCCACATAACATCAGCAGGAACAGAAATCCTTGTTTCTCTTGCTTAACATGATTTACATGTACAATAAGCTAAGTAGGCCCTATTTTCCTCAAGAACCACCATTCCATTGGAATTAGAACCATTGTTAACTTTAAGTTAAAAAAAAAAAAAAAACACACCAATTTGAACATGTTTTTCCTGCACTGAAAGCGTGAATTATTCATTTCATATTTGGATTCTTCTGAATTTTTTCTTAGTGTAACTTTTAGAATATGAATTTATAACTGAATATTGAGATATGAAATCATGATATCAGAAATATTAACAAATCAGTGTAAGCAAAAACTGCAAATTGCCAATCATCACAAGACAGGTTCAAAGAAATGTGAAGTTATTGTTGTTTTGATCTTCTTTTCAAATTGCCTCATAAACAATATGTAAATGTGCTTTAAAAAAGTCCTTTCTACATGTTTTGCAAGGAGAAGATATTCCAATGTAGAATATACAGCTAGAATTTATCTCTTGAAAGTATGAATTTCATATAGCTCAGGGACTATCCTGGCACAGTTTGCACCAATTTTGCTCCCTTATATAAGCTTATTTCTGTCTGAATTTGTAGATGGTATGTGAGCATAACAGGAAAATAAAAAAAGGGGCGAAGTAGTTATTTATAATCTCCATTGCCTTCTCCAGAGGACAGATTCCAATAATTGGAAGTTCCATTGTTTCTGGGGAATGCAATGAGTGAAGTGATGCAAGATTTGAGAGGCACAGGTAAAGCAATATATAGATAATTTACATACATTACAGATTTACATTTTTTAAAGGTCTGGAAATATGAAACAAGATCCCTCCCCCAAAATTAGAGATGCAAGACTTTCAGCAGAGTGAAAATACCTAATGAGGATATTTTAAAGTATGTAAACTTCCTTCTTTATCTTCTTCCCCAGAATTTCTGTAAAATAGGACGTTATCACTTCTGCTCTACTGGACTGAATTTACAGCAATGCACTTGTCCTTCCTGAAGATCAATGGGAAAGAAAAATGTTGAAAACTGTTAACAGAGGCTGGGAGAAGACTGCCACATAGAGGTTACACTAACAAAAGACAGACAAAATGGATCTGAAAATGGGGGTGGGGAGGAATTAAACAGCTTCTCCCAGTATTGCATATCAGAAAACTCGAATATTTTCTAGAATGGACCTTTCTCCCACAACAGATTTCATTTTTTTTTAAGATAGGATATTAGTGATTGCTTAAGAACACAATCTGAATGAAACAGAATACATTGTAAATCAATAGCAGTTAAGAAATACCACAGAACACATTGGAAACTGAGGTGTTATATGAAGAATGAATGAACACACAGCTGGTGTATCTGAACACTTGGCTGTTTTCCTGTGATCGCTGTTGGCAGCTAAAGGCAGGGGTAAGCAGGACTCTAGGAAAAGTGCTAAAATGGCAATTTCCGTTTTTAGTCACTAACCAAAAGACTTTGTTTTGTTCGTTTGTTTGTTTGATCTAGTTTCACTGGTACAAATAAAGGTCAACTGGTTAAAACAATGTATTCAAACACCAAAAAGATTTTAAACAGGCCAGCTGCTGGACTCAGGAGAGTCACTAATTGCTGCTGTAAATACTATTCAGGAAGGTCAAAAGGAGAGGCTGCAGACGGACACAGGTTGGAGGGATGACCTCTGCCCGCAGGCTGTAGGGCTCCGAGTCCCAGGATAGCTGCAGTGCTGGGGTCGCTGCAATCTGCTGCCAGCCTGGCCCTGGGCGACCCACAGGGAGATGGACTGGGGAGAAGGACAAGCAGAACATGGCTGCTGACCAGATGGCACTCAAACCTGCCTCCTCTGGTGAGAGAAAAGTCTGCCAAAACCAGGTGTTTCGCTTTTTTTTTTTTTTTTTTTCTTTTTTTCTCTGGCATTCTCTGAGGGTCCATTGCAAAGACTCCGACATCAGCATAGCTGTCTTGGAATTATCTAAGAAAATGAGATTTTTTTTTTTTTTTTTTTTTTGGTGTAAGAGATTTGAGAAACAGCTTTTGGGGGCTACCCATATGTGGTGCACACCAAGAGTCCTTTCATCAGGTCATTTACAGCCACAGCATAAGCATGAGAGAGCTTCCCTGGTGGTTCGGAAGGTAAAGAATCCACTTGCAATGCAAAAGATCTGAGTTTGATCCCTGGGTTGGGAAGATTCCCTGGAGGAGGGCATGGCAACCCACTCCAGTATGATTGCCTGGAGAATCCCATGGACAGAGGAGCCTGGCAGGCTACAGTCCATGGGGTCACAAAGAGTCTGACACAACTAAGCTACTAAGCACACACACACAAGCGTGAGAGAAAGTTTCCACCATCTCCCTCAATGGTACTAATAAGAAAAAGAGGCTCCTCCTTTAGTTGGTTCTGTTAGGAGCCTGAGAACCATCAGATTATTTGTATCAATCATTTTGCATATATGTTCAGCACACATTCTTTACTCCTTTTTTTTTTTTTTAAAGGAGAGGGGCTCTTATCTTTTAATGGAAAGAAGGACCCAGATCTGCTCTCTTCTGATCATGATGCAGTATAAGATGGCAGGGAAACAAAACAGGATTACTGAATATTGCTTCATACAGTGACAGGTAGGGAGTGTAGGATGATTCTACACCTGTTTTAAAGACCCTCTGCCTTGGCCCAAGGGAAAAGAAAGTACAGATATCATGATTCAAAATCCAGGGCATTTATGGAGTCACATTTGATTGGGGTAGGTGCGAGGGCAAAGGAAGAAAACACCTCCAAATATTCCATACTCCCTCATCTCAGAGGAAGCTAACATTTCCACCTCTTCTGCATCCCATACTTCCCGCTAGGTGATTTGATTCCAGAACTTTTATGCCCTATCATGTCTCCTTAAGTAGACATGAGCAGGAAGACATGAGCAGCTAGACTGTAGAGTCTACCTCTACAATCTGGGAGCTAGAGGAGGCAAATAAGAGAGTCCCTTGGGGATTTGAACTGTTTTACAAGCAAACCTTGCATTTGGAGTGTCATAAGACATGACATGAATTTCCACATGTTCAAGCTGGATTTAGAAAATGCAGAGGAAACAGAGATCAAATTTCCAACATCTGCTGGATCATCGAAAAAGCAAGAGAGTTCCAGAGAAACATCTATTTCTGCTTTATTGACTATGTCAAAGCCTTTGACTGTGTGGATCACAATAAACTGTGGAAAATTCTGAAAGAGATGGGAATACCAGACCACCAGACCTACCTCTTGAGAAATCTGTATGCAGCTCAGGAAGCAACATTTAGAACTGAACATGGAACAACATACTGGTTCCAAATAGGTAAAGTAGTACCGCAAGGCTGTATATTGTCACCCTCTTTATTTAACTTATATGCAGAGTACATCATGAGAAACGCTGGGCTGCAGGAAGCACAAGCTGGAATTAAGACCGGGAGAAATATCAATGACCTCAGACATGCAGATGACACCACATTTATAGCAGAAAGTGAAGAACTAAAGAGTCTTTTGATGAAAGTGAAAGAGGAGAGTGAAAAAGTTGGTTTAAAGCTCAACATTCAGAAAACTAAGATCATGGCATCCATTCCCATCACTTCATGGCAAATAGATGGGTAAACAGTGGAAACAATGGCTGACTTTATTCTTCTGGGCTCAAAAATCACTGCAGACGGTGATTGCAGCCATGAAATTAAAAGACACTTTCTCCTTGGAAGGAAAGTTATGACCAACCGAGGCAGCTTATTAAAAAGCAGAGACATTACTTTGCCAACAAAGGTCCATCTAGTCAAGGCTATTGTTACTCCAGTGGTCATGTATGGATGTGAGAGTTGGACTATAAAGAAAGCTGAGCACTGAAGAATTGATGCTTGTGAACTGTGGTATTGGAGAAGACTCTTGAGAGTCCCTTGGACTGCAAGGAGATCCAACCAGTCCATCCTAAAGGAGATCAGGCCCGGATGTTCATTGGAAGGACTGATGTTGAAGCTGAAACTCCAGTACTTTGGCCACCTGATGTGGAGAGCTGACTCAGGTGGAAAAGACCCTGATGCTGGGAAAGATGAGGGCAGGAGGAGAAGGGGACGACGGAGGATGAGATGGTTGGATGGCATCATGGACACAATGGACATGGGTTTGTGTGGAGTCCAGGAGTTGGTGATGGACAGGGAGGCCTGGCGTGCTGCAGTTCATGGAGTCACAAAGGGTCAGACACAACTGAGCGACTGAACTGACTGAACTGACTGACTGACATGCAACCTTTTGTCATTGCTTTATTTTTTATTATTATTTTATTCCAAAAATCCTTATATAATTGATCAGGTTTATCATTATAGATGAGTTGTTAATATGGATGAGAATCTCATAATCACCATCATTAATGATAATAGGAATTGATATCCCTCTATAATCAAATAAAAGGTAAAGCCCAAACTATAGGTTTATTTAAAGATTTTCAGTTTTGTCAAGACTATTGTGTCATTTTAACCTGTTAGTTCCCTTTGAGTAAGAATCTATATGTTTCACTTACTTGGTAACAATATATAGACTTTATATTTTGGTAAAAAAATTTTTCTAAATAAATAAATAAAATAAAATTAATTTCAAAAAATAAATAAATAAATGGTTAGTCACCACAGGATTAGTATACTTGGACCTGGAATCAGTACAAATAAATGAACCATTGGATAAACACGTGAACATTGAAATATGGTACTTGACATTTCCTTAAAGTGTTATTACATCTGGTACTATAAACCCTCACATTTTTCCCAGCACTCAGACACCTCTAATCAACACTTCTCTAACCCACCCCCTCATTCCATACATACACCTTTAAGCATCTCATTCTTCTGTCTGGAGAACATTTTGCCACTCTCTGTTATAAAGTTAATGCTGCTGCTGCTGCTGCTAAGTCACTTCAGTTGTGTCTGACTGTGTGCGACCCCATAGACGGCAGCCCATCAGGCTCCCCCATCCCTGGGATTCTCCAGGCAAGAACACTGGAGTGGGTTGCCATTTCTTTCTCCAATGCATGAAAGTGAAAAGTGAAAGTAAAGTCGCTCAGTCCTGTCTTACTCTTTAGCGACCCCATGGACTGCAGCCCACCAGGCTCCTCTATCCATGAGATTTTCCAGGCAAGAGTACTGGAGTGGGATGCCATTGCCTTCTCCATATAAAGTTAATAAGATGCCCAATATTCAGATTCTAACTTGACCGAAGTATTAACTGGGTCTAGGGGCTTCCCTGGTGGCTCAGATGGTAGAGAATCTGACTAGAATGTGGGAGACCCAGATTTGATCCCTGGGTTAGGAAGATCCCCAGGAGAAAGGAGTCGCTACCTGCTCCAGTATTCTTGCCTGAAGAATCCCATGGACAGAGGAGCCTGACAAACTACAGTCCACAGGGTCGCAAAGAGTTGGACATGACTGAGCGACTCGTAGTTTCACTTCTAGCTTAATACATTTGTGTGTGAATGCTCAGGTACCATATGCCAAAACTCTTTTATGTCTACTCCTAAGTTACATTTTGAAACTTAACTTTTTTCTGCCCTCTCTTTTTGTAAGTCAATTATAAACTAAACTAACTCTGAAAGGAAAATACCATAGTTGGTTTAATATATAATAAAATAGATGTTTATTGAAAGTATCCTATACAATGTTATCAATCCAGAAAGTCAACTAATAAACATAACATTAACAAAGAACATTACAACAACCTCCCAGGCTAACTTGTGCTTCTACTTACAAATATACACACACATATACACCTTACTTTTAGTGAGACCTCGGATGTATTTTCAAAAAACTATCAGTTCAGTTCAGTAGCTCAGTCCTGTCTAACTCTTTGCAACCCAACGGACTGCAGCACACCAGGCTTCCCTGTCCATCACCAACTCCTGGAGCTTGCTCAGACTCATGTCCATTGAGTCAGTAATGCCATCCAACCACCCCATCCGCTGTCGTCCACTACTCCTCCTGCCTCCAATGTTTCCTAGCATCAGGGTCTTTTCAAATGAGCCAGTTTTTCACATCAGGTGGCCAAAGTATTGGAGTTTCAGCTTCAGCATCAGTCCTTCCAATGAATATCCGGACTGATTGCCTTTAGGGTGGACTGGTTGGATCTCCTTGCTGTCCAAGGAAATCACAAGAGTCTTCTCCAACACCACAGTTCAAAGGTATCAATTCTTCAGCGCTCAGCCTTCTTCACAGTCCAACTCTCACATCCATACATGACAAATGGAAAAACCATAGCCTTGACTAGATGGACCTTTGTCGGCAAAGTAATGTCTCTGCTTTTTAATATGCTATCTAGGTTGGTCATAACTTTCCTTCCAAGGAGTAAGTGTCTTTTAATTTCATGGCTGCAGTCACCATCTGCAGTGATTATGGAGCTCCCAAAAATAAAGTCTGCCACTGTTTCCACTGTTTTCCCATGTATTTGGCATGATGTGATGGGGATCAGATGCCATGATCTTAGTTTTATGAATGTTGAGTTTTTAGCCAACTTTTTCACTCTCCTCTTTCACTTTCATCAAGAGGTGCTTTAGTTCTACTTCACTTTCCACCATAAGGGTGGTGTCATCTGCATGTTACTGATATTTCTCCTAGAAATCTTGATTCTAGCTTGTGCTTCATCCAGCCCATCATTTCTCATGATGCACTCTGCATATAAATTAAATAAGTACGGTGACAATGTACAGCCTTGACAGACTCCTTTCCCGACTTAGAACCAGTCTGTTGTTCCATGCCCAGTTCTAACTGTAGCTTCTTGACCTGCATACACATTTCTCAGGAGGAAGGTCAGGTGGTCTGGTATTCCCATCTTTGGAAGAATTTTCCACAGTGTGTTGTGATCCACACAGTCAAAGGTTTTGTCATAGTCAATAAAGCAGAAATAGATGTTTTTCTGGAACTCTCTTGCTTTTTTGATGATCCAGTGAATGTTGGCAATTTGATTTCTGTTTCCTCTGCCTTTTCTAAATCCAGCTTGAACATCTAGAAGTTCATGGTTCACATACTGTCGAAGCCTGGCTTGGAGAATTTTGAGCATTATTCTAGCATTTGAATTTGCTAGCATGTGAGATGAGTGAAATTCTGAAGTAGTTTGAACATTCTTTGGCATTGCCTTTCTTTGGGATTGGAATGAAAACTGACCTTTTCCAGTCCTGTGGCCACTGCTGAGTTTTCCAAATCTGCTGGCATTTGAGTGCCACACTTTCACAACATCATCTTTTAGGATTTGAAATAGCTCAACTGAATTCCATCACCTTCACTATCTTTGTTTGTAGTGATGCTTCCTAAGGTACACTTGACTTCACATTCCAGGATGTCTGGCTCTAGCTGAGTGATCACACCATTGTGATTATCTGGGTTGTGAAGATCTTTTTTGTATAGTTCTTCTGTGTATTCTTGCCACCTCTTCTTAATATCTTCTGCTTCTGTTAGGTCCATACCATTTCTGTCCTTTATTGAGGCCATCTTGAATGAAAATTTCCCTTGGTATCTCTAATTTTCTTGAAGAGATCTCTAGTCTTTCCCATCCTATTGTTTTCTTCTATGTCTTTGCATTGATCACTAAGGAAGGCTTTCTTATCTCTCTTTGTTATTATTTGGAACACTGCATTCCAATGCGTATATCTTTCCTTTTCTTCTTTGCCTTTCACCTCTCTTCTTTTCTCAGCTATTTGTAAGGCCTGCTTGGACAACCATTTTGCCTTTTTGCATTTTTTTTTTCCCTTGGGGATGGTCTTGATCACTGCTTCCTGTATAATATTAGTCACAAACCTCCGTCCATAGTTCTTCAGGCACTCTGTCTATCAGATCTAATCCCTTGAACCTATTTGTCACTTCCACTATGTAGTTCATAAGGGATTTGATTTAGGTCATACCTGAATGGTCTAGTGGTTTTTCCTACTTTCCTCAATTTAATTCTGAAGTTGGCAATAAGGAGTTCATGATCTGAGGCACAGTCAGCTCCTGGTCTTGTTTTTGCTGACTGTATAGAGCTTCTCCATCTTGGCTGCAAAGAATATAATCAGTCTGATTTTGGTATTGACCATCTGGTGATGTCCATGTGTAGACTCTTCTCTGGTGTTATTGGAAGGGGGTGTTTGCTATGACCAGTCCGTTCTCTTGGCAAAACTCTGATAGCCTTTGCCCTGCTTCATTCTGTACTCCAAGGCCAAATTTGCCCATTACTCCAGTTATTTCTTGACTTCCTACTTTCGCATTCCAGTCCCCTATAATGAAAAGGACATCTTGTTGGGGTGTTACCACATCCTTGTCTAACTCAAAGAACTATAAAATTATAATATTTAAAATTTTTTAAATATCAGTTAGGAAAACATTGTTCTCTTCCATCTTGTTTAGACACCAAATTGTCACAGTAAAAGCTAATTTTAGCCTTTTTTTCAGCCCTGAGTTTAGCCCTAAACAACAGTAGGCAACAGTAGCTGTGTTATAACTTTCTTCTTATAAATCTGTTGCCCTAAGCCATGTAATAGGGCTGATTCTACTATTCACATCCTGTCATTCATAATGTCCAACATATTATTAGTCATCTGAACTATAAAATAAATGCCAGAGTTGGAATATTACAGCAAAGCGTGCAGATTCAGCCTTGACCTACGTCCAAATTTTACTGAAAGTAATGAGGAAACTATTTTGTTGGCCAAAAAAACCTAAAACTCAAACCTAACAATAAACAAAGCTTTTATGGGCTATTGAACACTAGATAATTTTGGAAACACAAATATAGATGGTGAAAGAGAAGAATAACCTGAAAGGAGGAAAGGAGCAATTAAAATGTAATCTATCCAGCTGGACTTTTAAAAACAAAGGATTAGGAAGAATTCTTTCAAAGCTGAGATTCTATAAAACTTTAACCATACATCTTCTGTCAAAACTAGATTTTTTATGTCACACTTCCATAACTCAGAACTGCAGTGCTTGGAAAATAGCTTGTTGAGACTTACTCCATAATAATTTTCTTCGCACTATTTTAAAATGCATGTTTCCTAACTTGGTAAAAAGTGAGGGGTTGTTATGAAGTTGTTTTTTCTGGGTCAGTGAGTAATCAGTGAGTAGTGAAGCAAGAAATAATCTTTCCAAATGGAGTGAGGATTTACCCGTCTCGAGATAATAAAAATAAACAGTATTGTAATATTCGTCACTACTAGATTAAAAAGGATCCAGGTGCCTCAATTAATACAATATGGCATGATTTAAATTATGTTTTATTTTGGAGGTGGGAGACCTTGAATTATCACTGACATGGTTTCAGTAGAGGAATTCTGCATGCAGATAAAACTGTAATGAAACAGTCTCCTTTGGTAGTAAAACATCTTTAAGTGGTTCAGACTTCTCCGCCTCATGAATTCTGATGACTAAAAGGTTCAAAAGTCATTGACTAGAATATATGCTTTTATTGGAAATCCTGCTTCAAGTAATTAATTTTATTTTTCCAGCATTTTAAAACAACTTACTTATTTCTATTTGTCTGACTGGAACCCTGTCTCCTCTGTTCATGAAAGCACTGGAAACTGTTTTCCAAAAGCCTAGATTCTTTCTTAAGGTAACAACCATGAAACACTCATAAAATAACATTTGACACCCAGGAAAATAAATCATGTTGCCATTGTCACTTCTCCAAAGCCACATTTTCCTCAACAACTACCTAAGCAATTTTCAGCGTGAACTGTTAATTAGTAACTTTGCCACCAGAGTTGACACTGATCTCAGACAAATAACCAAGACTTAAATACTGCAAAATCCAGAATCATGTTTTTTTTTTTTTTTTTTTTCCCCTAGCTCATCTTGATAAGACTCAATTCCTGGATTTAATGGCTATATGAATTGTGGAAACCACCCAATCTCAGGTATTATCAATTATTGTGACATCTTGGATTTTATTTTGATGATTTAAAGAGCATAAATATCCAAGGAGATCATGACCTCAAAATTTCATTCTGGTTTATAGAAACTTCAGTAGCTTGTATAAGAGTTCAAAATGTTTGGCGTATTTTCTAAGGTTCACTTCTGAGTTCTACAGATTTAGTTGAACACCTTTCTCTGTTAGCATATTATTAGAATGAATGATTTGTAGTAGGTGATCCCTTAACTTCTGGAACATTTGGCTATGTATATTTTTGATGCATTTTAAAGTGTTAAAGTTCATAATTCCACACATTTGGATGCATTCTCAGTTAGTACAGTGTTTTAATAGGTCTTTGCATCAAGAAAGTAATGATACAACCTTACTGCTTTTTAAAAAACACCTGGAATCTCTATAACTTAAAACTACAATCTTTTATTTTTTCTCATCCATCAGTGGGATTGCTAAGCTAGACTGCAAGCTATGAGTTGGATTCAGTTTTACCCCATCTGCCTCCCACTGTCCTTAAAGCAAAGGGCCAGCTGAGTCATACTTTTTTCATGCCAATTGTAGAAGTACAAAAAGGCTGAGCAGAACTGATAAGCTCTCACTCTCATCCACATACTATTGGCCAAAGAAGACTACATGGTCAAGCCCCAAACTAAAAGGGTAGAGAAACACATTCCATCACTCAAGGCATGTAGCAAAAAAAGGGAGAAGCATTTCAAACAAAGACATAATCTTTGAGTCTTTTAATATATGATACTGTAAGGTCTCTCATGCTGCCTTAAAAGTACCAAGTTTGAAGTGCTGAGGTAAAGAAACATTCATAAAATAGACATCAGACTATCATATTATCTGTTTCATTCGTTTGTAAAACTGAATTTCTGAAAAATGACTGATTCAACTAGTCAAAACATGCCTCTTCAGTAATATAAATATTGGGTTAAAAATGGAAGTTATGAGGACTTAAAATAATTTAAGGGCCCAAATTTAACAGCATAAACCACTGTTCACTCGATGCTGATTACAAAATAGAAGGAACATATCTTGCTATACAATTATTAAGATTCAGATTAGGTCCTTCATCCTTATTCTGAAGTTACAGGGCCGGCAGTCATTTAACCACGATGGACTGATACCCCACGTTGGTTACTAAAATATTAAAATGCCTCCACAACAGCTGGTAATGAACCAACACCCTGAGCCTCAAACACCAAGCATACTCAGGCCAGGTCAACCAGATCCCTCTGCTGGCATCCTTGCCCACAATCTCCTCACAGTCCAGCCACGATGGACTTCAGGCCCGCTCTGCAGGGGTCCACAGGACCTTGCTTGAGTCCAAATAGATAACATTCATCTTGTTCAGACAGTGCTCGGTGTCAGTGCCCGTGGTATACTGGAATTGCATATTTTTAATATCATCTCCTCAGTTTAATCAAGAGCAGATATTTTGGGTTTACAATCTATCTTGAGAGGAGACTGGATTTCAATGCTCATGGTAAGAACTAAAAACCTGGCTGACTCCTCTTGCTGTTATCCTGCTTACTTTCTCTAACAACTCAATCCTTGCTGGGGGGGAAAAAAAAAAAAGTGATACTTTTAAGTATTAGAAACAATACCAAAATTAATCATAACATGTACCTTTGAATTGTTTCTAACAATTATGTTTCCTATTTTTTGCCTAAAATAAGCAAATAATGTTTTATTGTAGAAAAATGTATTATTCATTATGAAAATTACAATAATGTTTGATTAGGCACACACACACATAGTGTTTGAAGTATTAGTGACAGCCATAGGTAATGGTTATTTTTAAATGGCAATAATTAAGCTAAAAACTAGGTAACTTCCCAGAGTCTTCTAGTTGAGATATAAAATTATAGAGAGATGTATGTAAAGACAAACCAGGGAAAAGAAAACTCAATGATAATGGATTGGGAGTGGAGGGTGGGGATCCTTACATTTGTAACCCATACCGACTAAAAACATAGAATGCCAAATTTCATTATTTTGATAATCCTTGCTGAAATACAGCTTTCTCTTTTGGACAGCACATTTTTCATCATTTAAGAAGAAAAACAATGTCGTATTATAGTGAACAGGAACTTCAGTACAGACCATCCCTTATGTGCTAGTTGTTCAGTAGTGTCTGATACCTGACTCTTTTGTGATCCCATGGACTGTAGCCCACCAGGCTCCTCTGTCCATGGAATTCTCCAGGCAAGAATACTGGAGTGGGTTGCCATTCCCTTCTCCAGGGATCTTTCTGACCCAGGGATCAAACCTGTGACTCCTGCTTCACAGGCAGATTCTTTACCCTTTGAGCCACCAAAGGTGTGGGCCACACCTATAGCCGGAATCCTATGGGCACTAAGGATTGAGGGAGGGAGGAAGGGGAAAGTCTGCAAAGCAGGTGTGCTTTGTAAGGTCTGACATTCCATGCATTGCCTTGATATCTGTGCCCCTCACTGGTTCCCAAATGCCTCACCATGAGAGCTCCTGCTCTCACCAGATATGCCCCCCTGCCCAGCACGGAAGGTTCCCCATCCCTACCCACTGATTCCCCTCTCTAACCCAGACCTGCTGCACGCCACTTGGTCCTTAATCTAGTGAGTTTCACCTGCCTGTCAGCCATAAAGTTATACAAACAAGCCAATCACAGCTCCTGAGGAAATCGAAGGTCACCTCGCCCTCTAGTCACTACACAGCTTGTCCCCCACAGCGCCCACTGGTTCACTCTGCTTCTGAGTACAGCCCCCACATGGCCCTGCGTGGTCTGCAGTGACCCCCTCTCCTGGAATGTGAGCACATGTGGCCAATAAACTGCTGCCAATCTCATCTGCCCAGTGATAACTATCAGGCATTCAGTCATTTCAGACTATTTAGAACAGAAGATCCTTCCATCACTAATAGAATGAATGAGAGGTGATCAGAATATGGCAAAATAGACTGAAAGTGATAGCTATTTCAGGAGAGAGATGACAATTTAAAATATGTAGGGGCCATCCGCTATGAAATTCAAGTCCATTTTATTTGTTAGACACAGTGCTTAAGTTCTATGAGCTTTCCCAATGCCTGGAAAATAAATTTACTATTTGAAAAGAAGCATTAGCTCCAAAGGCAAAAATAAAGCTGTGAAATTAAACTTAATAAAGGGTTGATTCAATGCTTATAATACATAATAACTAAACTTTTATAGTTACATATAAATTATATTTATTTAATGTGGACCATGGGTACATTTTAGTGTGTTTAATATGATATGGGATGAATGGTTTTGACAATAAAATTTATTCAGAACTTGGAAGGCTATAATTTAATAAGTAAATATTACTTTCTCAATATTGAAAAATAAAACAACTAGAACTGGTCTGAAGATTAAAAAGACTGAAATAGAGTAAGAGAATAAAGGAAAGGCTGCAGTAAGGAGAAAGGACTGGGTAAAAGACAAAATACATCAATGCAGACACATGGTGAGTTGTTTTCTGGAGGACTAAGGAAGGGTTGCTTTGCTTGCTATGGAGTGCCTGGTGATATCTGATAGCAAACATTAAGAGAAAGAAAACATGCATTCCCTTTTATCTAATGAACTCTTAAGATAGAAAATAGTGAGACTCCCACATTGGGTCACAGTTTTGTTATATGTAACATATATTTAAGTCTTCCATCCAACAGCATATTTCAAGAAAACAAAACTAAACTAAACTAATTGCATAATGGCATAGGGTTATGTTTATAGGGCTATTAATCTAGCTCCTTTCAAACTAACTCAACTGAGAGTAAACAAATAGAAAATGAACAGTGCCAGAATGCATAGCAGAAACTAAAACCTCCAGCATCTTTTTCTAACTCATGTGGAATAAAAGATCTGTATTCTTTTTGTGCAGAGAGAAGTGTGATATTAGTCAACACTAGGAACCTGAGTGAATGTACATAATATGTCATATTATTTTTTGTCACAAATTTGTTTTCACTTATTTTCTTATGCTTTGACACCAATCTTTAATTTTTTTTCTTTTTTCTTCTTCTATTTGGCATCATTCTTTCTTGTTTTCTCTTTCTTGTTATTGATAATTGTGATTGCAATTTTTTTCAAACTGAAGTAAAGCATTATAATCTATAAAAAACCATCAATTTATTACACATAAAGTATCAGAAGTGATCATTATTGATATTCATCAGGCTAGAATATGGTACAAAGAAATCACATATAGCACTCATTTTGAAATTCACACATAAAAAACTTATACTTCTATGATGACGATAATGTTTTTCTTAAACTTTAAGTGTTCGAAGATTTTTAGTCATTTATTTAAATAGCATGACTATTATAAATATTGAAAAATAATAAAATAACTAACTCTAATAGGAATTTTTTCAATTTGAATATGGTGAACATTAGAGGGAAAATATGAGAAAAAATTTTTTAATTTTTTAAGAGCTTACTCCTATATATTTAATATAAAGCTTTCCTTTTTGTGACAGATACTGTGCTAAGTAGAAATGCATATTTTGGAAAGTTAAGCCAATAAACAATTTAAGTCACCAAAAGGTTGGCTGCTAACTTTAATTTAGTCTCATTTATTTAAATGGTTGCACTATAGCTGACAATATTTTGTGACATATACTGAATATAATGATTCGTTTATTTTTTCTGCTTTAGTAACAGCATCATAAATTATCATTAAAGCCTACCTAAAACACAATAAGAAATCATCTTTGGCATATTAATCTATATTCTAGTAATAGACAAATTTCAATGTCCAGTATAAATTTTCCGCTTTCATTTTTATAGTGCACATGCATGCTCTGAACACACATGAGATTCTGGTACCCTTTTGGATATACAAAATAGTGAACAGATTACATCTTTGAATATACAGATCTTTGAATCTATGTTTTTACTTATCCATATACATAGAGTATTACAATTTTGGTTCCATTGCATTTTGAACTAAACTTTTGACCTTTGTATTCTAAATTTTGACTTGCAATTTTTTTAATTATGTATTTTATAAATGAGTATGAATAACTAAGGTAATGAAGTAGTAATGGGTCACTAACTCTGAAACTAGTAAAACATATATAAAGACATTGTAATTTTAAAACTATTGTACAAGTATAGGCAAAAGTCAGGCAGATAAATCAAAAGGAAAAAGAGAGAGACAGAGGAAGTGAGAGCAACAGAGCCTGAAAACAGCTCCTAGTCATGTAAGAATTAGGAATGTGAGTAGAGTAAGCATTTTTAAATTATTGGGGGAAATACGGACAAATGGAAGGAACAAAAAATAAAAAAATACTGAAAGGAAATACAGGCGAACGTGTCCAAAACTTGTTAATGGGTAAGTAGACACTATACTATAAAAATGACCAGAAATGTGTCTCTAAAAATTTTAAATTCTTGTCAGGCAAAGGTTAACACCTTTAAAGAGCTTTATAAAACTGAATATGTCAATAACTGATCAAACAATTCACAAAAGAAGAAACAAATATAAATAAAAAATTAACGTGAAAAGTATTCAAATCCAGTGATTCAAGTAAAATTGAAAACAGTAAAGTGCCATTTTTTTTTTCATGACTGAATTGGCAAAATGGAAGAAAAAGTAAATAAAGGTACAAAAGGAGGAGTAGGGAATGAGGAAGAGGGAAAGGGGAAGGAAGGAAGGGAAGAAGGAGGGTAAGAGGGAGAGAGAAAAGAATACATGACGGAAAAGAAGCAGAGAAGAAAGGGAAGTGACTCCCCACTGTCAGCCAGGGTAGTTTAAAACGTAATGTCTTACAATGTTAAGCGCCACAGAAAGTTACACAAGACGTTTGGGGCAAAATTTAGCAGGGCACATAACATATTTCTTAGGCATGTATACATCTCAGCCCTCTAGAAATTCATGCTAGAGAAATTGTCTTTACAAATATTTAGTACTAGATGTTGTTACAGCATTGTATACGTGGGGGGAAGTTGTAAGTAATCTAAATGACAAATTCAAAAATATAGGTAAATTATAATTTGCACATGTAAGACTGAATTCTTTTGATATAATGTTATTAAAGAATAAAGAAAGATGAACAAGATACATCATTTAGTGGAAAAGCCATAATATTGCTTATGAAACAACTGCATATTATCAAGTTATCCCATTTGGTAATATACAGTTTTGTGTTAGATGTATATGAAATTGCTAACAGTGAATTGAACTGAATGAAACATTTGCGTTCATTTTTCTACTCTTAAATGTATTTTCTATAAATTATTTAGTATTCAATTTTAGGAAAAGAAAAGTTTTCATAGATTTTGGTATAGCATTGATAGAGTGTGTGTATAACCTAAGTTTTGTTTGTTTTTAATCTTAGCTAACAACATTTTCTATACAAAAATCTGTTCTGACTTTCTTTCTTTTTTTTTTTTTTTAAAGGACTAATATTTATTTATTTTTTTTATTTATTTTTTTTATTTTTATTTTTATTTTTTTTATTTTTTTATTCTTCCAATTTTATTTTATTTTTAAACTTTACATAATTGTATTAGTTTTGCCAAATATCAAAATGAATCCACCACAGGTATACATGTGTTCCCCATCCCGAACCCTCCTCCCTCCTCCCTCCCCATACCATCCCTCTGGGCCGTCCCAGTGCACCAGCCCCAAGCATCCAGCATCATGCATCGAACCTGGACTGGCAACTCGTTTCCTACATGATATTTTACATGTTTCATTGCCATTCTCCCAAATCTTCCCACCCTCTCCCTCTCCCACAGAGTCCATAAGACTGTTCTATACATCAGTGTCTCTTTTGCTGTCTCGTACACCGGGTTATTGTTACCATCTTTCTAAATTCCATATATGTGCGTTAGTATACTGTATTTATGTTTTTCCTTCTGGCTTACTTCACTCTGTATAATAGGCTCCAGTTTCATCCACCTCATTAGAACTGATTCACATGTATTCTTTTTAATGGCTGAGTAATACTCCATTGTGTATATGTACCACAGCTTTCTTATCCATTCATCTGCTGATGGACATCTAGGTTGCTTCCATGTCTTGGCTATTATAAACAGTGCTGCGATGAACATTGGGGTACACGTGTCTCTTTCCCTTCTGGTTTCCTCAGTGTGTATGCCCAGCAGTGGGATTGCTGGATCATAAGGCAGTTCTATTTCCAGTTTTTTAAGGAATCTCCACACTGTTCTCCATAGTGGCTGTACTAGTTTGCATTCCCACCAACAGTGTAAGAGGGTTCCCTTTTCTCCACACCCTCTCCAGCATTTATTATTTGTAGACTTTTGGATCGCAGCCATTCTGACTGGTGTGAAATGGTACCTCATAGTGGTTTTGATTTGCATTTCTCTGATAATGAGTGATGTTGAGCATCTTTTCATGTGTTTGTTAGCCATCTGTATGTCTTCTTTGGAGAAATGTCTATTTAGTTCTTTGGCCCATTTTTTGATTGGGTCATTTATTTTTCTGGAGTTGAGCTGTAGGAGTTGCTTGTATATTTTTGAGATTAGTTGTTTGTCCGTTGCTTCATTTGCTATTATTTTCTCCCATTCTGAAGGCTGTCTTTTCACCTTGCTAATAGTTTCCTTTGATGTGCAGAAGCTTTTAAGGTTAATTAGGTCCCATTTGTTTATTTTTGCTTTTATTTCCAATATTCTTGGAGGTGGGTCATAGAGGATCCTGCTGTGATGTATGTCGGAGAGTGTTTTGCCTATGTTCTCCTCTAGGAGTTTTATAGTTTCTGGTCTTACGTTTAGATCTTTAATCCATTTTGAGTTTATTTTTGTGTATGGTGTTAGAAAGTGGTCCAGTTTCATTCTTTTACAAGTGGTTGACCAGATTTCCCAGCACCACTTGTTAAAGAGATTGTCTTTAATCCATTGTATATTCTTGCCTCCTTTGTCAAAGATAAGGTGTCCATATGTGCGTGGATTTATCTCTGGGCTTTCTATTTTATTCCATTGATCAATATTTCTGTCTTTGTGCCAGTACCATACTGTCTTGATAACTGTGGCTTTGTAGTAGAGCCTGAAGTCAGGTAGGTTGATTCCTCCAGTTCCATTCTTCTTTCTCAAGATTGCTTTGGCTATTCGAGGTTTTTTGTATTTCCATACAAATTGTGAAATTATTTGTTCTAGCTCTGTGAAGAATACTGTTGGTAGCTTGATAGGGATTGCGTTGAATCTATAAATTGCTTTGGGTAGTATACTCATTTTCACTATATTGATTCTTCCAATCCATGAACATGGTATATTTCTCCATCTATTAGTGTCCTCTTTGATTTCTTTCACCAGTGTTTTATAGTTTTCTATATATAGGTCTTTAGTTTCTTTAGGTAGATATATTCCTAAGTATTTTATTCTTTCCGTTGCAATAGTGAATGGAATTGTTTCCTTAATTTCTCTTTCTGTTTTCTCATTATTAGTGTATAGGAATGCCAGGGATTTCTGTGTGTTGATTTTATATCCTGCAACTTTACTGTAGTCATTGATTATTTCTAGTAATTTTCTGGTGGACTCTTTAGGGTTTTCTATGTAGAGGATCATGTCATCTGCAAATAGTGAGAGTTTTACTTCTTCTTTTCCAATTTGGATTCCTTTTATTTCTTTTTCTGCTCTGATTGCTGTGGCCAAAACTTCCAAAACTATGTTGAATAGTAATGGTGAAAGTGGGCACCCTTGTCTTGTTCCTGACTTTAGAGGAAATGCTTTCAATTTTTCACCATTGAGGATAATGTTTGCAGTGGGTTTGTCATATATAGCTTTTATTATGTTGAGGTATGTTCCTTCTATTCCTGCTTTCTGGAGAGTTTTTATCATAAATGGATGTTGAATTTTGTCAAAGGCTTTCTCTGCATCTATTGAGATAATCATATGGTTTTTATTTTTCAATTTGTTAATGTGGTGTATTACATTGATTGATTTGCGGATATTGAAGAATCCTTGCATCCCTGGGATAAAGCCCACTTGATCATGGTGTATGATCTTTTTAATGTGTTGTTGGATTCTGATTGCTAGAATTTTGTTAAGGATTTTTGCATCTATGTTCATCAGTGATATTGGCCTGTAGTTTTCTTTTTTTGTGGGATCTTTGTCAGGTTTTGGTATTAGGGTGATGGTGGCCTCATAGAATGAGTTTGGAAGTTTACCTTCCTCTGCAATTTTCTGGAAGAGTTTGAGCAGGATAGGTGTTAGCTCTTCTCTAAATTTTTGGTAGAATTCAGCTGTGAAGCCGTCTGGACCGGGGCTTTTGTTTGCTGGAAGATTTTTGATTACAGTTTCAATTTCCATGCTTGTGATGGGTCTGTTAAGATTTTCTATTTCTTCCTGGTCCAGTTTTGGAAAGTTGTACTTTTCTAAGAATTTGTCCATTTCTTCCACGTTGTCCATTTTATTGGCATATAATTGTTGATAGTAGTCTCTTATGATCCTTTGTATTTCTGTGTTGTCTGTTGTGATCTCTCCATTTTTGTTTCTAATTTTGTTGATTTGATTTTTCTCCCTTTGTTTCTTGATGAGTCTGGCTAATGGTTTGTCAATTTTATTTATCCTTTCAAAGAACCAGCTTTTGGTTTTGTTGATTTTTGCTATGGTCTCTTTTGTTTCTTTTGCATTTATTTCTGCCCTAATTTTTAAGATTTCTTTCCTTCTACTAACCCTGGGGTTCTTCATTTCTTCCTTTTCTAGTTGCTTTAGGTGTAGAGTTAGGTTATTTATTTGACTTTTTTCTTGTTTCTTGAGGTGTGCCTGTATTGCTATGAACTTTCCCCTTAGCACTGCTTTTACCGTGTCCCACAGGTTTTGGGTTGTTGTGTTTTCATTTTCATTCGTTTCTATGCAAATTTTGATTTCTTTTTTGATTTCTTCTGTGATTTGTTGGTTATTCAGCAGCGTGTTGTTCAGCCTCCATATGTTGGAATTTTTAATAGTTTTTCTCCTGTAATTGAGATCTAATCTTACTGCATTGTGGTCAGAAAAAATGCTTGGAATGATTTCTATTTTTTTGAATTTACCAAGGCTAGCTTTATGGCCCAGGATGTGATCTATCCTGGAGAAGGTTCCATGTGCGCTTGAGAAAAAGGTGAAATTCATTGTTTTGGGATGAAATGACCTATAGATATCAATTAGGTCTAACTGGTCTATTGTATCGTTTAAAGTTTGTGTTTCCTTGTTAATTTTCTGTTTAGTTGATCTATCCATAGGTGTAAGTGGGGTATTAAAGTCTCCCACTATTATTGTGTTATTGTTAATTTCTCCTTTCATACTTGTTAGCATTTGTCTTACGTACTGTGGTGCTCCCGTGTTGGGTGCATATATATTTATAATTGTTATATCTTCTTCTTGGATTGATCCTTTGATCATTATGTAGTGACCTTCTTTGTCTCTTTTCACAGCCTTTGTTTTAAAGTCTATTTTATCTGATATGAGTATTGCTACTCCTGCTTTCTTTTGGTCCCTATTTGCATGGAAAATCTTTTTCCAGCCCTTCACTTTCAGTCTGTATGTGTCCCCTGTTTTGAGGTGGGTCTCTTGTAGACAACATATGTAGGGGTCTTGTTTTTGTATCCATTCAGCCAGTCTTTGTCTTTTGGTTGGGGCATTCAACCCATTTACATTTAAGGTAATTACTGATAAGTATGTTCCCGTTGCCATTTACTTTATTGTTTTGGGTTCGAGTTTATACACCGTTTTTGTGTTTCCTGTCTAGAGAATATCCTTTAGTATTTGTTGGAGAGCTGGTTTGGTGGTGCAGAATTCTCTCAGCTTTTGCTTGTCTGAAAAGCTTTTGATTTCTCCTTCATACTTGAATGAGATCCTTGCTGGGTACAATAATCTGGGCTGTAGGTTATTTTCTTTCATCATTTTAAGTATGTCTTGCCATTCCCTCCTGGCTTGAAGAGTTTCTATTGAAAGATCAGCTGTTATCCTTATGGGAATTCCCTTGTGTGTTATTTGTTGTTTTTCCCTTGCTGCTTTTAATATTTGTTCTTTGTGTTTGATCTTTGTTAATTTGATTAATATGTGTCTTGGGGTGTTTCTCCTTGGGTTTATCCTGTTTGGTACTCTCTGGGTTTCTTGGACTTGGGTGATTATTTCCTTCCCCATTTTAGGGAAGTTTTCCACTATTATCTCCTCAAGTATTTTCTCATGGTCTTTCTTTTTGTCTTCTTCTTCTGGAACCCCTATGATTCGAATGTTGTAGCGTTTAATATTGTCCTGGAGGTCTCTGAGATTGTCCTCATTTCTTTTAATTCGTTTTTCTTTTACCCTCTCTGATTCATTTATTTCTACCATTCTATCTTCTAATTCACTAATCCTGTCTTCTGCCTCTGTTATTCTACTATTTGTTGCCTCCAGAGTGTTTTTAATTTCACTTATTGCATTATTCATTATATGTTGACTCTTTTTTATTTCTTCTAGGTCCTTGTTAAACCTTTCTTGCATCTTCTCAATCCTTGTCTCCAGGCTATTTATCTGTGATTCCATTTTAGTTTCAAGATTTTGGATCAATTTCACTATCATTATTCGGAATTCTTTATCAGGTAGATTCCCTATCTCTTCCTCTTTTGTTTGGTTTGGTGGGCATTTATCCTGTTCCTTTATCTGCTGAGTATTCCTCTGTCTCTTCATCTTGTTTAAATTGCTGAGTTTGGGGTGTCCTTTCTGTATTCTGGCAGTTTGTGGAGTTCTCTTTATTATGGCGTTTCCTCACTGTGTGTGGGTTTGTACAGATGGCTTGTCAAGGTTTCCTGGTTAGGGAAGCTTGTGTCGGTGTTCTGGTGGGTGGAGCTGTATTTCTTCTCTCTGGAGTGCAATGAAATGTCCAGTAATGAGTTATGAGATGTCTATAGTTTTGGGGTGACTTTGGGCAGCCTGTATCTTGAAGCTCAGGGCTGTGTTCCTTTGTTGCTGGAGAATTTGCTTGGTATGTCTTGCCCTGGAACTTATTGGCCCTTGTGTGGTGCTTGGTTTCAGTGTCGGTATGGAGGCATTTGATGAGCTCCTGTCAATTAATGTTCCTTGGAGTCAGGAGTTCCCTGGAGTCAGGGTTTGGACTTAAGTCTCCTGCTTCCGATTATCGGTCTTATTTTTACAGTAGTTTCAAAACTTCTCCTTCTATACAGCACCATTGATAAAACATCTACATTAAAGATGATAAGTTTCTCTACAGTGAGGTCACTCAGAGAGGTTCACAGGGTTACATGGAGAAAAGAAGAGGGAGGAGGGAGTTAGAGGTGACCCAAATGAGATGAGGTGAATCAATAGTGGAGAGAGTGGGCTAGCCAGTAGTCACTTCCTTATGTGCACTCCACAACTGAACCACTCAGAGATGTTCACGGGGTTATACAGAGAAGAGAAGAAGGAGGAAGGTAACAGAGGTGGCCAGAAGGATAAAAGGGGGGAATGAAAAGGAGGGAGACAGATCCAGCCAGTAATCAGTTCCCTAAGTGTTGTCCACCATCTGGAACACACAGAAATTCACAGAGTTGGGTAGAGTAGAGAGGGGTTAGGGAGGAGACACAGGCGACCTGGTGGAGAAAAAGGAGGGTCCAAAGGGAGAGAGAGCAGTCAAGCCAGTAATCTCACTCCCTAGTGAAAAATGGGTCCTGAAGATTGGGTCCTTAAAGGTACAAAATTGGTAACAAATACATAAAAGCAAAAATTAAAAATCTAGAGTAGAGTTTGGAATTTCAAAAATATGATGTTAAAGAAAAGAAGAAGGAAAAGAAAGAGAGAAAGAACGAACAAACAAAAACAAACAAGGTCGCGAAAATTATAAAGAAAGTACAGGTACAAAATTGATAACTAATACCAGAAAGCGAAAATTAAAAATCTAGAGTAGAGTTTGGAATTTCAAAAATACGATGTTAAAGAAAAGAAGAAGGAAAAGAAAGAGAGAAAAAACGAACAAACAAAAACAAACAAGGTCGCGAAAATTATAAAGAAAGTACAGGTACAAAATTGATAACTAATACCAGAAAGCAAAAATTAAAAATCTAGAGTAGAGTTTGGAATTTCAAAAATACAATGTTAAAAAAAAAAAAGAAGAAGAAAAATAAAGAGAGAAAACAAACAAACAAATACGAACAATGTCACAAAAATTATAAAGAAAATACAGGTACAAAATTGATATCAAATACCAAAAAGCATAAATTAAAAATCTAGAGTAAAGTTTGGAATTTCAGATATACAATATTATATAAAAGAAGAAGAGAAAGAAACAGAGAAGAAGAAAAAAAGAAAAAAAAGTCACAGAAATTATATTAAAAAAAACTATAGGTACAAAATTGATAACATATACCAAAAAGCGAAAATTAAAAATCTAGAGTAGAGTTTGGAATTTCAAAAATACAATGTTAAAGAAAAGAAGAAAAAAACAAAAACAAAAACAACAACAACAAAAAAACAAGGTCAAAAAATTATAAAATATATATATATGAAGTTTGCTGAAGAAGAAAAAAAATAGGGTCTTTTTTTTTTTTTTTGCAAAGTAATAGGTTATAAAAGTGAAAATTAAAGGAACAATAGAGGACTTAAAATTTTTTTTTTTCTTTTTTAGTTAAAAAAAAAAAAGAAAGAATGATCGTAAAAATAATAAAAATATATCTAGGACTTTTTTGTGTTTTTTTTGTGGGTGTTGTGGGTTCAGTTCATTTTTGGCTAGTTCCTTGGTCAGATTTATATTTCTCAAGATCTATAGGCCCCTTCCTATGTAGTCCGTAGTAACCACAGGGTTTTGATCTATTGCCTGTAGCTTCCAAGGCGTTTCCCTCTGTTATATCTTCTTCTGTTTGCTAGTCTCTTCAGTATCTGGTTTCCGCCCTGACTCAAAGGGCACGGTGGAGGACACTTTTTTTTTTTTTTTTTAGGCTTACTTGTTCAGTCGCGCTGTGGGGATGGAGGGAGGGATGCTGCAAACAAATAACACTGGCGTGGGCTCGCAGTGCCTCAGCCACCCTGGGTCTGCCCCCGCTCACGGCGCGTGTAGCCTCCCTGTCCACACTGCTTGGACTCTAGGTTGTTCCGCCGGGAACAATCCGAGGCTGGCCCTGGGCTGCATGCACCTCCCAGGTCCAAGCCGCTCAGGTTCAGGCACTCGGGTAGTCCTCAGAGGCGCAGACTCAGTTGGGCCTGCGTTTTGTGCTCTTCCCAGGTCCGAGCGCCAATTTGCTCTTCCCAGACGAGCGCCAATGCTGCGACTTATCGCCTCCCCGCCACTCGGTTATCTGGATGTAAAACCGGTGCACCTTCTCAGGCAGATGTTGACCGTCCAGACCCCCAAGAAGTTTTAGTTAGCAAAGAAGCCTGCTTACAATTTTATAGATAATGTCTCTCTGGGGCTGCGATTGCCCCCTTCCGGCTCTGGCTGCCTGTCACCGGAGGGGGAAGGTCTGCAGCGGCTATCTCTGTTCAGTCCTTTGTTCCGTGCGCGGGCCTGGCGGTCTTAGGTTAGGGCTGGCTTTTCGCGTGGTAGGTATCCCACAGTCTGGTTTGCTAGCCCAAATTATTTCGCTCAGATAGCGCTCAGGGTATTCAGGCCAGATTCTTACTCTCAGCGATGCAGCCCACGCCGCGCCTCCCTGCCCAGCCCCGGTTTGCTAATGGCGGATGCAGGCGTCTGCGCTGCTTCTCTGCTGGGGGAGTTACCGTAGGGCTCGCAATCTGCGAGTTTTAAATTGTTTATTTATTTTTTCTCCCTGTTATGTTGCCCTCTGTGCGTCCAAAGCTCGGCACAGATTCGGCAGTGAGAAGGTTTCCTGATGTTTGGAAACTTCTCTCTTTTTAAGATTCCCTTCCCGGGACGGAACTCCGTCCCTCCCTCTTTTGTCTCTTTTTTTTTGTTTGTTTTTAATATTTTTTCCTACCTCCTTTCGAAGAGTTGGGTTGCTTTTCTGGGTGCCTGATGTCCTCTGCCGGCATTCAGTAGTTGTTTTGTGGAATTTACTCGACGTTTAAATGCTCTTTTGATGAATTTGTGGGGGAGAAAGTGTTCTCCCCGTTCTACTCCTCCGCCATCTTCTGTTCTGACTTTCATAGCTCAAAGTTTCCAAAAACTGGAATGTAATACTTTACTCAAAAATCTACGAATAGAGATATAATTGAATAACATTATTTTTTACTAAAAATACCATTTTATAGCAATTAACAATAATAATAAAATTGATGTTTTTAGAGTGTACCATGAATCTGTCTAAAAATTTACATATATTTTCAAAAGTTCATAAAGTATAACATTTTTTATTTATTCAACCTGATTTCCTATCAATATTTATTTTAAAATGAAACTTCTTTCTCAGTTAAAATACTGGATTCCCAAATTTTATAAAGTTAGACTTAAGAGTAGAGGAACTTTTTTTGTTTGTTTATTTTAATAGGAAGCTAATTACTTTACAATATTGTAGTGGTTTTTGCCATACATTCACATGAATCAGCTATGGGTGTACATGTATTGCCCATTCTGAACCCTCCTCCCACCTCCCTCCCCATCCCATCCCTCAGGATTATCCTAGGGCACCATCCCTGAGCACCCTTCTCATGCATTGAACCTGGACTGGTGATCTATTTCACATATGGTAATATACATGTTTCAATGCTATTCTCTCTAATCATCCCACCCTTGCCTTCTCCCGCAGAGTCCAAAAGTCTATTCTTTACATCTGTGTCTCTTTTGCTATCTCGCATATAGGGTCATCGTTACCATCTTTCTAAATTCCATATATATACGTTAATATACTATATTGGTGTTTTTCTTTCTGACTTACTTCACTCTGTATAATAGGCTCCACTTTCATCCACCTCATTAGAACTGATTCAAATGCATTCTTTTTAATAGCTGCATAATATTCCATTGTGTATATGTACCACAGCTTTCTTATCCATTCATCTGCCGATGGACATTTAGGTTGCTTCCATGTCCTGGCTATTATAAACAGTGCTGTGATAAACATTGGGGTACACGTGTCTCTTTCAATTCTGGTTTCCTCAGTGTGTGCCCAGCAGTGGGATTGCTGGATCATAAGGCAGTTCTATTTCCAGTTTTTTAAGGAATCTCCACACTGTTCTCCATAGTGGCTGTACTAGTTTGCATTCCCACCAACAGTGTAAGAAGTTTCCTTTTTCTCTGCACCCTTGACAGCATTTATTGTTTGTAGACTTCTTGATAGCAGCCATTCTGAGTGGCATGAGATGGTACTTCATTGTGGTTTTGATTTGCATTTCTCTGATAATGAGTGATGTTGAGCATCTTTTCATGTGTTTGTTAGCCATCTGTATGTCTTCTTTGGAGAAATGTCTATTTAGTTCTTTGGCCCATTTTTTGATTGGGTTGTTTATTTTTCTGGAATTGAGCTGCAGGAGTTGCTTGTATATTTTTGAGATTAATTCTTTGTCAGTTGCTTCATTTGCTATTATTTTCTTCCATTCCAAAGGCCGTCTTTTCACCTTGCTTATAGTTTCCTTCATTGTACAAAAGCTTTTAAGTTTAATTAGGTCCCATTTGTTTATTTTTGCTTTTATTTCCATTAAGAGTAGAGGAGCTTTTTAAAGAGAAAATAAGTTAACAGTAAGATTAGCACTCGAAATACAACTAAACTATTCATAATACTATGGACTTCCCTGGTGGCTCAGATGGTAAAGCGTCTGTCTACAATGCGGGAGACCTGGGTTCCATCCCTGGGTTGGGAAGATCCACTGGAGAAGGAAATGGCAATCCACTCCAGTACTGTTGCCTAGAAAACCCCATGGACAGAGGAGCCTGGTAGGCTACAGTCAATGGGGTCGCAAAGAGTCTGACATGACAATACTGGGATGACCCAGAGGGATGGTATGGGGAGGGAGGTGGGAGGAGGGTTCAGGATGGGGAACACATGTATACCTGTGGTGGATTCATTTTGATATATGGCAAAACCAATACAATATTGTAAAGTTAAAAATAAATTAAATAAAAAAATAAATAAAAGACCAAGAAGAAACATCAGCCAAGGAAATCACAGGAAATCTTATACTAATTCATCATACACTAGTCATATATATAATATACTCTATATACTGAACATCATATATTAATCCACTTCCCCTTGCCTCACAAGTTGTTCTTTCCCTAATATTAGTCAGACATACTGAAGCAGTTTAGCATGCACGCATGAAGAAAATTAGTACCACTTCCAAAATTAATATTTTATAACTGATGAAACTTTTCACTATTCTCAAAACCTCAATGTACTTCCAACCACACAATTTTTTTTACAGGTTGTTTCCTCTACCACTTCAGCTCAATGGCTTCTTTCCATTAATCTTTGCCCATCAGAAAATAACTAGGTAATTTGTTCTAGTATCCCTGTGTACTAATATGCGCTCAGTCACTTAGTCATGTCTTCCTCTTTGCAACCCCATGGACTGTAGCCCGCCAGACTCCTCTATCTATGGAATTTTCCAGACAAGAATACTTGAGTGGGTTGCCAGTTCCCTCTCCAGGGTATGTTCCCAACCCAGGGATTGAACTCAGGTCTCTTGCATCTCCTGCGTTGGAAGGTGGATTCTTTACCACTACACCACCTGGGAAGCCCCTCTAGTATTCTTGGATAGTAACAATCTGAAGCTCATGGAAAAAAATTACTAAAATGCGAGACACTTGGTTTTCAAAATATACAAACCACAGTCATTTCTTAAATCTGAATATAGAGGGACTATACATCAGTACTAATGGGTTAACTTTCATTCATTATTGTCAAATGATCAGGATCCCACAAAATTCCCCAAAGTATTTGTGAGGTAATTTATTTACCAGAATCTGTCCTATTAGGCTCTATATATTCTTTTAGTCAATAAGTTAGTAAATATTTCAACATCAGAAGCCTTTTTGAGAAATGAATGAAAAATGTGAAAACTTTCCCCATAAAAATGCACTGCATCACTGAAAAATAAGCTAAGATGAAACAGAATTCAAAACAAAAGAATAGAAGACCATTTCTCTTTCACGTAGATAAGCAGTCCAGGGGTAATTTGGCATCCACATGGTAGTAGGGAGCCAAGCTAGTTCCATCTTGTGGTTTTACTGGGCACATTTCTGAGACCTCTCATGGCCCCAGGAAGTGCTGCAGCTCTTGCCATTTTGTCTATATTCAAGCCAGCAGGAGGGGAGGAAAGATAAAGAAGGACATCCTCAATTCTTTAAAAGTCACTTCACAGAGTTCTCATCTTACTTCTACTAACATTTCATTGGCTGAAATGTATGACCACACTAACTTCAAGAGAGGCTGCACAATCTAAGGAAGATTAGGAAGATGGAAGCTAAGAGACCACCAGCAGACTCTACCATGTGCATTGCACACGCACTCCTACATTTTGCACTCATATTCTAGGCGGTTTATGAAGCTCTCCTCCTGAAGCCTATCCCAAGAATTTGTCACACAGATTCAATGTCAAGAACCCCTGTTCACATGGTAAAAATTCCCACAGTCTAGGATGCAGGGTTTATGGCATCATATATGATCTTGTTGGGTGAATCCCCTTAGTAGAAAGCCCTGACAAATAGAAGCTCTATGGTGACTATATGGAACCTCTAAAGGTAATTCATGTCTATTTTCTGACTTTCATTTATCCTATATGGCAAGAATTCAGACTCACTAAAATACTTTTTCATTTATTTCTAGTACAATGCAGGATACCTTCCACATATACCTGCCACCAAGTCTTCTCAGCTATCTTCTGATGATTTGTTTTTCCCCCTCTCCTATCTCAGCCTTTGTGAAGATTTCTTCCCCAGAAATGACAATTTCAAGCCTCTGGCTGGTTGAAGGGTTTTTGGGTTTTTTTTGTTTTTTTTTTTTTTACGATTTCTGTGGGAAAATGGCTTTTCATAGAAGTTCTAAGGATTTGGAGACTAATCTAGGGAAAAGAGGGCTTCCTTGGTGGTTCAGATGGCAAAGCATCTGTCTGCAACGCAGGAGACCTGGGTTTGATCCCTGGGTTGGGAAGATCCCCTGGAGAAGGAAATGGCAGCCCACTCCAGTATTCTTGCCTGGAAAATCCCATGGACGGCGGAGCCTGATAGGCTATCGTCCATGGGGTGCAAAGAGTCAGACACGACTTCACTTTCACTTTCTTTCACTTTCTAGGGAAAAGATCCAACCGTGAGGTGGTTGAAGCACACACAAACTTGAGCTCTGACATGTCTGCCTGTGGGGGAGTCCAGATGCTTTGGGTGGGTTAGGGGAGGGGGAGACGGTGGAAGTATTACTACCCAGAGGGGAAGAAGGCAAGGGAATTCTCAGGGAGAGGAAGACCAGAGATGGGGCTTAAGTACCTAGGTGATGTCACTTATCAGGACAGCAGGGCATCTCTGGGTCAGAGAACTTTAAAGAGGAGCAGGGAATTGGGTTGTTATAACTATATTAGGTCTTTTCAACAGGTGATAGCTATCATGGAGAGGTTTCACAGGGCACATAAATAAGCAAGCCCTTACCAGGTAAATTTTTGCTTTTTTGTACTATATTTTTTAAAAATGTATGTGTATAAATCTGACCTTGGCATCAGAGGGACTTTGAGCTAATGGACTAACGGTTCCAGCCTGCAGTGAGGAAATAACCTAGGAGCCAATACACAGAAGCCACCTTTGGCTCATTTGTACAACACTTCTCAACCTCATGACAGGTAAGAACTCTGCTGAAAACCGTCCTCGCCCCTTGTCAACTGAAAAAAAAAAAAAGCACAACCTTTATTCAGGGGACATTCTTAGGACTTTAAGACAGTATCTTAGGGGACAGTATCCAGGGGACAGTATCTCAGATGCTGAGATGAGAAAACTGAGAAAACTCTTTCAAAGAGGACGGGTGGGAAGCCAGGATATATAGGAGTTTTTGCAATAATATCAGGTAGTAAGAATAAAAGATTTCCATTCATAAAAGAAAACTAGATATGTCAAGTTAAGAAATTTAGCAATTTTCTACATATGAAAAGATACAAGAGTCTGGATTCACTGAAATCATTCCTTTGCTATGTACCTCAGCTATCTGGAACCAGCATCCTTCATTTCTCCTCTGGAGTTTCCTCAAGCTGCTCTGTCAGGGGCAGCTGCAGTCTGATGACTGCTAGATGACAGGTATCCTTTGGTCCCATTCTCAGAGCTCACTGTCAGGGCGGCGGTAATGTGCTGGCTTGATGGCTGCAACATCCTTTGTTTACTGACATGGCAGGCAATATTTTATCTCTCAACCCACGGAACAGTTAATGAGCTAAGGTCTCTAAGTGTCCTAATGGAGGAGAATTTTTTGGAGTCCTTGGTCTATTCATGCTACCTGGTGCCCTGGGTAGAAATGGGGAGAATGCTGATGAAAAAGAGGCTTGTGCAAATTTGTGATTTACCACACAGTTCAGGCTGGAACCCACAGCCAGAAAGGCTGACAGCTTGGACACAGTCTCCCAGTCCCTGAACAGTCTCTTTCTACAGTGGCTCCAACAGAGCATGTATGGATAGAAGAGTCTTAGCAGCAAGCTTCTGGAGAATGCCTCAGGAAAGAAAGATGATCTGACGAATGTAACACTTGGTATTGTGTTCATTATAGCAAACAATGGCATCTGATAAGTCTAAAATGTAAGGACAAATTTCAAGAGAAGCTGATTAAATGCCAAAAGAGTTGCAGATAAGGATTTTCACATGCATTTCTGAAACCCGTGAAATGAATGCTAAAGTTGACCATTAAGAAGAACAGAAATGATTTAATAAAGATTTGTATGCTTGTAAAATGAAATGTACATTAGAGTGAATGAAATGACACAGGACTCTTGCATATGTTTCTAGGTTGATAACATCCTGGCCTGCTTTTTGAAAAATACTTTTATCAATTTACAAATGACCCTCTCCATGAGCTTCATAGAGCATCCTGATAATTTAGTCATGCATCTTGACTACAAAGTTATATAATTATTTGTAAAATGCTTTCACCATTTGAGCAAAATGGTATGTTTGTTCTGCCACAATCTATTTGTTGATTCTGAATTTAGATGTACTATTTTGGAGAGATAGGCATCAGTATAGGTTTTAAATTATACCCTATGTCCTTTATCTGAAGATGTAAAGGCTTCTACAACCTTGGAGACTAACAGGGACCAGAAATTTTTAGAAGTTATAAGTAGAGGAAGAAATTTATTTCAAGTGATATACATGGATATATTTCTGATAAACTCTTGAGAAGAAAAGACTCCACTCACTTTTCTAGAAATTCAAGGGAAGTTCTATTGATGTCTTGACCTTCTATCTTACCTCAGGCTGAAATAGAAGTCTTATAGTGAAAGCAGATAGAGGCACAATGTAATATGAGCTAGAAAAGTAAAGTATGGTGTATAGTTAACAGCACTGGTTGGCATTAAATAATATATATTTAAGTTTGCACAGATATTCATTTCAATTGTTACTGCTATGCTGCCAGTAACTTTTCAAGCGCTGAAATATTTTTCCTAAGCTCTTTTCAGACACTTTCTGTCATCTACATGCCCTATATATAGATAGGTAGATTCTTTAGGATGAGATTATTTTTAAATAAGCACAGAAATACTTATTCACCAGAAATAAATTTCAACCAAGCCTTGACACCAAAAAATTCCATATTTTCCATTATTTAATCTACCAAGTTTATTTTAAAAACATACTGGCTCATGTGTGTGTGCTAAGTCTCTTCAGTCATGTCCAACTCCTTGAGACCCCATGTAGTGTAGCCCGCCAGGCTCTTCTGTCCATGGGATTCTCCAGGTAAGTATACTGGAGTGGTTTGTCATGCCCTCCTCCAGCAGATCTTCCCAATCCTGGGGTCAAACCCACATCTCCTACATCTCCTGCATTGCCAGGTGGGTTCTTTACCACTAGCATCACCTGGGAAGCCTATTTAACCTACCAAGCTTATTTTTAAAACATATTGGCTCACTAAATGCTAAAGAAGTACTGCATACACTGCTCTGTGTGTTCTTTGATATCAGGGACCATGTCCTCTTAATCCACGCTATTCCAACATTTAGCATAGTGACTAGCTTCTAATAGTATTCAATAAACATGGTAACATGTGCAAGGCTGAAAAAAAGATACATGATTAATGGAAGCTCTTTGAGAACAGGGAATATTCTTCTGTGTCATTTATGTGAACACAACTAGGAAAAATAAATATTTTCTAAATGAATGAAGTGGCATTAATTATTTGTATATTCATAAGCTAATTTCAAAGTTCTAAGCACTTTGGTCTCAGAAGTTTTTTCCATCTCCCTATAATCAAACTTGGCAATTGGAATTTTGAAAGAAATATAATTTACTAGAGAAATGTAAGAGATTATGTTGGTGCAAAACTAGTTATGGTTTATGCATTGTTGAAATTTGCTGTTTGATACTGGAATACATTCTAAATAAATATGATTATGTTATACATCATTTTACTGCACATTGCTCACTTTATGCTTTTTACTAACGTCATTTACTTGCTGGTTATTAATATTTTATATTTGTTTTAGACTATAGAAATTATGTTAGACAAAAAGTAAATTCAAGCAATTTTCTTATTTCAAATGGGTTGTAAAGCAGCAGAGACAACTTACAACATCAACAATACATTTGACCCAGGAACTGCTAACACATGTACAGTGGTGGTTCAAGAAGTTTTGCAAAGGAGACAAGAGCCTTGAAGATGAGGAGTGCAACGGCTAGCCATCGGAAGTTGACAACAACCAATTGAGAGCAATCATCCATCCTGATGATTGCTGTAAGCTGATCCTCTTACAGATACATGAGGAGTTGCTGAAGAACTCAACATCGACCATCTGGTCATTTGGCATTTATTTGAAGCAAAGTGGAAAGGTGAAAAAGCTTGATAAGTGGGTGCCTCATGAGTTGACTGCAAATCAAAAAAAAATATTGTTTTGAAGTGTCATCTTCTCATATTCTACACAACAATAACAAATCATTTCTCAATAGGATTGTGATGTGCAATGAAAAGTGGATTGTAATATGATAACCAGTGATGAACAAGGCAGCGGTTGAATCGAGAAGAAGTTTCAAAGCACTTGCAAAAGCCAAACTTGCACCAAAAAAAGGTCATGGTCACTGTTTGGTGTTCTGCTGCCTGTCTGATCCACTACAGCTTTCTGAATCCTGGTGAAATCATTCCATCTGAGAAGTATGTTCAGCAAATAAATGCTGCTGCTGTTGCTGCTGCTGCTGCTGCTGCTGCTGCTGCTGCTGCTAAGTCGCTTCAGTCGTGTCCAACTCTGTGCGACCCCAGAGACGGCAGCCCACCAGACTCCCCCGTCCCTGGGATTCTCCAGGCAAGAACACTGGAGTGGGTTGCCATTTCCTTCTCCAATGCATGAAAGTGAAAAGTGAAAGTGAAGTCACTCAGTCGTGTCCGACTCTTAGCGACCCCATGGACTGCAGCCTACCAGGCTCCTCCGCCCATGGGATTTTCCAGGCAAGAATACTGGTGTGGGCAGCAAATAAATGAGATGCACCAAAAACTGCAATGACTTCAGCCGACACTGGTGACCAGAAAGGGCTCAATTCTTCTCCACATCAATGCCCAACCACACATCCTACAACCAATGCTCCAAAAGTTGAATGAATTGAGCTATGAAATTTTGCCTCATCCACCATATTCACTTGACTTCTTGCCGAATGACCACCACTTCTTCAATCATCTCAACAACTTTTTGCAGGGAAAATGTTTCCACAACCAACAAGAGACAGAAAATGCTTTCCGAGAGTTGGTCAAATCCTGAAGCATGGATTTTTACACTACAGGAATAAACACTTATTTCTCATTGGCAAAAATCTGTTGATTGTTATGGTTCCTATTTTGATTAATAAAAATGTGTTTCAGCCTAGTTATAATGATTTAAAATTCACAGTCCCAAATCATAATAATGTTTGCACCAACCTAGTATTTGCTCTCATCCACTTAAAGATCCCAAATTATGTATATTCTCAACGTCATTAATAAGAAAATATATACAAACCGCAGGTTCATACATGGGAACGTGGTGAGAAAATAGAATTTAAGAGTGTTAAATAAATGATACTTCAAATTGTCGGCTGCCAGACAGAAATGATATGCAATTAGTCTAATAAGATCAATATGCAGTCCAAAGTTAGTAATTACAATTGTAATGGTTTACTGTATTGAAACATAATCTTGATTTCAGACAAATTTTCTCTGGACCTCAACTCATCCTAGCACTGAATTATAAGTGTGCTTTCATTTTCTCATTTTCATTTCTATATATAAAATCTGTAATGAAAGCATTTTCCCAGACATTTTGTATAGTATTGACCATCTTTATATTAGTAAAGGAACTCCCAAAGATAAAGATTCAAGCCAGTAATGTTTAAATTTATTTAATTAGTCTAAGAAAAGGCTTTAGTGGGCAAAAGTACTGAAAATGATGATTAAATCAATACCTTCTTAAATATTTCTGATTTGGCTTTACTTTCCCTATCCTTAATTATCACATAGCAAAGCATCAGCTGTGTTTGTTTCCCACTCTACATTTAGTTATTTGTTTTTAATATAATTTGTATAACTTTGTGCACAGAAATACTAATCTCAGAAACATCTGTTTCCACTTCTACATATACCCAGCACTGTTCCTCACATCACTAATGGTACTAAAAATAGGGCATGGTATTGTTGTTTGTTCACTAATTCGTGTCTGACTCTCTGTGACCCCACGGACTGCAGCAAGCCAGGCTCCCCTGTCCTTCCTTATCTCCCAGAGTTTGCTCAAAATCATGTCCATTGAGTCAGTGATGCTATCTAACCATCTCATCCTCTGTCTCCTCCTTCTTATATAATTTCTGTCAACTGATTCTAACAATAAGCTTTTAGACTATCACATATTCAGTGATTCATTCATTTATTCAGCATTCAATTACTAGTGATGTTTCAGATATTGGTAAAGTTGATGCTCTTTCGATCATGAACAAGAGAATAGAGCTCTTTGATGACAGTTGTGGCATTACAGAAGTGAAGGCCACAATTAACATAAACAATAGAATGTGACCTGACAGAGACTTGCATAAGAAAAAATAGAACACAGAGCTGGGAGTTAGTAGAAGCCCAGAGGGAGAAGGCAATGGCACGCCACTCCAGTACTGTTGCCCAGAAAATCCCACGGATGGAGGAGCCTGGTGGGCTGCAGTCCATGGGGTCGCTAAGAGTCGGACACGACTGAGCGACTTCACTTTCACTTTTCACTTTCATGCATTGGAAAAGGAAATGGCAACCCACTCCAGTGTTCTTGCCTGGAGAATCCCAGGGACGGGGGAGCCTGGTAGGCTGCAGTCCATGGGGTCGCACAGAGTCGGACACAACTGAAGCGACTTAGCAGCAGCAGCAGCAGCAGAAGCATAGAAGTAGTAGGAAAAGCACTTTGGTAGAGGGAAGTGAAAAGGACATACTCTCCATCACAGAAGGAATATACATTGCCAAAGAACTGAAGGGAAGTCTGTGCCACTGGAGCACAGAAAATATGGGAGAGGGTGGAAAGACGCTAGGTGCTCCCCAAGATTCACTTTCCTTTCTGCTCAGAAGCTAGATCATATGTTTCAGTCACTGTTGGAGCTAGTTTTGGTAATATGGCTGAAACTGTCCCAAGGAATATAAGGGTATGTAATGTGCTTTTTCCAGGTCAAAGATCTTAAGAAGAAACTGTATCCCTTCAAGTTCTCTTTCTCCTGATTGGATGGAAATGCTGAAAAGGTTTTGGTATGGGTATCTCTACAAGAGAGAAAGGCCAGGGTCTGTAAATTATTGAATAGGGGGGAAAGGCTGTCTAATCAGAATACCTGCTTTGAACTATTAAAAGTGAGAAATATATTTTGTTACATTTGTTACATTATACATTTTGGGGTTATTTGTTGCTGAAATTTAGCTTAATATAGCTAGTACAGAAAATATGCAAATTAATGTGAGTTACTATCATAGAAAAACTTATGATACTAAATGTAAATCAATGATATATTTTGCCAAGAAGCTAGAGACTCATGTTATACAGTAATAAAACATGTGATTAAATGTTGCCTATTATGATTAGGAAGGCAGATTGTGCCTGTAGAGCCTCTAATTTTTAGGAAAAGCTACTAGAAGGAATTACATCTTAGTGCTTACCCTTGGCTTCTTGTTCTTTACAACAAGGTAGTTAAAGAAAGAGGTGAGGTCAAAGTGAAAGTGAAAGTCACTCAGTCATGTCCAACTCTTTGGGACCCCATGGATTATATAGTCCATGGAATTCTCTAGGCCAGAATACTGAAGTGGCTAGCCTTTCCCTTCTCCAGGAGATCTTCCCAAACCAGGGATAGTACCCAGGACTCTCTCACTGCAGGCAGTTTCTTTACCAGCTGAACCACAAGGGAAGCCCAAGAATACTGGAGTGGGTAGCCTATCTCTTCTCTAGTGGATCTTCCCGGCCCAGGAATTGAACAGGGGTCTCCTGCATTGCAGATGGACTCTTTACCAACTGAGCTATCAGGGAAGCCCAAGGAATCAGGCAAGGAATTTCTGTTTTGCAAATAGAAATAAAGAGAACTAGAATGTGGCCAAAAGTGTATACTCTCACAGGGTGTTGTTACTGCTTCTGAGAATTCCAGAGTAGGAACGAAGATTATAATTTTGAGCAGCAAAGACTCATTAAGACTTCTCAGTTTTATAAGAGAACTCATTTCTGTGGCAAAGACAAAGGGTAGACCATTATTTGGTCACACCACTCACAGCTGTTTTCATGCACTCTGCTCCACCAGCACTTGCTTCACCTACACCCTACTCACGTGACTGACATTCCTACATACTTGTGCCAGGCCTCAGCTAATGATTGTTCTAGCTTTAGATCAGAACTCTCTACTATGCTTATCAAAGAGTTGAGGAACATGCCCCTCTGCTGGTTTCCCTGATAAACAGTATGCCAACCTGACATCAATCCCCCACCATTGCTAACCCACCTCTGCCCCACAGTGATGACTGTCCTGCCCCACTATCTGATGCTTCAGGACCTTGACTCAGACTTGTAAGCTTCCCATATCCTTTAAACTACTGATGTCCCCATTGCTGACTCAGGGCTCTTTCTTCAGGCAAGCACAGGCCTGCAGAGTGTAGCCTACCAAGCCCATTCATGTGGTTTTAGATGACAATAATCAACTAACTAATAAGAGACAGGATTCAGAGAAAGAAGTGAAGAAATAAAGCAGAATAATAAAAATTAATCTAGGAAAGAACTTTATGTGGAGGTGACTGGAATCAAATGGAATAGATGTCTAAAATGCTTTGAATAAATTCCCTGGAAGAAAAATAAAGTCTAGAACATCCTTTCACTGTTTGATCTATAAAACAATCCTTGAACTTTAAGCAGTTCAAGAATTCAACTGAACTTCTTCAACACCAGAAGAAGCAGGATGCATAAGCCCCCAAAGCATCTCCGTCTTCAATTGTCAACTTATGCATTCATGGTGGAAAATAGACAAGGATAAATTGTCTAGAAGTTGGAGACTCCCACAAAGTATATGCTACATCTCATCAAAGAACTGACTCCACCACTGCCAAGGCTAGAGGCTTTTCCACTGCCTGCCCAAGGCACTCCACCACTGGTATAAACATGTGACTCCTGTATGTTTCACAATGTTGTGTGTGTACGTAAGTACGTATGTATGTATGCACTTGCAATAATCCTGTGCTTACTCTATCATTATAAATTAGGAGTTTGGATTATGGAGGGTGAAGACAAAAAGCTTATTTGATTGACTAGAGGTCGCCAGACTATAAGGAAATGCAACCTTAATAAATGAACAGAATCATGCCTCTTCGAGACATCTTAAACTGTGAGATGAGTGTACACACTCTACATACACTCAATTCAGCTTCAGTTTATCATTTCCTAGGACATGAAAATGTGTTCATACCTGACAAGGAGATGAAAAGGTATATTTGGTGATTAGAAAACATCAAAAACACAAGAAAAATGTCACTACTGCCAGTGACTTTATACACCAACCAAAACCCATAACCTCCTTTTCTTGAGAGTGTCCTGGGCTGCATTTCTCAACCTCCTTTGCAGTGACTTGGGCTAAGCTTTTGATATATAAAATATTTACCTGCAAAATATAAAACACTGAAGTAGCAAGTTTAAAGTATGTCTTACTCTCCATCTGTGTACATGGAACTTCAGAGCAATGTGAGAAGAATATAAACCATGAAATTCTTGCACACTAAATGCAGTGTTAAACTATCCACAGAACTGTATCGTTTACATAACTCTCTAGAATAAAGTTACTACCAGTCTTCCCTTGTACAACCTGTGCCAGGGCCAAGCAAATCTTCATATTTCCTACTTAATTCCTACTTAACCACTGGGTGGCAGAACTACTCTCAAACCTGTATCTGTTTGATATCCAAACCTTTCATTTTCCACCATTTCATACAACTTCCCAACAATGACACTCGTGAACTAGCTGTACTGAAATTGCTGAAGCATAATTGTCTATATGGCACTTGGGCTAACACTACTGCTGACCAGTACTACAATATGTTTTCATGTAACTTTTCTTCAGTAACTTCTATAGGAACAAATAATTTCCTCTCCATAAACCTAGGTCTCTCTCACTATACATTTTCATTAGTCATCAATCATTCTTTTACATCATTTTCTTGAAACCATGCTTTATGCCCATTCTGTTTGAAATCAATTCATTTTCAGCAATCAAGTAGGACCATCAAATTTCTACTAAAAATATTCTAAGCATGTGGTCTAACCAATCGTTTTGCCATAACGTAACGTAGGCTGTCTGTATTCCAGATCCGTCTTAGTGAAATGGGCTACCACCAACTGCGTTCTAGTGTGAAATCTCAAAGTAGCCCCTCATACCCTTATCAGCAGCCGAGAAAATATCTCAGTAAATAACCAATTCTGCAATGTCATCCATTCTCTTCCACCTTTCTTGATTCATCCATAATATTGTAGTATATTTTTGCCTTTCTATGCCTCGTAAATTCTAAGCTTCTCTAAGACTAGGGAATTTGAACTATTCGCTGTTGTAACTATATTTTCTACAACAGTGCCTTAACCACCACCACCTCTACCACTTCCACTCTATAGTCAGGATTTTAAAGTCTCCCAAGTTTCTTAGTGCTTCTGCCTTTATTTCTAGTTTGATCAGTTATCCCTTTTAATTCCAATCCTTAGCACGTAGTCATGTTCTTCCCTTGCCAAGAATGATCTCTTTCCTCTGAGTAAAAGTCACACAGTCTTGTCCAACTCTTTGTGACCCCATGGGCTGTAGCCCACCAGGCTCCTCTGTCCATGGGATTCTTCAGAAAGAATATTGGAGTGGGTTGCCATGCCCTCCTCCAGGGGATCTTCCCAACTCGGGGATCGAACCCAGGTCATCTGCATTGCAGGCGGATTCTTTACCAACTGAGCCACCAGGGAAGCCCAAGAATACTCGAGTGGGTAGCCTATCCCTTTCCTGCACACCTACTCAAACAATATACATCAAAATTAGTGTCCTATGTTAGACTACAGACTCACCAAAACATGATTTTTAACATTTTTACTTATTTGATGCCAAAATTATATACAGTTCATCTTGAGATAAAAATGTAGACACTTCACTGAAAATTAAAATGTAAGTATGAAGTCAACAAAACTTCGTGACTTTTTACTTTACAATTGAAGTAAATCTTTAATGTCAATCACTGTTCTATCACTGAACAATAAACATATTGACATAGCTGCCCCCCAAAATATAATGTATATAGAACAGAATTAGTCACTTTCTTAGCTTAGACATTTAACAATTTGTTGCCCATTGTCCATAACATATAATGAGGTTTGTTTTGTTTTGTTCACATGTTTTTTTGATGTGGACCATTTTTTAAATCATTACTGAATTTGTTACAATATTGTTTCTGTTTTCTGTTTCAGTTTTTTGGCCACAAGGCATGTGAGATCTTAGCTCACCAACCAGAGATCAAAACCTGCACCCCCTGAATTGGAAGGTTAAATCTTAACCACTGGACTTTCAGGGAAGTCCCTATAATGAGGTTTTTAATTATGTATACTTCCTGCTTTGTTACCTTTAATGTAAGCTTATTAGTAAATTTTAAATGTAGACTTTATAATAGAAATGTAAGTATTTAATTTACAAAGAGCTTCAATCTTGAATTTTTACACAAATCTTTTTAAAGAAGAAAAAAGAAAATGGAAACAATAGAAAATAAGCAGAACAGAAGCGCCTCTGGATAACCTCTGGATAGAGATTTCCAGTATGACTTGGCCAAACCTTTATAATTTACCTCTACTTTTCATATCTAGCTGGAAGTTGTTTTTGTTTTGCTTGCCTTGTTTCTGTAAGAGATTTTTAAAATTTATTTCAATGGTATATTGTTACTTTTCCTTGAATCCAAGGGGCAAAATGAATCTAAAATTTACATAATGCTGAGCAGATTTTATTTCTCTGCAGACACTTTTTGAATATTGTGCCTTTAAATGGGGGGATTGGTGGAAATTTTACAGTAAAATTAAAAACTTATCAAGTCTCAAACTATATATATGCCTTACTACATGAATTTCAAGGTCAACAGGAAGTATTGGGATATTACCTATATCTCCATCTTTAAAACCTGATGTTTTTTTCTATGCATGAGAGTCTATTACATCTGAGCTGTTGTTGACTTTTTTTTTTTTTTTTTGCTGTTGACTTTGAATGATCACTCAAGTGGCTAGCTTTTAAGTTCAGCTTATTTTGATACTTTCTGCTCTCTTTAACTTGTTCCTATGACTTATATCATTTGAAATAATTCTTAAAGTATTTATGAGAGGACAGACATATAACACCTCTTCCATTTCTACTGCTAAAAGTAGCAAATGTGTCCCTAATATCTCTTTTTTCCTTTCAGGTGCAGAGATCTTAAGGTAGCATTTCTTTAAAAAAGTAAGCAAGCTGAGTGATTAAGAAATGACATCATTTTACTGTTAATAATTCCACTCCTAGTCATTTTTAGCAAATTTGAAAAAAAGGTGATGTTTTTGTTCATCAAGTAGTGTTAAAAATAGATCAGATGCTGTTAAAAAGAAAAAACTGCACACTTCAGAAAGATAAGTATAACTGAAAATATTTTTCTTTCTTTTCAAAACATGGATTTCTGAAATTTAGAGTTGTTTTTTTTTTTTTACAGTTTCATGGAAGTTGAATATTGGGTACTAAAATTAATGCTCCATATTGGGAGTTGACCTGTTCATGAATTTTAATTTAACAATCATTGTCAACTTCCTATCATTGCAAATATAGAATTAGGAAATGAACAGAAGAGGATGTATGTGGCATTAGAGACTCAGGATCAAGTGTTAAAACCATTCACATGATAGAAAAAATATCATATTATAAATCTAAGTGGTCCAGCTAGATCACAAGTCATCTGAGTGGTCAAATATAAGCGTAACTTATATTTTCTTTGTTCATTGAGCAAGTCATCATTAAATGCCTGCTGCTGCTAAGTCACCTCAGTCGTGTCCGATTCTGTGTGGCCCCATAGACGGCAGCCCACCAGGCTCGCCCGTCCCTGGGATTCTCCAGGCAAGAATACTGGAGTGGGTTGCCATTTCCTTCTCCAGTGCATGAAAGTGAAAAGTGAAAGTGAAGTCGCTCAGTCATGTCCGACTCTAGCGACCCCATAGACTGCAGCCTACCAGGCTCCTCCATCCATGGGATTTTCTAGGTAAAAGTACTGGAGTGGGGTGCCATTGCATTCTCCCCATTAAATGCCTACTTTGTGCAAAATGCCTTACTAAGTCCTGTGATAAGTATATGAATGAAAAGGACATAGTCTAAAATTAATAACAAAGAACACTGATGTAATCTATATGGACTGGAAGATTTTTCAAGGAAGAGATATTTAAAGTGCAACATAAAGAATATGTATGGCATCCATGGCCATTGGCCACTATGTGGCCATCTGTAATCCCGTCAGCTATATCACCATCATGAACCACAGAGGCTGTGTTCTGCTCTGGTCCTCTCCATCTGCTTTCCACACCTCTACTCCCTCCACATTCTCCTGACCAACCAATTCACCTTATGTGCCTCTAATTCCATTTGCCACTTTTTCTGTGATGATCACTCAGTGCTAAAATTGCCGCGTTCCTCCCATTTTGTTAAAAAAAAAAAAAATCACAGTAATGACAGAAGAGTTGGTGGTCATAATGATCCCCTTTTCATGCATCATCATCTCCTATTTGAGAATTCTCACCTGTTCTGCAGATCCCTTTAGTTGCTGGGATGCACAAAGCATGTTCCACCTGCAGCTCTCATCTCATGTTGGTGACCCTGTTTTCTGGAAATATTTCCAGAAAGAGACAAGGGCTGTCTATTTCCATTCCCTGTCCAACTATACTCTTACAGATAGAAGAGCAACAGTTATCTATAATGTCTATAACATACTGACTTCAATGCTAAACCCATTTATCTAAAGTCTAAGAAACAAAGACATGAAGCAGGGCTTGATGAAGCTTATGCACAGGGTGAAATGCCAATAAGAGAAGCTCAGGTCTTAGGAGAATCCTACGAACCTCTTGCCCTTGACTGCAAGTTTTTAATATGTCTGTGATTAGATTCTGAAGGATGATATTTTCAATGATGCTTCCTCCTTGATAGAAGAATGCTTATTGCATTCTAGTGCAATGCTTATTGCAATTCTAGATGAAGCTAGTATGTTGAAGCTTCTCCTGAGTATGAGGACTCCTTTCAAGTGGTCTCTAATATCTGGCTGGGACAAGGTCTACCTGAATCTTGTTCTCTGTGCTCTGATCTAAATGTCAATCAAATTTCCAATCTCTTTACTGGGAAATCACATTCCTTTTACTTAAACCTAACCTTGTTGAAATCCCTCTTGGCCTTGAGTTTAATCACTATAAACTACTGAGTATCTTAAAAAAGAATATGTATGAATTAATGATATAACCTGATGAGATGGGAAAAGGTTCTTTCACACAGTGGGAACAGCTCTGAGACAGAGGGATTGTGAAACATTAGAAAAACTAAAAGAAGTCCAGTGCAGACAGAATGTATACTGGGTGGGGTGTGGTGGTGACAGTTTTTATAGCTCTCATGAAAGGAAATCAATGACGTTAAAAAACTGCTTAAAATTTTTTGGCAAAGGTCAATTCCCATACTAATTCTGATTGTGCATGTCTCTTATTCTCGGGTTGCTATTTGAAAGGCCCTGCATACAATGCATAGCTTTAAGATGGAAACACTAAAGGTTATTTTATAAAATTAAATATTTTTCAAAATTATTTCCAACAGCTTTCTCTCCCCCCCCAGCTTGCATGTGCATGCACACACACAGAAAAATACAAACAAATAAGCACACGTGATTGAGTTTTATCGTCTCATGTTTTCTGGGGCTCTAAACCATTTTTACTTTCTTCCTTTTCCCACTGTACTAGCTTTAAAGAAAACATTCATTTGATGAGAGCAAAGACTTCCAAATTCCCCAATAACCACAAAACTCCTGGAAACCGAGTAAATGTACATACACAAGATGGAGTTGGTTTCGTTTTCTTCAGGCCTGTGAATTTTATCTCTGTACAGGGTTTGATTATTGCTTCCATGTTCATTTTTTTAGACTATAGGCCCTGACTGTGGGAATATTACAGCTTCATAGGGAAGGAGTGGAAATGAAAATATCTGCATACCAAACAGCACACAGTCACATTTTACATAACAGCTCCACAAGCAAGACTATTTTAGTGGTAATTTGTGAACTATCAGTCAGATCTATTTCTATTATATCCAAATATAAATTGCCAAATAAATGTGGGTGGTAAGGTGATATAACGAATGTGTCAGATAACAGAATACATTTTAATGATTGTACAATACCTTGATAGATGTGGAAAAATGAGGCTTACAAAATTTCAGCGCCTCATCCGAGTTCATAAGTGATGGAATCAGGATTCAGTCCTAGGATTTTCTAATTCCAAACCCTCTGCCCTTAAGCACTTAATCATGTACCCTAGAAGATGCCCACTCTTTCTGTTCTTGACCTTAGATTTCAAAGCGCTTTGATAATCATATACCAATTAGTTTACTAAAATGTGTGTTGTCATTGCTTAGTTGCTAAGTCATGTCTGACTCCTCTGTCCATTGGATTTCCCGGGCAAGAATAGTGGAGGAAGTTGCCATTTCCTTCTCCAGAGGATCTTCCCAACTCAGGGATTGAGCCAGCATGTCCTGCATTGCAGGCAGATTCTTTACTACCTGAGCCCTATCAGAAGCCCACCAAAATGTTAATCTATCTATAAATTATATATGGTGTGATTATAAAATGGGGAGCCATATTGATTCTCCTTTAATGAGATGTTTCTCTTGCTCTTAAGGGGAAAAATGAAATGATCTCCTTTTCTGACACATTTATTATTTCTTATTTCCTTTTCTTTCTCCTAAATATAACAAACATTAATCTTTCATTGACTTTGGACTCTCTCTTAATAATCTTATTTAAATGCATCATTTTAAATGTGACTATAATATAGCCAGATGCCAAACTCTATCTCAGTCTTCTGTCCTAAACTTCAGTGCACTATTTTTAGTCACTGGAATCCCAGCCAGATTTAACAGTTTTTTAACCTTCTGATCATTTTATTCCTTCTCTCCTGCTCCTTATTGATAACGGTGACAGCATTGCTACACCATTGCTTGTTCTGTTCTTATTTTTAAATAAATCCTGGATTCAAGGAAAACAATGCATCATCAGTTAATATATACTCATTTTTTCAACAAATTATGTTATTGTTGTTGTTCAGTCACTCAATCATATCTGACTCTTTGTGACCCCATGGACTGCAGCACACCAGGCTTCACCATCTTTCACTATTTCCTGGTTTCTCAACAAATTACCATAAACCTTTCATAAAAGAAAATTTATATGTATTGAGCTAAAACATACCATACCTTTACCATGTACTTTTTATCATCATTTAATATTATTATTTTGATCAACAGGAGAGTGATGCTTTCCTGAGTCTATGGCCTGGTAGGTTTTACAGAGAAGAAAAATGTGACCCAATATATTAATACCACATTTGGGAATGTCATTTTGTCTCATAATTCCTTGAAGAGTTTCTAACATAATCAGATAGCTTTGATTTCTTTTGCTCTTTATCCACTTCTTTTCTTCTTGTTCACTACCCTTTTCTTGGGTAAAGCTGACTTCTCACTTAGTTCATTTTGATAGCCTCTGAATGCTTTCTATTCTTAAAATAGATATACATCTGATGGCCCAGCCACCTTTTGGCATATAACTCAGAACTCTCCTGCACTCGGTGGGCATATCTTAGGAGAATTATATGACAAGATTCTCCAGTCTTCTTCATAGCAAAGGGGTACACCTGTGATGATCAAGAAGGTATTTCCTTTCTGCTGCATGATGTTCCTGTGCTTCCTGGGAGTTCCATGCCGGCTTGTTCAGCTTTCCTGTCAATCCTCCAAACTAACCTGAGACCCTTATATTAAATTCCTTTCTGTTTAAGTTAGAATCCAAAGAGCCACACCTCTAGGACATCCTCTACCATCCATTTGGTGCACAGCTCCCGACTCCATTGCCGTACTCTAACTGGAGTCAAAAGCTGAAGAGCCTATCAGACTTCAAAGCAAAGACAAAAATAGTTTTGAGGAACATATGTCAAATACAAAGACAGAAAGATAGATATGAACCTGTGATCACATAAAAAAAACCACCTTTTCTTTTTTATTCACAAAACTGTAGCAACACTAGCATTTACCACCAATGCTAATAAGTTCAACACATGCTCTGAACTACCCCTCTAAGACCATTCTCCACTGAAAGGGAAGGGGGGTAACTCCATTTCCTGAGGTAGGAAAATTCAGATTAGGTCTGTAACTTCCACTTGTTACATGTTAAGACTGCTTTCAGGAATGACGAGGACACTTAGAAAGCAAAATCAGCCATTGGTGGCTGTTGCCTGTTGAGGCCTGCTAAGCTAAGTCACTTCAGTTGTGTCCAACTCTGTGCGACCCCATAGACGGCAGCCCACTAGGCTCCCCCGTCCCTGGGATTCTCCAGGCAATAACACTGGAGTGGGTTGCCATTTCCTTCTCCAATGCATGAAAGTGAAAAGTGAAAGTGAAGTCGCTCAGTCGTGTCCAACCCTCAGCGACCCCATGGACATGAGCCTTCCAGGCTCCTCCGTCCATGGGATTTTCCAGGCAAGAGTACTGGAGTGGGGTGCCATTGCCTTCTCTGTGTTGAGGGCTACTCCTGATCAAATTAAATCATTTAAAAATTAAAAATAATTACAGATTATTAAAAGTAGTTGAAACTATGAAAGGTCCATAAATTCATAATGCTATTGAAACAAATAATTTAATAAAAAGCATTCAAAATAATAAGTTAATATGTGAGAGTGATGCTTATGAGAGGATATTCTTATGTTGTCATTAATTTTCATTAATAGAATAGTGGCCATTGACATTGTTGCCAGTGCCGTTCAGTAGCTCAGTCATGTCTTTGTGCCTCCCTGAACTGCAGCATGCCAGGCTTCCTTGTCCTTCACCATTTCCCGGAGTTGGCTCAAACTCATGTACCTTGAGTCTGTGATGCCATCCAACCATCTCATCCTCTGTCATCCCCTTCTCCTCCTACCTTTAAATTTTCCCAGTATCAGAGTCTTTTCCAATGAGTCATCTCTTCACATCAGGTGGCCAAAGTATTGAAGCTGAAGCTTCAGCATCAGTCCTTCCAATGAATATTCTGGACTGATTTCCTTTAGGATGGACTGGTTGGATCTCCTTGCAGTCCAAGGGACTCTCAAGAGTCTTCTCTAACACCACAGTTCAAAAGCATCAATTCTTCAGGGCTCAGGTTTTTTTATTGTCCAGTTCTCACATCCGTATATGACTATTGGAAAAACTATAGCTTTCACTATATGGACCTTTTCAGGCAAAATAATGTTTCTGCTTTTTCTTAGGTTTGTTATAGTTTTTTCTTCCAAGAAGCAAGTGCCTTTTTTTTAAATTTAAATTTATTTATTTTGATTGGAGGCTAATTACTTTACAATATTGTATTGGTTTTGCCATACATCAACATGAATCTGCCACGGGTGTACACGTTGGCTGCAGTCACCATCTGCAGTGATTTTCGAGCCCAAGAAAACAAAGTCTGTCACTCTTTCCACTGTTTCCTCATCTATTTGCCATGAAGTGATGGGACCAGATACCATGATCTTAGTTTCTTGAATGCTGAATTTTAAGCCAGCTTTTTCAGTCTCCTCTTTCACTTTCATCAAGAGTCTTTAGTTCCTCTTTACTTTCTGCCATAAAGGTAGTATCATCTGCATATCTGAAGTTATTGATATTTCTCCCAGAAATCTTGATTCCAGCTTGTGCTTCATCCATCCCAGCATTTTACATGATGTACTCTGCATATAAGTTAAATAAGCAGGGTGACAATATACAGCCTTGATGTACTCCTTTCCCAATAGAACCAGTATGTTGTTCCATGTCTGGTTCTAACTGCTGCTTTTTACCTGAATACAGGTTTTTCAGGAGGCAGGTAAAGTGGTCTGGTATTCCCAACTCTTTAAAAATTTTCCACAGTTTGTTGTGATCTATAGAGTCAAAGGCTTTAGTGTAGTCACTGAAGAAGTTGATGTTTTTCTGGAATTTTCTAGCCTTTTCTATGATCCAGCGGATGTTGGCAATTTGATCTCTGGTTCCTCTGCCTTTTTTAAATCCAGTTTGTACATCTGGGATTTCTCAGTTTACATACTGTTGAAGCCTAGCTTGAAAGATTCTGAGCATTACTTTGCTAGCATGTGAAATGTGTGCAATTGTGCCACAGTCTGAACATGTTCATAGGCATGTTTTTTAAAGATATATTGTATGTAAATATACATATTTATGTATAAAGACATATATTCATGTATATATGAAAGTATATATGATTTATAAGTTGTGTTTACTCTATAACTAGGGAAGCTTAACCAAAAATTATTCTGAGTAAGAAAGTATAAATATAGGCGCTGAGCCAAAACCAAGATTGATATATACTAATCACATAGGATATTTCAATGACATTATATGAGTTTATTATAACTAAAGTACCACATACTGGGTGACTTTAACAACAGAAGTTTATCGCCTCTCAATTCTAGCGGCCAGAAGTCTCAAATCAAGGTATCTGCAGGGTGGGTTTCTTCTAAGGGCCATCAGAAAGAATCTGTGCCATGCCTCTCCTGTAGTTTCTGATACATAGGTGACAATCTTTAAAAATTCACAGCTTGTAGAAGCATCACCATGACCTCTGTTTTCATCTTCACAGGGGGTTCTTTCTGTGCATGTGTGGGTTTCTATGTCTAATTGCCATTCTCTATAAGGACATCAGTCACATTGGATCAGGGCCCACCCCAGTGACCTCATCTTAATTTATTATATCTGCAGCAAATTTATTTCCAAATAAGGTCACATTTTGGGGTACTGGAGGATAGGAATTAGACATGTGAATTTGTCTAATGGACAAATGGAGGAACACAATTCAACTCATAACAGACATTCAGTACCATAATCCATATAGAAGAAACAATATAATAATAAACTGTATGGGGAAACAGTGGCAGACTTTATTTTTCTGGGCTCCAAAATCACTGCAGATGGTGACTGCAGCCATGAAATTAAAAGACGCTTACTCCTTGGAAGGAAAGTTATGACCAACCTAGATAGCATATTCAAAAGCAGAGACATTACTTTGCCAACAAAGGTCCGTCTAGTCAAGGCTATGGTTTTTCCTGTGGTCATGTATGGATGTGAGAGTTGGACTGTGAAGAAGGCTGAGTGCCAAAGAATTGATGCTTTTGAACTGTGGTGTTAGAGAAGACTCTTGAGAGTCCCTTGGACTGCAAGGAGATCCAACCAGTCCATTCTGAAAGAGATCAGCCCTGGGATTTCTTTGGAAGGAATGATGCTAAAGTTGAAACTCCAGTACTTTGGCCACCTCATGTGAAGAGTTGACTCATTGGAAAAGAGTCTGATGCTGGGAGGGATTGGGGGCAGGAGGAGAAGGGGACGACAAAGGATGAGATGGCTGGATGGCATCACTGACTCGATGGATGTGAATCTCAGTGAACTCCGGGAGTTGGTGATGGACAGGGAGGCCTGGTGTGCTGTGATTCATGGGGTCGCAAAGAGTCGGACATGACTGAGCGACTGATCTGATCTGATCTGATGTTGAATATAATTAAATTATGATATATTAAACTAATGAAGCAGCCTGCATCAATTAAAATCATACAGATGATGAACTCGCAAAATGAAATTATTTACTTTTAAATAAAGAATATTTCCCTCGCATGACTGTTAAAACTATGAAAGCTATAGATATATGATAAGTGATTGAAAGGAAAAGTGAAGAAAAACATTCTTAGTGGTTTAAGGCAAGAAATTAGGGGTAAATTATTAAAATTCATTTTATAATGCTTATTTAACAATACCATAATATTGAAAAGGGCATGATCAGTCCTGGGTGTTCATTGGAAGGACTGATGTTGAAGCTGAAACTCCAAAACTTTGGCCACCTGATACAAAGAGCTGACTCATTTGACAAGACCCTGATGCTGGGAAAGATTGAGGCCGGGAGGAGAAGGGGACGACAGAGGATGAGATGGTTGGATGGCATCACTGACTCGATGGACATGGGTTTGGGTGGACTCCGGGAGTTGGTGATGAACAGGGAGGCCTGGCATGCTGTGGTTCATGGGGTCACAAAGAGTCAGACACAACTGAGTGACTGAACTGAACTGAACATTGAAAAGGGCATGATTGCGGTAAACCACGAAACCTGTTTTTCCTGACAGAAGCCTACGTTAGGATAACCCTCACTAAGCCACTCCTGATGATACCTAAATCCAAAAGCAGTCAACTGAGGAGCATGGGGAATAGATTTCTAACATCAGGAACACAAACTGAATCCATTCAATATTTGAGAAGAATGTGTTATTCTCTTGAAAAGTATCTGCACACATAAAGCTCAATACAAGTCACAGCAGCCAGTGTGCACAGGGGAGCCACAGGGCAGTGGAGTGAACATTTCAGTGTGGAAATGATGGGGGAAGTAAAGGTTGTTCCTGCCAGCTTAAGGAAGGATAATAAGCAGAAGTTTCAAAGGAGGCTGCCTAACAGTCTTGCTATTACAACACCAAACCACACGGGAGGGTGAACTCATGGTGACAACTGTTATTGAAACTGTGGTTGAGGAACAAAGATCACATGAGTAAATATTACCCAAGGCTTCTTCTCACAAAATGAATGTGTCTATTGAAAAATATTGCTCGCAGACTCTCCTGAATGAAACACATAAGTTCTCCAGCACTAGGAGTGGTCCTTTTACCAAAACGTAACAAGTCAAGTTCATCACCTCTGTTACAATAGTTCCAGTGGATATGCATGAATAGCTTCAACTTTTGTATTACCCACAGAGAGTAAATGTACATGCTTTTACATGTATATACAATTTTAATACATTTAAAATTTTGAAACAGTATTTTATATTTAGAGAAGCATAGACAAAGAGTTTTCCATAGGCCCTTCATTCAGTTTCCCTTAATGCTAACGTCTTACATAACTGAGAATTGGTTAGAGTAAAATATTAACATCAATGGCTTACCATTAACTAACCTGAAGACTTTATTTGGATTTCACTCTCTTTCCAATAAAGTCTCTTTGCTGTTTCAGAACCTTATCCTGGATACTCCCCTGCATTTAGTATACATAAATTTAAAAACATATACACTGTACCATTTTAAGAAATAACTTTCATCATAATCAGAATGCTAACTTATGTCTATCATTAATAAGTTGCTTTAAAAATATATTCTATTTTCCCTACTGTTATAATTTGTACCTCCATTTTCTTCTAAGAATAGAATTAAAAACTACCCAAACATTTGATCATTTTCTAAGTCATTATGTTTTCCTATCCTGGATAAAATATGTTTCTTTACAGGTTATAGGAATTCTAAATATAAGGTAAAGTCTTACAAGTCTATGAAATTCCCAAGTGTTAGAAGAAAAATCTATGATAATGTCCAAATACATCTCCTACCTGCCATAAGGGTTAAATGCATGACTCATATTGCATCTGGCTATAAGCAACAGAATACTGAAGTTCAGTGGCTTATATAAATCACAGATAATTTTTTTTCCTCCCTTCCTTTTCTTAAAAAAAACCACCAAATCTATGGTTATAGAACTTCTGACATTAGGTCACCAATAAAAATAGTGCTGATGTCACTGATTCTCTTGCTCTTTCCTTTTCTGATCCTTCCTTCCTGCAAGGTAGCTTCTGAAGATCCCACCATGATGAGTGAACTTGAGAAGGAATGAAAGAGAGGTTGGGTGACATATGCTGCTTACATCAAGAAGTAAAAACTTTCTTAGCAGTCCCAACAGGCTTCACTGACATCTCATTAACCAGAATATATATCACACTGACACCCTACTTTGCAAGGGAGACTAAAAAAGAGAGTGTTTTGCTTTTCTAGCTACCACAGTGTAAGCAGGAAGAAAATCCTGTAGGAAATGTACAATTGTAGAATAAGTACAGTCATCATCATATTCTAGAAATATTCTAGGTCAGAGAGCTATAAAATACCAACAGCTTAATAATAGGAAATTCTCCTCAATTGTTTCCATGGCTCTTTTTTCTCAAGACATTTCCATGAAAATCTGTCTGTTCATTTGCTAGATCAAACACTCTTTACAATTAAATAGATAAAGTTAGATAAGTTCACTTTTCCTTCAGGAAAATGTAAAGGTGAGGGTTGGATGCATATGACCTCACATACAATCACATATAAATTGTTAACTGAAATTCAATACTCTCTTAACTTTTAGAATTGCTTGAAATCTATTTATAATTGGCTATTTTTATATCTGATAGTGGAAAAATATCATCCAGAGACCCTGAAGTGAAGTTAACATATGTTCAAGATATGTTAAGAAGAAATGATTAACAAATTATTAAAATACTCTGTGGCAAGCACTGCAATGAATATATCTATAAGATATAATAATGGAATTTTCCCTATATTCTAATACTACTCTCTTATGAACCAAACATAATGGCAAATGAATATGTTAGAAAAATAACTGATTCCATTATTTTGTTCTATGAATGACAGAAAATAACTACATCTATTGACACGTGGATACTGAGAGGGCCTTAATACGGAACGCATGATCATATGGATTTGGAAAAGCTTATTGGTCCTGTGCATAAGAATTAGAAGAGTCAAGGCACTTCCCTGGTGGCCCACAAGTTAAGACTCCATGTTTTCACTGCAGGCACAGGAGTCTGATACCTGGTGGAGGAACTAATACCTCATATGTCATGCAGCATGGCCCAAAAAAAAGATCAGAAGAATCTATAAGAGACTACAATAGGTTTATCTTAAGACATCTTTGATCTCTTGGGGGGCACCATGGACCTCACCCATTAGACCAAATAGTTTTTTTTTTAAATAAGCATTTTCATAAATCATAGAGTACTTTTCAGTTTAACTTTTCCAAAGCTGATATGTAATTTTGACACTTACTGAATCAATTAATATATGCAGTGAAATCCAAATGAGTCCCATGGTGTCATGATATATAGAAAGCCTAGAAACCAATGGAGAGTTTTCAGTGCCCATTGGTCATTTAAAAAATTTTGAAGCTTCAGAGATATCAAGAAAAGATTCCTGAACAAAAACATGCTTGTATTAAAAGCTTTTTAAGCTTCTAAAACATTTTTAGGCTTTTCCCTCCTATTTTTCCTAATAAAATCCTATTCCCATATCCCTTAACAATATCTCATGGGGTTGATTTCTTTTTTTTAATGTGAAGGGAAAAGGACAAAGAAAATAGCAGAAAGGTGGACACTATCAATAGGGCATACCAAACATAATTCTTTATAAAGCTATTCATTAAACTAGACGAGATATTCGCATTGCTATATTTTTAAGTCAAATGGTATCAATTGGTCCATATGCTTTCGTAAAATTCTGTAATCTAGTCTTCTATGTTCTCTGCATTGCCTTCTAGAACCCAAAAGGCTACAGTAATTAAAGGAATTATAGGAGAGTTCTGGTAGCCAATGTCATGGACAATTACTTGATTGATTTAATATAAAAGAAAATCAAACTTCTTACTCAAGGATTCTAAAATATGTTCAGAATCTGATTGAAATGCACTTACTGAGCACCAACTATCTGACACTAACCTGGAAAATGTAGAAAATGAATAGATGTATCAAACATGGCTCTTAGAAGGGTGGTTTTAAATTATATTGTGCATTAGATTTATTTGGGACTATATTACTAAGACAAATTCTGTCCTCTGCTAAGATTTTACAATTCAATGGATCTAAGACCAAAAATCAGCACTCAAACACCCAGCCTGGGTGAATTTGATGCTGATACTCCAGGAGTCACACTTTGAGAATCATTGATCTAAAAAGGAGAAATAATATACATATAAATAATGAAAACACAAGGTAACCTAGAATGCAAAATTATGAAATTAATCTGATTAGTGAGAAGGTGCAGACTATGGAATCAGCAGACCCAGTTGGAGAAGGCAATGGCACCCCACTCCAGTACTCTTGCCTAGAAAATCCCATGGACGGAGGGGCCTGGTGGGCTGCAGTCCATGGGGTCACTAAGAGTCAGACACTGAGCCACTTAACTTTCACTTTTCTCTTTCATGCATTGGAGAAGGAAATGGCAACCCACTCCACTGTTCTTGCCTGGAGAATCCCAGGGACGGCGGAGCCTGGTGGAATGCCATCTGTGGGGTCGCACAGAGTCAGACACGACTGAAATGACTTAGCATAGCATAGCATAGCATAGTTTTAAATCCTGATGGTGTCTTACCAGCTGTAAGACCTGGAGCCTGATATTTGCTGCTGCTACTGCTAAGTCACTTCAGTCATGTCCGACTCTGTGCGACCCCATAGACGGCAGCCCACCAGGCTCTGCCGTCCCTGGATTCTCCAGGCAAGAACACTGGAGTGGGTTGCCATTGCCTTCTCCAATGCATGAAAGTGAAAGTGAAGTTGCTCAGTCGTGTCCGACTCTTCGCGACCCCATGGACTGCCACTCACCAGGCTCCTCCTTCCATGGGATTTTCCAGGCAAGAGTACTGGAGTGGGGGTGACATTGCCTTCTCCTCCTGATATTTAACTTCTCCAAATTTTAACTAACTCCCCTTGAAGGAGGGCATGGCTATCCACTCCAGTTTTCTTGCCTAGACAGAGGAGCCTGGTGGGCTATAGTCCATAGGGTCGCACAAAGTTAGACACAACTGAAGCGACTCAGCACAACACAAATTTTAACTAACTCATCTAGGCAGTAGAGACAGTAATAGAGGTTTTTAGTATCATTAAGAGAATTTTATGAGGAAATGCATCAAGTGCTGAACAGACAGATAAATCTAATTCTTTCTCTAAAAGTTCTCTTCATTCCGTTTCCCCATACAAATAGAGTAAGTGAAGCAGAAAGGTTACAGACAGTGAATATCACATTGTTTTTCAGGTTTCATGTGTCCCTAGAGGCCAGTTGATTCTGAAGATACAGAGAATTCAATAGCCATGTTATTTACAGTGAAAGCTAACCAACCTGGATTAATCGCTAATGCATTTGACTTACTAAGGTTCTAAAATAGAAAATGACAGTTAAATAAACAAAAAGACACCTTATAAGGATATGCTGAATCACAAAAGCACATCTTTATATTAGTTTGGCAATTCATAATTTTCTCAGAATTGTAATAATTAGGAAATTGAAAGATAAGCAGTAGGGGGTATGATGGATTTAATCAGGAGAACAAGATTTTAGGAAGCGAAATGGCACCTTTGGAAATACAGATATCTGCAAGTAAAAATAGATCAATGTCTTGTAGCTCAAATCAATATGTAATTTGGTAAGCTATCTAAATATTTTATCCCTTGAAGTGAGAAAGAGACAGATAGGAATATGGCTGAATTCCCCAGCAGTCTTTTCTGAGATGAGTTTTGTATCCATAAAGTCGCTAAGGATAAGCCATAACAGCTTGTAAAATAGGATACAATGGATTTGATAATCTACATTAATTCTTTAAAAGCATATAAATTCTTATCAACAAAGTTAACATAAGACAGCTTAATGGAAACCAACATTAAAATCAATGCAAGTGTGAAAGCAAAGACCTAGTTTAGTTTGAGAAGCTAAGCAGATATACCATAAAAAGCATACCACAACCAGCCACCTGACTTATAAACATGGAGAAAACAAAGAATAGTTCAGTTCAGTCACTCAGTCATGTCTGACTCTTTGCAACCCCATGAACCGCAGCACACCAGGCCTCCCTGTCCATCACCAACTCCAGGAATCTACCCAAACCCATGTGCATTGAGTCAGTGATGCATTCCAACCATCTCATCCTCTGTCATCCCCTTCACCTCCCGCCTTCAATTTTTCCCAGCATCAGGGTCTTCTCAAATGAGTCAGCTCTTCACATCAGGTGGCCAAAGTATTGGAGTTTCAGCTTCAGCATCAGTCCTTCAAATGAACACCCAGGACTGATCTCTTTTAGGATGGACTGGTTGGATCTCCTTGCAGTCCAAGGGACTCTCAAGAGTCTTCTCCAACACCACAGCTCAAAAGCATCAATTCTTCGGTGCTCAGCTTTCTTTATAGTCCAACTCCCACATCCATACATGACTACTGGAAAAACCATAGCCTTGACTAGATGGACATTTGTTGACAAAGTAATGTCTCTGCTTTATAATATGCTGTCTAGGTTGGTCATAACTTTCCTTCCAAGGAGTAAGTGTCTTTTAATTTCATGGCTGCAGTCACTATCTGCAGTGATTTTGGAGCCCCCCAAAATTAAGTCAGCCACTGTTTCCACTGTTTCCCCATCTATTTGCCATGAAGTGATGGGACTGGATGCCATGATCTTCGTTTTCTGAATGTAAAGCTTTTAGTCAACATTTTCACTCTCCTCTTTCACTTTCGTCTAGAGGCTCTTTAGTTCTTCACTTTCTGCCATAAGGGTGGTGTCATCTGCATATCTGGGGTTATTGATATTTCTCCCAGCAATTTTGATTTCAGCTTGTGCTTCTTCCAGCCCAGTGTTTCTCATGATGTACTCTGCATATAAGTTAAATAAGCAGGGTGACAATATACAGCCTTGACGTACTCCTTTTCCTATTTGGAACCAGTCTGTTGTTCCATGTACAGTTCTTTTTTTTTTTTTTTTCTTTCTGATACAAAATATTTGGTCATGTATTCATAATTTGCTTGACATTTCCAGCAAAGTGAAGAGGCAATAACAAAAGAAACTTCTTACAAGAGAAGAGAAAGACACGGCGCTCTGGAGTTTCTGTTGGAACAAGACTCCTGTTTTGGTTATATACAGTTTAGTTCGTTTAGTGTCTGATCCAGTGTCTGATGTAAGCCCACGTTCTCTTCTTTGGCCTGGGCCAGTTTTTCTTCCAGGTCATCAATTGTCTTTTCCAGTTTTGCAACTGTTCTCTCTGCAAATTCGGCACGGGTCTCAGCCTCTTTGAGTTTGCCGGAGAGAAGTTTAATTTCTTCATATTTGTCCTCCTTTTCAGAATACTTTTCAGATGCAGCCTCTAGTGACTTCAGGTTGTTAGTGACATTCTTGAGTTCTTCTTCCAGGTCACCACATTTTAGTTCGGACACCTCGGCACACTCCTCTGCCCTCTCTACCTCACCCTCCAGGATGACCAACTTTCGAGCTACCTCTTCGTATTTGCGGTCAGCCTCCTCGGCGATGTGTTTGGCCTCTTTAAGCTGCATCTCCTGAATCTCCATCTTCTCCTCATCTTTCATGGCGCGGTTTCCTATCACCTTCATCCCTCTCTCACTCTCATCTGCAGCCTTTTCTGCCTCCTTCAGCTTCTGCAGGGCTGTGGCCGGTCGTTCCTGGGCCCTGTCCAACTCCTCCTCAACGAGCTGGATGCACCGATTGAGAGCTGCCACATCACCTTCGGCTTTCTCGCGCCGCTCGCGCTGCCGTCCAGCTCGCGCTGCAGGCCCTGCGCGCGGTCCTCCGCCTCATCTGCTTGCTGCTGCAGGACCTGGATCTTGCGTTTCACCACCTCCAGGGAGTTGAGGCCAGCCATGGCGCGGAGGCGCACGCAGCGGGCGGCGGACAGCGGCGGGCGCTCTGTTCGGCTCAGCTCCGGCAAGAGCTGCCCATGTCCAGTTCTAACTATTGCTTCTTGACTGCATACAGGTTTCGCAAGAGGCAAGTCAGGTGGTCTGGTATTCCCATCTCCTTCAGAATTTTCCACAGTTTATTGTGATCCACACAGTCAAAGGCTTTGGCATAGTCAACAAAGCAGAAATAGATGTTTTTCTGGAACTCTCTTGCTTTTTCCATGATCCAGCAGATGTTGGCAATTTGATCTTTGGTTCCTCTGCCCTTTCTAAAACCAGCTTGAACATCAGGAAGTTCACGGTTCACGCATTGCTGAAGCCTGGCTTGGAGAATTTTGAGCATTACTTTAATAGCGTGTGAGATGAGTGCAATTGTGCAGTAGTTTGAGCATTCTTCGGCATTGCCTTTCTTTGGGATTAGAATGAAAACTGCCTTTTCCAGTCCTGTGGCTGCTGCTGAGTTTTCCAAATTTGCTGGCATACTGAGTGCAGCACTTTTACAGCATCGTCTTTTAGGATCTGAAATAGCTCAACTAGAATTCCATACCTCCACTAGCTTTGTTCATAGTGATGATTCCTAAGGCCCACTTGACTTCACATTCCAGGATGTCTGGCTCTAGGTGAGTGTGAGTAATCACACCATTGTGGTTATCTGGGTTGTGAAGATCTTTTTTGTATATTTCTGTGTATTCTTGCCATCTCTTCTTACCATCTTCTGATTCTGTTAGGTCCATACCATTTCTGTCCTTTATTGTGCCCATCATTGCATGAAATGTTCCCTTGATATCTTTAATTTTCTTGAGATCTCTAGTCTTTCCCATTCTATTGTTTTCCTCTATTTCTTTGCATTGATCGCTGAGGAAGGCTTTCTTATCTCTCCTTGCTATTCTTTGGAACTCTGCATTCAAATAGTTATATCTTTCCTTTTCTCCTTTGCCTTTCACTTCTCTTCTTTTTACAGCTATTTGTAAGCCCTCCTCAGACAGCCATTTTGCTTTTTTGCATTTCTTTTTCTTGGGGATTGTCTTGATCCCTGTCTCCTTTACAATGTCATGAACCTCTGTCCATAGTTCATCAGGCACTCTGTCTATCAGATCTAGTCCCTTAAATCTATTTCTCACATCTACTGTATAATCATAAGGGATTTGATTTAGGTCATACCTAAATGGTCTAGTGGTTTTCCCCACTTTCTTCAATTTAAGTCTGAGTTTGGCAATAAGGAGTTCATGATCTGAGCCACAGTCAGCTCCTGGTCTTGTTTTTGTTGACTGTATAGAGCTTCTCCATCTTTGGCTGCAAAGAATATAATCAATCTGATTTCGGTGTTAACCATCTGGTGAGGTGTATGTGTAGAGTCTTCTCTTGTGTTGTTGGAAGAAGGTGTTTGTTATGACCAGTGCATTCTCTTGGCAGAACTCTATTAGCCTTTACCCTGCTTCATTCTGTACTCCAAGGCCAAATTTCCCTGTTACTCCAGGTGTTTCTTGACTTTCTACTTTTACATTTCAGTCCCCTATAATGAAAAGGACATCTTTTTTGAGTGTTAGTTCTTTTTTTTTATTTTTTTTTTTATTTTTAAACTTTACATAATTGTATTAGTTTTGCCAAATATCAAAATGAATCCGCCACAGGTATACATGTGTTCCCCATCCTGAACCCTCCTCCCTTCTCCCTCCCCATACCATCCCTCTGGGTCGTCCCAGTGCACTAGCCCCAAGCATCCAGTATCGTGTATCGAACCTGGACTGGCAACTTGTTTCTTACATGATATTTTACATGTTTCAATGTCATTCTCCCAAATCTTTGGTACATATACACAATGGAGTATTACTCAGCCATTAAAAAGAATACATTTGAATCAGTTCTAATGAGGTGGATGAAACTGGAGCCCATTATACAGAGTGAAGTAAGCCAGAAGGAAAAACATAAATACAGTATACTAACGCATATATATGGAATTTAGAAAGATGGTAACAATAACCCGGTGTACGAGACAGCAAAAGAGACACTGAGTGTTAGTTCTAAAAGGTCTTGTAGGTCTTCATAGAACCGTTCAACTTCAGCTTCTTCAGCATTACTGGTTGGGGCATAAACTTGGATTACCATGATATTGAATGGTTTGCCTTGGAAATGAACAGAGATCATTTTGTCATTTTTGAGATTGCATCCAAATACTGCATTTCTGACTCTTTTGTTGACCATGATGGCTACTGTATTTCTTCTAAGGGATTCCTGCCAATAAGATCATTTAAAGTTTGAAACAGAGACACTAAGGCAACGAAGCAGATCTTTCATACAGGGATCCTCGGGAAAGTGAAGGTGGACTGTGAGTGCGCTGTCACCATGGATAGACCTCTACAAAAATGGGAAACACACAGCTGTTACATTTTATAAAAAATACTTGAATTGAGCACAGAAATACCTAGAGTGCATTATACTAGATGACTACTCTCTGTGTCATGAATTTCAAGTTGATAACTTAGCAAATAACCAGATCTGTGAGTACTGAGTACTCCCTTTGGACTTAATAACTGAAATTTCAAGCAGCTGGTAATTGGTGCTGACACAAAGATTCAACCAAATATCCTTGAAACAGAAAAGCCAGGAAAGCATTACCAAAGAAATCAGGACCTACTCTAAACCATGATGTTTAGAAGTTTTCCTGAATGATATCATCATGATAAAGCCATTATTTTACATGCCTTAGTTCAAGGGATGAAAATCCAGCCATGAATCGGCACTACTTGGAGATTGGGGTCTAACTTATCCAAATGAGAAATCTCTACAACTGTCCTTCCTACTACACAAACTGAACTGTTTAGGCCAAATCATGACTGGATATGCCCTCTATGCTAGATAATTATATGGAAGTATTCCTGAGACTGCCATTCTGGTACACTGTTAGAAGATGGATTAATCTTACTTAGGATTGTCTTTTTTGTTGTTGTTAAAAACTAGACACACTGAGCAATGATGTCCTGATGTATAATTAAACATTTGCGTGCCCTGGAAGATCTGAAGTCTGAACTAAAACTGGCAAAATGAATATACTGTAAAAGAGTAAATAACAGTTAAGTCTTGATTACAGGGGAAGAATGGCTTTGGGAAGAGTTTTTTCAATTGGCCCTTTATGTTTTAATATAGTAAGAATGGGCTTATGACCAAAATATAAGAACTTGAGAACGAAAAAGATACTTTATGCATCATCTGTTTCAGAGCAGTTATATGCTATTTGCTTTTAAAAATTAGAGCTTTTAAATTGGGAACAACTTGACAAGTACTTGTCCTGGAATTTGCAGACCATTAAGGCAAAATACAATGAAAAACAAGGAAAGAGCACTGCTCTTCAGTACACGTAATTAGAGGAAAGAGTCAACTCTTAAAGATCATCATCTTAGTACAAAATGGTTCTCTTATTTAGGATTGGGGGAGTCTGAGTGAACTCCGGGAGTTGGTGATGGACAGGGAGGTCTGGTGTGCTGCGATTCATGGGTTCACAAAGAGTCGGACACGACTAAGCGACTGATCTGATCTGATCTATTGGAGCAATCAATAATGTTTAGAAAATTGTTGAGAACAAAACTCCTTTGTAGATAAAGTGACTGAGATCTTCGTGAAAGAATACTTGTTTTAAACTTCTGAATATTGAGATTAACAAAGGTAAAGCAGATTAAATAAAAAACACAGTTTTGATTTTTTTTTTTTGGCTCTAGAATATAACCTGTGAAGAATTATATACAGAATGTTCAGAGGTATTTCATAAACAACTTCCCATTTAAATTATTAAAGTTTTTAAAAAAATCAAAAGATGCATCATATTATTTAAACTTTGAAATCTAAGACAAAATGTGGATTTCCTGACTCCACTGACACTTTCCTATCAATTGGTCTATGTACCACCCTTAAATTATGTCTATCTCTGAATAATCAAATATCAATATTTAACTTTATAGATAACTGCTAGGCATTTGTCACATTCTTGATTTGCCTGACACCTCAAATATTTAAAGAAATGAAGGAACATAAGAATGAATATTATATTACCTAAGATTGCTTCTTTTTGTACATAATTTTTCAAATTTTCCCCAATGAACATATATTACTTTTATAACCTGATAAAAAATATAGCATTTTTAAAACTACCGTGTGTGTTGCTTGGAATATGATAGGTATTCAACAATAGGTTGCCTCTGTGAGCAGTAAGTTAGATCATCTGCTAATACTGTAATATGAGAATGAAAGCAATCCATGTACCTATCTCTAACATACCCCTTCAGCTGTACACCTGAGACAGGTTATTATTTAGAATATTTTATATTTACTCATTATCCAGTCTCATCATTCAAGTTAGAGACTGTAAGACAATTTGCTCCTGAGATTTTGTATATCCTAGGAAAGTATTCCTCAGTCTGTGCATCACAGGATACCAATCTTGTAGCATTATCTAAAGGAAAAAAAAGGAAAAACTGCAGTGGAATAAAATTTAAAATTTGTTGGAATTTATTTCTAATGTTTCAAAGAATTTTACCTTTATTCTGAGGAATTTCAGCTCAATTTGTCCATAAATGACTCTGTGGAAATTTTAAACTTTCTTGAACCATGTATCTCCCCAAAATGTATTTAAATATAAGAACTTTAATCCATGAAAAACAACTAAAAATATACAATGAATTGGTAGTCTGAGATACACACCTTTCAAATACTAACTTTAGAGAATGGTTAGGAAAGGGATATGAACTTTCTGCGAAAAGCAGTAAAAATCTTTTGTCTTGTGTTCTATCTATTCAAACTACTAAAAATATCTATTTAATCAATGTGTTAATTCTTTGAGCTACATTTAATATTCTATCAAATTTAATGTAAAGTAAGCAACTGATTGTGCCACTCTAAGACGTTCTCAATCATATTAATACATGAAAACCAATCAGCACTGGGGTTCTAAGAAGTTGGTGACATGACAGTGACATGACAGCATAAAACAAAAAAGTAGGTGTGCTTCTGAGTTACTAAATAGAGTTCACCATTGAACAAAATTATAGTTAAAAGGCAGAAATGATTGAATAGTATAGGCTGGGGATTTCATACCTAATCACTATAACTAAGAGTTTACAATCATTACCGGTAATCTTTGCATTAAGAGAACAAATTGGTTTTTGGAGTAAACATTTACATTTTGTTCTTCTAAATACTCCTGTGTTAGGATTGGTATGTATCAGACTTAGCAAAGGATTTGCCTTGATCAGTAACACTGGAGCACGAGGAAGACTGGTCCAGTGATTAATTTCATGTTGTACACATGGGAACAGAACAGCTGAGTATATTTGTCTCTATAATCCCTTTTCCCAGATGTAATTACAAATGGAATTGATCAACTCATGTGTTTCTACTGAGGTAGAAGTGGGCCTATTAGAATTGCTAGGCTGTGTAATAACTTAGTACAGATCATCGGTCCTTGGGGCTGCAGGGGATTAGATATTACAATCTTATTTTAAAAGAAAACACTTTTTCTTCTTCAAGTTCCTTCCTTCTTGTCAAGGTTAAATAAGTTTTTCCTCTGGCATCTTTGTAGAGCCTTATGAAGGAAATCTAAGAACTGGATGTTTATCAGCAGCATGGTAGAGTTTGGGAGACAGACTTCCTTGAAGATATTTATCGGCTATACACTCCCCTTCTTGGATCCTCATATGCATCATCTTTCTAATGTGGATAGTGATATAGAGCTTGCAGAGCTGTTACAAAGATTGCACAAGATCATCTGTATAAAGCAATCAGACATTTCCAGAGAAGTGGTAAGCAATTAATAAAAGCCACTATTCAAATTTTTTATTTTATTTTTGCTGTGTAATTTCTATTATCTCATCATGAAACAAACTGTATTTCATATATATGCCTTACAGAGAAGTAATTAAATCTAACAACTTCTAAAAATACCTGTCACAAATATCAATTTGTGAAACTGGGCTAGTACACCAAACTAATAAGGAGAAAATGTCAGTGAACTGAACTAAAATTTACCCTTGATATCTACAACCTCCTTAAAAGTGCATTCATTCTAGCATGATTATACATACTGAAATCACAAAATCAATCTTGACTCAGAACATGATCAAATGTATGTCCAATACAGAGAGCTAAGAATGAAGTATTTCAACTATCTAATTACTTTTTTGACATTTTAGAAAATGAAAGTGATCCAAATATCTTGATTGGTTAATCTATATTTCTGAAAACTTAAAAACAGGTTGTTTGCTTTTCAAATGAATATATACTGCATTTAATGATACCTTGCCTAGCTTTGGTTCACTACAGTGCCACTGTCTCTGGAAAGTTTCCTAAAACATTTGTGTGTGCATGTGTGTGTGTGTGTGTGTGCATGAGTGTGTGTATCTATTATATATTTTTCCCAGGTTTTGGGGAGTAGCGAATCCTCTCATCCAATGAGAGCCAGAGCTAGTATGGCAGGATTCTGTTGCAAATTTTCTGGTAAGGAGCTTTAATGCACCACTCTGCAAACATCTTCAGTGAAAGAGCAGTTCATCACAGGACTCTGATGTGAGCCTATTCTGCAATGTGTGTTTTTATGTCACAAAAGTCTTCCTTATTGACACTTATTTGGACAGGCCAACAGTTTTGATTTCAAATAGCTGATAAAAGCTGTACAGATGAGAATTTGGACTTGCCACAAAGAACCGTTATTCCAGGTGTTATAATTCAAGTTGTACAAAAGCTCATGATGTCTGCAAGAAGATGATTAATGAAGTAGAGTGAAAAATTAGTAGGCAATCAGGTAGCAAGTAGAAACACTCTGACATTGTACTGCTGCTGCTGCTAAGTCGCTTCAATGTGTCTGATTCTGTGTGACCCCACAGACAGCAGCCCACCAGGCTCCCCCGTCCCTGGGATTCTCCAGGCAAGAACGCCGGAGTGGGTTGCCATTTCCTTCTCCAATGCATGAATGTGAAAAGTGAAAGTGAAGTCGTTCAGTCGTGTTCGACTCTTAGCGACCCCACGGACTGCAGCCTACCAGGCTCTTCCACCCATGGGATTTTCCAGGCAAGAGTACTGGAGTGGGGTGCCATTGCCTTCTCCACTGACATTGTACAGGACATTATAAACCTCATTGAATCCTGATATAGAATGAAAAAATATGAAAATAAATTATGGGTGTTTCCTGTCGTGCTTTCAGGGGATATGAGAATAATGGCAGAGTGATTGCCAATGAAGGAAAAACATATCTTTAATGGGTACTGTTACAAAAAACATCCAAAGTTGTAATTCAGTAAACATCCATTTTCAGTAAACATTCAGTAAATATCCATTTCATTTTCATTCATCCATAAATATCTGTCTCTCCTTTTCTCTCTCCCCCACCCCTTCATCAATAAACATACCCATTTCATTCAGGTTTCTAAGAACTATGTATAATTATTACATAACTATACTCATTAATAGAGTAGGAAATGGCAACCCCACTCCAGTATTCTTGCCTGGAGAATTCCATGGACAGAGGAGCCTGGTGAGCTGCAGTCCATGGGGTCACAAAAAGTCAGATATGATTCAGTGACAGTACACGTACTCATTAATTTTACTTTGATATCAAGTAAAATCTGAGTGAAAAGATGAATGCTGTTTTTATTTACCTCTCATTTTCAAGTTTTCTTTACAAACAAAATTATATGAAACAATGAATACATCTTTCTATTCTGAATTGCTGTGGTAATTACCCAGCCACTTCTACTTCTTTTGGCTATGATTAATTACTAATACTTTTCATTCTTGGATGTCTTCCTCTTGGAGGGGCTGTGTTACAAACGAAGATGAATCTGAAAAACAGGAGAATGAGTACCTCCCCTAAGGGATCAGTACACTCTGATCTCAGACACTGAATAACAGCTGTTCGAGCTAACAAAATAATCTGGAAGTCTTACTCTGTGAAGTTTCAGATTAGATGCTAATAGCTTCAGCATGGACAAGGACTCTGCCTCTTTCTTAATAGATAATGCTGTCCTAAAAGATTTATTGAATCTAAGATGCCATTGATTATAAAGCAGACCACTATTTCATATACCACTAGGACAAGGGAAAAAGCAGCCAATTAAACTATGACACAACATTGATTGTAAGATGTTTGTAGATATGAGAGATGTTATAAAGGAAGAAAAATGTGCTTCTCAGAATTAATGCCATATGAGATTGAATATAATTTGCATTGGGTTGCATAATGTAGTTGTTTAGGGCATACATTTTGGAGTCAGACATATCCGAGCTTGAAACCCAATGCTTCATAAGTTGTTTCACTATGTCAGGTCACTTATCTTCATTTTTCTCATGTGAAAAATAGTACATCAACATGTTAATGAAATAGCGTTGTGAAGATTTAAAGTATATAATCCATGAGAAGCCTCTCACAACTGTAATAGTAAATATATAATCAGAAACATTTGGAACCAGAACTTTGGAGTGCTAACCTTGAATGCATAGCACTTTTTAAAAATAGGAAAGCATTATAAAACATTGTCTATAAAGTGGTCACTCATTAATCACTGTTCATACTGTTTCTTCTTCGTAGAATTACCTTTTCCTCCATAGTTGCCTTTTCAAACAAAACTTTTTCTTCCATGCTGTCTTCAGATTTCACTTCTTCTTCCTCCTCTTCCCTAAACCTTATTATAGTGATCATCAGGTCTATTTACAAATATTTCACTGCTCCTCTTCCGGGTTCATGAATGGATTGACCTCAGCTGCCTCTTTGATACTATTGTTGTTGTTTAGTGGCTAAATCATGTAAAACTCTTCGCAGCCCCGTGGACTGTAGCCTGTTAGGCTCCTTTGTCCTCGGGATTTCCCATAGAAATACTAGAGTGGGCTGCTATTACTTCTCCATGAGATTTTCCTATCCCTGGGGTCAAACCCACATCTCCTGCACTGGCAGGTAGATTCCTTACCACCGAGCCACCAGGGAAGCCCTTTTTTAACATTAGGTTTAGATTAAGGAAATGTGAGCAGAAAGTCAATTCTTGGCTGATTTCTAAGAGCCAGCAAGTAATTGTCCAATTTTCTTGCCTCAGTTTTGTAGAAACATGTAGAGGCATCACTGATGCCTTAGTGATACTGTAAGCCAAGAGTTTTTACACTGAACATGGAGAAGGGAGAAATATAATTTTGCAGTGTTTATTTTTTTTAATTTTTTTCTCTAACCATAGCAAAACCCAAGCCAAGGCCAAGTTTGCTGCCCAGTAGGCATCTGGCACTGTCTGGAAACATTTCTGGCTGTCACATCTAGGGGCAAGGATTTTCCTGGCGTGCAGCAGGCAGAGGCCATGGGCTGATGGTGAACATCCTACAATGAACAGGACAGCTTCGGAATTAAGAACTAGCAATTGTGCCAAGGCTGAGAACACTTGATTTATGCCTTCTTGACTGATACGTTTTCCCATTCAAAATGAATAATTCCTTGAGAGACATTTCCACATTAATGCTTATATATGTTAGTAATTAATAAATATTCACTGATTTAATGTTACTGCAACAGTTTTCCAGGTGGTGCCAGTGGTAAAGAATCTTCCTGCCAATGCAGAAGACATGGGTTCGCTCCTTGGGTTGGGAAGATCCCCTGGAAGAGGGCATGGCAAAGAGTTGGACATGGCAGAGCACACAGCACAGCACTAACAGCTTTACTTCAGATATTTAGCATTATATGCTCCAAACAACTTAAATATTATGCCTATTTATATTTTCAAGAAAGGCAAAGAGAATGTGTTCATTTAGGAAGTTTAAGCTAGAAGAAATATTAGAGTCCCACAATAAAAGTAAATATAGATGCTGAGCTGAAGATTCCGTTGCACTTTAGGGAACTGCACTGGGAACATAATTTACCAAACATTGGTCCTATGCAGTTTACAGCCTTATAAAAATCAGGACTAAACTAAATTAAAGTAAATGCATTTAACAGTGCTATCTGGCAGCCTTCCTCCCTTTAATTTCTATGAAATACTTTTCAGCAATATAGTAGAGTCCTGTCTAGAAGAGAACTAATAAGATTAGTTTAAATCTCTCTAGGCTTTGAGATTTCTTCGCCTTTGAAATATCCAGTTTGTCTTCAGAAAATAATGAAAAGGGAGTCATTTTTCCTGTTCCTTTAATTTACCTACAATTTGAGGCATAACAAAATAAGCTTTCCATTGAAGAAATCTCACTGGTCTTCCAAAGGACTTTTCAGGGACAATTTTCTAAGTTTCTAGCTTTTAAGTAACAGTGACAACAGACTGACAGAGCCTCACTGCCCCATGGGGAAGGTGGGCAGGAGTGTAAGCGCCCCCCAAAATAGGCTTCCTTCCCCATCCTAGTTTCAGGTGTGTTTCATTTTATCTCATGAATGTATATGCTGTAGAATGTATGCATTTATGTATGTGCCATGTGGAACACTGTAATAAATATGTATCAGAAGGGGTCTTTCCAACCCAGGAATTGAACCCAAGTCTCCTGCATTGCAGGAAGATTCTTTGCCAGCTGAGCCACAAGGGAAGCCCAGTCTAAAGCCTACAGCCTAATTTTTAGTCTACATAATTTCTTCTTTTCTTTTTCTGATAAATTCTTCTTTCAATCACTTCAACTCCATAACTATTTTATCTAGATCAGTGCTGTCCCATAGAAATACCTACAAGCCACAAATGAAAGACATGTAATTGTAAATTTCCTAGGAGCCACATTTAAAAAGGTTTTCCCTGATAGCTCACTTGGTAAAGAATCTGCTGCGATGCAGGAGACCCCGGTTCAGTTCCTGGGTCAGGTAGATCTGCTGGAGAAGGGATAGGCTACCCACTCCAGTATTCTTGGGCTCTCCCTGTGGCTCAGCTGGTAAAGAATCTGCCTGGAATGCAGGAGACCTGGGTACGATGCCTGGGTTGGGAAGATCCCCTGGAAAAGTAAACAGCTTTCCACTCCAGTATTCTGGCCTGGAGAATGCCATGGGGTCGCAAAGAGTCGGACATGACTGAGCAACTTTCACTTCACATTTAAAAAAGTAAAATGAAACATAAAATTAAATAAGAAATTTGATTTAACCCAAGTTGATCTTAAATATTTTTTCAACATGTATTCAAACTTTAAAAAGTTACTGAGAATCTGACGTTCTGGTTTTTACACGAAGTTTGAAATCTAGTATGTTTGCTATACTACAGGAGATCTCAAAAGAAACTAGCTAAATTTCAAATGTTCAATAGCCACCTAGCTAGTGAGTATGATACTGGATAGTACAAATTTAGAGAAATGATTAAAGAAATTTGTTCAACTTGGATAAAAGTTGGAAAACTGATGGGAAAACATCAGTCTTCAAAAATAAGAAATAGCAACAAGCAGAAAAGAAGTAATATATAATATTGTTCCAAAGAGCAGACGTAGGACTGCTTGATGGGTGTTCATCTGGGTTCAAAAAGAATTTTAGCAGGTAACATTATTCCTGTAATGGAAAAGCTTGCATTAAAGTACAAGAAGAACTCTTAAGTTCTATTTCCCAGGTACACAGAGTTTTATCTAAATAACATATAGATTTCCCCTGACTTACAATGGTTTGACTTATGATTTTTTTGTAACTTTAGGATGGTGCAAAAGTGGTACAGCATCATTTTTTAGGATTTTAAATAGTTTGCCTGGAATTCTGTCACTTCCACGAGCTTTGTTCAATATGTCAGCAAATTTGGAAAACTCAGCAGTGGCCACAGGACTGGAGAAGGTCAGTTTTCATTCCAATCCCAAAGAAAGGCAATGCCAAAGAATGTTCAACCTACTGTACAATTGCACTCATTTCACATGCTAGCAGGGTTATGCTCAAAATTCGTCAAGCTAGGCTTTACCAGTATGTGAACTGAGAACTTTCAGATGTACAAACTAGATTTTGAAGAGGCAGAGGAATCAGAGATAAAATTGGAAACATTCCTTGGGTCATAGAGAAAGCAAGGAACTTCCAGAAAAACATCTACTTCATTAGCTACATTAAAGCCTTTGACCATGTGGATCACAACAAACTGTGGAAAATCTTAAAGTGGGAACACCAGAACTATCTTACTTGTCTCCTGAGAAACCTGCATGCGGGTCAAGAAGCATTGATTAGAATCAGACATAGAACAACTAACTGGTGCAAAACTGGGAAAGGAGAATGACAAGGCTGTATATTGTCACCCTGCTTATTTAACTTACATGCAGAGTACATCATGTGAAATGCTGGGCTGAATGAATCACAAGCTGGAATCAAGATTGCCCAGAGAAAGATAATACCACTCTAATGGCAGAAAGTGAAGAGGAACTAAAGAAGTTCTTGATGAGGGTAAAAGAGGAGAGTAAAAATGCTGACTTGAATCTCAATATTCAAAAAACTAAGATCATGGCATCTGGTCCCATTACTTCATGACAAATACAAGGGGAAAAAGTGGAAGTAATGACAGAATTTATTTTCTTGGGCTCCAAAGTCACTGTGGATCATGACTGCAGCCATGGAAATAAAGAACGCTTGCTCCTTGTGAGAAAAGCTAAGACAAACCTAGGCAGCAAATTAAAAAGCAGAGAAATCATTTTGCTGACAAAGGTCTATATAGTCAAAGCTATAGGTTTTATGGTAGTCATGTATAGATACGAGAGATGGACCATAAAGAAGGCAGAGCACCAAAGAACTGAGTCACCAGGGGAGCAACCGACATAAATTTGAGCAACCTTTGGGAGACAGTGTAGAACAGAGGAACCCAGCAGGCTATAGTCCATGGGGTTGCAAAGAGTTGGACACAACTTAGCAACTGAACAACAACAACAAAAGCTGTACACATTCAGTAAAAACCATATTTCGAACTTTGACCTTTTCCAGGCTAGCAATGTGCAGTATAAGACTCATGATACTGTCTCATGATGCTGGGCAGGACAGCGAGTCACGGCTCCCAATCAGCCACACTACCAGCAGGGTTAATAATCCATACACTTATCACCATTCTTTTCTCATAAAATCATTCTGTTTTTCATTTTCAGTATGGTATTCAGTAAATTACCTGACATAGTTAACACTATATTATAAAACAGGTTTTGAGTTAGATAATTTTGCACAACTGTAGGTTACTGTAAATGTTCTGAGCAGGTTTAAGGTAGGCTGGGCTCAGCTATGATGTTCAGTAGATTAAATGTATAAGTGCATTTTTACTTAGGATATTTTCTACTAACTGTGGGTTTATCAGGATTCATAGGGCACCCTAAGTCAAGGAAGATTTGTAGTTAAATAAAGGCTTAGCCTTGTCTATTGTGACTTATTGCAGCAAACACATTGCTCTCACAAAATTATATAAGCTTTTGCTAAAAAGCATGATAAGTGTATTAAATTCAGCATTTCACTAAATTCTTTAACTTTAATAACTAACAATGTTTCATGTTCTCATTTTGACAGATGTGGAAACTGAGGCTTCAAGAGGTTAAGAGCATAGTCCAAAGGACTGTGGTTAAAGTTAGGAAGTGGTAGAACCATAGCCTGAGACCAGGTACCTCAAATCTGTAACATAAACCACTCTGTTCTCAGAATAGTGATCCATGTACAGCATCTGTCTTACATATCACCCTGTCTCCTAACCCTAGCATGTACTGAAGGCAGTTTCAAGAGCAAGATGTATTTTTATCTTCGTTCCTTCATCTTGACCCAAGGCGAGTTTCAAAACAATCTACCCAATTGTATGAAACACTTCACTTTCCTTTATTTTTTCCCAGCTTTAGTGTCTAGTTCCACTTAAAGTTTCTCCCCAGGAGAAATGAGAGAAATCAATAATTAAAAAGAGGAATCTATAGTTTTAGTTAGTGTAACTACAAAGAATTTGTGTTTAGGTTGGATTACATTTAGGATATATATTTTTAAATTTCTCGACCATCTTTTATATTCTTTTAAATTGTAAAATAAAACAACTGACTTATTTGCCCTGAATGCCATCAATATAATTTTCTTAAATTTAACATCTGCTGTTTCTAATTCCCCTATTCAGACATTACCTATTAGGTGAGCCTACATTCATGAGAATATTAGTAACCTTTTTTCTTGCCTTCATTATCTTCCCTGTGGAGTGCTATAATTGTCTTTCTTTAATCTATTAGTTCAATCAGCCAGATGCTGGCATCACTTCTTACGGTATGGGAACATATCATTCCTCTTAAAGCCTTCCTGTAAACAGCTACTCCTCCTTATTTTTTTTCCTCCCAGAAAAACTTAACTTGTGAATTGTCTCCAAGACTAGCCACAATCCAATGAGTTTCCCATCTGCCAAACCTCTGCTACCTTCATTCTGTGGAAAATGTGGGGAAAATGAAGGCATGGGCTTGAAATGTGATTATCTGTGTCCTCATTTAGAACAGAGAGTAATAAAATGAAAAAACTGCAACCTTTTTGAAAGGACAGGATGAATTGTTATGAGAGGCATTTCAAATGATTTTAGATGAATCACTTTACTCTGATTACTCAAGCTATGGAAGCTGCATCCTCTTGATATGATCAGGACTTTGCAAATAATATGCTGTTGTTTCTCTGTTTTACTCAAGCCCTTCTTCTTATCACTGAAGTGCTGAACAGAATTAGTAAAAAAAAAAAAATTTAAAAAGAAGAATTTGATGCTTTATCTTTGTATTTGTTGACAATTCAAATTTGTTTTAGAAAGGAATGCCTCTGCAAACATCCATACATCCCTGCTACATGTGTATCATTGGTTCATAACCTTGAGGAGGAGGCAGAAGCCTCTGAAACATCTATCGTCCTGCACATTCATATCTGATGATAACCTTTCAGCGTGTGCTTATTATGTAGAAAGAGGGTTTTAACGATGGCTATATTTTATCACCCTTCAGAGTCCTAAACATAATGCCTACCCAAACAGTAATATAGCCCTAAGAGAAAATCAGCACTCCAGTCTTGCACTTCTGATAACCTTATCAGCCACATTCACAACAAAACATTAACATGCAATAGATGAAGACACCATCTACAACTAAAACAAACTGCTCTATATTTCTCTTAAGCTCTAGTCACCTGTAATTCGCATTAGTTGAATATTTTCTCTAACTCAAAGCCACATTCTCCTGTGACAAAGCGCCATGCAGGTGATTTCCTCATCTCATGAATAATTATTTCAACTTTGATTTCACTGTTACCTAAATAGGGCAGAGTTTGCCTTTATTTTTGTTTGAGTTTCAAAGGAATAAAATAATATAATTTCAGCCAACTTGCTCTTCATTAGCAAAAGACAACCTAAAATTTTTGTTTAACAGATGAAAGATAAACTGTGATCAAGGTAGTGTTGGGGATGGGAGGAGTTGGAGAAACTTTTAAAGATTTAGTACTTTAATAGGGAGAAAATTAGTCTACGAATCTGAAGTAAGAAACATATTCAGAATATATTTGCATCTGTTTCCTAAAACAGTATTTCTTGCTGTGATCTTTTATCAGGCTGAACTCTTCTAGAAGGAAAAAAAAAAAAAAAGTGTTCTAATTCCACCAAAATATAGCAGGAAACTAAAGAAGAAAAATTTTTAAGTAGTTTGGGGCTCAAATGAGACTCTGACATTTAGAACACAATGGAATTGATGTTTCCCTATACGGGACTTAAAAAACAAAGGTTTGACAAAAAGACACCTCTCTTCTGAATCCACACTGAGACTAGATTCAGAAGATGTAACTTAATACATGTGTATGCCAGGAGTGAGTTCAACAAAGAAAACTTCATTAAGGCCTTAAACATTAAAAGGTAGATTTGTCTTACCCAGCAAAACATCCAATAATAAGCCACGAAGACTGTGTATAAGGGGTTGATAATTCCATTAAGATTAGTGGTTTTTTTATCAGGATCTATCCATTCTTTTTCTGCACCACTATTTGTAATGTGTTAGTCTCAATCCATGCTTACTGCTTTAATCCTCACTGGCTCTTGCACCTCAAAAATTATATACATGAAGCACAGCCTTATCTAGGGAGCTAAGTGGAAATACCAGCATTCTCTGGGAATGATAGCTCTGGAGAGGTTAGACAGAGATATGGACTTGAAAGGCACAGGAATTGAAAATATAATTTCAGCATTAATAGTGGATAAAGTCTCAGTAAGACTACTGAAAGATAAGTGCAGGGAGAGCTATGGGCTGAACTTTGGTGCTTAGAACCAGTAAGGGAAGACAAAGATGAACATCTAAGGAAATTACGCAAAAGCCAAGAATAAAGAATCCTGAGAAGGAAGAGTAAAAATGTTAACTACTAATAACAAAATAAGTCCATGGAGACTGACAACTGAAAAAGAGTTCTTAATTATGTCAAGGAGGAAAAACCAGTAACCACTGAGGGAATTTTCAGTAGCTTATTAGGGTAAAAATACCAATATATATTAAGTTAAGAGGCTGGGGAAAAAGTATCCCTCAAGGAGAAACAAATTGTTTATACCAAGTACAGTTCATAGACATAGTAAGCATTCATAGTAAGCATTGAATTGTAAAAATCAATGAATGAAAAGCTTTAAAAATGTAATTGACTTATTATTCCCAAATTCCTAAATGATAGTGGTGATAACAACAACAATACATTGTAATTATAGAATAGCTCATATTATCACTAAGTAGGAAGAGATTAAGGTTTTTACTTTTGGAAAGAGAAACATGAAGTAGACCAATAATCCACACAATCAATTCATTTTACAAAAAGCACACATATGGGAATGGAACAGGGAAAATAGAGTTCGGGGTCTTTAACTCTTACTGTAAAACTCCATTGTCTCACATCATTCTAATTGCACAGTGTATGGGTCAGTTAATGGTGTGAAAAAATAGCACAAAATTTCAGTGGGTTAACACAGTACACACTGATCTCTCATTCTCATGGGTGTTGATTAATTGGCTGAGGTTTGGCTGACTTAGGTTCAGTTTGGTGGGGCTTGGTTCTAAGTGATGAATTCTGTATCAGTTTGATCCATGTGCCCCTTTCCACTTTAGACCCACACCCTATTTTTCTGGTGAGGATGAAAGAAGCATAAAACAGCAACACAAATGCATGGGCACATTTCAAGGACTTTCTTGTCCAGTATCACTTCAGTTACTAAAGTAAGTCACATGACCATGCTCAACTTAGTGTGGTGGAGAAGCTACCTCTTTGTCCAGTGGGAGGAGATATAAAGACAGATTACAGGAAAGAGGGATAGTGGTATGCTGGCTTCTGAGAGCTGATTTCTTCTCAGCATTGCATGTTGTGATACCATATTGAGAGCCTGAAATGACCATGGCAGAAGAATTGGACCATGCAAACCATCAAATGCTAAAAATTGGAGGGTTTGATTATTGCTTGTTTCGGAGTCAAACATTTATCAGCACACCTCTGGAAATGAGAACAGGGGACGGTGGAAAATTGGGAGCATTGATGCTGCTTAGCATGCATTACACTGCATACATAATATTTTCATTTATTTATTTACTCATTTAATCTACTTCATTGAGGACTTACTATGTCCTAAAACTGTTATCCTGGTGTAAGAATACATGGATGAGTAAGACATTAGCTCTGTTCTGGTGCTTTTCATGGAGAAAATTGTGTGTGTGTGTGTGTGTGTGTGTGTGTGTGTGTGCAAAATATGTCATTCTAAGACACGCTATGATAAGCAAAGTGTGGAAGATGGCATATCATTCCAGACAAAAGAGAAAATAAATTTGTTACTCACTCTTCAAAATGTTAATAATAGGATTAGATCTGAGTTTAATATAGATCTGAAACATTTGATGCTCAGAATGTATTGGAAAAGATGCCTTGGTGTTTCCATAATACATGTAGGCTTCCATGCTGCTGTGATCTTCTGCAACAGTCTGAATTACCACTGACTCTTTCTAGTCAACACAATAACACTCACAGCATGGGTAATAGGAAAAGAGCAAGAAATGATATTTGAATTAGCCTTAATTAAAATAAGTCATTGAAAGCTTCTTATTAGATTGGTTCTATCATATTATCAGTGTGATGTTTTACCCTAAAATATTTCCACTATCCTTGATGATATAAAATGAGTCTACCTTATATATTGTATTCTTATGTTACGGTTCTCCTCTTCAGCCACTATGCCATGATTCTCAAAGCTGTATATGAAAATCAGCAAGGTCCAGGACTGCATTATCCTCCTTGTTTCCAGGGACCCAGTTATGAGCCAGTTATTTAGGAACTTCAATTTGTCAGGCTTGACAACATTGTAATTGATTGCAATAATAAAACCCTTACCAAAAGCTGAATTACTTTGGGGGAATTTACCTTGTTTTCTTAAGTGTTTTGCAAGTATGATAAGTAGGCTGTGGTACTTTTCCTGACACAAGTGCACAAGAGATATATGATCTCTTTTAGTGCGCATAGTGACAGAAGATCAAGCTGTTGGGCTGCAAGCTACAACAAATTGAACATATTGAATTTCAACTGTGATCTAATGCAGTCTTAGGTTTGTTGCAGTCCATTTAAGTGATACCTTTCCATGCTTGTGCCATAACTTTATCTACAAAATTGAACAATGGAGGAGCAGTGTGTTCCAATATTTTAAGTAGTATTTACTGTTTAAATGCAATATACCTTTCCTTATTTGCATTATAAGTTACTGGGTGGGATTTAAATAAATCTTTTGTTTGAGCCACTTCATAAAAGATCTATGTCAACCCTTCATAATTCAGTTTACTATGCTAAACAAAATTTCCATTATTCTAGTGCCCCTATTCGAGTCTGGCAAATAAAGCAATGAAAAAATTACTGTCACATGTGTCTTTTGATTTTCTAACAATGGGGCTTCTAGTGGCATATTTCAGATGATAAAATACTCCTAATTGACCTTGAGAAAAAATGTCATAAACAAATGCAAATGAACAATTGTTTTACTTGCCACCATTTTTATTTGTGATGGTAGAGAAATTTTATTGTGCTAACTGATAAGCCTGGGTTGAAAATGATAAAAGGTTTCATCTAAAATTAAAGTAAATCTAGAATCTCTGTTAGTAATTAAGGAAGTCTAAACAGATTTAAAGAGCTTCACCAGTGGCTTAGTGGTAAAGAATCTGCCTACATTGCAGGAGACATGGAGACTCAGGTTCCAACAATGGGTCAGGCAGATTCCCTGAAGGAGGAAATGGCAATCCACTCCAGTAACCTTACCTGGAAAGTCCCATGGACAGAGCAGCCTGGCAGGCTACAGTCCACGGGGTCTCAAAGTGTTCAACCCAACTGAAAGACTAAACAAAAACAACAAACATATTTAAAAGTTACAAGATATAAAATCTTTAGGTAATATTCTTTGTAACTATTTGATAATAAAAGATGCAAAATTTTATATCAGTAATGGCACAAACTTGTCAACAGCATGCTTACAAAAAGACACTATGTGAGAAGTACAGTCTTTCTTTTCAGAACACTTTGTTACTTATATTTAAGCACCCACATCTTGGGCATAGATAATAAAACTTATTTTTTCTTTTTACTTTTTACCCTGTATGCACTTCAGATCTATGTAACATGTGATAGTAAGGATAAAACCTTATATTCCAATATTCACCATTCTGATTTACTGAAATGAGTTTCCTTATAAAGAGCTCAATTCTTACTTCTAAAGAAGTACAGGAAGAAATGATGATATCACTTATTCTGAGGTTCAAAATTAACATTTAAACTCTGATAGAAGAATGGACCAGATGATATGTCAGTTTCATTTCAAGTCTGATATCTTATGATTCCACAAAATTTATGAAATTATTCACATTTAGGGCATATACATGGAGAAGGCAATGGCACCCCACTCCAGTACTCCTGCCTGGAAAATCCCATGGACGGAGGAGCCCGGTAGGCTGCAGTCCACGAGGTCGCAGAGGGTCAGACACGACTGAGCGACTTCACTTTCACTTTTCACTTTCATGCATTGGAGAAGGAAATGGCAACCCACTCCAGTGTTCTTGCCTGGAGAATCCCAGGGACGGGGGAGCCTGGTGGGCTGTCGTCTATGGGGTCACACATAGTCGGACATGACTGAAGTGACTTAGCAGTAGCAGTAGGGCATATAAAAGTATTTGGATCCAAACATTAAGATATACTCTAAAGTGTCTAAAGAATATGCATAGTATTAGAGCACTTTGGCAATTAATTATTCAATTAAATCAATCTTTTAAGAATTCTCTTGTGCAATCTACTTGATTATTGCTAAAGAGAGCAGAGTTAGATAATAATTAATGAACCAGGCAAACTGAAGGGAAATGCCTAGTCATATATCCTAGGGCTTTCTGTTTTAATTCATTAACTATGATTATTTAGGCAAATTTGGCCTTGGAATACAGAATAAAGCAGGGCAAAAGCTAATAGAGTTTTGCCAAAAGAACACACTGGTCATAGCAAACACTCTCTTCCAACAGCACAAGAGAAGACTCTACACATGGACATGACCAGATGGTCAACACCAAAATCAGATTGATTGTATTCTTTGCAGCCAAAGATGGAGAAGCACTATACAGTCAGCAAAAACAAGACTGGGAGGTGACTGTGGTTCAGATCATGAAATCCTTATTGCCAAATTCAGACTTAAAATGAAGAAAGTAGGAAAAACCACTAGACCATTCAGGTATGACCTAAATCAAATCCCTTATGATTATACAGTGGAAGTGAGAAATAGATTTAAGGGACTAGGTCTGATAGACAGAGTGCCTGATGAACTATGGATGGAGGTTCATGACATTGTACAGGAAACAGGGATCAAGACCATCCCATTGGAAAAGAAATGCAAAAAAGCAAAATGGCTGTCTGAAGAGGCCTTACAAATAGCTGTGAAAAGAAGAGAAGTGAAAAGCAAGGGAGAAAAGGAAAGATATAACTATTTGAATGCCGAGTTCCAAAGAATAGCAAGCAGAGATAAGAAAACCTTCCTCAGCGATCAATGCAAAGAAATAGAGGAAAACAGTAGAATGGGAAAGACTAGAGGTCTCTTCCTTTAGACATACCAAAGGAACATTTCATGCAAAGATGGGCTCAATAAAATAAATGGTATGGACCTAATAGAAGCAGAAGATATTAAGAAGAGGTGGCAAGAATACACAGAAGAGCTATAAAAAAAAAATATCTTCACGACCCGGATAATCATGATGGTGTGATCACTCACCTAGAGCCAGACATCCTGGAATGTGAAGTCAAGTGGGCCTTAGAAAGCATCACTACGAACAAAGCTAGTGGAGGTGATGGAATTCCAGTCGAGATATTTCAAATCCTAAAAGATGATGCTGTGAAGGTGCTGCACTCAATATGCCAGCAAATTTGGAAACCTCAGCAGTGGCCACAGGACTGGAAAAGGTCAGTTTTCATTCCAATCCCAAAGAAAGGCAATACCAAAGAATGTTCAAACTACCACACAATTGCACTCATCTCACATGCTAGTAAATTAATGCTCAAGATTCTCCAAGCCAGGCTTCAGCAATACATGAACCGCGAACTTCCAGATGTTCAAGCTGGATTTAGAAAAGGCAGAGGAACCAGAGATCAAATTGCCAACATCCACTGGATCATGGAATAAGCAAGAGAGTTCCAGAGAAACATCTATTTCTGCTTTATTGACTATGCCAAAGCCTTTGACTGTGTGGATCACAATAAACTGTGGAAAATTCTGAAAGAGATGGGAATACCAGACCACCTGATCTGCCTCTTGAGAAACCTGTATGCAGGCCAGGAAGCAATAGTTAGAACTGGACATGGAACAGACTGGTTCCAAATAGGAAAAGGAGTACGTCAAGGCTGTATATTGTCACTCTGCTTATTTAACTTATATGCAGAGTACATCATGAGAAACGCTGGGCTGGAAGAGCACAAGCTGAATCAAGATTGCCGGGAGAAATATCAATAACCTCAGATATGCAGATGACCCCACTCTTATGGCAGAAAGTGAAGAGGAACTCAAAAGCTTCTTGATGAAAGTGAAAGTGGAGAGTGAAAAAGTTGGCTTAAAGCTCAACATTCAGAAAATGAAGATCATGGCATCTGGTCCCACCCTTCATTGGAAATAGATGGGGAAACAGTGGAAACAGTGTCAGACTTTATTTTTCTGGGCTCCAAAATCACTGCAGATGGTGACTGCAGCCATGAAATTAAAAGATGCTTACTCCTTGGAAGGAAAGTTATGACCAACCTAGATAGCATATTCAAAAGCAGAGACATTACTTTGCCAACAAAGGTTCATCTAGTCAAGGCTATGGTTTTTCCTGTGGTCATGTATGGGTGTGAGAGTTGGACTGTGAAGAAAGCCAAGCGCTGAAGAATTGATGCTTCTGACCTATGGTGTTGGAGAACACTCTTGAGAGTCCCTTGGACTGCAAGGACATCCAACAAGTCCATTCTGAAGGAGATCAGTCCTGGGTGTTCTTTAGAAGGAATGATGCTAAAGCTGAAACTCCAGTACTTTGGCCACCTCATGCGAAGAGTTGACTCATTGGAAAAGACTCTGATGCTGGGAGGGATTGGGGACAGAAGGAGAAGGGGACAACGGAGCATGAGATGGTTGGATGGCATCACCGACTCAATGGACATGGGTTTGGGTGTACTCCAGGAGTTGGTGATGGACAGGGAGGCCTGGCGGCTGTGGTTCATGGGGTTGCAAAGAGTCGGACACGACTGAGTGACTGAACTGAACTGAATAAATTTATCCCTCAAAGTCAATTAGTAGCATTATCAATTTAAATATGCCACTAAAATTCAAGGAAAAAATACACTGGAATCTCTCATTTTCAAAATAAGATTATAAATCATGACCAAGTGGGCTTTATCCCAGGCATGCAAGGATTCTTCAATATCCGCAAATCAGTCAATGTAATATGCCACTTTAATAAATTGAAAGATAAAAAACATATGATTATCTCAATAGATGCAGAGAAAGCCTTTGACAAAATTCAACGTTCACTTATGATAAAAACCCTCCAGAGAGTAAGAATAGAAGGAACATACCTCAACATAATAAAAGCTATATATGACAAACCCACAGCAAACATTGTCCTCAATGGTGAAAAATTGAAAGTGTTTCCCCTAAAGTCAGTAAAAAGACAAGGGTGCCCACTCTCACCACTACTATTCAACATAGTTTTGGAAGTTTTGGCCACAGCAGTCAGAGCAGAAAAAGAAATAAAAGGAATCCAGATTGGAAAAGAAGTAAAACTCTCTCTGTTTGCAGATGACATGATCCTCTACATAGAAAACCCTAAAGACTCCACCAGAAAATTACTAGAACTAATCAATGAATGTAGTAAAGTTGCAGGATATAAAATTAACACACAGAAATCCCTTGCATTCCTATACACTAACAACGAGAAAACAGAAAGACAAATTAAGGAAACAACTCCAATCACCATTGCAATGAAAAGAATGAAATACTTAGGAATATATCTTCCTTAAAGAAACTAAAGACCTGTACATAGAAAACTATAAAACACTGATGAAAGAAATCAAAGAGGACACAAATAGATGGAGAAATATACCGAGTTCATGGATTGGAAGCATCCATGGTGAAAATGAGTATACTACCCAAAGCAATCTATAGATTCAATGCAATCCCTATCTAGCTACCAATGGTATTTTTCACAGAACTAGAAAAAATAATTTCACAATTTGTATGGAAATACAAAAAACCTCGAATAGCCAAAACAATCTTGAGAAAGAAGAATGGAACTGGAGGAATCAAGCTGCCTGACTTCAGGCTCTACTACAAAACCACAGTCATCAAGACAGTATGGTTCTGGTACAAAGACAGAAATATAGATCATTGGAACAAAATAGAAAGCCCAGAGATAAATCCACACACCTATGGACACCTTATCTTTGACAAAGGAGGCAAGAATATACAATGGATTAAAGACAATCTCTTTAACAAGTGGTGCTGGGAAAACTGGTCAACCACTTGTAAAACAATGAAACTAGAACACTTTCTAACCCCATAAACAAAAATAAACTCAAAATGAATTAAAGATCTAAATGTAAGACCAGAAACTATAAAACTCCTAGAGGCGAACATAGGCAAAACACTCTCCGACATATATCACAGCAGGATCCTCTATGACCCACCCGCCAGAATACTGGAAATAAAAGCAAAAATAAACAAATGGGACCTAATTAAAATTAAAAGCTTCTGCAAAACAAAGGAAACTATAAGCAAGGTGAAAAGACAGCTTTCAGAATGGGAGGAAATAATAGCAAATGAAGCAACTGACAAACAACTAATCTCAAAAATATACAAGCAAATCCTGCAGCTCAATTCCAGAAAAATAAACGACCCAATCAAAAAATGGGCCAAAGAACTAAATAGACATTTCTCCAAAGAAGACATACAGATGGCTAACAAACACATGAAAAGATGCTCAACATCACTCATTATCAGAGAAATGCAAATCAAAATCACAATGAGGTACCATTCACACCAGTCAGAATGGCTGTTATCCAAAAGTCTGCAAGGAATAAATGCTGGAGAGGGTGTGGAGAAAAGGGAACCCTCTTACACTGTTGGTAGGAATGTAAACTAGTACAGCCACTATGGATAACTGTGTGGAGATTCCTTTAAAAACTGGAAATAGAACTGCATTATGACCCAGCAATCCAACTGCTGGGCATACACACCGAGGAAACCAGAATTGAAAGAGACACGCGAACCCCAATGTTCATCGCAGCACTGTTTATAATATCCAGGACATGGAAGCAACCTAGATGTCCATCAGCAGATGAATGGATAAGAAAGCTGTGGTACATATCGCAATAGAATCTTACTCAGCCATTAAAAATAATGCATTTGGATCAGTTCTAATGAGGTGGATGAAACTGGAGCCTATTATACAGAGTGAAGTAAGCCAGAAAGAAAAACACCAATACAGTATACTAACACATATATACAGAATTTAGAAAGATGGTAACAATAACCCTATATGTGAGACAGCAAAAGAGATACAGATGTATAGAACAGTCTTTTGGACTCTGTGGAAGAGGGAGAGGGGGGATGATTTGGGAGAATGACATTGAAACATGTATATTATCATATGTGAAACAAATCGCCAGTCCAGGTTCGATGCATGATACAGGTTCTCGGGGCTGGTGCACTGGGATGACCCAGAGTGATGGAATGGGGAGGGAGGTGGGAGGGGGGTTCAGGATGGGGGACACATGTACACTTGTGGCGGATTCATGTCAGTGTATGGCAAAGCCACCACAATATTGTAAAGTAGTTAGCCTCCAATTAAAATAAACAAATTTATATTTAAAAAAAGAAAATCTAAAATCTAATAAATGCCAGAATATTATTTGCATTATTTTATTTCCCTGACTTAAAGAGGTTCAACAATATAATTGAAATTAGATAAATTGTTTAGCATAGTAAACTGCATCATGAAAATTTAGCATAGATGTTTTATACAATGTTTCAATCAAACAAGTACTGAATTCCAGTCTGTGGTACACATATTGAGGTATCTATAGGTTTTTATAAGGTGCTTATGTCTACCATCATAAAATAATACTGTCTGATGGGTGAATAGAGGGATGGATAGAAAGATAGGTAATAAAGTAAATTCAGGCAAATGGTAATTATAGAATCTAGGTTATGTGAATGTGATTATTAACTATATAATCCTTTAAATTTTCATTCACTTCAAGATTTTCCTAATAAAACTTTATAAAATTCATGTTTTAGCTTAAACTATGTATTGAATAATGCCTGCTACATAGTAGTGTTCTAATAATTTCAATTAAGCAAGTAAACAAGTAAATGGTTTAATACATGAACTGACAAAAATGGGAACAATTCTAAATGATAGGTCAGTGAAAAATATCCCAGAGTTTTAAATAATCTTTAGCTTTTTTCCCCCAGGAATGTGCCATGGATACCCAAGAGTCAAACACAATTATAGATGATAGCACAATAACCGCAGTGTTCAAATCAGGGGGTTAAGGAACTATTCTGACCAGGTCAGAGCATGTCTAAATTATTACATCCTGTCCCTGACACCCATCTTTACCAAAAAATAACAGATAAAAAGAGTGCATAGATGAAAATAACTAGGAAATAATGGCCCTAAATATTATGGCAGAAAGTGAAGAGGAACTGAAAAGCCTCTTGATGAAAGTGAAGGTGGAGAGTGAAAAAGTTGGCTTAAAGCTCAACATTCAGAAAATGAAGATCATGGCATCTGGTCCCACCACTTCATGGGAAATAGATGGGGAAATAGTGGAAACAGTGTCAGACTTCATTTTGGCGGCTCCAAAATCACTGCAGATGGTGATTGCAGCCATGAAATTAAAAGATGCTTACTCTTTGGAAGGAAAGTTATGACCAACCTAGACAGCATATTGAAAAGCAGAGACATTACTTTGCCAACAAAGGTCCATCTAGGTTTTCCCAGTGGTCATATATGGATGTGAGAATTGGATTGTGAAGAAAGCTGAACGCCGAAGAATTGATGCTTTTGAACTGTGGTGTTGGAGAAGTCTCTTGAGAGAGTCGCTTGGACTGCAAGGAGATCCAACCAGCCCATTCTAAAGGAGATCAGCCCTGGGATTCTTTGGAAGGAATGATGCTAAAGCTGAAAGTCCAATACTTTGGCCACCTCATGGGGAAGAGTTGACTCATTGGAAAAGACCCTGATGCTGGGAGGGATTGGGGGCAGGAGAAGGGGACAACAGAGAATGAGATGGCTAGATGGCATCACCGACTTGATGGACATGAGTTTGGGTAAACTCCGGGAGTTGGTGATGGGCAGGGAGGCCTGGCGTGCTGCGATTCATGGGGTCACAAAGAGTCGGACATGACTGAGCAAATGAACTGAACTGAACTATCAATCATATAAGAAACAGTCAAAACAATTACAAGTCTTCAAACTGGAGAAGAAAAAGCCAATGAGTACATAAGGGGGCCATTTCCATCCCATGCACACTGTGTAACTCTTTCCACATTCCCAATTTCAGTCCAGTTTTCATCTCCGATAAGGTACTTTGCAATATAACCATAACTCAATATTTTCCTTCTCTGAACTCTTGTTCATAGAGATTTTATTGTATTTAGCATTTGGCATCTGGGGACCTTATACCAGCTGCTCTTATTCTTCTTACTCTTGCTTGTGCAGGTACACACACAAACATACACATACACACACACACACCACCTTCAAATTACAGCAAGCGTCTAAGCTTCTTGAGGGAATGTGATGTTTTATACATTCTTCTACACTGATATCTTAGCATGGTTTTGCTCATTTACTTCATAAACATTTATTGAGAAACCTTATTTTGCTAAGCATTATGTTGAGATTTGGGGTAAAAAGATGATATTAACACTGACCTTACTTGTAAGCAGTTCAGAGTCTAAAACTGGAAATATACAAATAACCTAATAAACACAAAGCAAAGTTATCAGCACAATGACTGGAACATTCATGAGACAATATGGAAACTAACATTAAAAGTGTATCTAACCCATCCTAGAGAGAAGGAGTGGGAGGGGCAAGAGACAGGGGCAAGTCTTAGAGGATGCATAGAAACTACTATTGTGTAATTATGAATGTGGTGGAGAGGGGGCAGTGCAGATAATCACTGTGTAAATTAAAAGCATGGGAGGAGAGAGGCTCATGAAACACAGGGTGCATCATACTGGCAGAAGAGTTTCTGATTTAATAGCAGAATGTTCATGTTTACTGCCTATTTCATATAATCAGCTGCTCTAGATCAATAGATCACACTGGCTAGGTAAATTTCAGAATTCATCCAAAACTCTCACCTGTGAAAAATATCAATGCTAGATACAGCAAAGCTCCTTGAGAACAAAATCCCAAACAGGCATTTTCGCAACCTACTCTTTGCTCTAATAAATAAAACCTAAACCTACCTATCATCTGCAGATGCTACAACAACTTGCAGCAGTCTCTAACATTATTTATCTGAAGGTATAGTGGTTATCTGTTTTGTAATTCACAAATAGGGCAGAAGTTCTTCACCTGGGGCTCAGGGCCTCTAGACTTCAAGGACTCCAAGAACACAAATAGGAAAAATTGATATCTTATTTATTGCTAAGTGAAATTTAGCATTTCTTATATCATAAACAGAGATAACTCTCATGCTAATATTGGCAGTGCCTATAACTTATCAATAGAAATCACATACATTTTCATATCACACTGCAGTTGTTGTAAAGGCATCAAACATCATTTACTTTCATTATGACTTTGAGATTACAGTAAATAGTAGCATCACTACCAGAACCTACTTAATTATAATGAGAATAAAGAAGCATGTTCTTTACTTTGTTACAAACTTCTTTAAAAGTTTTGATAACTGTAAGGTATATAATTTGTAATATTTGAAATCCTGTATATGTCATTATTTATGTTTAAAATATTTTTCTAAGAAGTATGACATGGGCTTAATCAATTCTACCAAGGGTTCCATGTGCCAATAACATAAAATTAAAGCAACTTTAAATTGTAAAAGTAATTATAAAAGGAGATTTCAAAGGACTCTTGCTACCTATTGGGATCATCTTTCTGTTTGTTTTTATTTTCTTGTTGTTTGTCCCCCTCCCCAAATTTTGGGAATAGGATCAAGTCAAACTTGATCTAAGACATTTCTTTTCTGTCAAACCCGTACTTGCCCATCTCCACAGAGAATCCAAAACTCCCAAGGCATCCATAGTCCACAGTGATAAAGTTGCATGTGAAACTTTCTCCAAAAGTGATTGGTTGATATTTTCTCCACTTTAACTACAGGTTAAACATGAAAGCATTTTAATACTACTTTTCTGATGTTTCCTCTAGGCTGACTCTGACTTTGGGGTTCGCCAGTGCAGGTTCCTAAAGGGTGGAACATCAGATGCCTAATAACTGCAACATATTGCCATTCACCTAGTGATATACTCTTCTAGGCTTTTTACAACACTCTCTAGTTCTATTTCATTTGGCCTCAGAGCCCGATTGCCTTAGGCTTAGCAACGAGATGATCCCACCTCATTGTAGACTCTAAAGGGCTTCCATCCTGCGTGGATAAAGAAATGTGGATAATATTAGTAGTGCCTTTGGTGCCTCTGTAGGCACATCCATCCACATTCAAATACACATTTTTATGTTTAGCCATTTATTCCTAGCTGTGAAATATTGCAACGGCTTACACATTAGCATACTAATCCAGGCCTTAGGTTGGGGGAGATTTATGTTGAACATTTTGATGCCATTATTCACACTATGTGTGAAGCTGAGTAAGACTTTCTTCTGAATCAAAGTAATAGCAGATTCATACCCCACTGGCTGCTCTGCTAAAAATCTAACCATTTTAACTTCTGTTATATTGCAATGTTCACCAAAAAAAGTTTTAAGCCAATGATGTCAGCATGGCTAATAAGAATGGCTATAGAGTAAAGAGAACCGAATTAAAATCTTACCTATGTCACGTACCAGGTGTGTGACCCTGGATAAGGACTTAACCTCACTTTTCTTGACTATAAAGTAACCAAGCTATGAGGATTAAATAAAGGAATGAGAGAATAAAAATTGAAGAAAGAAATGAATACAAAGCTCACTATATATTAATAGTTAGGGCTCAGTGAAAGAAGGCTATTATAATGATTGCCATTAATAAATAGTCATGTACAATAAAGTTTAACCTCTCTGTCTCAGACTGAATAGGAAAAATACAGAGATATTTTTGCCAGCGAGGAAAGGAAAACTCAAGTTCATCTATTCCACTTTTCTCACTCTACAAAGTAATAAAGTGAGGCCCAGAGAGGTTGAGGAGTTTATCCATGATCACTTAAGTTATTCAATCAGTGGGAAAGCTAAGACAAGACCTATTTGTTCTGGCCTAAAGTCTATTCTTCGAATGTGAAGACCTAAGTTTAAGCCACAAAGCCAAGCAGCCAGAGGCAGAGCACTTAATTGTTGAGTAAAAAATCTCTATTTTTATGAACAGAGGAAAAATTCATACAGTTATAAGAACAATGAACCCATAAAAGAAAGTAGATGCCCCTTTGCATCCTAAAGCTCCCTGTTTAAGTATTTTGCTCCCTTGGGGCATAAAGTTTCTCTAAGATCACAGAGCAGCTGTTTCCTCTGTCTATCATAGAAGAAACACAGACTGGATTAAGATTGTTCACACTTTTCATCCTACACTTTCAAATTCTATCTTGCTCCAGCTGTAAGATTTTTCCCAGCCTCTCCAGTATTTCCATCTGTTTTTTCTGTCTTTCATTATCAAGTCCTCTTCTCTTTTCCAGTCTTAATCTTCTCTTCCTACACTGTGTTCCCAGATCCCTCATCGCACACTCAGCACAAATGTCCCACAAACTTTGTTTGTCTTTTTTTTTAATAAGTCCTGATCCCCTGGTCAAATTGTGAGATTAATAAATGTAAAGATGTGGTTCTTCTGATTCTTTGCATCTCCTTTGCCAAGCAAAGTCCTTAATAACATTTACTCAACCAAATCATACCTGCTCACAGATGTGCGGGCACAGAGCAAAGAGCAAACCAGACCATGTCATTCCACGATTTAAAACCTATCAGTCACTTGACACAGTCTTTAGGTGATATACCAACATCTTAGGGTGAAGATTATTGTTCACCTTGACTGATCAATCAGCGGCAGACTGACTTCTAACTCTTCAGCCTTGACTTTTAACACTGACTCTCAACTCTGTAGCCACCATCTCCTGCCTTGAAAGAGCCATTCTTTCTCCTACATTGGAAACTTGGAAATGCTGGTCCCTATGCTAAGACAATCACCTCTCCACCTTTCATCCAGGTATCTCAGACTTAACCTTTGTGTCTCAGCTTAAATGTCAGTTCCTCACCCAGCTTACTTTGATTCCCCAGAGCACTTGACACTTTATGTCTTTAGATCTCTGAGTTCTTATTTCTCTGTTCCACTCCTACCTTTACACCAAAGAGATTTCATCCTTGCCGCTTGCTTATCACTAGGCTTTTAAGATGCTGGCACAGTGTCATGTCTCCTTTCCTTCCATGGTTCTTAACCCAAATGTCTTAGACTTTATTGATCTTCCCCTGATAGCTCTTCTTGCTGTCTAGTTATCCTTGACATCTTTCCTTCCTTGATTGCTCTTTTGATCCATGGACCCCTTTGGAAAGAATTTACTTGAATTCTTCCTCAACTTGTGCTTTTCTTCTTTTTTTTTTAAACTGTTTTGAGAAGAAGAACTGGTTCTCACATTTGTACATATCCATGACAACTTGCTAATAATAGGGGCAATGCAATTTCCTTATAACTTAGTTTATTCAGTTTAAGAAATCATTCCATCATTAGTGGATTCAACCCTTCATTCTGCAAGGATTTGTTGAGTATCTATGTGGTGATCACTAGGATAAGCATGAAGGAAAGCATGAAGAACAAAAGGGATAGCTCCTCTACCTCTCTCAGTGGGTTCACAGTTAGCCGAAGTAGACAGACCCTGCTCATCACATCCTATGTTCACACATACCTTTCAAGAGAGATCACAGTGTAACTTCATACGGTGACCCAACCTAGACTGAAGGGTCAGAGAAAGTTTTCCTGAGGAGAAAGCTGTTACCTACAAGAGGCAAGAGAAGTGTGGTTGTCACTCCCCCAGAGATCAGATCCAGACTCCCTGTTCTTGCCCCTCATTAGTGACGCCACCTTGTCAAGTTCTGTCACTTCTTTAGGACTTAGTTTCCTCATGGGTAAAATGGAGCAGATATCATGACTTCACTCACTGGATTGTTATAATAATTAAGTGAATTAACATATGCAAAACACTTAAGGCAGTGCCTTAATAATAAGTGTTTACAATAAGTGCTTATAAACTTGGCTTTTGTTGCTGCTGCTGCTGCTAAGTCACTTCAGTTGTGTCTGACTATGTGCGACCCCATAGACGGCAGCCCACCAGGCCCCGCCGTCCCTGGGGTTCTCCAGGCAAGAACACTGGAGTGGGTTGCCATTTCCTTCTCCAATGCATGAAAGTGAAAAGTGAAAGTGAAGTCGCTCAGTCATTTCGACCCTCAGTGACCCCATGGACTGCAGCCTTCCAGGCTCCTCTGTCCATGGGATTTTCCAGGCAAGAATACTGGAGTGGGGTGCCATTGCCTTCTCCTGGCTTTTGTTATTACTTTGCAATTCTGTCCTTGCAAATTTCTTGGAGCTAAATTTCTGTTTCTTTTCTGAAATTACATTGACAGAAAATGGCAGTGATTTTTTAAATGGCCTTATTTAGCAAATGATAAATTGGGGGACCTTTGTATGTGTGTGAAGTGAGAGGGGCTAATTTTACTACTTGCAAATATTAAGATGAAACATCCACAGTCCTTAAACTAGCATCCCAGGCCCTCTATCATTTTTCACTTGGATATCTCTTTAGCTTCACATTCTATTGGTCAGGTTCTCAATTGCTATTTAACAAATCACCCCAACACTTATAGGCTGGAAGCAACATCTATTATATCACATGATCCTATAAAGTCGGGAATTCTGTTAGGAGTCAGGCAAGTGATTCTGGAATGATTGGGGTCAGTTGGTGGTATTCACCCAGTGGCTAGTGTGACCTGGAGGGTCCAGGATGGGTTTATTCTTGTTTCTTGGGCCTTGATGAGGTGGCTGGAAGGCTGGGCTCAGCTCAGCCTCTCAGCCCCTCTATGTAATCACAGAGACTCTTCTATGATTTTTTTTTTTTTTTTTTAAGGAGGTAATCAGGCTTCTTACATGATGGCTAACTTCCTCCACCTTGATTACAAGATTCAGGAAGTGCAGCTGCCAGTTTTCTACGATCTGGTCTAGGAACTGGTACAGTGTCACTTCCACCAGAGTCTATCCAGGTATTCAGAGAGACAGAGATTGAATTGAAGGGAAAGGAACACAGACTCCACCTCTTAAAAGCAAGAGAATCAAAGGCTGTGGCCATTTTTAATCCACCACACCTACCAAACTCACCCTAGAGTAGTTTACTTAAATGATGCTGAATTCTTATAATCTCTCACACCCTTTGCTGTTCAATGTCTCAGTGCTTTTGTACATCCTGATCCCCTGTCCGTTATGTCTCTGCTACCTTATTTCTTTCAGTTAACTTAACTCCTCTTTCAGATTCCAGTTGAAAGACGACCTGCTCCTGCCCCCTACACCCCTAAAAAGCCCCTAATTGGCTAGCATGCTGATTGACACATTTTATGAAATGATCTTTTAGTCTATTTCTCTCACCAGTATATCAGCTCTGTAGTGGGGGAAAGCACCCTGTTGTATTTTCTTGTGCTTCTAGAATCTGACACAATACAGGGTATACGAATATATTCCATCTGATTTGAATGATTGCCATCACTTTTATTAAGTATATACTAAGATTACTGCATGAAATAAACTTACTTTCATTCAAATTATCAAAGTGCTTCACCAGGAATATTTAGCTTCCAAACATTTTTATCCAGATTAACTTGTGAAATTTCAGTTTTTATAATGCAATGGAAAAACTATATTTAAGTATTCAATGATGAGCCTCACTTTATATATCTTTATTCAATTACAATATGCATTTTATTTTCCTTTTGAGGCTTGAATTGGCATGGAAAGACTGAGAAATAATTTTTAAAAGTTAGACATCACCTGGAAGTCAATAAAAATGATAAAGAAACTGTCTTGATCCTGACAGAGAAGCAGAATTATATATGATCTTTCGAGTGTAGAAAATTAATCTGTATCTGGCTGTAAATGTATCTGATCACAATCTAAAAATTAAAGTACAAGTAAGCCCCAAGGAATTTTCCATTATTTCTAGATGTAACAAAAAGAGTTTGCCAGGTTGCTCTACTGGCAAAATTGTTCAACCAGTCTCTTCTTATACCTTCCATCTTTCTGTTTATTCTTGATTTTCTCTCAATGATAGTAAGAAACATCTTCATGAATGTATCTGGCAAAACAATGTGCTTACAATTACTAAGCATTACTATACTCTAGGCACTATGCTGAGTGTTTTATGTGAGATATTTGTTTACAATATTTTGACCTTGCAAATATCCCACTATTCATACTGAAAAAATTCAAGCTCAAAGAGAATAAGTGATCTTGTCCATGGTCACATAGTCTGCAAATGGCAGATGCAAAAATCTATTTCCAAAGACCTTGCTTTGAATCTCTAAGGCTTAACTCCTAAAAGAATTAAATTATGACATTTAATCAGATCTACATGATTGCTCAATGGCTATCAATATTTTCTCCCTTTGCTGAGTCAAAGTAAGTGATCTGGATTAGAATATTTTATTCTCTATTTCTGCTTTTTCCATTTTACTTGGCCATATCTCATTGTGTCTCTAACTATAAACATTTATGAATCTTTCACTTGTCATTTGTTTTTTCTTAAAGATCCACTGATGTAGATACAAATTCCTATATCCAATTTTGTGTCTGAGTTTAATCAGGTACTCTTATTCCAAATAAATAATCATACAGGGATGTTAAAAACAAATAAAATGAACACTTGGCCTTTAATCCTCCTTAAGATGCCATGGCAAGAATCACTATTCATTTATCATAATCTTCACACAAAATCTGTATTAATTGCACCATTCATTACTTCAGAAATGAGTGGAAAGAAAATATTTATTAAGCTCTTACTGTGAAGAAGGCTGAGCACCGAAGAATTGATGCTTTTGAACTGTGGTGTTGGAGAAGACTCTTGAGAGTCCCTTGGACTGCAAGGAGATGCAACCAGTCCATTCCGAAGGAGATCAGCCCTGGGATTTCTTTGGAAGGAATGATGCTAAAGCTGAAACTCCAGTACTTTGGCCACCTCATGCGAAGAGTTGACTCATTGGAAAAGACCCTGATGCTGGGAGGGACTGGGGGCAGGAGAAGGGGACGACAGAGGATGATGTGGCTGGATGGCATCACTGACTCGATGGACGTGAGTCTGAGTGAACTCTGGGAGTTGGCGATGGACAGGGAGGCCTGGCGTGCTGCGATTCATGGGGTCGCAAAGAGTCGGACACAACTGAGCAACTGATCTGATCTGACTGTATTAAAAAAACTATTCTAGGTTTTATGTATTCAGCAGTGAGTGAAATAAAATCCAAGGTTTTATATATCTTATTTTTTATAGTAAGACAGAAAGTAAATTAATATGTAATATATCAAATGGTGATAAGTGTAATATGAAAACATAAAACATTTTACAATAATAAGCAATGCTTGGAAATGCAGTTGCATTATCTGTCTAGAGAAATGGTATTTGGGCAAAGATGTGAAGGAAGCAGGTGGCAAGTAGCTGAAAAGAAAGAGTATTTTAGAAAGAGAGAACAGACATGCAAAGAGCCTGAGGTAGGTTCATGTGTCATGTGTCACAAGAATAAGGAAAGGGGAAATGTAGCTGGAGTGGATTAAGTGAAAGGAGGAAGAGAGTACCTAGAAGCTGGAGGTGTAAGGACTCCATCTTCTAAGGCCTTGTGGAACTTGGTAGGACTTTGGGATTAACTTTGAATGACCCAGAAGAGCAATGAGAAGATTCTAAAAAGTCACATGATCTGACTGTACCACTTAAAGTTCACTCTGATTGAGAATAGGTGGTAGCAGGCAGGGACAGACACAGGGAGACTGGTTAGGAAGTTATTGAATAATCCAGATGAGAGATGAAGTTTTTGATTAAGGCAGCAACAGAAAAGGTAGTGAAAAGGACTGGAATCTGGACATATTTGGAAGCAGAGAAAATAGAATGTGCTGATAGAATGTGAGATTTGGGACAAAGTTAAGTATCCAGTGATGATTTTGGTGTTTCACCTGAGCAAGTTAACAGCTGGCACTGCCATTTACTAAGATGAGGAAGACCATGGCAGGTATTAATTTGGAGGATCATGTTGGGATCAATGTTTAATACTGGTCATACTGTGTTTTTAGGTAGATTGGTCTCAACAGATTTCTTGACAACGACTCTAGGACAAGTCTGACAATAAACTGGATTCAGCAGCAAAGTAGGAAACTATTTGCTATTCCTGCAGCTGAAAATCATTATATGGGATAGGAATTTATCTCCCACATGGGTTAAGTAACTCCTGAAGTGTTTTTATTTCAAGGTTTTACATCAGGCAGATGATGTGGTACCCTGCCTACATCCTCTATGATCTCTTTTATTGATTTGATGTGCCCACACTTTCGATTTTCTTCAGCAAGTTTTTCTTAGAAGGCTACAGCTGCCTTCCCACTCCAAGGGGCTGGGGATTATACTGTACCCACCCCATCCCCATGCTAGTAGTGAATGATAGTAATGTAGGAGCAACTTTGCTTCCAGGTGAAAAAAATAATTTATGTCCAAGAAGTCTCATTAGCTTCAACTTCTTCTCTCTTTTTTGCATTCTCCCTCTATTCCATTGTAGGTTTGCCCTGAGAGCCCTCACTGAATAAATCACTTACACTTCCCAGCAAACAAAAGTTTAGGACCAGATGTATGCACTGATGAGTTCTGACAAATATTTAAAGAAGAATTAATACAAATCCTTCTCAAACTCCTCTAACAAACAGAAGAGAAGGGAACACTTCCAAACACATTTTGTGTGGCCAGTATTACTCTGATAACAAAACCAGACAAGGACACACAAAAAAGAAAATTACAGGACAGTATTCCTGACACATGTACAGGCAAATATCCGCAGGAAAATAAAAACAAATAAAACTCAACAACATATTCAAAGGATCATACATCATGATCAAGTAAGATTATTCCAGGGATGCAAGGATGGTTCAACATCCAAAAACCAATCACTGTGATACACCACATTAGCAATATGAAGGATAAAAATAATATTATCATCTCAACATATGCAGAAAAAACACTTGACAAAATTCAACATTCATTCATGATAAAAAAAAAAAAAAAAAGCCTCTCAACACAGTGGGTATGGAAGGAATATATTTCAACATGATTAAGTGCTTATGTGACAAGCCCCACAGCTAACATCATACTCAGTGGTGAAAAGCTTTAAATTTAAGTTTTCTTTTAAGGTTAAGAATGACTTCTCTGCAATGAGGAGACCTGGGTTCAATGCATGGGTTGGGAAGATCCTCTGGAGAAGGAAATGGCAACCCATTCCAGTATCCTTTCCTGGAGAAGTCCATGGACAGAGGAGCCTGGTGGGCTACAGTGCAAGGAGCAATGAAGAGTCAGACATGACTGAGTTTCACTTCCTTAAGGTTAAGAATAAACCAAGAATGGCTACTCTCAACTTTTATTCAACATAGTATTAAAAGTTCTTGTCAGAGCAACTAATTAGACAAGAAAAAGAAATAAAAAATATCCAAATTAGAAAGGACTAAAGATAAACTGTCTCTGTTTATAGATGGTATGATATTATATAGAGAGAAACCCTGAAGACTCTACCAAACTGTTAGAACTAATAAACAAAACTAGTAAATTTGCAGCACACAAAATCAATATACAAAAACTCAGTTGTGTTTCTATACACTAATAACTATCAGAACAAGAGATTAAGAAAATTATCATGTTAACAACTGTGTGAAAAAAAGAATAACTTTTAAACAAAATTTAAACAAATTTAAAAAAGATTAAACAAAATTTAACCCAGGATGTGAAGACTAGTACATTAAAAACAATAAAACAATGATGAGAGAAATTAAATAAGATATAAACAAATGGAAATATATTGAATGTTCATTAATTGGAAGAAACATAGCTAAAATTTCCATAGTACCCAAAGCAGTCTATGTAATTCCTGTCAAAACTCCAACAGCATTTTTCACATAAGTAGAACAAACAATTCTAAAATTTATGAAGAATTACAAAACACCCTAAATGACAAAGTGATCTTGAGGAAAAAACAACAAAACTGGAAGCATCACACTTCCTGATTTCCAAATATATTACAAAACTATATTAATCAAAACAGTATGGTATGAAACACACACAAAGATCAATGGAGCAAAATAGACCAGAAATAAATCCAGGCATATATGATTAATTGGTGGCTCAGACAGTAAAGCATCTTCCTGCCATGTGAGAGACCCGGGTTCGATCTCTGGGTTGGGAAGATCTCCTGGAGAAGGAAATGGCAACCCACTCCAGTGTTCCTGCCTGGGAAACACCATGGACAGAAGAGCATGGAGGGCCACAGTCCATTGAGTCACAAAGAGTCAAACATAACTGAGTGACTAATACACACATACATACATACATAAAGAGCCAACAATACAAAATGGGCAAAAGAGTCTCTTTGATAAATGTTGTTGGTAAACTGTACAACCATATGCAAAAGAATGAGACTGGAACACTATTTTACACCATACACAAAAATCAAGTCAATATGGATTAAAAACTTGCATAATAAAACTCTTAGAATAAAACATATACTGTGAGTTCCTTGACATCAGTCTTCTTGATGGTTTTTGGATCTGACATCAAAAGCAAAGGCAAAAAAGCAAAAATAAATAAGTGGCATTGCCTCAAACTAAAAAGGTTCTGCACTTGAAGGAAATCATCAACAAAATCAGAAAGCAACCTTCTCCCAACATTGGGAGAAGATATTTGCAAGTCACATATCTAAAAAAGGTTTAGTATCCAAAATATACAAAAACTCATATAACTTTTTAGCATAAAGCATTCAATCTGAAAATGTGGATCAGGGAAATGTAAATAAATTTTTAAAAAACCACAATGAAATATCACCTCCCATGTCTTAGAATGGCTATCATCAAAAAGACAAGAAATTACAAGTGTTGGTGAGGATATGGAGAAGGGAACTCTTGTGCACTGTCAGTGGAATGTAAACTGGTGCAGCCACTATGGAATATAGTATCAAGATTTCTCCAAAGAATTAAAAAATACTACCATAGGATCCTGCAATTCCACTTCTGCATATTTATCCAAAGAAATGAAAACACTAAGTTGAAAAGGTATCTGCACCCTCATGTTCATTGCAGCATTATTTACAATAGCCAAGACATGAAATCTAAATGTTAATTGAGAAGCAAATGGATAAAATAGATGTCATACATACATACACACACACACACACAGAGGCCACAATGGAATATTACTCAGCCATAAAAGAAGGAAATTCTGCTGTTTGTGACTACATGGATAGACCTTGAGCGTACTACAGAAAGTGAAACAAGTCAGATAGAGATACATTTATTTTATCATCTCACTGATATATGGCATCTATAAACCAAAACAAAAAATAAGAATTACCCTGAACTCATAGGTACAGAGAACAGACGGGTGGTTGCCAGAAGTGGGAAGTGAGAAACTGGAAAAATGGGAAAAGGGAGTCAAAAGGTAAAAACTTTCAGTTATAAAATTAATAAGTCCTAAGAATGTAGTTAAAAGACGCTTACTCCTTGGAAGCAAAGTTATGACCAACCTAGATAGCATATTCAAAAGCAGAGACATTACTTTGCCAACAAAGGTCCATCTAGTCAAGGTTATGGTTTTTCCTGTGGTCATGTATGGATGTGAGAGTTGGACTGTGAAGAAGGCTGAGCGCTGAAGAATTGATGCTTTTGAACTGTGGTGTTGGAGAAGACTCTTGAGAGTCCCTTGGACCACAAGGAGATCCAACCAGTCCATTCTGAAGGAGATCAGCCCTGGGATTTTTTTGGAAGGAATGATGCTAAAGCTGAAACTCCAGTACTCTGGCCACCTCATGCGAAGAGTTGACTCATTGGAAAAGACTCTGATGCTGGGAGGGATTGGGGCAGGAGGAGAAGGGGACGACAGAGGATGAGATTGCTGGATGGCATCACTGACTCGATGGACATGAGTCTGAATGAACTCCAGGAATTGGTGATGGACAGGGAGGCCTGGCGTGCTGCAATTCATGGGGTCGCAAAGAGTTGGACATGACTGAGTGACTGAACTGGACTGAAGAATGTAATGGTCAGCAGGGTAACTACAGTTAATAATATTGTAGTGTATATTTGCAAGTTGCTAAGAAGGTCTTAAAATTTATCACAGGAAAACAAGTTTTGTAACTATGTGTCGTGGTAGATGTTAACTAGACTTACAGTCGTGGTTGTTGGCCATATACATATGCACTGAATTATATTATATACCTGAACTAATATTATGCAAAAAATGCTTTCATATCCCCTCCTCAGGCTCTACTTGTAGGCTCCACTTGGCTTCTGTCTAGGTACCAAACCCAAGACAACATGGATGAGGGTCATACCTCCACCTTGAGTACTCCTTTTTAAACTATGGGGAAGTAAAGTTGATGCTCTAACTCTATAGTGTTTCTGTTCTAATTCAGGAGCAGATTTCACTCAACAAATCATTTTCATAAGCTGATATGTACAAGGCCTTTGGTATCAGCAAATTTGGGGGCGAGAGATATCATTTAATATTTCAGTAGCACCTGACTTAAATCACAATTCCATGAGTAGTACAGTCTATATTATGCAATTGACAGACACATGATACAATTACTACATAGTATGATGCTGAACTCTAACCCTCACTCTTGGAATCCTACCAGGGCTGTATTTCCATCAAAGCAAAAGTAGTATCTTACAAGTAGGAAACCACTAACTTGAAGTAGGGGTGGAGAAAGGAGGGGGTTAGGGGCAAATACCTGAGTCTAAATCCCTTCTAAACACAAGTACTGGGACTTTGCAGAAATTATTTTTCTGAGCTTAAATTTCTTAATTTGTAAAAGAAAAGAAAAACAATGGCTTTACTAAGATTCTTTGAACATTAAATATGAAACATTTCTAATAATGCCAATGTTGATGTCATAACAATGTCATTAGCCTAAAGGGAGTATGGATCTGAGCCATCTCCAAAGTGTATCAATAAGAACAATTAAAGAAAACTTCAATATATTCTTGGTTAGAATAAGTGGCTAATATCTTCTAGATCCTAAAAAAATGTTAAGCACACTCATGATCACCCACATCAAGACTTTGTAGCATATTTTGACACCTAGGAAATGATAAACTCTTCTAGAAATTTCTCTAAATTCGTGTTCCTACCCCTCCTAGGGTTAGCTCAGATGTTGAACATCTCACGGCTGGAATATTGCAACAACCAAACTGATTTTCTAAAATATTACTTCATTCATATTACTCCCTTGATCTAAAATATTTCTCCAAGTTTTCCATGCTCAGAAGAATAAATACCAGATTCTCTTTAGTCTAGCATTCAAAGTTCTTGAAAACCTGATGACAATCCACTTTTCCAGCCTCGCCTCCTATTAGTCCTTGACACTAACCCATTCCAGACACTCTGGGTCTTCTCACTGTCCCTGTACCTGCTCTAAACTTTTCCCATTCTTAGCTTGTGATGAACAGAATGTACCCTCCCCATTGCCATCTCTCCAAAGCTTATCCATACTTTAGTACCCAACATAGATGTTGTCTCTTTCACAACTTTCCTGATCATTAAGACAGAAAATTCACTTCCTCTTTTATATGCAATTCACAACGCAGTAACAAAAATTTGAATCTATGGTCATGGTTATTTATCTATGACTATTGTACTTTCTTGATTTTATTATCTGTAAGGACAAAATGGGTGTCCCAGGTGGGTCAGTGGTAAAGAATCTGCCTGACAGTGCAGGTTCGATCCCTGTTGGGAAGATTCCCTAGAGAAGGAAATGGCAGCGCACTCCAGTATTCTTGCCTGGAAAATCCCTTGGACAGAGGAGCCTGGTGGGCTACAGTTCATGGGGCCACAAAGTGTTGGACATGACTCAGTGACTGAACATGTAAAAACAAAGTATATGTCTCTTGCATATTGTATCCATTATGGTACCTATCACAATGTGAGGATGCATACTGGGTGGTTGATTAATATTTGTCAAATAATTGCAAATATAATATCTTAGCTTTTACTTTTCAGTCTGAAGCGACTTAGCAGCAGCAGCAGCAGCAGCAGCTTTAATCTATCAGTATCCACATAAGCACAAAAATTTAATTTAAATTTTTAAACTTGAACCATTTATTCTATATATGAAATGGGGATTTTGATTTTTTAACTTTATTACTTACTTGTATAGATTGTGTACATAGTGGAAAATGGGTATTCAATAAACATTTGTGAAATGAATAAATAAGCAATTGACTGTGAATAAGGTGTATCTACTTCCTTCATATTGGGCCTAAAGGTTAAATGAAGCTCAAGCTGGATTCAAGATTGCCAGGAGAAATACCAATAACCTCATACATCTAGATGACACCACCCTAATGGCAGAAAGTGAAGAAGAAGTAAAGAGCCTCTTGATGAAAGTGAAAGAGAGAGTATAAAGGCTGGCTTAAAACTCAACATTCAAAAAACTAAGATTATGGCATCCAATCCCTTCACTTCATAGAAAATAGATGAGGGAAAAGTGGAAGCAGTGACAGATTTTATTTTCTTGGGCTTCAAAATCACTTCAGACAGTGACTGCAGCCATGAAATTAAAAGATGCCTACTCCTTGGAAGGAAAGATAAATAGATGGGGGTGGGGGGAGAAAACAGTAACAGACTTTACTTTCTTGGGCTCCAAAATTACTGTGGACAGTGACTGCAGCCATAAAGTTAAAAGATGCTCCTTGGAAGAAAAGCTCTGACAAACCTAGACAGCATGTTAAAAAGCAGAGACATTACTTTTTCAACAAGGGTCCATACAGTCAAAGCTATGGTTTTTCCAGTAGTCATGTACAAATGTGAGAGTTGGACCATAAACAAGGCTGAATGCCAAAGAATTGATGCTTTTGAACTGTGGTGCCAGAGAAGATTTTTGAGAATCCCTTGGACAGCAAAGAGATCAAACCACTTAATCCTAAAGGAAATCAATTCTGAATATTCATTGGAAGCACTGATGCTGAAGCTGAAGCTCCGGTACTTTGGCCATCTGATCCAAAGAGCCAACTCATTGGAAAAGACCCTGATGCTGGGAAAGACTGAAGGCAGGAGGATGGGGGGGACAACAGAGGAAGAGATGGTTAGATGGCATCCCTGATTCAAAAGACATAAGTTTGAGCAAACTCCAGGAGATAGTGAAGGACAGGGAAACATGGCATGCTGCAGTCCATGGGGTCACAAAGAGTCAGACACGATTGAGCGAGTGAACAACAGCAAAAACGTTAAACACTGCACTATTCCTTTCCAAAGTAGTACCTAATTCTCCTTAGTTCTAGTGTTTTTTTTTTTAATGTAAAAATAAAACTTTATAGTGGAAAAATTGAAACAGAGGACTATTATAACTTAAAACTAGTTGAATAATAAGAGGAAATTCTTTAAATGCAGACTTATGGATGTCAGCTTTGAAGTATCATTATGGAAGTCAGAAAACATAAGTGGATAAGAAGTTTAGGTTAAGTTCAGAGCTTGCTCTTTCTTTTAAACATTTTGTTCTCCATAATAAACCTTCAGAGCCGGTTTTATCCTTCAGTCCCAAATTTTCAGTGTGACTAAGAACAGTCTGTAACATGACGTTGCCTACAGAATCCACTGTCTTCTAAGCTGGCCACTCTCATTAGTGAAAGTGCACATGTTGATAAGACTTAGGGGGTATTTATGTGACACCAAAGAACTCTACATGACATTCCTCCAGTCAAGATTTTACTCAGACATTTTGGGTTTCTCTACTGTTATTTCCTCTTCTTCTGTAGCATTTATTTGCACTTGACCCTGTGTTTTAGAAAGTGCACACAAGTCAGTATTCCTGACATCCCAGGGACTTGAAGAGCTGATCTAATGCCTGTGTTGCAAGATGAAAAACAGAAGAATTTTGTTGAACCTATAAAAGGGATGACATTTTTCCTGGCCCTGAGCTGTTCTGTTCAAAATTGAAGCTTTTGCAGCTTGAGGCTCTTTGATTTGTGAGCTAGAGAGTATCATATCTTGGCCATTACTGAATCATAAAAGTTCTTTGCCTCTTCCCAGCTCATTTTATTTAAAAGGAAAAAAGGAAAACCTTTTATCTTACAAAATGTGTTTTCTTTTTATTTTCCTTTATTTCTCACATTGCCGGGATGGATTCTGTAGGGGTTCAGAGAAAACATATGTTAATGGTAATTGGCAAAGACCATTGAGCTGATGCCAAGGAAGATGATTGGGGTGATTAGACTAGAGTGGGTGTCCTGAGAATAGAACACATTGCAGCATTTGTCTTGTCGTGCCTCCTTGTTAGATCCTAAAAACTTGTGCTCAGTATGTATTTTCATCTAAAACAGTAATAGAGAGTCACACAGCACATCCGGGTCAACAAATATCGATTGGTTCAGGAGAGCTTGGGCTGAGCATGAAGGAGGCTTCATTAGGAATTCCTGTGCATTCCATGGACAAGAGGGAGACACATGGAACATTTCTTAACATCTGAAGTAGTAAATTTCCCAGTTAAACTGTATCACCTTTTACCCTAACCCTTCTCCATAGCTGAATTACTTCTTTATTCAACAAACTTCAATGCATTTTATATATCACTCACTATTCTAGCTGCCCAAAATCAAAATAGCACAGTCATCCCCCAAATTCAGGAAGCTCTCAGTCTATTTATAAACCTATTATTACATCAAAGTGATAAACCTATTTAAAATCTTATAGTAGGCATATTTCCATTTTTTTTCCTAGAGATAAAAGACAGTACAGCATCATTTCATATGAGGACATCAGTGTTCCATCAAAGAAAAAAGGGCAAAAAAATTACAAGTGTGTCCAGTAATTAATATTTTAAAACACTGTTTTTGTGGATTTTGTAATGTCTATATTTGTGAGTTAAGAATCTCTAATTTATTTTGATAACTTTTCTCAATCTAAATGTTTGCTTCTATACATCATTTTCTGTTCTTGTTCTTAAACAGGCTTTTCAAAAACTGGAACCTTGAGACCCCCCCGAGTCTTCATCAGGCCCAGCTAGAAGGCTATACCTAAGATGATGTACACAAAGTCAAACACTGTACCTGGCACAGAGGAAGAGGTTATTATATGGCTACTACTATTATGATGATAGTTCTTTACTGGTTCTCTCATTGTCATTCTCTCTATCTTTTGGAAAGATATTTTCCTGCAGAATCAGTGAAAAAAATCACAAAATTCATGGCTGTGCTTTTAAGTTCTAAGAACTGATTCAATGAATAACAAAACCCTTATTTTTCTCAGTACCCTACTAAAATTAGTTCTCTAGTTCATTTTGTCAAGATTTACTGGCCCCCATAAGAAGTGTGAATCCTTTAAGAAAATAAGTCTGGGAATTCTGAGGCCATTTATAAATTGAAGGCATAGTTATAGGCAGATAGAGATGGGAAAAGATATTCTGTATGTTTTGACTGCTCCTTTCTCCATTTTGAATTATCTGTTGGGACAGTGGAGATAAATGAGTGTGAAGTGGACAGATTTTCAGATTGGTGGAAAAAACTCACAGATGTTTAATGTCCTCTGTAGCAAGATGTCCTTGATAGGAACTTTTTTTTTTTTTTCCTCCTGAGGATGCTCGAGAACGTATGCAGGGTCTCTCAGGACTTGAAAAGAAAAATACAGCCATCCTTTTCACTGTCTTTAAATAGCCTAAATAGGGTGAACAAACCCAGTGCAGCTGAGTCAGAGAAAAGATAGCCATCTGGTAACGATAAGCAGCCCTGGGTAGCTTTGAAACTGAGCCAGCCCAGAGATTGAGGACAAGCTTCAAGGAAGGACTTTTGACTTCAAGTTAATCACTTGGTGCTGGTTGATAAGAAAAAATGAAGGATTAGTGAGCAAGGCACTGACCTCCCTTGGAAGCATTTATTTCTTTTAAAATGTGCTTTAGAATTGCCCACCTGTCATGATGTTATCATTCAGGTTAATGTTAATCTGGCCTTATATTTTTATAACTGTGTGAGAAATTTGGGGCTCAATACATTTGGGAAGAGTCTGTATAAGTGAAGCAGTAGAGAATGAGACTGTTGTAGTGAAAAATGCCAGCTGCAGAGCTGGGCTGTCTGCATTTCAATCCTGACTGCTTAGCTCCACGACCTTACACAAACTCCTGTACCTCTGTAAGACTCAGTTTCCTGAGCTGAAGAAATTAAATTAATGATAGTATCTACCTCATCAGATTGCTGTGTGGATTAAATAAAATAATCTCTATACAGAATTAGGCTAGCAGAGAGGACTCCATAAAAGCCAATGCCCCATTAAACTTGAAATCACCCATTTCCAGTCCCTGTCTAGGATACTAATCTGATCTTCAAGTGATTTTTGTATTTCTAGGAGTTCTAGCTGCAGTTAATAGAAACTGAGGAACACTGAAGCCATTTCCCTGTTGATTTAAGAGTGTGATTTACTTAAGAAAAATGCAAACAGTCCCTGCAGATGGTGACAAACCCTGGGGTCTCTCCAAAAGTTCAACTCTGATTTTGTCCCTAGGGAGCCAGCCAAAGGCAACTGATACACTTCTTCAAAACCCATTCAGTTTCCACCTCAAAAACAGAGATATCCAAGCAATTGAACCAACTTCCTTAACCCTAATTAGAAATAGGAATTACAAATTGTCAGGTTCTTAGGAGGTAGGTCATTAAGCCTAGAGGTTTTAATTATCTTTTTCCCATAGTGTACTAAGGAAAGATACATCTGGTGTCAGCTAAAGGCAAACACAAGTGATGGGTGATTTTCTTAAATGGAGCCCCAACACAGTGTCAGGGCATCTGGGGAATAACGGAGTTAGATACCAAGGTTAACAGCTTGAGTATGGTAAGACATGTAAGACTGTGTGGTATTTGTTTGGATAAACAGAAACAATCTGGGAATAGCTGGGTGTTGATACACATGCTCTTCTTAGAGGAAAATCGTCAAAGGAAGTTCATCAAGGTGCTCTGAATACTGAATTGGCAACAGCTGATCTGTTGTTTCTAGGGGAAATGCAGGATTAGGTTTTTGCCAACTTTGGTCACATTGTTTTTAATTGTTTTTTAATTTATCTTTTAATTGGAGGAAAATTGTTTTAAAACATTGTGTTGACTTCCCTCTGATCACATTTTAATAAGACAATACATATCTTTATGTGTATTTTCAATTATGCCTGTTAAGTTGCTTCAGTTGTATCCGACTCTTTTGGACTCTATGAACTATAGTCCGCCAGGCTCCTCTGTCCACGGGATTTTCCAGGCAAGAATACTGGAGTGAGTTGCTATTTCCTCCTCCAGGCGACCTTCCCAACCCAGGGATCTAACCTGCATCTCTTATGTGCCCTGCATTGGCAGGCAGATTCTTTACTACTAGCACCAACTAGACACCTTGTTTACTATATATTGCTGTTTCACTACCATTGGACTTACAGCACTGTGTTATCCCTGAACAAAGCTTATTTGACACACATATTTTCTCCTTTAGGCAGGTTTCAGCCTTCTTGCATTCAGGAACACTAGACAGCATTTCAGCTCTGTAATTAGTGGCCATTTTAAGTAACATAATTACCAAGACAAAGTACAGAAATGTAAAACATACACTAAAGAGATGGCCAAAAGAAGTTGCTTACAATATAGCACTAAAACAAGAAGGCCATGCATCATCGTTTTCAACCTGAGCTGGGAAGGTGTGCACGATTTAGTGACTCATTTTCACTGCTCTGAGCTTGTTCATGGAATGACCACGGACGCACTACCAGTATTGACCGTGGGGTCATAAACAAATTTGAACTTGTAGTAAATTTGCAAATACGAAACCTAGGAATAATAAGAATCAACTGTCTTTGTATAGTATGTGGAGGAAATACTAAGTATTTGAAGTGGTATACTCAATACAATCTCAACTTTATAATAAAAGATGGATCTTTCTTTAAATGGTATACAATGCTTTGCTTTTTAAATATTCAGTGTTGAAAATATGATTTCAAGGAAAAATGATGGTCTGAGTTTTCCAGTTGCAAATTCAAAATCTTGTATTATTCAGGAAAATTCAAAAATATTTCAGATAAGTAGAGAGATGCTGAAGCTGAAGCTCCAATACTTAGGCCACCTGATTCGAAAAGCCAACTCATTGGAAAAGACCCTGATGCTGAGAAAGATGGAAGGCAAAAGGAGAAGAGGGCAGCAGAAGATGAGCTGGTTAGACAGCATCACTGACTCAATGGATATGAACTCGAGCAAACTCTGGGAGATAGTGGAGGACAGAAAAGCCTGGCGTCCTGCAGTCCAAGAAGTCAGACATGAACAACAACAGGCAAAAGTAGAGAGAAGTCCAGTGCAGTTGTAAGTGAAACTAGCAAAAGGCCACATGCATCTGAGGACAATCAAACAAAGCTAAAGCCTCATGAAATTATAAAGCTAGTCAGTGTGTCAATATAATTTACTTCATAAAAGTTATTAAAGCTCAACTTTATATAGATATAAACTATATCTAACAAAGGTAAAACTTAGTTACAAAAATTTCCCAGAATTATCTAGCAAATAATTCATCAGGGTTGCACATATGGACTTTTATTTAAAAATTCGAGGGATACATTGTAGAATGAGTATCTCTTCAGCCTCATAGTGAGTTTCTATCTTTAGGGTAGCAATACCATTGAAAAAAAAAAAAAAAGAGCTGTAATTTGAGTGCCAATATGTCTCTACTTCTGAGTATGCTGCAATTTTGGAGGATGAACTTAAGGGAAGCAAACTTTTCCTTCTTAAATCTCTCAATTTTCCAATAGCCCCATCCCTATGAGCCACAGATGAGGCTACCCCTTCTCTCACAGCCCTATTTCAAGAATAAACACTGTAAGCTTCAATCTGTAAGCTAAGAAGTGAAGTGAAAGTCATTCAGTCATGTCTGATCCTTTTCGACCCCATGGACTATACAGTCCATGTAATACTGGAGTGGGTGGTGGTTCCCTTCTCCAGGGGATCTTCCCAACCCAGGGATTGAACCAAGTTCTCCTGCATTGCAGGAGGGTTCTTTACCAGTTGAGCTACCAGGGGTAATACCTAAATGCACCCGGATCAAGATGGGAATTATATTCCTATCCTCACCAGCATAGGACTTAGGAATTGATAGTTTTAAATGCACCAGTTGGGGTTTTCTTCCTCTATTTCTTCCCAGAAGTGCAGTTTCTTTGTACACCCAAAACTGTGCTCAGACCTCGAGTGTCTGATAGCTGATAGCAGGTACATCTTCCCGAGTGCTGTCCCTCTAGGTCTATCCACGCTATGTAATGCTGCCAATCAGCTGACATCACACCTGCTTGAGGATGCTATGCTACTGCTAAGTCGCTTCAGTCATGTCTGACTCTGTGCGACCCCATAGACAGCAGCCCACCAGGCTCCCCATCCCTGGGATTCTCCAGGCAAGAATACTGGAGTGGGTTGCCATTTCTTTCTCCAATGCATGAAAGTGAAAAGTGAAAGTAAAGTCACTCAGTCGTGTCCGACTCTTAGCGACCCCATGGATTGCAGCCTAACAGGCTCCTCCGTCCATGGGATTTTCCAAGCAAGAGTATTGGAGTGGGGTGCTGTTGGCTTCTCCGCTGCTTGAGGATTACTAATGTCTATTCCATGGACCAACTCAAAATTGCACAGAAAAACAAAGGGGGTCTGACACAAGCTTTCAGCAATGATTCAAACTGTTGCTTCCCCTCCCCAGGGACCAGCTCTACAGTTAATTCAGCTTCCTGAATTAACATGCATCCTCCCCTCTTTAAAAAAATTCTACTTTGCTGTCTACTCCCAGTATTCCAACTTCCTAGCCCAACTCTGTGTCACCCTGCACAAATATTTTGAGAGGTTATGGTAAGATGCCACTTCAGAGACTGAGGAGATCTCAACCATAAGGAACAGACTGAAACACTAAATCTGTGAAGTATATTGTCTCCATAAACCCATAGACCTATTTCATCTAATATGTTACAAATCTATGAAATAAAAGAAATTACATTATCCTCCCACTTGGGTACTTGGAGTCTATATTTAGGGCTTTAAAAAGACAATGAGTTCCTTCAAACATAAAGCATTTAGCTAGTTCAAAGGATCAATCTATTATAAAGAAAATCTCAGGGCAATTTGTAAATCTTTTTAAACTAAAAGTCAAAAAATTACTTCACAACAAATTCTTTATTGGCACAAAACTCATCTTTTCATACCCAGGGTTCTGCGTCTTTTTTCTAAACTTTATTTTGCTCTTCTGAAAAAAGACTTATAAAACATTTATAGCTTATAATAACAAATACACTTAAGGAAAGAAAGTGCTGTCTTTAAATATTACTATCACATGTTTTTCTCCAGTAGAGACATATGAGCATACAAACAGAATAAGATAAAAAGATCTTCAATTTAATTCTATAAAATAATCTCATTAATCGGAATTTATCTCTTTAGATGACATCTATTGTTCCTCTATTTTAAACAAAAATCATTTTTTCTAATAAACATGAAGTCTACATTAGCAGATAAATTCAAAATATCAGATTTATTTGATTTTTAAGATGTGAATATGGTTTACCAATGTATACATTAAATTTAATTATGTAAAATGTTCTACTTTTACTTTATAGCATTTTTATGTGCTACTGGTACATCAATTTTCTTTAATCAGCCAAAGATCTAAATGGTCATTTCAAAAGCAAAATTTCCACAACTAAATAATATCTGTAACATGAAGGCATTTCTATTACAAAGATTTGCTGTTTCTGATCGACAATTCCAGGGATTAACAGTGTTCAAGTTCACCTTACCCAGCAGAGTTCTTAAGAGACAGCATGATTTTTTGTAAGACTAAAACTAATGTACTATGAACATTAACCAGTGAGGAAGATGAGAGCTTTTTAAATAGTAGAACTGTCAACTGAAACACTTTGGTAGAAGTGTTTGGGTAGAAAATAACATTTTCCCAAGATGCTGTGATATTTTGTGCTAATATTTCACACCTAAGGTGTTGTTTTCTTCATGCAGAAGCAGCAATAGGTTGAAAAATAGACAACACAAACTAACACACTTTTTTTTTTTTAATCTTAAGGCTTAGCTAATTTGCTGCATGGTGATTAATGCTCTAATCAAGATACTTGGGTTTGAGAATTAATCATTTCATCAACTGAATATATGTGGATAGAAAAATGCTATAAGTCAAAAAGAGAAACACTGGAATAATTAGACCTTATAAAATCATTGATTTTTCAAAGAAATTTATCTGTCCCCCTTCCCCTTCCTGCTGAAGCTCCACTCTACTATTGAGTAGCTACAGGGCTCTGAGTAAATGCTTACTCTCTCTGGCCTTTTGTCTTCATTGCTTCAAAGGCGACATTAGAATCTGTGAACTGACTCATGTTGGCAGGAGCAGCAAAGTCAGTTGCAAAGGGTCATAGACCACAGGGAGGTAAATCATTGGCAGCCATTATTCAAAATCGTCCATACAGCCCCAAAGAATCAAAGGGAGGCAGACTGAATCCAGTTCTACCAGAGGTCAGAAGGAGATGGAAAGGGGAGGAAGGCAATAGATTTATGTGTTCTCATCTTTTATGAAAAGAATTCTCAGAGCAGGGAGATAAGTTAAATAGGTTGGCGGGAAAGTCAGGAGTAGAAATGGAGTTTGGGGCCAACATATCCAAATTTCTGGAAGGAAACCACTTCACAGGACACCCAAACACATACAGTAAAATAGGGCAGCTGCAAGAAAGTAAATCCAGTGGTGGCAGCACAAGTGCAGCTTGCCAGAACATTCTGGTTCCTGTATAGTGTCAAAGTTTTCCAGTGGTTTCCATGTGCCCTAGAGAAGAATACAAGGGCTTAAGGTTATGGATACTGTGGTTTAGTGCAAATATCCATGCAGAGTTGCTGAGGTGTGGGTGGGGGGAGGGAGCAGGTTGGAGGTCAGAAGAGAGGTAAACAGAGGAGGAAAATCTTTAGCCAAGGATCTCAGACCAGACAATTTCAGTCTAAGGTGAAGGCAGCACTAGCAAGACAAAAGCAAGTTCCCAGCACAAGATGGCCATGACTCTGCTGAGAAAAGACAGCTCAGAGTAAACAAGCTTTAGATTGAAGTACTGGATGTCAGCAGGACAATAGGATCCAAATGAATGTGCAAGAACCACATGTGTGTGTGCTAAGTCGCTTCAGTTGTGTCCAACTCTTTGGGACCCTATGGACTGGAGCCCTGACAGGCTCTTCTGTCCATGGGATTATCCAGGCAAGAATACTGGAATGGGTTTCCATGCCCTCCTCCAGGGGATCTTCCCAACCCAGGGATCTAACCCGCATCTCTTATGTCTCCTGCATTGGCAGGCAGGTTCTTTACCATTAGTTCCACCTGAGAAGCAGGTCCTAAGCTCTCTTTTTTCCAACAGCCTCCTGATCACATGATGTCCCTAGCCTACCCTTTCCCACCGGCCACCAGAAGAGCTAGAAAAGAGAGAGAAGACCCAGAAGTCTGTATATGTGTCTTTAAGAGATATAAATGTAGGGATTGCTGCTGCCGCTGCTAAGTCACTTCAGTTGTGTCCGACTCTGTGCGACCCCATAGACGGCAGCCCACCAGGCTCCCCCATCCCTGGGATTCTCCAGGCGAGAATACTGGAGTGGGTTGCCATTTCCTTCTCCAAGGCATGAAAGTGAAAAGTGAAAGTGAAGTCGCTCAGTCATGTCCGACTCTTAGCGAGCCCATGGACTGCAGCCTACCAGGCTCCTCCGTCCATGGGATTTTCCAGGCAAGAGTACCGGAGTGAGTTGCCATTGCCTTCTCCGAAATGTAGGGGTTAGACTGAGATAAATATCCCAAATGGGAATAAATTTAGTTTTCTCTTGAACCATTCTCATATTATAGTAATATATAGGTTTATAAGGAAAGGCAAATCAGTTATGACAGTAAGTACTTTGTTTTTGCACTTCTAAATGTCCCCATTATTTTGTTTCTTCTCTTCCAGTGTGTCTATAACAATTAAGTAAAATTAACAATTAGATGAAACATGTTAAGTGTGTAGCACACTGTCTGTGACTTCTGAGACATCCAGTAGGTGGTAGCTTCCATTATTATCAGACAACTAGGAAGGCAGACTCCCAGACTTCCTTGTACTTTATAAAGCACTCATTCCTCCCCCTCAAAGTTTCACAGTGATTACATTTTCTAGTTGAAGAGAAACTTAAATGATCTGCTAGCAGGGAAAGAAATTATAATAGAACCTTGATGAAAGAGCCTACTGCCAACTAAATAGGTTATTATAGGTAATTTTTAAAATTATCTAAGTTGTTTACTTTGGATTATCAGTATCCCATGATTGGCCATGTAAAAAGACAGTCCTCTCACTTGGAATTTCCCAGGGCCAGAAGGAAGATCACTCTGAGCAGGCTTTAGCAGATTACCATCAGCACTACCTGGAGCACATCCCCCCGGAAAAAAGGAAGAGGCTTGAAAAGCCACACTGAACAAATATCCCACTGATACTGATACCCTGGGTATGTATCACAGACAACTGTGATTTTTGTGAGATTGGTGTGACAGTGTTCACACTTAACAATACAGCTGCATTTCACATCTCTCCCAGGAGGCAGGTGCAGCCCATCAGTATTTGCCATGTAGAGAATGAAACATGCTTCAGATGCATCCCACTGCCTGCATGCTGACTCTCTGTGGCCCCTATGACTCATAAAGGAATTCAGGTATATCCACCCCCTTGAGGAACTGTGGACTTGAAACAGAAGACTCTGTAATACTTCTCTGGGGTGGTGTAGGGAGGCACAGTAGGTAAACCCATCATTTAAACGAATTAACAGGAACTGTTTTTTATATTGCAGTATAAAGAGTAATAATTGCACATTGACTCAGTATAGTTTGTTTTGGACAACTGAATAACTGCTCCTTAATTTTGTAACTTAAAGTATGCTTTTGGGAGGAATGCTTTAAATAACTGAAAGATTTAGGTTGTAAAAACAATTCCTTCTTCCTGCAATCCACTTCCTACAACACTTTAAAAGTCTACATAGAAGGCCTTTCCATGGCCCCCATAACAGGGCAGTTCCCTTACTCAGGTCTCTAAGTATTTTCCATAATTAAAAATTATTGTGAAATACAGTCATGCTATCTGATCCCCATTTCTGTGGAACCCAATGATTACATGAATTCTTCCTGGTAACAAACGTGGCATAAAAAATAAAATCCTCCCAACACAATAAAGTATACCGAATATTCTGACCATCCTACAATTATTACTTTGGCTTTCCAAATACCTGAACACTAGAAAAGAGCTGCCAAGTAGGAAAGACACAATATTGAGTTTCTAGAAAGTTATATTCTCCTTTCTGTATTAATACAGTGCAGTTCATATGACATGTATATCAGCAGATCAGTTGGCTGATCAGTAAGGATTCCCATTGTTTTCATTTATCCTAACATAACCCTGAATGGTTTAAGCCAATCAGTGCATAGCAATTTCCTGACAACTGTTATCAGTCTAGGGTAGGGTACAAAATTTAAGTAGGCTGAGTCAAGTTAAAGAAAATGATTTGCATTGCATGCTTAGAGAAGAGAACCTGCTAGAGTTGCAAATTTTCAGATCCTACTGTGATGGTTACTTTTCTGTGTCTATTTAACTGGGAAAGATTGAGCTCAGGAGGAGAAGGATGACTACTGGAAAAACCATAGCTTTGACTAGATGGACCTTTGTTGGTAAAGTAATGTCTCTGCTTTTTAACATGCTGTCTAGGTTGGTCATAGCTTTTCTTCCAAGGAGCAAGCGTCTTTTAATTTCATGGCTGCAGTCACCATCTGCAGTGATTTTGGAGCCGAAGAAAATAAAGTCTGCCACAGTTTCCATTGTTTCCCTATCTGTCATGAAGTGTCCAAGATACTTGATCAAAGGCTAGTCTAGATGCTGCTGTGAAGGTAATTCTCAGGATGTGATTAACATTCAAATCAGTAAACTTTGATTTAAAAAAAAAAACAAACACTTTATAATGTAGCTGAGCCTCATCCAATTGGTTGAAGACCTTGAGAAAAAAGACTGAGATCCCCTGAAGAAGAAGAAACATTGCCTCCAGATTATCCTCAGACTCCAGAAAATCACATGAATTATTCTTAAAATAAGTTTGTGTGTTTGTCTATAAATATACCATATATCTATATATGTTGTTGTTGTTAGGTTTCTAAGTCATGTCCAACTCTTGCAACCCTCTGGACTGTAGCCTATCATGCCCCGCTATCTGTGGGATTTCCCAGGCAAGAACACTGAAGTAGGCTGCCATTTCCTTCTCCAGGGAATCTTTACAACCCAGGAATCAAACCCAGGTCTCCTGTATTTCAGGCTGATTCTTTACCACTGAGCCACCACAGAAGCCCCTATATCCATACAGATTGCCTGGCATGCTGCAATCCATGGGGTCGCAAAGAGTTGGACATGACTGGGCGACTGAACAACAACTACAACTACATATATATATATATATATATATATATATATATATATATATATATAAAACATACCCAGACAAATCTATTTAAGGAATTGGTAAATACACGTACACACATATTACACTGGTCTGTTTCTTTGGAGAAACCCATTTACTGTACCTTCTATTAATACTGGAAACTGGAGGTGAAGCCCTGAAATGTGTGTTTTAACAAGACTTCCAGGTAATTCCGACGTACCTAGAGTTTCAGCTCTACTGCACTAGATCATCTTTATGGTATCTCATCGACAGTTCGATAAAGGAAATTTGAAACTATATTGTGGTAGATTAGCATTCTACCCACTAAACTATGATGAAATTGCCAGAATTTCATTCCCTGCATGATTTCAGGTGAGTGTAGACCACGGAGACAATGCTCATGAGACGTAAAAGGTGGAAATGCAGCAGCAGCACCTCACTTTGCAGGCTCTGAAGTCTGGAGCAGGGCACAAGCCTATGGCTTACCTGCTGGCTCCACTGCTTGTCATGGGAAGCAGCCAGGCCCATAGACTTTGTATTTCTTCGGGATATTCCTCCTGGTGTTTCAACAGCTGGGCCATGAAAGAGATGGCCGGCTTTTTCTTCGGGTGAGTGTCATCATGGACATGGGAGACACACAGCTGTTGAGAAGCTGAAGCTGGTTCCAATCAACACCTATGGCTTTCTCCTCACCTTCATAGGTTCCAGTTTGCCCTTGTTTCTCCCACTACCCATCCTTTTTCCTTTTTCAGATGCAAAATCAATGGCATCACCAAGACTTATTACCCAGCTCCAACAGTTGGGATAGTCACATCCCTATGATAAATCCCTTATGATATCTGTCCAGAAGTTCTACTCCTCTGATCAAATCTGACAGATACATAATAAGTAGAGAATATCTTATTGAAAATAAAGTCAAAAAGCCCAGAAGAACATTTCCTTTTACTTTTAATAAACCACTCCCTACATTATCCTGGTTAACGTATATATTCTGCCCTTGAACATTTGCAATACGTAATAATGTCTTTGGTCTTCCTTGAAGTCTCTCTTGCCCATTTGATGTTGAACTATTTTTTCTTTTATCCAGCTTTTCATTCCCTAGGTTTCAGGACATTGCCTCTTGTCCTACAATCTTCAGACACGGAATAACTCTCTCCCTTCAGTTTGTTGTTTCTGCCCTTGAAGGTATAGAACTTTCAGTGTCCAAGTATCCTTGGAACATCATGGTGGTTTAGTGCTAATAAGTGTCTGACTCTTGAGACCCCATGGACTGTAGCCTGCCAGGCTCCTCTGTCCATGGGATTTCCCACGCAACAAATCTAGAGTGGGTTGCTCTTTGTTCCTCCAGATGATTTTCCCATTCCAGGGATCAAATGTGGGTCTCATACACTGCAGGCAGATTCTTTACCAAATAAGTCACCAGGGAAGACCTTGTGAGCATTCTTCTTCCTAAATGACATCAATTTATATTCAAAATTCGCTTCTAATCTCTTATTAACTGATTCTCATTTTTGCCTTTTTCTCATTTACATCACACTTATTTCTATTAAAACATTACACTGAGATTACAGAGAATACACAAATACAAAGAGACATAAACATCAATGATTTTAGAATTTGTTTGCATCCATTTTCAATAATCATTTTAAATATTGATTTTTAAAATGTCAGTGCAAATTTTGCATTTCACCAAGAATGGAGAAATGTTAATTTTTTATGTCTAATATTGCAAGAGAGTTCCAGAAAAAACATCTATTTCTGCTTTATTGACTGTGCCAAAGCCTTTGACTGTGTGGATCACAATAAACTGTGGAAAATTCTTCAAGAGATGGGAATACCAGACCACCTGACCTGCCTCTTGAGAAACCTATATGCAGGTCAGGAAGCAACAGTTAGAACTGGACATGGAACAACAGACTGGTTCCAAATAGAAAAAGGAGTACGTCAAGGCTGTATATTGTCACCCTGCTTATTTAACTTCTATGCAGAGCACATCCTGAGAAATGCTGGGCTAGAAGAAGCACAAGCTGGAATCAAGATTGCCAGGAGAAATATCAATAACCTCAGACATGTAGATGACACCACCCTTATGGCAGAAAGTGAAGAGGAACTAAAAAGCCTCTTGATGAAAGGGAAAGAGGAGAGTGAAAAAGTTGGCTTAAAGCTCAACATTCAGAAAACGAAGATCAAACATAAGACCAGAAACTATAAAACTCTTAGAGGAGAACATAGGCAAAACACTCTCTGAAATAAATAACAGCAGGATCCTCTATGACCCACCTCCCAAAATATTGGAAATAAAAGCAAAAAAAAACAAATGGGATCCAATTAAAATTAAAAGCTTCTGCACAACAAAAGAAACTATAAGCAAGGTGAAAAGACAGCCTTCAGAATGGGAGAAAATAATAGCAATTGAAGCAACTGACAACTAATCTCAAAAATATACAAGCAACTCCTACAGCTCAATTCCAGAAAAGTAAACGACCCAATCAAAAAATGCGCCAAAGAACTAAATAGACATTTCTCCAAAGAAGACATACAGATGGTTAACAAACACATGAAAAGATGCTCAACATCACTCATTATCAGAAAAATGCAAATCAAAACCACAATGAGGTACAATTTCATGCCAGTCAGAATGGCTGGGATCCAAAAGTCTACAAGCAATAAATGCTGGAGAGGGTGTGGAGACAAGGGAACCCTCTTACACTGTTGGTAGGAATGCAAACTAGTACAGCCACTATGGAGAACAGTATGGAGATTCCTTAAAAAACTGGAAATAGAACTGCCATATGACCCAGCAATCCCACTGCTGAGCATACACACCAAGGAAACGAGAATTGAAAGAGACACGTGTACCCCAGTGTTCATCTCAGCACTGTTTATAATAGTCAGGACATGGAAGCAACCTTATGTCCATCAGCAGATGAATGGATAAGAAAGCTGTGGTACATATACACAGTGGAATATTACTCAACCATTAAAAAGAATACATTTGAATCAGTTCTAATGAGGTGAATGAAACTGGAGCCTATTATACAGAGTGAAGTAAGCCAGAAAGAAAAACACCAATACAGTATACTAACGCATATATATGGAATTTAGAAAGATGGTAACGAAAACCCTGTACGCGAGATTGCAAAAGAGACACAGATGTATAGAACAGTCTTTTGGACTCTGTGGAAGAGGGAGAGGGGGGATGGTTTGGGAGAATGGCATTGAAACAAGTATAATATCATATAAGAAATGAATTGCCAGTCCAGGATCGATGCAGGATACAGGATGCTTGGGGCTGGTGCACTGGGATGACCCAGAGGGATGGTATGGGGAGTGAGGTGGGAGGGGGGTTCATGATGGGGAACACGTGTACACCCGTAGCGGATTCATGTTGATGTATGGCAAAACCAATACAATATTGTAAAGTAATTTGACTCTAATTAAAATAAATAAATTTAAATTTTAAAAAATAAAAATAAAAAGTTATTCAGAGTTAAAAAAAAAAAAGAAAAAGAAAACGAAGATCATGGCATCTCAGATGGTGATTGCAGCCGTGAAATTAAAAGACGCTTACTCCTTGGAAGGAAAGTTATGACCAACCTAGATAGCATATTCAATGGATGTAAGAGTTGGACTGGAAGACAGCGGAGCGCGGAAGAATTGATGCTTTTGAACTGTGGTGCTGGAGAAGACTCTTGAGAGTCCTTTGGACCGCAAGGAGATCCAACCAGTCCATTATAAAGGATATCAGCCCTGGGTGTTCTTTGGAAGGAATGATGCTAAAGCTGAAACTCCAGTACTTTGGCCACCTGATGCGAAGAGTTAACTCATTGAAAAAGACTCTGATGCTGGGAGGGATTGGGGGCAGGAGGAAAAGGGGACAACAGAGGATGAGATGGCTGGATGTGAGTCTGAGTGAACTCCGGGAGTTGGTGATGGACAGGGAGCCCTGGCATGCTGCAATTCATGGGGTCGCAAAGAGTGGGACACGACTGAACAACTGAACTGAACTGAATATTAAAATTATCTGACTTGTCAACTAAGATGATCAGTGAATGCCTTATGTTGTCTTTAAAAGTACCCACAATATTCCTTCTACAATTAGAAATCACTTTAGTAAAATGAAGTTTTGCCTATTTAACATGAGCAAGTTAACTGTGAGAAGATTCATTTATAATATTTAGTCATTATCAGTTCAGTTCAGTTCAGTCACTCAGTCGTGTCCGACTCTTTGCAACCCCATGAATCGCAGCACGCCAGGCCTCCCTGGCCACCACCGACTCCCGGAGTTCACTCAGATCCACGTCCATCGAGTCAGTGATGCCATACAGCCATCTCATCCTCTGTCGTCCCATTCTCCTCCTGCCCCCAATCCCTCCCAGCATCAGAGTCTTTTCCAATGAGTCAACTCTTCGCATCAGGTGGCCAAAGTACTGGAGTTTCAGCTTTAGCATCATTCCTTCCAAAGGAATCCCAGGGCTGATCTCCTTCAGAATGGACTGGTTGGATCTCCTTGCAGTCCAAGGGACTCTCAAGAGTCTTCTCCAACACCACAGTTCAAAAGCATCAATTCTTCGGCGCTCAGCTGTCTTCACAGTCCAACTCTCACATCCATACATGACCACAGGAAAAACCATAGCCTTGACTAGATGGACCTTTGTTGGCAAAGCAATGTCTCTGCTTTTGAATATGCTATCTAGGTTGGTCATAACTTTCCTTCCAAGGAGTAAGCGTCTTTTAATTTCATGGCTGCAATCACCATCTGCAGTGATTTTGGAGCCCAAAAAAATAAAATCTGACACTGTTTCCACTGTTTCCCCATCTATTTCCCATGAAGTGATGGGACCGAATGCCATGATCTTCATTTTCTGAATGCTGAGCTTTAAGCCAACTTTTTCACTCTCCTCTTTCACTTTCATCAAGGGGCTTTTTAGTTCTTCTTCACTTTCTGCCATAAGGGTGGTGTCATCTGCATATCTGAGGTTATTGATATTTCTCCCCGCAATCTTGATTCCAGCTTGTGCTTCTTCCAGTCCAATGTTTCTCATGATGTACTCTGCATATAAGTTAAATAAACAGGGTGACAATATACAGCCTTGACGTACTCCTTTTTCTATTTGGAACCAGTCTGTTGTTCCATGTCCAGTTCTAACTGTTGCTTCCTGACCTGCATACAGGTTTCTCAAGAGGCAGGTCAGGTGGTCTGGTATTCCCATCTCTTGAAGAATTTTCCACAGTTTATTGTGATCTACACAGTCAAAGGCTTTGGCATAGTCAATAAAGCAGAAATAGATGTTTTTCTGGAACTCTCTTGCTTTTTCCATGATCCAACGGATGTTGGCAATTTGATCTCTGGTTCCTTTGCCTTTTCTAAATCCAGCTTGAAGATCTGGAAGTTCACAGTTCACGTATTGCTGAAGCCTGGCTTGGAGAATTTTGAGCATTACTTTGCTAGCATGTGAGATGAGTGCAATTGTGCGGTAGTTTGAGCATTCTTCGGCATTGCCTTTCTTTGGGATTGGAATGAAATTAACCTTTTCCAGTCCTGTGGCCACTGTTGTGTTTTCCAAATTTGCTGGCATATTGAGTGCAGCACTTTCACAGAATCATCTTTCAGGATTTGAAATAGCTCAAGTGGAATTCCATTACCTCCACTAGCTTTGTTCGTAGTGATGCTTTCCAAGGCCCACTTGACTTCACATTCCAGGATGTCTGGCTCTAGATCAGGAATCACACCATCGTGATTATCTGGGTCATGAAGATCTTTTTTGTACAGTTCTTCTGTGTATTCTTTCCATCTCTTTTTAATAGCTTCTGCTTCTGTTAGGTCCATACCATTTCTGTCCTTTATTGAGCCCATCTTTGCATGAAATATTCCCTTGGTATCTCTAATTTTCTTGAAGAGATCTCTAGTCTTTCCCATTCTGTTGTTTTCCTCTATTTCTTTGCATTGATTGCTGAGGAAAGCTTTCTTGTGTCTTCTTGCTATTCTTTGGAACTCTGCATTCAGATGCTTATATCTTTCCTTTTCTCCTTTGCTTTTTGCTTCTCTTCTTTTCACAGCTATTTGTAAGGCCTCCCCAGACAGCCATTTTGCTTTTTTGCATTTCTTTTCCATGAGGATGGTCTTGATCCCTGTCTCCTGTACAAGATCACGAACCTCATTCCATAGTTCATCAGGCTCTCTATCTATCATGTCTAGGCCCTTAAATCTATTTCTCACTTCCACTGTATAATCATAAGGGATTTGATTTAGGTCATACCTGAATGGTCTAGTGGTTTTTCCTACTTTCTTCAATTTAAGTCTGTATTTGTTAATAAGAAGTTCATGATCTGAGCCACAGTCAGCTCCCAGTCTTGTTTTTGTTGACTCTATAGAGCTTCTCTATCTTTGGCTGCAAAGAACATAATCAATCTGATTTCGGTGTTGACCATCTGGCGATGTCATTATCAGGTGTCTGTAAATTAACTGTCTGGTACTAAATACTTTTCCATCAATCTAATGAGCTCTACATCCTTCTATATTTTGTAACCAGTTATTGGCAGTATTGGTAGATGATCTCTCCTTTGATATACTGTTCTAAATCCCATTAACTGACAGATTAGAATATAGAAGAGTGTACTATATTGTGCAGAATACAGTATCAGTATAATAAAAAATAATTTTTTAACTGAATGATTAAGACAATCTATTTCAGCTACTCAGGAAGGTATTAAAAGTACTTAAATGTGACCCATCCAATTTTTTTATTTATTATTTTAATTAGATATTTTTACAATATTGTGTTGGTTTTGCCATACATCAACATGAATCCGCCACGGGCGTACACATGTTCCCCATCATGAACCCCCCTCTCTCCTCCCTCCCCGTACCATCCCTCTGGGTCATCCCAGTGCACCAGCCCCGAGCATCCTGTATCCTGCATCAAACCTGGACTGGCAATTCATTTCTTATATGATAATACACATGTTTCAATGCTATTCTCCCAAATCATCCCACCCTCTCCATCTCCCACAGAGTCCAAAAGACTGTTCTATACATCTGTGTCTCTTTTTCTGTCTCGCATACAGGGTTACCGTTACCATCTTTCTAAATTCCATATATATGTGTTAGTATACTGTATTGGTGTTTTTCCTTCTGGCTTACTTCACTCTGTATAATAGGCTCCAGTTTCATTCACCTCATTAGAACTGATTCAAATGTATTCTTTTTAATGGCTGAGTAATACTCCATTGTGTATATGTACCACAGCTTTCTTATCCATTCATCTGCTGACAGACATCTAGGTTGCTTCCATGTCCTAGCTATTGTAAACAGTGCTGCGATGAACATTGGGATATACGTGTCTCTTTCAATTTTGGTTTCCTCGGTGTGTATGCCCAGCAGTGGGATTGCTGGGTCATAAGGCAGTTCTATTTCCAGTTTTTTAAGGAATCTCCATACTGTTCTCCATAGTGGCTATACTAGTTTGCATTCCCACCAACAGTGTAAGAGGGTTCCCTTTTTTCCACACCCTCTCCAGAATTTATTAAGCCATCCAATTTTTAATACTTACTGTAATTAAATCAGATCATCCATTTGAAAATAAGATAATCATAACTTTGATTTTTACATACTATGACAGAACAGAAAAAAAAGGGTGGTTAAAAAGTTATTCACTCTAAATAATAAGAAAAAGTAGAAATTTCAGTTATGTTAATGACCCAATTGCTAAACTTATGTGAGAATTTGTCTCTGAAATGGTCATAATAACTTTGATAAATAGCAGATAGATTACTGATTCACAGAACTCAATTAGAGTTTAAATTTCTTAATAAGAATGTAGTTTATTTTTTAAAAATCAATGTAGATTGCCTTCCAAATAATTTATATAAAGCTAGGAATCCACAATATCTCCATCCACTTTTTTTTCCACACTTGTGACATATTTTGTATTGTATGTACATAAAACATATACAGTAAGGCTGCTAAGGAATGCTCTCAATTATCATTATAATTTATTCCTGCAACTTCATTTATTTTGAACCCAAGTTATTATCTTGCAGAACAGTGATTTGTGAGCTCATATGAATGAATTATAGACTGATTAGTTTACTTTTACCTCCACAAAGTTCATTTATGTTAGTTCATAAAAGACTCTTATTTTTACAATGTACATAGTCCTATAGAAAGGAATATATGCAGAAAACGCTTTTTAAATCCCCAGTCAAATAAGAAGGAAAGAAATGGTGCATCAAGGTCTGGGACTGCCATTATGCAGCATTTAATAACCTCAAGGACATGTGCTTTTTAATAAATACGGATTACTAAGGATAAAAAAGGCTTACATTTACTAATTGCTTAAACAGCAGTTCTGTAGTTTTACAATAGAAAATTTTAATTACAGTGAGAAGTAAATTTGTACCAAATATTTTTCTGTTTATGTTTTGATTGAAATGTGCTATTTATTTAAAACAGGTAAACTTACTGCATTCCCTACTATTTCTATATTGTTATCAATGTGTCTGGAACTATGCTATAGGTCAAAGGAATTCAGAGAAACAGAAGAAATTGTATACAATATTTGAATTGTAATTTCCCTATCATCTTGGAATTTCACCTTGATCATTAAATCTGAGGACATAAGTGACGGATAACTTCAATGTCTAAAGAGAAGTACTATACACACTCTTTCTTTTTTTTAATGTATTTTTTTTATTGAAGGATACTTGCTTTACAGAATTTTGTTGTTTTCTGTCAAACCTCAACATGAATCAGCCATAGATATACGTATATCTCCTCCCTTTTGAAACCCCCTCCCATCTAACTTCCCATCCCACCCCTCTAGGTTTATACAGAGCCCCTGTTTGAGTTTCCGGAGCCATACAGCAAATTCCCATTGGCTATCTATTTTACATATGGTAATGTAAGTTTCCATGTTACTCTTTCCATACATCTTACCCTCTCCTCCCCTCTCCCCAAGTTCATAAGTCTATTCTCTATGTCTGTTTCTCCAGTGCTGCCCTGTAAATAAATTCTTCAGAGCCATCTTTCTAGATTCTGTATATGTGTGTTAGAATATAATATTTATTTTTCTCTTTTGACTCACTTCATTCTAGGCTCATCCACCTCATCAGAACTGACTCTTTTTTATTGCTGAGTAATATTCCATTGTGTATATGTACCAACACTTCTTTATCCATTCATCTGCTGATGGGCATCTAGGTTGCTTCCATGTTCTAGCTATTGTAAATAGTGCTGCAATGAACAATGGGATACATGTGTCTTTTTCAACCCCGGTTTCCTTAGGGTATATGCCTAGGAGTGAGATTGCTCCTATATGGTGGTTTAATTCCTAGTTTTTTAAGGAATTTCCATAACATCTTCCATAGAGGCTGTATGAGTTTACATTCCCACCAACGGTGCAAGAGCATTCCTTTTTCTCCACACCCTCTCCAGCATTTATTGTGTGTAAAGATTTTGATGATGGCCATTTTGACCAGTGTGAGGTGAAATCTCATTGTGGTTTTGATTTGCATTTCTCTAATAATGAGCAATGTTGAGCATTTTTTTATGTGTTTTTTAGCCATCTGTATGTCTTCTTTGGAGAAATGTCTGTTTAGGCCTTTTACCTACTTTTTGATTGGGTTGTTTTCCTGGGATTGAGTTGTATGAGCTGCTTATATATTTTGGAAATTAATCCTTTGTCAGTTGTTTCATTTGCTATAATTTTTTCCCATTCTGAAGGTTGTCTTTTCACCTTGTTTACAGTTTCCTTTGCTGTGCAAAAGCATTTAAGTTTAATCAGGTCCCACTAGTTTATTTTTGTTTTTATTTCTGTTACTTTAGGAGGTGGGTCATAAAGACGCTTACTCCTTGGAAGGAAAGTTATGACCAACCTAGATAGCATATTCAAAAGCAGAGACATTACTTGCCAACAAAGGTTTGTCTAGTCAAGGCTATGGTTTTTCCTGTGGTCATGTATGGATGTGAGAGTTGGACTGTGAAGAAGGCCGAGTGCCGAAGAATTGATGCTTTTGAACTGCGTGTTGGAGAAGACTCTTGAGAGTCCCTTGGACCACAAGGAGATCCAACCAGTCCATTCTGAAGGAGATCAGCCCTGGGATTTCTTTGGAAGGAATGATGCTAAATCTGAAACTCCAGTACTTTGGCCACCTGATGCAAAGAGTTGACTTATCGGAAAAGACTCTGATGCTGGGAGGGATTGGGGGCAGGAGGAGAAGGGGGCAACAGAGGATGAGATGGCTGGATGGAATCACTGACTCTATGGACGTGAGTCTGAGTGAACTCCGGGAGTTGGTGATGGACAGGGAGGCCTGGCGTGCTGCGATTCATGGGGTTGCAGAGAGTCGGACATGACTGAGCGACTGAACTGAACTAACTGATGAAAATATTCTCATACTGATTCTGGTGACGGTATATACATCTTTATACACTCTGGGAGTTGACGATGGTCAGGGAGGCCGGGAGTGCTGCAGTCCATGGGGTCGCTAAGAGTCGGACACGACTGAGCAACTGAACTGAACTGAGGAGGTGGGTCATAAAGGATCTTGCTTTGATTCATGTCATCGAGTGTTCTGCCTATGTTTTCCTCTAAGAGTTTTATAGTTTCTGGTCTTACATTTAGGTATTTAATCCATTTTGAGTTGATCTTTGTGTATGGTGTTAGAAAGTGTTCTAATTTCATGCTTTTACATGTAGCTGTCCGGTTTCCCAGCACCATTTATTGAAGAGGCTGCCTTTGCCCCACAGTATATTCTTGCCTCCTTTGTCAAAAATAAGGTACCCATAGGTGCATGGGTTTATTTCTGGGCTTTTTATATTGTGCCATTGGTCTATATTTCTCTTTTTGTGCCAGTACCATACTGCCTTGATGAACGTGGCTTTGTAGTATAATCTGAAGTAAGAAAGATTGTTTCCTCCAGCTTCATTCTTCTTTCTCAAGACTGCTTTGGCTATTTGGGGTCTTTTGTGATTCCATAGGAACTGTGAAATTTTTTGTTCTAGTTCTGTGAAAAATGCCATCAGTAATTTGATAGGGATCACATTGAATCTCTAGATTACATTTGGTAGTATAGTCATTATTCAGTATATTGATTCTTCCTGCCCAAGAACACGGAATATTTCTCCATCTGTTTATGTTGTCCTTGATGTCTTTTATTAGTGTCTTACAATTTTCTGTGTACAGTTCTACTGTCTCCTTAGGTAAGTTTATTCCTAGATAGTTAATCTTTTTGTGGCAGTAGTGACTGGAATTGATTTCTTAATTTCTCTTTCTGATTTTTCATTGTTAGTATACAGAAATGCAAGTGATTTTTGTGTATTAATTTTGCATCCTGCAACTTTCCTAAATTCACTGATTAGTTCTTGCAATTTTCTGATACTATCTTTAGGATTTTCTATGTACAGTAACGTGTCATCTACAAAGAGTGAGAGCTTTACTTCTTTTTTGATCTGGATTCCTTTTATTTCTTTTTCTTCTCTGATTGCTATAGTTAGGACTTCCAGAACTGCATTGAATACTGCTGGTGAGAGTGGACACCCTTGTCTTTTTCCTGATCTTAGGGTGAATGCTTTCAGTTTCTCACCTTTGAGAATAATGTTTGCTGTAGTCTTATCATATATGACCTTTACTATGTTGAGGTAGGTTCCTTCTGTGCCCATTTTTTGAAGAGTTTTAATCATAAATGGGTGCTGAATTTTGTCAAAGGCTTTTTCTCCATCTCCTGAGATTATCATATGGTTTTTATCTTTCAATTGGTTAATATGGTGTATCACATTGATTGATTTGTGTATATTGAAGAATCCTTGCATTCCTGGAATAAACCCAACTTAGTCATGGTGTATGAGCTTTTTGATGTGTTGCAGAATTCTGTTTGCTAAAATTCTGTTGAGGATTTTTGTATCTCTATTCATCAGTGATATTGGCTTGTAGTTTTCTTTTTTTGTGTTGTCTTTGTCTGGTTTTGGTATCAGGGTGATGGTGGGCTTTTGGAATGAGTTTGGAAGTGTTTCTTCCTCTGCAATTTATTGAAAGAGTTTTAGAAGGATAGGCATTAGCTGTTCTCTAAATGTTTGATAGAATTCTCCTGGGAAACTATCTGGTACTGGGCTTTTGTATTTCAAGAGATTTTTTAATCACAGCTTCAGTTTCATAATTTCTATTTCTCCCTGGTTCAGTCTTGGAAGATTGAACTTTTCTAAGAATCTGTCCATTTCTTCCAGGTTATCTTTTATTGCCATATTGTTCTTCATAATAGTCTCTTATAATCCTTTTTATTTCTGCATTGTCTACTGTAATCTCTACCTTTCTATTTCTAATTTTGTTGATTTGATTCTTCTCTCTTCTTTTCTTGATTAGTCTGGCTAAAGGTTTGTCAATTTTGTTTATCTTCTCAAAGAATCAGCTTTTAGTTTTATTAATCTTAACTATTGTTTCTTTCTTTTTTTTTCATTTATTTCTGCTCTGATCTTTATGATTTATTTCCTTCTACTAATTTTGGGGGGTTTTGTTCTTCTTTTTCCAGTTTTTTAAGGTATAAAGTTAGACTGTCTATTCAATGTTTTTCCTGTTTCTTGAGGTAGGACTGCATTGCTAAAATTTCCCTCTTAGAATTGCTTTTGCTGCATCCTATAGGTTTTGCATTGTCATGTTTTCATTGTCATTGGTTTCTAGAAAATTTTTGTTGTCCCTTTTGATTTCTTCAGTAACCTATTGGTTATTTAGAAACGTGTTGTTTAATCTCCATGTGTTTGTGTTTCTTACAGTTTTTTTTTTCTTGTAATTGATATCTGTCTCATAGCTTTGTGATCAGAGAAGATGCTTGATATGATTTCAATTTTCTTAAATTTACTAAGGTTTAATTTGTGACCCAAGATGTGGTCTATCCTGGAGAATGTTCCATGTGCACTTGAGAAGAAGGTGTATTATTATGCATTTGGATGGAATGTCCTGAAGATATCAATAAGATACATCTCTTCTAATGTACCAATTCAGACTTGTGTTTCCTTATTAGTTTTCTGTTTTGATGATCTGTCCATTGGTGTGAGTGCAGTGTTAAAGTCTCCTACTATTATTGTGTTACTGTCAATTTCCCCTTTTATGTCTGTTGGGGTTTGTCTGATGTATTAAGGTGCTTATGTTGGGTGAATAGATATTTACAATTGTTATGTCTTCCTCTTGGCCTGATCCCTTGACCATTATGTAGTGTTCTTCCTTATCTCTTGTAATCTTCTTCATTTTAAGGTCTATTTTTTCTGATATGAGGATTGCTATTCCAGCTTTCTTTTGCTTCCCATTTGCATGGAATATATTTTCCCATCCCCTCACTTTCAGTCTATATGTGTCTTGAGGTCTAAAGTAGGTTTCTTTTAGATGGCATATATATGGGTCTTGTTTTTGTATCCATTCAACCAGTGTGTGTCTTTTGGTTGGAGTATTTAATCCATTTTCATTTAAAGTAATTATTGATATTTATGTTCTTATTGCCATTTTCTTAATTTTTGGGGGTTGATTTTGTATATCTTTCTTATTCTCTTTTTATTTCTTGACTATGTAAGTCCCTTTAACATTTCTTGTAAAGCCGATTTGGTGGTACTGAATTCTCTTCACTTTTGCTTGCCTACAAAGCTTTTGATTTCTCCATCAATTTTGAATGAGATCCTTGCCAGGTACAGTAATCTTCATTGTAGACTTTTTCCCTTACAGTACTTTATATATATCCTGCCATTTCCTTTTGGTCTGCACAGTTTCTGCTGAAAGATCAGCTGTTAAGCATATGGGGTTTTCCTTGTATGTTACTTGTTGCTTCTCTGTTGCTACTTTTAATATTATTTCTTTTTGTTTAGTCTTTGTTAGTTTGATTAGTGTGTGTCTTGGCATGTTTCTCCATGTTTATCCTGTATAGGACTCTTTGTGCCTCTTGAACTTGGTTGACTAGTTCCTTTTCCATGTTGGGGAAATTTTCAACTATAATCTCTTCAAAAATTTTCTCATACCCATTCTTTTACTCTTCTTCTTCTTGGACCCCTATTATTCGAATGTTGGTTCATTTTATATCATCCAAAAGGTCTCTGAGACTATCCTCAGTTCTTTTCATTCCTTTTACTTTATTCTGCTCTTCAGAAGTTATTTCCACCATTTTATCTTCCAGCTCACTGATTCATCTGCTTCAGATATTCTGCTATTGATTCCATCTAGAGTATTTTTAATTTCAGTAATTGTGTTGTCTCTGCATGTTTATTCTTTAATTCTTCTAATTGCTTATTGCATTTTTTCCATTTAGCTTTAAATGTTTTTGATCATCTTTACTATCATTATTCTGAATTCTTTTTCAGGTAGTTTGCCTATTTCTTCATTTGTTTGTCTTCTGTGTTTCTAGTTTGTTCCTTCATTTGTGTAGTATTTCTCTGTCTTTTCATTATTTTTTTTTTTAACTTGTTGTGTTTGATATCTCCTTTTCCCAGGCTTCAAGGTTGAATTCTTTCTTCCTTTTGGTTTCTGGCCCCTCTAAGCTTGGTCCAGTGGTTTGTGTAAGCTTCTTATAGGGTGAGATTTGTGCTGAGTTTTGTTTGTTTGTTTGTTTGATTTTCCTCTGATGGGCAAGGCTGAGTGAGGTGGTAATTCTGTCTGCTGATGATTGGGTTTGTATTTTTGTTTTGTTTGTTGTTTAGATGAGGTGTAACAACAATTTTTAAAAAATGTGACTGAGAAAAAAGAGAAAAAGAAAAAAGCTCAAAAGCTTGGTTAGATTTCATAGTGTCAATAAAATCAACAACTACAACAAAGGTGGGGGGGGGGAACAAAAAGAAAAAAAAAAAAAAACTCCAAAATAATCTACAGAACAAGGCAAAACATAAGAATAATAAGTGTTTTTATTGAGTCACTACTGCCAGAGTCCTTTCCCTCACTGGGAGTCACAGTCCACTTCCCCTCCCTAGGATGCCCTCTAACAGTGCGCTGATCTCTGGACCTGCTGTGAAGGCAGCTCAGATTCTAATCTGCTCCTACCCTTCTGTGTTCTTGCCTCCAATGTCCACAGCTATCAGAAGTAGTGTGTTTTCTTTTGTGGGAGCTCTGGATGACTTTTTACATATTTCAGATACTGAGTCTGCCTAGTTGATCATGTGGATTTAATCTGCAACTTGTGCAGCTGGTGAGAGGGTTTGGGGTTTCTTCCTTAGCCACACTGCTCCTGGGCTTCAATTGTGGTTTTATTTCCACCTCTGGATATGGGTCATCCACTGGAATTTGCTCCTCAGGCTGCCCTAGAGGACTTGGGTTTGCCCTGGAGAGGGCCAGCTGTTTGAGTCACAGGGGTTCTGCCAGCACTGGGGAGTTAGTGGCTAGGGCAGCAGGAAATATAGTGCTCTAGAAAGGTATGGCAATCAATATTGGCCAATATGTTCCAGTGTTCTTGCCTGGTGAAACTCCCTCCCTGACAGAGAAGCCTGGCAGGCCACAGTCCACAGGGTCGCAAAACCAGACACTACCTAAGTGACCCTGTGCCCATAGACACAAGACGTTTTTTGCATGTGGCAGCTCTGCCCCAGTGTGAGTTGAGCGTGAAGGTGGTGCAGGTGCTTGGCTTGTGGGGACCCTGGTGGTGCCAAGTGTGCAGGGACACAGACTGCCTCCACTGCAGGAGTTATGGCCCTATCAAGAGTCTTTTTTCAAACCTCTTGTAGCTGATGATCAGAAGGCCTCTTTGGCCAGTCTTGCTCCATAGCTCCACCCATTCAGGCACTTAGAGGGATCCCTTGCCTGGAGTCCTACTCTGTAGATTCGCATATCAGGCACTTAAAAGGGCACCCTGGGTTGGATTCTACTCTGTAGTTCAGCGTGTCAGGCATTTGATGGGCCAGCCTCTCTATCGTTCAGCTATCAATGCTGGCCCATGGTGGGAGAGAGGCTATGGTGATGGCTCCACACCCTCAGCATGACTCAACAGTATCGCCTTGCTTCAGTGGCTGCCCAGCTTTCCTCCACAGGAATTTCCCACCACAGTCTCCTCCCTCACATCCCTTGAATCCGTCTCTCCCCAGTCAACAACAGCCCTCACCCTGGGATTGCTCCACAATCCCTAAATTCCAGCTCCCAGCCACTGTGCCATTTGGGTATGTATGGCTGCAGCAAGGACTATCTGGTTCTCATTCCATTTAAGCTGCCAGAGATCAGCTGTTTCCCTCTCAGTGTTAAATGTTTCTCCTCTGACTCAGACAATTGCCCCAATGTGGGGATTGCCCCTCTGCTTCAGTTCCTCTACCTGCCAAGGGCAGGTCCAATCTTACTAACACTCTTATTTTTTTCCCCCTAGTTCCTTCATCCTACCAAGTCTTGCATGGGTCTATATATTCTTCTCTGCTGGTCAGGTACTCCTGTCTGCTCTCAGCTGGTGTGTCCTGACATATCCATGGAAAGAGATATATTCCATGTCCACCTACTCCTCTGCCATCTTGTTCCTCCCTAGACACAGTCTTGAAAGACTTACTAAAGGGTCATGAAGTTGCTCCATCAACTTGATTCCTTCCCTCACTTGACACAAGACAAGACTAGGGATTCACTGAGGAATTTTCCTTGATGGAACCCATAACATTTCAGACTGCCTGACTTTCCCCTTTACCTTTCCAAGTAAGTCACAGATGAACCAGTTATTGGCATGAAACAGGGGTCCCTAAAGAAAGGAGACTGGAATCTTATGCACCAGTGGGATAGTTGCAGAGAAATCTGTCAGCTTGTCCTTTGCTGCCACAGGAGCACAGTGAAAGAATGTCTTGAAAAACACTTTAAATATGTCCTCTGGAATTTGTGGAGCATTGAGGAGATCAATACTGAGGTGTTCCTCTCTCCTAGAAAAGTGTCAGAGCAAGAGGCAGACTGGAGTAGCCTGCAATGGAAGGATGAACAGAGAGGGAAAGGAGGGGTGGTAGTGTTTGAAGAGGGAATAGTGAATGAGTGCTCCCTTTCACCAAAGTGTCGAGGATACTCTGATGGTAGAGCAAGTATCCCACTGAAAAACCAGCCCTGGTGAGTAAGGCAACCCCACATTTACCTTCAATGGGGCAGCAGCTGAGGGGAAAATGAGGGAGAAAAGTCAGAAAATGCAACACTATCAAGAAATGGAAAGTTGCAGTAACAAAGGAAGTAGACCAGTGTTGTAGACCCAACAACCTACATACGAAGTGACAAACAGGAACCAGTATGTTGGTTCTTCTACAAAGAGAAAAGGGATGATCTGATTGTCATAACATTGATCATATACATTTTCTTAAACCATTTCTTTCCTTGATCCTAACGATAACCCTAGTGAGGCTAGAACCCATATGGGAATGGTAGATGAGGCGTGTCACAAAGATAAACAAAAACAGCAATAGCAAAATCAGAGCCAGCTTTCTTTCCCCATCACAGGCCCTCTTAGTTCACACCAGGCCTGATCTGAGAAAAGGAGGAAGGGGTATGAGTTGGATCTGAGCTGGAAGTTGATAAAATTGGTCCCAATGCTTTGGAATCAGGATGACAGATAGAAGTGGTCAAATAAGTTTTATTGTGTCCTTAAGATGCCACCAATTAGACTGGAAAAAAAGATAACTGCACCTGTACTAGTGAAGGGAAAAAAGAGAAAAAAGGACGTTTCTCCATTGTGCCCTACCAGGTTAGCCCATACAATATATCCATTGTACTTAAGTGTAAGGAAAGTTCAACAATGCTCAGGAAGATTCCGTTTCAAAGAAAACAATCAACCTCTCACCAGTTGGAGGTATCAAAAACTATACAAAAGAGGTTTAAGCATTTTCCTATATTCAAGTGATGTATACATGAACACACACACAAAACTTTTTGACAAGTTATAAAAATTGTGGAGGAAAACAATGGTTTGATCATGGAAACTAGTTCCACCATTTTCTCACCTCCAAATATTTGTGTCTTCTGTTCAAGCAATACTGTGGTGAATTTTACAGAGATCAGGATCCATGCTTCCTGATAGTTATCATGACTCAAAATGATTTCCAACACATCCCAAGACAATTAGACTGAGCTGGAAGGGTAAGGGGAAGAAAGAAGTCTGGGGAACCTAATATAGATCTGAGATGTTGTTTTATTTAAGTTTATTTATTTTTAATAGGAAAATAATTGCTTTACAAGGTTGTGTTGATTTCTGCTGAACATCAACATGAATCAGCCATATGTATTCATATGTCCCTTCCTCCTGAACTTCCTTTCCACCTCCCATCCCATCCCTCTAGGCTGTCATAGAGCACTAAGTTGAGCTCCCTATGTCACACAGCAAATTCCCACTGACTATCTATTTTACATATGGTAATGCATATGTTTCAATGCTACTCAATCTGAGATGCTCTTGATAAACAGTTCAGTAAAATGTTGAATTTAATTGTTTTGATAGAGAAAATGTGAAGATTACATATTATAACACCATTGGGTTATGACTGACTGCATTCTTTCATTCAAAAGTACACTGAGTGCTTAGTGCATATATTTTATAGTTATAGAAAATAAAGATAGTACTTAATAATTGTATAATTTTGAGAAAAAGTTTAGTGTAATTAAACAGCCATCAACAACCCACATAAAAAAAAAAAACCCACATAAAAACCAATGCATGTCTGCACACACATACACACACTTTAAAGCAGTCACTTTAAGGTGACTTTCCTACATGTAGTAGTTGAATGATCAAGAGAAAATGGGATGAGGAGTGACTGCTTTGTGGAGAAGATAATCATTACACTGAGTTTGAAAGATGACCAGAAGTCACCCAGGCATACAAGGAGTAGAGCTAAGTCAGCTGAGATCTTTCTAGGTGAGAGAAGCACATTTTCGGCAGGAATGGAAAATGCCAGTAGTTCATTCAGCTTAGATGACACATGACTATGTTCAAAGCAGCAATGTAAATGAAGGAGAAGATCGAGAAGCATGCTTTTCCCAACTCTCAGAACAAGCTTTGAGATAGTGAGAGAAAGAAACAGTGAGTGGAGCTCAAAGAGTCCTACTGTTCAGCTGCAGAACTCTAGTTTCATGTTTTATACGTATATTACCTTACATGTTAGACTTAGATTTCAGCTGAAATGTTCTGCAACTTAAAAAAGAAAAAAAAATCAGCATCCATGGATCTTGAAAAATAATGGAAGGCACACGGACAGATAAAAAGCACCAATAAAAAAATCCCAAAAGAGAAAACAAAGAATAAATGACGACTATGAAGGACGTTCAATACCATTGACCTTTTCTGAAGCACTTCTTTTGTTTCAGTGATCTGTTTCCTGTTCTCCTATTATCCCAAATTGCCTCTTGATGCTCTCTTTCTCTAACAACTTTTCTTCAACCCATACTTTAAATAGTCACTGATAAATTCATTCTTTAAATAAATATTATAACTCAGAAAATAAAAACATTAATCTGAAGAAACACTCATTCTAGTGAGGAAAAAAAATGGAGGCCAGATAACTTACAATATGCCACATACGGTCAGTTGCATGAATAAACAGCTTTGATTCCCGGAGAAAATGAAACTGACCTGAAAGAAAATGCATGGTTTCTGGATTAGGTCACATATGTTCAAATCTCATCTCTGCCATTTCTTAGCTATGTGTTCTTGGTTTCACTTTTTTTTTTCCAATTATTAGTTCTATCTACACTTCAATTTTATCTCCTGTGAAATAAGGAATAATAGAACCACCTGTTTTATTGCATCACAGTAAAGACTGAGCATAACTCAGGATGTAAAGTGCTCAGCAGTGTACCTGCCACAGAAAACCATTGACTAAGGCATAGTGACAATGATCATATTGGAGAGGAGAAGCAAAGGGAGGAGGGAAAATGGAAGCAGAAAGGACTGTTTCACAGAAAGGTAAAGTTTAAGCCATATCTTAATCCATAAATAGAAATTCACTAGTTGACCAGGAGGAGAAAGGGATTTCCAGGCAAAGGGACTACGGTGTTCCCAGATTGTCTTTTCAGGTTACCACAACCCTGCTCTAGGGAATGGCATCTATCACTATTCTGCCTTACATTCTCAACTAGACTCAGTTCAGTTCAGTTCACTCACTCAGTTCCGTCTGACTATTTGTGACCACATGGATTGTGGCATGCCAGGCCTTCATGTCCATCACCAACTCCTGGAGTTTACTCAAACTCATGTCCATTGAGTCGGTGATGCCATCCAACCATCTCATCCTCTGTCATCCCCTTCTTCTTCTGCCTTCAATCTTTCCCAGCATCAGAGTCTCTTAAAAAGAGTAAGTTCTTCGCATCAGGTGGCCAAAGTATTGAAGTTTCAGCTTCAGCATCAGTCCTTCCAATGAATATTCAGGACTGATTTCCATTAGGATGGACTGATTGGATCTCCTTGCAGTCCAAGGGACTCTCAAGAGTCTTCTCCAACACCACAGTTCAAAAGCATCTATTCTTCAGGGCTCAGCTTTCTTTATAGTTCAACTCTCACATCCATACATGACTACTGGAAAAACCATAGCCTTGACTAGGTGGACCTTTGTTGGCAAAGTAATGTCTCTGCTTTTTAATAGGCTGTCTAGGTTGATCATAACTTTTCTTCCAAGGAGCAAACGTCTTTTAATTTAATGGTTGCAATCACCATCTGCAGTGATTTTGGAGCCCCCAAAATAAAGTTTCTCACTGCTTCCATTGTTTCCCCATCTATTTGCCATGAAGTGATGGGACCAGATGCCATGATATGAGTTTTCTGAATGTTAAACTTTAAGCCAACTTTTTCACTCTCCTCTTTCACTTTCATCAAGTGGCTCTTTAGTTCTTCTTTGCTTTCTGCCATAAGGGTGGTGTCATCTGCATATCTCAGGTTATTGAGATTTCTCCTGGCAATCTTGATTCCAGCTTGTGCTTCATCCAACCCAGCATTTCTCATGATGTATTCTGCATATAAGTTAAATAAGCAAGGTGACAATATACAGCCTTGACGCACTCCTTTCCCAATTTGGAACCAGTCTGTTGTTCAATATCCAGTTCTAACTTTTGCTTTCTGACCTGCATAAAGATTTCTCAGCAGACAGGTCAGGTGGTCTGGTATTCCCATCTCTTTCAGAATTTTCCTCAGTTTGTTGTGATCCACACAGTCAACAGCTTTGGCATAGTCAATAAAGCAGATGTTTTTCTGGAACTCTCCTGCTTTTTCGATGATCCAACAGATGTTGGCAAGTTGAGCTTTGGTTCCTCTGCCTTTTCTAAATCCAGCTTAAACATCTGGAAGTTCTTAGTTCACATACTGTTGAAGCCTGGTTTGGAGAATTCTGAGCATTACTTTGCTAGCATGTGAGATGAGTGCAATTCTGTGGTAGTTTGAACAATCTTTGGCATTGCTTTTCTTTGGGATTGGAATGAAAACTGACTGGTCCTGTGGCCATTGCTGAGTTTTCCAAATTTGCTGGCATATTGAATGCAGCACTTTCACAGCATCATCTTTTAGAATTTGAAATAGCTCAACTGGAATTCCAACACCTTCACTAGCTTTGTTCATAGTGATGCTTCCTAAGGCCCACTTGACATTGCATTCCAGAATGTCTGGCTCTTGGCTGGTGATCACACCATCATGATTATCTGGGTCGTGAAGATCTTTTTTGTATAGTTCTTTTGTGTATTCTTGCCACCTCATCTTAATATCTTCTGCTTCTGTTAGGTCCATCCATTTCTGTGCTTTATTGTGCCCATCTTTGCATGAAATATTCCCTTGGTATCTCTAATTTTCTTGTAGAGATCTCTAGCCATTCCCATTCTATCATTTTCCTCTATTCCTTTGCATTGATCACTGAGGAAGGCTTTCTTATCTCTCCTTGCTATTCTTTGTAACTCTGCATTCAAATGGGTATGTCTTTCCTTTTCTTCTTTGCCTTTCAAGTCTTTTCTTTTCTCAGCTCTTTGTAAGGCCTCCTCAGACAACCATTTTGCTTTTCTCCATTTCTTTTTTGGGGATGGTCTTGATCCCTTCCTCCTGTACAATGTCATGAACCTCCGTCCATAGTTCTCAGGCATTCTGTCTATCAGATCTAATCCCTTGAATCTATTTGTCACTTCCACTGTATAATTGTAAGGGATTTGATTTAGCTCATACCTGAATGGTCTAGTGATTTTCCCTACTTTCTTCAATTTAAGTCTGAATTTGGCAATAAGGAGTTCATGATCTGAGCCAGTCAGTTCCCTCTATTGGATGTGCTGACTGTATAGAGTTTCTCCATGTTTGGCTGTAAAGAATATAATCAATCTGATTTCGGTGTTGACCATCTGGTGATGTCCATGTGTAGAGTCATCTCTTGTGGTGTTGGAAGAGAGTGTTTGCTATGACATATGAATATATACATATATATGTTTTAAATGCAACAAAATAGTGTAGGTTCATATAAGCCTTATAGAGTGGTAGAGTGATGATGTGGAAAAACTTGCCTCCTGTACAATTCAGTCTGAAAACACTCTCATAATGCCAGGCAAAGCTAGCTACAGTTCATGTTCTGTGCACTAATGTGCTACTGTTATTTCCCTCCTTTCCCCTGAAACTACAAAGTTCTAAAGATGCCCATAGGGCAACATGCAAATCAGTATTACTACAAGATAGGCTGGTAATGATGCAGTAGAACAGTGTGGAAAGAAATATGGATATTGGGCTTAGACCTAAATTAAAATTCTAGATATGGACTGAGTGAATTTGGGTAAAGTGAATAAAACCCTGCCTTCATGTCTTCTCCATCCACTCCAGTGTTCTTGCCTGGAGAATCCCAGGGATGGGGGAGCCTGGTGGGCTGCCATCTACAGGGTCGCAGAGAGTCAGACACGACTGAAGCAACTTAGCAGCAGCAGCAGCATGTCTTCTCCATATTTCTGGTTAATTCTCTCTAATGTTTCAAGTTCAACTAAAGTCATGGCTCTAAAACTTTAGTAGTTTCAAAACAGAACTGTTACCATTTCTCCACACCCTCCATATCCTATTGTCTCAAAACCTGCTTCCTCAGTGAGCAAAAATACCAACCTTCTTTTATCTCATTTCTCAGGTAAGAACATTATCTGTCTCTGATGCTTTCTTTCTTTTATTCAAACACTATATCCAACACACCAAGAATCCTGGCAACAGTATCTTGGAAATAAATTCTGAATCTGATCACTTTTTATAACCTCAGATCAGACCAGATGAGTCGCTCAGTCGTGTCTGACTGTTTGCAACCCCATGAATCGCAGCATGCCAGGCCTCCCTGTCCATCACCAACTCCCGGAGTTCACCCAGACTCACATCCATTGAGTCAGTGATGCCATCCAGCCATCTCATCCTCTGTCATCCCCTTCTCCTCCTGCCCCCAATCCCTCCCAGCATCAGAGTCTTTTCCAATGAGTCAACCCTTTGCATGAGGTGGCCAAAGTACTGGAGTTTCAGCTTCAGCATCATTCCCTCCAAAGAAATCCCAGGGCTGATCTCCTTCAGAATGGACTGGTTGGATCTCCTTGCAGTCCAAGGGACTCTCAAGAGTCTTCTCCAACACCACAGTTCAAAAGCATCAATTCTTCGGCACTCAGCTGTCTTCACAGTCCAACTCTCACATCCATACATGACCACAGGAAAAACCATAGCCTTGACTAGATGAACCTTTGTTGGCAAAGTAATGTCTCTGCTTTTGAATATGCTATCTAGGTTGGTCATAACTTTGCTTCCACGGAGTAAGCGTCTTTTAATTTCATGGCTGCAGTCACCATCTGTAGTGATTTTGGAGCCCAGAAAAATAAAGTCTGACACTGTTTCCACTGTTTCCCCATCTATTTCCATGAAGTGATGGGACCGGATGCCATGATCTTCATTTTCTGAATGTTGAGCTTTAAGCCAACTTTTTCACTCTCCACTTTCACTTTCATCAACAGGCTTTTGAGTTCTTCAGTTTCTGCCATAAGGGTGGTGTCATCTGCATATCTGAGGTTATTGATATTTCTCCCGGCAATCTTGATTCCAGCCTGTGCTTCTTCCAGCCCAGTGTTTCTCATGATGTACTCTGCATATAAGTTAAATAAACAGGGTGACAATATACAGCCTTGACGAACTCCTTTTTCTCTTTGGAACCAGTGTGTTGTTCCATGTCCAGTTCTAACTGTTGCTTCCTGACCTGCATACAAATTTCTCAAGAGGCAGATTAGGTGATCTGGTATTCCCATCTCTTTCAGAATTTTCCACAGTTTATTGTGATCCACACAGTCAAAGGCTTTGGCATAGTCAATAAAGCAGAAATAGATGTTTTTCTGGAACTCTCTTGCTTTTTCCATGATCCAGCAGATGTTGGCAATTTGATCTCTGGTTCCTCTGCCTTTTCTAAAACCAGCTTGAACATCAGGAAGTTCACGGTTCACATATTGCTGAAGCCTGGCTTGGAGAATTTTGAGCATTACTTTACTAGCGTGTGAGATGAGTGCAATTGTGCAGTAGTTTGAGCATTGCCTTTCTTTGAGATTGGAATGAAAACTGATCTTTTCCAGTCCTATGGCCACTGCTGAGTTTTTTATAACCTCAAGCAATACCATTTTAGTCCAGGTTCCCATCATTGCTGGCTATTGTAATACCCTTCTATCTAAATTCCTACCATCCTGCATCTTATTCTTTGTATTACAATTAGAGTCACATTTATAAATGTTACATTAATTGCCTGCTTAAAATACGCTAAAAGTTTTTCATCCAAATGAGGGGGAAAAAAGTTCAAAGACTTCTCCATGCCTACAAACCCTATGGATATAAGCTTTTGGCAAATTCTCAAACATAACTACCCATAGTCATCCCCTCACTCTAACCTTGGCTGGCCTTGCTGCTCTAATTTGAACAGTGCCAAGCATACGCTAACCTCAGGGCCGTTACACCATTTCCTCTGATCCTCACATCTCCACTTGTCCCACTTGCTCTTGCACCCAGATCAGTGCTCACAGTCGTCTTCTCAGAGAGATCTCCCTTGATTACCCCATCATGGGAATTCTCTCTCCCCAGCCCTGTTTTGTGTTATGCTGTTAACTCTTTCTTCTCCCTCCCTAACATTACACATCTATGCACCACCCTTATGGCACCACCCTTATGGCAGAAAGCGAAGAAGAACTAAAGCGCCTCTTGGTGAAAGTGAAAGAGGAGAGTGAAGAAGTTGGCTTAAAACTCAACATTCAGAAAACTAAGATCATGGCAACCAGTCCCATCACTTCATGGCAAATAGATGGGGAAACAATGAAAACAGTGAGAGACTTTATTTTTGAGGGCTCAAAAATCACTGCAGATGGTGACTGCAGCCATGAAATTAAAAGATGATTGCTCCTTGGAAGAAAAGTTATGAATAACCTAGACAGAATATTAAAAATTACATTACTTTACCAACAAAGTTCTGTCTAGTCAAAGCTATGGTGTTTCCAGTAGTCAAGTATGGATGTGAGAGTTGAGCTATAAAGAAAGCTGAGCACTAAAGAATTGATGCTTTTGAATCAATTCTTCTCCAACAATATGTGGTGTTGGAGAAGACCCTCGAGAGTCCCTTGGATTGCAAGGAGATCCAACCAGTCCATCCTAATGGAAATCAGTCCTGAATATTCATTGGAAGGACTGATGCTGAAGCTGAAACTCTAATACTTTGACCACCTGATGTAAATAACTGGCTCATTTGAAAAGACCCTGATGTTGGGAAAGATTGAGAGCAGGAGGAGAAGGGGATGACAGAGGATGAGATGGTTGGATGGCATCACTGATGCAATGGACATGAGTTTGAGTAGGCTCTGGGAGTTGGTGATGGACAGGGAAGCCTGGTGTGCTGCGGTTCATGGGGTTGCAAAGAGTCATACACAAATGAGTAACTGAACTGAACTGATGCATTTGTTTATTATATGGCCCCCCTAATGAATAATAATATCTATGATAACAGGATTTATGTCTCTTGTTTACTATTTCAGTACTAATCATAGTACCTTACACATGCTGGGTGATTTTTAAATGTTTATTGAATGAATAGTGTCTGAATCGTTCCCTCACATACCTCACATATTCAGATATATCTCAGTATTCTCTGGCAATGTGTCCACTGTCATCACCATATATGTTTTTCCATAGCAATTATGATGCACCTGTTTACTTTTCTTTATCTATAATTAGATTATATTCTCTTTAGTGTCATAAAACCACATCCATCTTGTTTACCACTGCATGTCTAATGTTGACCTCAAAAATTCACTGTATAATAAATTTCAATAAAAAGTGCTTGATCATGGCATAAGGACTTGTTCTATCCTAAATAAATGAGGATCATGATAATAATAACACATATTCTTAGTTTACATAACCAGAATCTTCTTAACTAGAGCTTGCCTAAGGAGAGTAAAAATCTTATTAAGAAGTAAGTACAGGTGTGAAAAACAAGCCATTTGTCATTTCTATTTTAATTTTAGAAGACAGAATCTACTTAATTTAGATTTATCATCCACTGAGTAAATCAGCCTGAAATGAGGAAGATGTCAGTTGTTTTATCCAGCACTCTAGAAGTATTTTCCTAGACAAGGAAAACAACAAGCATTGCAGTGCTGTATTTGCCTCTTTTCTCTTTTATCACTGGGCATTAAATAGAAGCATATTTTTAATTTTGTACTGTTGTGATACACTTGCATTCAATGAAGGACCAAATTTAAGCATATGTTTACAGAGTAAATAGAAAAAAAAAAAAGAGGTAAATTACCTTGCAACTGAAAAGCAGTTGCTAACCTATCAGGAGGGCTGTCAAGTGATTACACCATTATTTTCAAGAGTAGAGACAAAAGATGAACTTAATCCCTAGAAAGAACTAAGTCAAATGACTGTCAAAGCAATAAAGTCACTCGGCAATGAACTGAGTGACTTCAACACTACAATTTTTAAATTGCTGTTTAGGGTATTTATTGAAAACAGCAATGTGTCCCTTGGAAGGCTTTCTGAGTTTTATATTACAGAATACAGAATTTTGAGGCTTCATGTTTGTCCTCTCATAGAAATTTCTAGTAATATAAATGACTAGAATTACAGACTCCAGTGTTGTAATGCCCTCTGAAAAAGGCAAGTGTTCGCTATTAAAATTTGGGAAGAATAAACATTATGGCAGACTCTTAGGTCATAGAGTGTATGTCAACAAATCTTCTAAAGGACAAAATCATTTCATTCCAAACCACAGTAACAGATACTGTGTGGTTATAATAGCACAGTGAGCATGTGGGTGATTTCAGATCCAACACCCACCTTTTGCAATGAATACTTTTTCTTTCCTGTGTGAACACCACCAAAAAACTATGCCTTCTCTTCTCAGACTTCAGTGAACCTTTAGTCACCCTGTCTTTAATTATTCAAGAAGACTTCAAAAAAGAGCAGCTTTAATTTTGAAGCTGTTGGAACACACTTGAAAGCTACAAAAAAGCAGTGTGTCTCTCTCTGCTGACACCAAAGAATAAGTCTTATGACTTTCAGTCAAATGACTGAAAAGTAGGTCTTGGTTTGATAGAGTTTCTCCCAAGCTCTTGATCTTTGACATTTCAAATCTAGGTATGATACTGAAATCATTTACATGTTATATTACAAATCTTTTGATTGAAATCTTCAGAGATTTCAATGTCAGTTGTTGATAATGCAATTTCCAAATAAAGCATTAGATACACCATGCTGCTGCTGCTGCTGCTAAGTCGCTTCAGTCGTGTCTGATGCTATGTGACCCTATGGACAGCAGCCCACCAGGCTCATCTGTCTACAGGATTCTCTAGGCAAGAATACTGGAGTGGGTTGCCATTTCCTTCTCCAATGCATGAAAGTGAAAAGTGAAAGTGAAGTCGCTCAGTCGTGTTCGACTCTTGCAGCCTACCAAGCTTGTCTGTCCATGGGATTTTCCAGGCAAGCGTACTGGAGTGGGGTGCCATCGCCTTCTCCGATAGACCTTCCCTAAAGAATATATATAAATCTCAGGAGGTATTATATAAGTAATATTTGATTAAATTGTCTCACATATTTTATCTTTTTCAGCCACTCAAACTCTTTTGTTTCCTTAGTTTCAAGCTACTTGCAATGTTGCAGGAGAAGACCTCATTTTATGTGTCAATGTATACTCTACATTGCACAGCATACTTGCATACAGAAACAAGCTATCAAATGTAATTTAAAAAAAGGGGGGAAAGCCCCTCAAAAAGTGCAACGGATACAGAAATAAAATGACAGGATTCAGCATTTGTCAGCATTATATGTTACTGTGAGTCATGCAAATTAATGCAAAAGTTTCTTTTATTGTTTAATTGTTTATATTTTTTACTACCTGACATTATTTGAAAATTTTATTTAAAAAAATTTTTTGAAAGCACTAAACACATCAAAAAGGATGGAACCTCAACATATCAACATATCAACCTCAACTTGACCCCCAAATTACTTCTTTGAAAAGATATTTCTCAATCTAATGTTCTGAAAGATAATTACTAAAGCTTTGGTTATAACCTTAATTTCTCTGCATCTTGTCTCTCTCTCGCTCTCACTCATGCTCTCTCTCTCTCTTTCTCTTCCCTTCTTTCATTACCAAAGATACTAGGGAATAAGTTAAAATTCTCAGGGGACACGGACCATTATTAAATAGTTCCAGATACCTGACATGACCGAATATGTTCTAAATTTATAATTTTTATGCTCAGATCTAAGTTCAGAGCTCTAAACTAGCAGCTGTTGTATCTTTATAGGTTCCAAGGGCACGGCTATGAATTTTTTACTTTTAGATGTATTTTTTTACTTTTAGATGTATTTTTTTACTGTTTGTAAAAGTCGGATCTCATAAATCTGCTAGTTTTAAAAATCTGCAGGTTTTTGAATAGTGGCCCTTGTATTTCGATTTAAACCAAATGGGACCAAACTTATTACTTCTTTTCTGAAAGGTCATTTTTCATCAAGATTGTATTAGAAAATAAATCATTTAAAGCCATCCTTTGGATGGTTCCTTGCATGAATGTCTTAAGAACAAGTAGTAAGAGGCTTTCTGCAAAGCAAGGCTGATTTGTTAATCCAAAGTGGTCTGAAGCTGCCACCTTCTGGCATTTAGGCAATATTTCTCCAAATTCAGTATTCTACTGAGGGAACATGGCATAATTAGAACAACATGCACAGTATCTTCATCAGTATTACAGAGAAGTCAGTTAAGCACAACAAAGGAAAAATGCCAACATCATGTGTTCGTGTGTGTGAACTCTTAAGATGCTGTTAATAGAAGCAGGCTGCAGTGGCAGAGTTCTAGGAACCAAAAAAGTCACTGCCAAAATCAGACAAGCGCTAGTACTTGAGACTGGGTATTCATTGATGCCTTAGAAAACAAAGTTTTTGGAGGATACAGATTCTGATTACATTTTTTTCAGTGTTCTTTCTCTTAACTACAGTAAATCACAGCCTGGTACTTTATCAGTATTCTGCTTTAAGGATAGTCAACTTATTAATCCCTTGCTGAACACTGGATTTTAAACTTAGGAGTACTTAGAAATAGAATTCAAAATATTATCTCTACTTACTAAATATTCAAAAATGAAAATTCACATTGTTCAAAAATAAATATATTTACTATTTTTTTCTTTTAAAAGCAAAATGAAACCTGTTTGAATATACTGATAATTTATGACAACGGATAGCTTTTTCCTCTTTGGAACAATTTCTTGGGATCAATCAGGAGCAAAGTTTAGAGCTTGAGTAACAGGCCAGATATGAAAACCTACTAGGCTTCACTTTGTTTTCCTGGGGCTATTTTTTTTTTTCTGTTTTTGGTAATAGCTAAAAAATAAATTAAGTATATTACTGTTCTTCCCATTTTTCCTGTCTTTCATATAATGCTCTCCTCCAAGTGAAGGGCACCAGGTTAGAATGAATAAAATAGCTCTAAGAAAAGAAACTGGCAACTTCTGTGATGCTGAGTAATTAAACAGACCTACACCGCCTGCTGGAATTAGAGAACATAAGTGAAGATTAATGAGGCCTGAAAATGTAGGGTCCCACAGTCTCCAAACAACGTGCAAGGTGTTTCACCTCGGCTCTCTCCACGTGGAACAGCTGCCCATTTTCAAGGCAAGCAAAATTGCATTTGTTCCTGCTTTCTTTCTGAAATGGTTTGTTGAAATCTAGGACAAAAGACTTAGCTTTAAAAAATAAGCTTTGGGTTAATTATATGCAGAGTTTATCATGCAAAATGCCAGGTTGGATGAAGTACAAGCTGGATTCAAGATCACCAGGAGAAATATCAATAACCTCAGATATGACACCATCCTAATGACAGAAAGCAAAGAGGAACTAAAAGGCCTCTCAATGAAGCTGAAAGAGGATAGTGTAAAAGCTGGCTTAAAACTCAAAACTCAACTCAGTCCATGGAGTTGCAAAGAGCTGGACACAACTGAGCACCTGAACAAGACGACCATTCTAGTTGGCCTTGTCTTCTGTCCTAGGTGTACAATGCCCATGAGTAGGGCTGTGTGTTCTGAGCTTATTTCCTAGTTTCCTTCCTAACCTTAGTGATCAGGGGCCAAGATCTCAGACAGCACCCCATTGATGAGGGTACAGCTATGAAAACAGGAAATATGGTCTAGCTTAATATTTCTTCTCCCATGGCTTAGCCCTAGAGTTAGAGCCCTTCTGGCAGTCGGGGAGTTTTGAAGGTTTGCAAAATCTTTGATGAAAGAAACTGACTGCAGTAAAAGTTGATTTTCTCAAATTAATTCTAGATTCCTGATTTTTGGTACTGCTACCTCAGTTCAGTTCAGTTCAGTCGCTCAGTTATGTCCCACTGTTTGCGACCCCATGAATCACAGCACACCAGGCCTCCCTGTCCATCACCAACTCCTGAAGTTTACCCAAACTCATGTCCATCGAGTCAGTGCTGCCAATCCAGCCATCTCATCCTCCGTCATCCCCTTCTCCTCCTGCCCCCAATCCCTCCCAGCATCAGGGTCTTCTCCAATGAGTCAGCTCTTCACATGAGGTGCCCAAAGTATTGGAGTTTCAGCATCAGCAACAGTCTTTCTAATGAACACCCAGGACTGATCTCCTTTAGGATGGACTGGTTGGATCTCCTTGCAGTCCAAGGGACTCTCAAGAGTCTTCTCTAATACCACAGCTCAAAAGCATCAATTCTTCGGTGCTCAACTTTCTTCACAGTCCAATTTCACATCCATACATGACCACTGGAAAAATCATAGCCTTGACTAGATGGACCTTTGTGGGCAAAGTAATGTCTCTGCTTTTGAATATACTATCTAGGTTGGTCATAACTTTCCTTCCAAGGAGTAAGCATCTTTTAATTTCATGGCTGCAATCACCATCTGCATTTGACTTTGGAGCCCCAAAAAATAAAGTCTGACAGTTTCCACTGTTTCCTTATCTATTTCCCATAAAGTGATGAGACCGGATGCCATGATCTTAGTGTTCTGAATGTTGAGCTTTAAGCCAACTTTTTCACTCTCCTCTTTCATTTTCATCAAGAGGCTTTTTAGTTCCTCTTCACTTTCTGGCATAAGGGTGGTGTCATCTGCATATCTGAGGTTATTGATATTTCTCCTGGCAATCTTGATTCCAGCTTGTGCTCCTTCCAGCCCAGCGTTTCTCATAATGTACTCTGCATAGTACAAATAAATAATCAGGGTGACAATGTACAGCCTTGATGTACTCCTTTTCCTATTTGGAACCAGTCTGTTGTTCCATGTCCAGTTCTAACTCTTGCTTCCTGATCTGCATACAGATTTCTCAAGAGGCAGGTCAGGTGGTCGGGTATTCCCATCTCTTTCAGAATTTTCCACAGTTTATTGTGATCCACACAGTCAAAGGCTTGGCATAGTCAATAAAGCAGAAATAGATGTTTTTCTGGAACTCTCTTGCTTTTTCCATGATCCAGTGGATGTTGGCAATTTGATCTCTGGTTCCTCTGCCTTTTCTAACTCCAGCTTGAATATCTGGAAGTTTGCAGTTCATGTATTGCTAAAGCCTGGCTTGGAGAATTTTGAGCATTACTTTACTAGCGTGTGAGATGAGTGCAATTGTGTGGTAGTTTGAGCATTCTTCGGCATTGCCTTTCTTTGGGATTGGAATGAAAACTGACCTTTTCCTGTCCTGTGGCCACTGCTAAATTTTCCAAATTTGCTGGCACATTGAGTGCAGCACTTTCACAGCATCATCTTTCAGGATTTGGAAGAGCTCAACTGGAATTCCATCATCTCCACTAGCTTTTTCATAGTGATGCTTTCTAAGGTCCACTTGACTTCACATTCCAGGATGTCTGGCTCTAGGTGAGTGATCACACCATTGTGATTATCTGGGTCATGAAGATATTTTTTGTACAGTTCTTCTATGTTCTTGCCACCTCTTCTTAATATCTTCTGCTTCTGTTAGGTCCATACCATTTCTGTCCTTTATTGAGCCTATCTTTGCATGAAATTTTCCTTTGGTATCTCTAATTTTCTTGAAGAGATCTCTAGTTTTTCCCATTCTGTTGTTTTCATCTATTTCTTTGCATTGATCGCTGAGGAAGGCTTTCTTATCTCTCCTTGCTATTCTTTGGAACTCTGTATTCAGATGCTTATATCTTTCCTTTCCTCCTTTGCTTTTCACTTTTCTTCTTTTCACAGCTATTTGTAAGGCCTCCCTAGACAGCCATTTTGCTTTTTTGCATTTCTTTTCCATGGGAGCAACCCCACATCCAAGGAGCAATCCCACGTCCAAGGAGCGGTGGCTGCGTGGGCACAGGAGGGCCAAGAGGAGCTACCCCACGTTTAAGGTCAGGAGCGGCGGCTGTGAGGAGATACCCCTCATCCAAGGTAAGGAGCAGCGGCTGCGCTTTGCTGGGGAAGCCGTGAAGAGATACCCCATGTCCAAGGTAAGAGAAACCCAAGTAAGATGGTAAGTGTTGTGAGAGGCATCAGAGGGCAGACACACTGAAACCATAATCACAGAAAACTAGTCAATCTAACCACATGGACCACAGCCTTGTCTAACTCAATGAAACTAAGCCATGCTGTGTGGGGCCACCCAAGATAGGTGGGTCATGGTGGAGAGGTCTGACAGAATGTGGTCCACTGGAGAAGGGAATGGCAAACCACTTCAGTATTCTTGCCTTGAGAACTCCATGAACAGTATGAAAAGGCAAAATGATAGGATACTGAAAGAGGAACTCCCCAGGTCAGTAGGTGCACAATATACTAAGGGAGATCCATGAGAAATAACTCCAGAAAGAATGAAGGGATGGAGCCAAAGCAAAAACAGTACCCACTTGTGGATGTGACTGGTGATAGAGGCAAGGTCCGATGCTGTAAAAAGCAATATTGCATAGAAATCTGGAATGTTAGGTCTATGAATCAAGGCAAATTGGAAGTAGTCAAACAGGAGACGGCAAGAGTGAATGTCAACATTCTAGGAATCAGAGAACTAAAATGGACTGGAATGGGTGAATTTAACTCCGATGACCATTATATCTACTACTGCGGGCAGGAATCCCTCAGAAGAAATGGAGTAGCCATCATGGTCAACAAAAGAGTCCAAAATGCAGTACTTGGATGCAATCTCAAAAACGACAGAATGATCTCTGTTCATTTCCAAGGCAAACCATTCAATATCACAGTAATCCAAGTCTATGCCCCAACCAGTAATGCTGAAGAAGCTGAAGTTGAATGGTTCTATGAAGACCTACAAGACCTTTTAGAACTAAAGCCCAAAAAAGATGTCCTTTTCATTATAGGGGACTGGAATGCAAAAGTAGGAAGTCAAGAAACACCTGGGGTAACAGGCAAATTTGGCCTTGGAGTACGGAATGAAGCAGGGCAAAGGCTAACAGAGCTTTGCCAAGAGATCACACTGGTCATAGCAAACACCCTCTTCCAACAACACAAGAGAAAACTCTACACATGGGCATCACCAGATGGTCAACACCAAAATCAGATTGATTATATTCTTTTGAGCCAAAGATGGAGAAGCTCTATACAGTCAGCAAAAACAAGACGAGGAGTTGACTGTGGCTCAGGTCATGAACCCCTTATTGCCAAATTCAGGCTTAAATTGAAGAAAGTAGGGAAAACCACTAGACCATTCAGGTATGACCTAAATCTAACTCTCACATATGGTCTGTTTAATGTATATATTATATATAGTGTACATTTAATGATACTCATTGTGAACACTAGTGATCATTATATTTCTATAGAATTACACAGGCTCAAGAATATTCCTTTGGAAGTATAACTAACTCCATTAGTAAATGTACAAGGATATGCTCTTAAAAGTAAACTTCCTCCAAATGAGAACATCCTTGAATAATTCTTGGAATGGATGTTGAGACAATTGACAGAGATTCTAGTACCTTTCCTTCTCCTACAAATTATAATAATGAAATCAGAGGAGAAAGAGACGACAGAGGATGATATAGTTGGATGGCATCACTGACTCAATGGACGTGAGTCTAAGTGAACTCCGGGAGTTGGTGATGGACAGGGAGGCCTGGTGTGCTGCAATTCTTGGGGTCGCAAAGAGTTGGACATGACTGAGAGACTGAACTGAACTGAACTGAATCATATTTCATCCATTTTCATTCATTTTATTATTTGAGTTTGTGTAAATATGTAAAAAAACTCTGGGTATTCTGTGTAGTATTTTCAACCAACCCCTTTAGAGATATATTCCATTTGGATAGACAACAAAAATTGTGTGTGTGTGTGTGTTATCATTCTATTTAGTTCAGAATTTTGAAATGTATTTTAATAATCACATTGTAAATTTACTTAAAACAGATTTTCAAAATTAAGGTTTTAGTTATTGCATTCTTTGTTTTATTTTCTAAATACCATTTGCTGCTGCTGCTGCTGCTAAGTCGCTTCAGTCGTGTCCGACTCTATGTGACCCCATAGACGGCAGCCTACCAGGCTCCCCCATCCCTGGGATTCTCCAGGCAAGAACACTGGAGTGGGTTGCCATTTCCTTCTCCAATGCATGAAAATGAAAAGTTAAAGTGAAGTTGCTCAGTCGTGTCCAACTCTTTGCAACCCCATAGACTGCAGCCTACCAGGCTCCTCCGTCCATGGGATTTTCCAGGCAAGAGTACTGGAGTGGGTTGCCATTGCCTTCTCCAAAATACCATTTAGCATACTATAATTTTTCAGCTAATTTGTTAAATACTTTCTTTGAATTTCTCATTTAAGAGCAAAGTACATTTTATATTTAAAGAAATAGAAATATTTAAAATACATCTTTATTGAATTTTAGTTATTTGAAATATGGCAGTAAGATAAAGAATCTCTTTTCTGTTTTAGGGTTTGACGATATTTTTTGACCAGGCACCTCATTAGAAAAAAACGTATCTTAGCAAGTACTACTAATACATGTAAATGTATTTACTCACACATGATACATACTTAGCAATCTATTAATATATTATTTATAAATCACATAAATGAGTAATTTTTAAGAGTTGACAATAAGATTAAATGAAAATATCTATTTTGCTAAATGTATGAAATAATTCAAATATATTGAATATGGTTTTTTAAATGAAAAACATTTAACTCTTTATGATACAATAATTCAAATATCTGAGTCTAATAAATTTATTTTGATACCTTATTTAATAACTTTCATAGCTAGAAAAAGTTATATAAAACCAAATAAAGTCATCATTGACTGTTCTTAGTTAAGATATGCATTTTTCAATTTCAGCAACAAACTGTTCAAGGAAGTTTGCTGAAATTTAGCTAATAAGTAGACATCTTTTTAAATATAAATTAGATGTTCTGACAAATGATCTATTACAGCTTTTATGCTTTTTGAGCTTGGTGAAATCAATTATGCTTTATGACCTCAGGAAATACTGGTCAATAAAAAGAGAAATTACCAATCCATATAATAAATATTAGCAATGCTGAATTACTTTTATTGCATCTAAAATATGTTACATTTAAAATCTAATATGTTCTTAAATACCCCAATAGAACATTTTGCCTGCTTGTGAGGAAATCAGAAACTTCATAATCAACCAACCTACATGTCCTGTATTCTCAAAGTTTGAAAACTCAACTCACAAGGAAATCACTAATGTGTGATACTCCTTGGTACCAACTGTGTGTTTCCAGGTATCTTCAGTGATTTACTCTCCATGACAAACATCGCAATCCATTTGTGTGTGTGCGCTAAGTCATTTCAGTCATGTCTGACTCTTTGTGACACCATAGACTATAGCCTTCCATGCTCCTCTGTCCATGGGATTCTCCAGGCATGAAAACTGCAGTGGGTTGCCATGCCCTCCTCCAGAGGATCTCCTCAACCGAGAGATCGAACCTGTGTCTCTCGTGTCTCCTGCATTGGCAGGCGGGTTCTTACCACTAGCGATTCTTTAGAGGGCCTAAATCTTTGACGAACACTGTGTGACATATTTAAATGCATGTCCTCTATTCCCTTTCAAATAGCCTTTTTTGAAGTTAGCTAATATAGAAGCCCATATACCTTTTTCTCTTCAATCTATCGCCATAATTTCACATGCCATCTCCTAGTCACAGACACATATTACAGTGTGCCTGAGGTGCAGTTAGAAAGACAGCTAAAACTTGTGATCGGTTAAGGAACTGAAGTTCCAACCCTAGCTGATGGACTCTCTTTTCATCCTGCACACACTTCTTATAAAGAGGCTAGAAGTGAAACTCTCGCATTTCAATGCTGAGTCTATGCCTGTGCTATTTTGTCCCATGGCAACAACACTGAGGAAGCAGGTAAGTGGGATTTACTTGTCCAAAAGGGATTAGTTTTTAAAAATTCAATAATATCCCCATTTATGTTTAAAGAATAATTAAAACACCCCTTTATTCTCATTAGGTAGGGAACAAAAAGCTCTTTTAAGTGAATAAAATAAAGTTTAAAATGTCAGTGAGTGGTTCTGATATCCTATCCTTGTTTAGTAAATGTGCTGTGTGCCGTTTTCCATCACAAGTGGTGAAAAGGTCATGTCAGACTGAAAAACTCATCAGAGTGATTATCAGATTCAACAATACAATAACAAGATGATCAAGATGTATAATTCAGCTGACAGCCATGCTTGGTTATTTGATGCTTGTTGCCTCCCAGAAACCTTATCTTTATTTGGAAGTACCTACTACAAGATTTTTCAATGACTTGCTATCACAACACAAGCATTATTGTGCATTTAATGTGATTTCCTGCTGTCTCTGGGAAAAAATGAAAATGATTTCAAATCAAGATGTGAAACGATGTGAAAGGCATATCAAAAGTCAATGGCCATGCTTTAAAAATAGTTTTTATTGCCCAATAACACTACTAAAATGACGAGAAGTTTTTAAGCACAGTCTACAAAACAGATACATAATAGACTTCTACTGAGTAATCATATATTTCAAATAAGGGGAAATGGAATTTCCTAGACATTTTTTTTTTAATTTGGGGAGAAAAAAATGTAATCTTTGCTGAATGTGTTTCACATGCACAGCAGATTTGTTCTCCATCACCCAGAATGTAAATCAAAATTGCATGATAAAACATTGCTTATTCAATCTATTTTGTGCAAGCATAAACAAGAAAGCAATAGACAGCAAAGAAACTAGCCAGGCTGTATTTCTAGGTCTCTTGAAAATTACTTCACACAGTATGCTAAATATATCAAATCTTATAAGAAATCATGAATTGAAAAAATGAGACAATTGTCCAGATAACTTAGTTTCAAATCTTGTTAAATTTTAAAGAAGTTAACAAATGATGGGCTTGGTTCTCAGAACACTACCAATAGGGACATAGTCTGATTAAGTTTTACTTTCTGATACCATTGTGCACCCTTTTTGTTGAAGTATTGTCAGGTTGGAGCCAGATATAATCTGAAATAGCCTCAGATGTTTTGCCAGGGCCTCACTGGCCCAAGTCTCAGGAACACCTGGGATGAGAGTACTCCCTTTTACCCAGGCCTTCAATGACAGATTTCGGAAAGATGTAAAGTTCAAATTAGTTGCAAGTGATGAAGAGGAGATTAATAAGGCATCTTTGTTCTTATTGTTTTGATTATATATTTGTCCTATAATGACTTAATAATTAATATTCTAAAAATATATTTAAAAAGCTCAAAGAAATCCTGTGTTTTTATTTGTAAATAGCCATACAAAAATTTTTTTATATTGCTCATTGTGAGATCTGGATTGTGCTAGAGCCAGTGAGTATCACCTAGTTCTGAATGCAGGGAATTTTTATTCTGGAATGAGACACTGATAAGAAGGTAGGAAATTAAGTACCATAATGTGTGCAATAAAAGGCAACTAGAGAAAGTTTTAAAAAATTATTGAGTGCAATTTAGGTTGGGAATAAGACTAGTCAGAATAGGCTTTTTAGTCTAATTGATTCTCAGAAGACCTAATTGAAAGGAACAGAGGAGAGGACAAGAAGAAGAGAGGATTTCCAATGATATAAATTGTTCATACTCCATCAAGCACAGGGTAATGTGGGGACAGGGATGCTGAAAGTATTTCAATATGGCTGAAGTGTCAATACTGACAGGGAACTTGGCAAAAGAGAAACCTGAAGAGGTAAACACTAGCCTTGAATTGATGTTGTAAGCTTTGAACTTTATCTTGAGAGCAGAGATAAGCCACCTCAGCAATGCTGGTGATGGGTACTATTATGTGTATTGTATAAAGTGGTAGTTAAAACTCATTTATCAAATGGGATTGTTCAAGGTAGCTTAGCATATCAGTCTGAGTTCTGGCAGGAAATTGATGGCACTCTTGAGCAAGTTAACTGAGGAGAGTTAAATAAAGGGGCTGTGTATTTATACAATTAGGATGTAGGGAAATCAACAAGGTGCAGGTTTAGTAGAAAGGGATTACTATCTCTAAGCTTAAGATACCTCAGGGACAAGAACTACAAGAATCTAGAGAAAAAGGTGAATGGAAGGGACTATCTGACACTAGGTAAAAAGAAGTGCCTTATCCACCATGAGCAACAGTTTCAAAAGGAGCAGGTGAAATGAATTACATTTACCTCACATTATACTGGTTGAACCCAACAGGAAGCCAAAGGATAAGGAACAATCTTAGAACATAAAGCATGGTAGAGGAAAATAGAAGGGGATAAAAATAGGTAATCAAGACAAGCAAGAAATCAATAGCAGAGCTTAAACGTAAGTCTGGTCCTCTCTCTCCATTTCCAAGATCATTAGACACAGTGTATTTTTAAAAACTTTGAATTAATAAGAACAAAAGGGACCTTGATAGGCCACTATATTTTTTTATTTCTATATAATTAAGAAAGTCTATCAGCAAGATATTCAAAAGAGTATAATTATTTTCTTTAAAATACTTGATACTCCTAGACAATTAAGAACCAAATATGCCACAGAATTTGAGCAATATGATATGCCTTTATGTTCCTACAAAAAATACAGTAGTCTGGGTGCTATAAGTAACAGCAGGAAAGAATGAATTTATATTCATTTTAGAAGGAAATGACTATAAAAATAACAAATTTCTAGGCCAATTAGAATTTATATCATTTTGAATTAATTTACTTTACTGTAAACTAATTTACCAGATAAAGTGCCTTAAGGAATAAAGAAAATTTATTTCATTATTTCTATTTTCTTTAAAATACTGAGAGAGTCAATTTTTATGTAGGTTGATAAGAAGTCCAGGGTCCCCCAGGAGGAGAGAGGGATCTGGGGCTTTTGAGGAGGAGATGGAGGTCTGGAGTTCTCAAGGAGGAGAAAAGGACAAATATTTTTTTCTTTAAGCCCAGAGCTGATGACTGCACAACAAAACAACTCGTCTTGCTCAAGGATATGTTTCCCCTTAAACTCTGTACCTGTGGCTACTGCTGAATTTTCCAAATTTGCTGATATATTGAGTGCAGCACTTTCACAGCATCATCTTTCAGGATTTGAAAGAGCTCAACTGGAATTCCATCACCTCCACTAGCTTTGCTTGTAGTGATGCTTCATAAGGCCCACTTGATTTCACATTCCAGGATGTCTGGCTCTAGGTGAGTGATCCCACCATCGTGATTATCTTGGTCGTGAAGATCTTTTTTGTACAGTTGTTCTGTGTATTCTTTCCACCTCTTCTTAGTATCTTCTGCTTCTGTTAGGTCCATCCCATTTCTGTCCTTTATCAAGCTCATCTTTGCATGAAATGTTCCTTTGGTATCTCTCATTATCTTGAAGAGATCTCTGTTGTTTTCCTCTATTTCTTTGCATTGATTGCTGAGGAAGGCTTTCTTATCTCTGCTTGCTATTCTTTGGAACTCTGCATTCAGATGCTTATATCTTTCCTTTTCTCCTTTGCTTTTTGCTTCTCTTCTTTTCACAGCTATTTGTAAGCCCTGCCCAGACAGCCATTTTGCTTTTTTGCATTTCTTTTCCATGGGGATGGTCTTGATCCCTGTCTCCTGTACAATGTCATGAACCTCTGTCCATAGTTCAACAGGCACTCTGTCTATCAGATCTAGTCCCTTAAATCTATTTTTCACTTCCACTGTATAATCATAAGGGATTTAATTTAGGTCATACCAGAATGGTCTGGTGGTTTTCCCCACTTTCTTCAATTTAAGTCTGAATTTGGCAATAAGGAGTTCATGATCTGAGCCACAGTCAACTCCTCGTCTTGTTTTTGCTGACTGTATAGAGCTTCTCCATCTTTGGCTACAAAGAATATAATCAGTCTGATTTTGGTGTTGACCATCTGGTGATGTCCATGTGTAGAGTCTTCTCTTGTGTTGTTGGAACAGGGTGTTTGCTCTGACCAGTGCGATCTCTTGGCAAACCTGTTAATTTTTGCATTGCTTCATTCTATATTCCAAGGCCAAATTTCTATGTTACTCCAGGTGTTTCTTGACTTCCTACATTTGCATTCCTGCCCCCTATAATGAAAAGGACATCTTTTTTCAGTGTTAGTTCTAAAAGGTCTTGTAGGTCTTCATAGAACCATTCAACTTCAGCTTCCTCAGTGTTACTGGCTGGGGCATAGACTTGGATTATATTGAATGGTTTGTCTTATTCAAGCTGGTTTCAGAAAAGGAAGAGGAATCAGAGATCAAATTGCCAATATCTGTTCGATCATCAAAAAAGCAAGAGAGGTCCAGAAAAACATCTATTTCTGCTTTACTGACTATGCAAAAGCCTTTGACTGTGTGGATCACAACAAACTGTGGAAAATTCTTCAAGAAATGGGATTACCAGACCACCTGACCTGCCTCCTGAGAAATTTGTATGCAGGTCAGGAAGCAACAGTTAGAACTGGACATGGATCAACAGACTGGTTCCAAATAGGGAAAGGAGTATGTCAAGTCTGTATATTGTCACCATGCTTATTTTACTTATATGCAGAGTACATCATGAGAAACCCTGGGCTGGAGGAAGCACAAGCTGGAATCAAGATTGCCGGGAGAAATAGCAATAACCTCAGATATGCAGATGACACCACCCTTATGGCAGAAAGTGAAGAGGAACTAAATAGCCTCTTGATGAAAGTGAGAGAGGTGAGTGAAAAAGTTGGCTTAAAACTCAGCACTCAGAAAACTAAGATCATGGCATCTGGTCCCATCACTTCATGGCAAATAGATGGGGAAACAGTGGAAACAGTGGCTGGCTTTATTTTTGGGGGCTCCAAAATCACTGCAGATGGTGACTGCAGCCATGAAATTAAAAGATGCTTACTCCTTGGAAAGAAAGTGATGACCAACCTAGACAGCATATTAAAAAAGCAGAGACACTACTTCGTCAACAAAGGTCCATCTAGTCAAGGCTATGGTTTTTCCAGTGGTCATATATGGATGTGAGAGTTGGACTATAAAGAAAGCTAAGCACTGAAGAATTGATGCTTTTGAACTGTGGTGCTTGAGAAGACTCTTAAGAGTCCCTTGGACTGCAAGGAGATCCAACCAGTCCATCCTAAAGGAGATCAGTCCTGGGTGTTCAATGGAAGGACTGATGTTGAAGCTGAAACTCCAATACTTTGGCCACCTGATGTGAAGAGCTGACATTTTGAAAAGACCTTGATGCTGGGAAAGATTGAGGGCAGGAGAAGGGGATGAGAGAGGGTGAGATGGTTGGATGGCATCACTGACTCGATGGACATGAATTTGGGTGGACTCTGGGAGTTGGTGATGGATACTGGAGGCCTGGCATGCTGCGGTTCATGGGGTCTCAATGAGTCAGACATGACTGAGCGACTGAACTGAACTGAAGAGAGCAGGACTGAGAAAATCTGAAGGGCAGAAGTGGACTGCCTCTAATATCTTAGGACCAAGAAGACAGAGAACCTACAGATTAAATAGAGATGCACTGAATCTTACTAAAGTATCAACATAATTCTACAATAGTTCAACCTCCAATTGGATTTAGATGATTAGTTCTTCATCTTATATGCCTATAGATAGAATGAGACATTTCTCTGGTGAAATATAATAACATCTATAACTTCCAATCTTCTTTAATGCATGATATCCAGAATAAAACATTTAAAGCTACTAGAGATGAGAAATGGAGAAGGCAATGGCACCCCACTCCAGTACTCTTGCCTGGAAAATCCCATGGATGGAGGAGCCTGGTGGGCTGCAGTCCATGGAGTCGCTAAGAGTTGGATACGACTGAGGGACTTCACTTTCACTTTTCACTTTCATGCATTGGAGAAGGAAATGGCAACCCACTCCAGTGTTCTTGCCTGGATAATCCCAGGGACGGGGGGGAGCCTGGTAGGCTGCCGTCTATGGGGTCACACAGAGTCAGACATGACTGAATTGACTTAGCAGTAGCAGAGATGAGAAAACACAAATAAAAGTAAAGAGGTAAGACAACAGAAGTTGGTGCAATGGTGACCTGAGTATCAGAGTTAGAAGACAAGGACTATATATGGACTAAAATCAGATCTTTTAAAAAGAAGAGGATAAGATGAACAAAATAATTAAAGAATTTCAACAGAAAAAACAGAATCTAGTTTTTCAAATAGAAATTCTGGAATTGAAAACTATAATGTTTGAAATTAAGAATTTATTAGATGAGTTTATTCAGAGTGGAATAATAAGAAGCATAACTAAATAATGTGAAATAAGGATGTCAATAAAAAATATAAAACATTCATAATGAAACACAGAGATTAAGAGAATAGAAAGGAATAGAAATCAAAAAAGAACATGAGACATATATGGGACAGTCAAAATGTCTAGGATGAATTTAAATGGTGATCAACAAGGTGAGTAAGGAAAGAGCAAAACCAATATCTGAAGAAATGATGGATGGAGAATATCTGAGACCAAAAAAGATAGCCTAGAGATTCAAAAAGCTCAGCAAACCCTAAAAAGAACAAAGCCACAGATATGGACACTGTAATGAAACTGTGGAGACCCACAGCCTAAAGAGAAAGCCTTAAAAGCAGCCTCAGAAAAGAAATGGGAGAAGTTTAAAAGTCAACAATAGCCTTACCACTGACTTTTCCATAGAAACTACAGAATCCAAAGCATTAAAAATTATGTATGGGAAGTGCTGGAAGAAAATAATTGATAACTTAGGTTCTTTATATTATATGTAATATAATGCTATTCAAAAATGAAGGTTATAAGAGACAAGGAAATTAAATATAAGATGATAAAAGCAAAATATATGAGATAGGCACAAAAGAAAGCTTCATGCATAGTTTGAAAATTGGTTAAAAAAAACCAGAAATATAGAAGATTTGAACATTATTTACCAAATCTACTTAATTGATGTTTACTGGGCATTTTACTGAAGAGATGCAGAATATAAATTCTTTTCAAGCAGATATGGAAATTTACTAAAATCAAACATATTCTGGGTCATAAATCAGATCTAAACATATTTTATAGGATTTAAATCATACACAGTATATCATATGACCCAAAGATAGCAAAAATTATTCAGACTTAGATGAATAGAAGGAAATGAAAAACATAACTGAATAATACTATAACTCAATCTGAATAGTGCTATAACTCAGTCCATAACTGATCTGAATAATACTATAACTCAATACGTAACTGATGTTCTTCCCCCCAAAAAAACCCACGCCCCAGGTTGCTTCACCAGTGAATTTTAATAAATATGTAATTAACACATGAAGGCTTCCCAGGGGGTGTTAGTAGTAAAGAACCTGCTTGCCAGTTAAGGAGATAGAAGAGATGTGGGTTTGATCCCTGGGTCAGGAAGATCCCCTGGAGGAGGGCATGGCAACCCACTCCAGTATTCTTGCCTGGAGAATCCCTGGACAGTGGAGCCTGGGGGCTACAGTCCATAGGGTCACAAAGAGTTGGACACAACAGAAGTGACTTAACACAACAAAAAAACTAACATATGTTAATTAATTAACATATCTAGGACACTGTTCCTAACAACAGAAAGAAGAACCCTTTTTATGAGGCCAGGATAATATTAACACAAACTCGTGACAAGATGTTAAAGTAAAACAATAAGCAAACAACTCCCAACATAGATGCAAAAAAATTTCCTAAAGAAAAATATTAGCAGAATAAATCTAGTGATCTGTAAGTATAACGCATAATGAGTTATCCCACCAATGTAAAGTTTATTTAGCATTAGAAAATAAATCAATGTAATTTCTCACATGAATAGAATAAAAGTGAAAACTCATATGAGAATCTTAAGAGATTCAAAAAGATTCAACCTCCATTTATAATATTAAGACTGTATCAGCAAATTAGTAATAGAAGAGAATTCCCTTAATTTGATTAAGGATACTTCCTAAAAATATCCACAAGTAATGTTACTATTATTAGTGAAATGTTGACTGTTTCCTACTGTATTTAAGAACAGGAAAAAATGCCTAGTATTACCACTTCTAATCAACATTGTGTCAGAGGACCTTATCAGGGCAGTAAAGCTAGAAAATAAAATGTAAGGAGCTTGAGTGGAAGAACTAAAATTGACTTAATGCATAGATATACTGATTGTTTGAAAAGAAAATTTAAAAAGAATTTACAGAAAACCACTATTAGAATTCATATCGGAATTTAGTGAGGTGGCTGCATTCAAGGTCAGAATACATAAAAAATAAATTGCATTTCTATATTCTAGAGACATAAAAATGAAAAAGGAATTTTAAAATGCCATTTAAACATCCAATCATTAAATATAAAAATCTATGACTAAAAGTAATGAAAGTTATACAAGGCCATTAAACTAATAATCACAAATAGAGCTAAGAAAAATTAAAGACCTAAATAAATGGAAGGTGTAGAGCAAATGATAAATCCCATACATTGCTGGTATGAGTCTAAATTTGTATCATCTCCTAGGAAGACAATTTGGAAATAACACTAACACTGTACGTACACATAATCCCTGACCAAGCAATTGAACTCTGAAGTATATACCCAAGAGAAATGAGTACTTCTGCACATCAAATATACTCCACTAGGTGTTCATTCATTCTGTATACTTGTAACAGCCCCAAACTGGAAACAATACAAATTCCTGTTTAAGACTGAATAGCTAATAAATTGTAGTACATGTACACAATTATTTATATAGAAATCACCAAAAAAATGCAACTTCTGCTACAGAAAACAACATGGATGAACCTCAAAGCCATATGCTGAGTGAAGAGTTCAAGACAGTCTTTAACTACACAGGCATATTAATTGGAAAGAGGCATGCAGGAGCCTCTCAGGTCTGCTAGAAACGTTCTATGGATGGCTCTAGGTCGTTGTTACACAGGCGGATACATACAGAAAAAATTTCAAGTTGTATACTTAAGATTCAGTCACCTGACTGTATTTAAATTATACTTCAGGTTTTAAAAGGTCAAATGGACAGGGTAATGGAAGAAACAATTCATCTTCTGAATCACTGTTGTCTCTCACACAGACTATTCAGACTGCACTTTCTTTCATTCGGTATTGCTATCATTAGTTCAAACACATTTTCAATTCTTGATTATTCATGACATGAAAATACAGTACCATAGCCTAAGATCCTATTTATCATTGTATCCTCAGTTTCTAACTCATTGTCTGATTGCAATATACATAAAACAATAAACATAAAAGATGATCATGAAGAATAAATGTGGTCACATTTATTATGAACATATAACCTAGGACAGTGCTGAAAACAGCATGTGTTTAAAAATATTTACTATTTTTCTTCCCTTCCTAGCAGTACAAGCTAATTTTATGCTTAATATGCAGCAATTACAGCAAACTGCTTCTTTCATTCTGTAATTAAATTCTCTCTGTGAAATGTACTGTGGATTTTATTCCCTTTTAATAATATGGATTTCTTGCAAAGTATGATTCAAAATATATAACAGAATTACACTGTTGGTCAAATAGCAAACTCTTGAACAATGTTGACTGTCCATTAAAGGTAAGTCATCTGTTTTAATTATTGCAATGTAATAATATCAAGGATATAACACTTGACTTTCACTTTGTTTCTGACCAAATGTTGTTAAACAACAATAGCTAAAATATATAATGGAAAATATTTCCAAACAGTTCCAAAAAGAAGTGATGGAAGTCTAATTTGATTTGACAATTCAATTATTTTAAATGAATTTGTGAGTAAAAGACTGATATTCTCAATTCATCATTAAGATTCTATGTCTTCTATTATAATTACTTCTAGGCCATGTAGCATAAACAATGTCTTCTTTGCATGGATCTGGGGCAAAGGAAAGCTACATTTAAATGAGATAGACAATTAGCATTAAAAGTAGCAGAAGCTGAGGAATAGGAGTGGCCCTTGTATTTCCCAATCAGAAGTAAATGGCATGATTCCAATATGAATCTTAAAGTGTAATTCACAGGGACAGACACAAAATTACTAACATTGATTTGTGATTAAATTGCTGCTCACACGAGCAGTTCTAGGAAGTGTATTTCTCGGGTGAGTAGCATCAGGAATATATTCATTTTATGATGGGAAGTTATTTTCCTCAGGAATGACTGGAGAGGTCAGCTAACCAAACATAAATTCATATGGCTGATAAAAGCATGGGGGGCTAATAATGCTACAGAATAAAGAGCTATTCTCAAAGGGTTAGCCGTCTATGAACATGATACTATGTGATTGGTTTTGATTTGTAATACTACACAATGATAATTATTTAAAACAAAATTTTTAAAGTAGACTTTTAAAACCATCTAGCAGAGAGATCTTGCTAAGTCACTTCAGTCGTGTCTGACTGTGTGACCCCATAGACAGCAGCCCACCAGGCTCCGCCATCCCTGGGATTCTCCAGGCAAGAACACTGGAGTGGGTTGCCATCTTAAGACAACCGCAATAACTTATCTAGATTATCTGCATAATTTCACTAGCTCTCTAGTTTATATTGAACAAATGTTATATGTGTATCTTCCAGTCAAAGACACTTGCCTATTTCACGTAAGAATGTAAAGGTGATCTGTTTTAACATATCTCTGGACATTTTCCTTCTATTGAGATGTTTCACAAGTACATGTTTTGTTTATTTTACAAATAACCCCAAATGAATATAGCCAAACAATAATCTAGGAAAGTTATTGCTACTGCTTAAAGAAAGAAGGTAGTTATATATATTTACTTACATGTTATCCCAAGATAACAATTAATTGCCAAGTTTTTAGAAAAGAATAGTCATCCTGACATAAATATCTTGGTGTTTCTTCACTTCTAATGATCAGAATATCCTAATTATAGTAGAATTACAGAGACATTAAATACCTTAAAAGTGTGTCAAAAGGTGTAAAGACTCTCTAGCCAGCTACACTTTAAAGGCAAAGGGAGTAGGAACCTTCTCAGCAGATGGAATGGTGTGGTATCTGGGGCTGGGGATTTGCATGAATATGAATTACAAATAGCACAGATAACATGGTGTTCAAAAGCTGTTAACGAATCTTGAATGTCAAAGTCATTTAGCTGACATTTGGAGGGACATAATTACCTTAAGAACATGGAAATGGGGTGGTCTAAATTGCATGGGCAGAGAATCACAGGACACACAATGGCATTGCTTTGGCAATAACTGTGACAAGCAGGCATGGCCAAGGAAGCCAAGAATGGCACACATTAATGCAGTGACATTTTTCAATGCATGCTGCCCTTTCAGAAATATGCATATGAGGCCTAAATAACCTCTGACCCATTATAAAATAACAGAAGACAAAAAAAAAAAAAAATCCTACCATAAGCTCTATTACTGGCAGCCTAAAGAAAAGAGTTCATTCAGATCTGATGCACACAGTTTTACATATTTAAAACACTTAAGATACATTTAACATTACTAGACTTCAAAGTCCCATAATTTGTCATAGGCTGACTTACAAGCCACCTAGAGTATTTGCATTGAAAAGACTGACAGTTCCTGATTGTAGAATATGCTGCTGCTAACTAAATAATTTCCTAAATTAACATGAATTATCAATCAAAACTTAAATATGCATTTATAAAGGAAAACTGTTTTTCATCAGTGTCTTACTCATTCAGGTGTATAAAAAGATACCTGAAATGTGAGGCACTGTGAGATCTGGTGGAAGTGTACCAGACAAGGTATATACAATGATAGGTCAGTTCATGGTTTCCTGGAGGAGAAACATGGTAGAGACCCACAAGAGAGCCTCTTTTACTCCCTAATATTTGGCATTGGTGCTATACCTTGGGTAGCAACATGATATTAGAGGACACCAAAAGAAAGTAATGTCCCATTAATATTTCATCAGATAATTCACATATCATTCCTGAAATATTAATTAAAATTCAACACCAGTGATGCAATGAACACTTTAATATCTACCCACTAAAAGCAAATTTGTGAACTCAAATTAATATTTTATTTGCAAAAGTGAGTGAGATACTTAACTTCTTTAACAGATCAATGTCTCAGGCTGCAACAACATTTGGAGTCCAGCAAGTAGACTTCAATTTACACTTCTATTTACCTCCATTCTGATGTCAGCCCTGATGAACTCCAGCCTCAATGATCACAATTTCCTCTTATCTTCAAAGGCATGGTGGTCTGTTCCACACCATTTTAGATTTGCTTACTTCTGTATTGTTTGCTAATCTTTCATATACATCAGTATTTCTCTCTCTGTGGAATCACATAAATTATGTATGGAATGATTAACATTATACTGAGCATGTAATAGTTACTGATAGAATGACACTGCTGTGTGATGAGAACAACAAACATAGGTTGTCTATTGTATGCTGGGAACTGTGTTAAAATATGGAATGATAATTTTTAAAAAACCATGTATCACTTTCTAATGGAGATCAGAAAGTGGGCCTGGAACAGTCAGAAAGTGGGCATGTGGATACATAGTTAGCAGTCAAAGTGATTGGGAAACAGACAGACACGATGATAATTACTATTACTATTGAATACAATAGAAAAACATCCTAAGTAAGTAAGGTGGAAGATTCAAAGAGGTTCTGTTAGTAAAAGGAATAAAATCACACATCATAGAGAGGGCTATTTATTAATTGTAAAATATTTCAAGGTCAAACGAGTAATTTGACATCACACAAAATTAAATTGACACAATTTAAATGATGGAAATAAAATCAATATAGGTTATCTCTAATCTGAGTGAACAAAATACTGAAGTCATTATTATCTGTAAGGTACTCTACCCTAAAGGACTTGATTCTGAAGTATAATCATCATAATCAAAACTGGTTCATTCATCTAATGAGTGAATACTGAGCCCATACTCTTCTCAGACAACATGCTGAGGGGTTGGGAGAGAAAAGTCATCAGGATAGATCAGTCATGTCCTCAAAACAGTATTTCTCTTTGAACAAAGGGTGCTTATTTTGGCTGGCTCGATATACATCTAAAATTACAAATGATTATAGTTACATCTTCTTTATAGTAATAATAATACATGCATGTTATGGGAAGATTTGAAAACAGAAAAAAAGAGTTAAAAAGCTAAAAAACCTTGATAATTTTCTCTTGAATATCTCTATTTTAAGTTTAAATATGTTATTTTAAAACCTGATATCTTATTGTATACAGAATTTTATACATTTTAATATAGCTTTATGTTTTAATTATTCTCCTCATAAATCTTCATAAGCATAAATATTATGTTTTCATATTTTTTTCAACTCATTTATTCCACAAGTGGTCGTTCAGGATATACTATGTTGCTGACACCATTCTATATGCAGGAACAGGGAAATAAGTTTCTTGTTATCAGGGATCTCTGAGTGGCTCATATGGCTTTGCTTTAATTAATTATTTTATTCACTGTTTTTGGACAATATTATTTATCATTAGAATAAGGAGGCACAATGAAAGCCTTTTATAAATATGTCCTTCAAATACTTGATAATTACCTAATGATCCAGTTCTTGAAATGTCCTAAGTCACAAGCATATATAGCTTAATATTTTTGATACATTCTGTAAAATTTCTTTAAAGAATTTGATAAGTATTCACATGCCCACCTGCTGTGTATGAATGTGGATAGCATTACACCTCAATGCTATTAAAGTTATGTTTTAAAGTTTTGTCAATTTAATAGTCAAAAAAAATCTGAAATTGGCTTTATTTGTTAAAACATTGCATAGATTTTCTTAAGTTCATTGGTAACATGTATTTTTATTATTTAAACTGTTTGTGCAAAATATTTGCTTATTAGTCAACTGATGGTATCTTTAATGGATCCCTAAGTGTAATTTGTGTGGTTCAATCTGTAATTTTTATATTTTCCTTTGAATAAAATGGCTTCACACTGGAAAAGTGCTTTCTTAATTATTTACCTCTTTTCATAGAGATTTATGTTTCACACAAACTGCTTTAATCATTTATTTTTCTTCTTGATATAACATATGAGATAAATGTCTAACTTGGTTTTCTTTCCCATCAGCATGGCAGCAGCATCTTAAACTCATCTCTTTATTTCCAGGTGGTAAATATATTTTTCTATTTCATGTCTCATAACATTAGATGGAACTGCTAAAACAATGTTCATGATAGCAGTGATAGCTACCATGATGGTTTCATTGTGATCTTAATAAAAATTACTTAAGTATTTCCCTTTGAATTGCATGGCTAGCTGTTGACTTATATGTGCATTTTTTAGTGAAGTTAAAGAAATAGTCTTCTGTTATTAGTTCATCAAGAATTTATTTTTATCAGAAACTGGTATTATATTTTCTTACATGCCTTTTAAGAATGTACTGAGAATTCCTCAGTGTTTATACTCTTCTGTACTGATAGACTATAGTACTCAGTTTCCTAAAATTAAATTCCCATTTGTATGCCCTAAATAAATTCTTGATTATAATTTATTACATTTTAATAAACTACTGAAATTTATTTCTTGGTGTTTTGTGTAAAAGTTTTGTATCTATATTCCAATGTGAGATTTGTATGTACATTTGTTTTTCTGCATTGTCATTGTGAGGTTTGAGAATAGGGTTTTTAGAGCTTCATGCAATAAAAACAGTCTGTTTCTATGACAGATAAACAATTGGGACTAGGATTATCCTAACTCTTCTTACAAGTTTTTAATAATCATATCAGTACATCAGTGTGCCCAAAACTCTCTTCGGATACTGAAGATCACATCTGGACTCCAAAGAAAACCAGGAATTGCTATACAAATATAGAGGGGGAAGATTTTTATTTACATTGTCAGAGGTTTCTCTTTAATGTAGAGAAGTTAAAGAAATAGTCCTCTGTTATTAGTTCATCAAGAGTTTATTTTTATCAGAAACAGGTTTACTCACAGCATAGATTTTACACCACACCTGACTTTTGATACCAACATAATATTTGGTTTTTGTTTCTTTCATGTGTTTCATTTTGTCTTATTTTAATGCTACTCAATAGTATAAGACTTTTACTCTGTGGTTATATGGAGTGGGTTTATTTATCAGTTTAAAAAGAAATAGTTCTACCATATTCCCTTTAAATAACTAATGTGATTTGTACATCTTATAGCTTTTCTTTGGAGTTAATTATTCCCCGTAAGTTAATTGCTGTGAATGCATAATTGATGAACCAATTCTAGGTGAGGTGTCACCTAAGTAGTTGGCAGAATGTCTTTAAAACTAATAACTTGTTCTCCAACTATTTGCACTCATTTCAAGGTGCTACTTTCTTTTTAATGTCTTTAAATCTCAGATTACTACACGTGGAACAGTTTCTGTGGCATGAGAAACTTAATTAGAGAAAAGGAAGTATGGTGCTGTAGAACTTATGAGAACACATTTTCAGAGTTTAAACTGGTGACTTTCAAACTTGTGAGGGAAACACAATATTGTATTCTTTGTCATGTGGTCACGGGTTACTTGTACACATGCGTGCATACATGACTGACGTCACTTGGCTCAATGAACAATACCAAGTTATCAAGGCATCCATGAGAACTGCATTTATGAAATTCACTAAATTATTTCCTTTTGTATCTATTCCCTTGGCATTTCCTTCCATTTAAAAAAGTACAACGGTTTTAATTTTCTTTCCCTGGAATTTCTCCAATTTGACTTGGTCAAGATAATTAATTCCTTTCATGTCTTTTGAGTTTCATTTTCTTCAAATTAAATAGATTCTGTGGATTTGATAATTTCTGAGATCTGATCCTTATGCAACATATTGTAATTAATAGGTGATGAAATATATGGACATTGTGGACCATGTTAATGACCTGAAGTTGAATTCAGAGTTATTTTTTAACTTACTTGCATTTATTCATAGCTAATTAATTTAAATCCATTTACTCTGAGTATCTTCATATGAAAATAATGATAGTAATAGGTCCTATGTCATAGAATTGTAGGGAAGATTTTTTTAAAAGATATGTTCACAAATACTTTTACAGTGTCTAATATGTGATGGGTGTTCAATAACTTTTGTTATTATAATGATTATCATTCTTCCTTCACATTGACAGGCATGCTTTTAAACAAGTACTAATATCAATGAGGACATTGCATTCTATAAAATATATTTCTTTAAAAAGCTACAATAATCATCTATATTATTATTTTTAGTTAAATTTTATTCAATTGTCATAAATTGACTTGTGAACAATTTTTGGAAACCTTTTACAATTCTTCATTTTAATCTTTACCTCTTTATTACAAGTATACTAAAATGTTATAGGCATAGTGTGACTGATTTTGAATAGCCTCTTGATAGTCTTGTGATTTCATCTTGCAAACACTAAAACAATAAGTGCTGAATTAATGTCAAGTGGCTTTTCAGTGGCCTGAGAGATTATTCAATGGGCTGAGAGATTCGTCATTAGTAACAAGCAAAACCCATATGAAAGAACAACTCTGTAAAACCTAGCTACAAAAATTGAGTCAAATTTTTTAATAGAGATAGTAGACGTGTATCAAATTTACAAGTGACAGAACAGGACATAAAGATCAGGAAAATAATAGGTTACAACATACTGTATCAAATTTAAAAATTGGCAAAATTGAGCAAGTGAAGCAGAACAGGGACAATCAAGCTCCAAAAGCAGAAGTGTAATGTTAAAAAAAAAAAAAAATGAGAGGAGTGATTTCCTTATTAGCTATGTGCGTAAAAATTCAGGTTTGGGTTGACTATAAACTTAATGAATGACAAGTCTACTGAAATAATACAACAAAATTATAGGATTTATTTTATTTAAAGAATAGGAAATGATTAGTCTTCAACAAAGGAGGCAAGAATATACAGTGGAAAAAGTCTCTTCAGAAGTGGTGTTGGGAAAACTGAACAGCCACATGTAAATCAATGAAGTCAGAACACACCCTCACACCATACACAAAAATAACTCAAATGACTTAAAGACTTCAATATAAGATGAAAAGTGAAAGTGAAATTTGCTGAGGTATGTCTGACTCTTTACAACCGCATGGACTATACAGCTCATGGAATTCTCTAGCCCAGAATACTGGAGTGGGTAGCCTTTCCCTTCTCCAGGGGATCTTCCCAACCCAGGGATCGAACCCAGGTCTCCTGCATTGCAGGAAGATTCTTTACCAGCTGAGCCACAAGGGAAGCCCATCAATATAAGATATTATACCATAAAACTCTTAGAAGAGAACATAGGCAAAATATTATCTGACATAATTCCTATCGATATCTTCTTAGCTCAGTCTCCCAAAGCAATAGAAATAAAAATAAATAGGACCTAATCAAACTTGCAAGCATCTGCACAGCAAAGGAAATCATCAACAAAATGAAAAGACAATCTACAGAATAGGTGAAAACATTTGCAAACGATACAACCAACAATGGCTTAATTTCCAAAATAGACAAAGAGCTCATACAACTCAACAACAGAAAAAAACAACTCAGTTTGAAAAAGAACATTGAGCACTGTGTGTGTGCTCAGTTGCGTCTGACTCTTTGTGACCCCATGAACTGTAGACCACCAGGCTCCTCTGCAATGGAATTCTCAAGAGACACAGATATAAAAAACAGACTTTTGGACTCTGTGGGAGAAGGAAAGGGTGGGATGATTTGAGACAATAGCATTGAAACAGGTATATTACCATCTGTGAAATAGATTACCAGTCCAAGTTTGATGCATGAAACAGAACGCTCAAAGCCAGCGCACTGGGACAACCCAGAAGGATGGGTTGGGGTGTGAGGTGGGAGAGGGGTTTGGGATGGGGGACACATGTACACCCGTGGATGATTCATGTCAATGTATGGCAAAACCCACCACAATATTGTAAAGTAATTATCCTCAAATTAAAATGAATAAATTAATTAAAAAAAAAAAAAAGAATACTGGAGCAGATTGCCATTTCCTACTCAGGGGATCTTGATGGGCTACAGTCCATTAGGCCAAAAAGAATCAGATGCAACTGAGAATGCACATACAAATAAAATAAATTTGTTTATTAAACAAATTTAATACATAAATACTTATTTGTGACTATGTATAGCTCAGTTCAGTTCAGTCATGTTCGACTCTTTGCAACCCCATGGACTGCAGTACGCAGGCTTCCCTGTCCATCACCAACTACCAGAGTTTACTCAAACTCATGTCCCTTTTGTCGGTCATGCCATCCAACCATCTCATCCTCTGTCATCCCCTTTTCCTCCCACCTTCAATCATTCCCAGCATCAGGGTCTTTTCAAATGAGTCAGTTCTTCACATCAGGTGGCCAAAGTATTGGAGTTTCAGCTTCAGCATCAGTCCTTCCAATGAATATTCAGGACTTATTGCCTTTAGGATGGACTGGCTGGATCTCTATGCTGTACAAGGGACTCTCAAGAGCTTTCTCCAACACCACAGTTCAAAAGCATCAATCCTTCAGCGCTCAGCTTTCTTTATAGTCCGAATCTCACATCCATACATGACTAATACAAAAATCAAATCTTTGACTAGGTGGAGCTTTGTTGGTAAAGTAATGTCTCTGCTTTTGCATATGCTATCTAGGTTGGTCATAACTTTTCTTCCAAGGAGCAAGTGTCTTTTAATTACAATTGCAGTGATTTTGGAGCCTCCCAAAATAAAGTCTGTCACTGTTTCCATTGTTTCCCCATCTATTTGCCATGAAGTGATGGGACCAGATGCCATGATCTTCGTTTTCTGAATGTTGAGTTTTAAGTCAACTTTTTCACTCTCCTCTTTCACTTTCATCAAGAGGCTTTTTAGTTCTTCTTCACTTTCTGCCATAAGGGTAGTGTCATCTGTGTATCTGAGGTTACTGATATTTCTCCCAGAAATCTTGATTCCAGATTGTGCTTCATTCAGTCCAGCATTTCTCATGATGTACTCTGCATATAAGTTAAATAAGCAGGGTGACAATATACATCCTTGATGTACTCCTTTTCCTATTTGGAACCAGTCTGTTGTTCCATGTCCAGTTCTAACTGTTGCTTCCTGATCTGCATACAGATTTCTCAGGAGGCAGGTCAGGTGGTCTGGTATTCCCATCTCTTAAAGAATTTTCCACAGTTTATTGTGATCCACACAGTAAAAGGCTTTAGCGTAGTCAATAAAGCAGAATTAGATGTTTTCCTGGAACTCTCTTGCTTTTTTGATGATCCAACAGATGTTGGCAATTTGATTTCTGGTTTCTCTGCCTTTTCTAAATGCAGCTTGAACATCTGGAATTTCACAGTTCATGTACTGTTGTAACCTGGCTTGGAGAATTTTGAACATTACTTTACTAGCGTGTGAGATGAGTGCAATTGTGCAGTAGTTTGAGCAGTCTTTGGCATTGCCTTTCTTTGGGATTGGAATGAAAACTGACCTTTTCCAGTCCTGTGGCCACTGCTGAGTTTTCCAAATTTGCTGACATATTGAGTGTGGCACTTTCACAGCATCATCTTTCAGAAATTGCAATAGCTCAACTGGAATTCCACCACCTCCACTGGATTTGTTCGTAGTGATGCTTCTTAAGGCCTACTTGACTTCACATTCCAGGATGTCTCACTCTGGCTGAATGATCACGCCATCATGATTATCTGGGTCATGAAGATCTTTTTTGTATAGTTCTTGTGTATTCTTGCCACCTCTTCTTAATATCTTCTGCTTCTGTTAGGTCCATACCATTTCTGTTTTCATTGTGCCTATCTTTGCATGAAATATTCCTTTGGTGTCTCTCAGTTTCTCAAAGAGATTTCTAGTCTTTCCCATTCTATTGTTTTCCTCTATTTCTTTGCATTGATTACTGAGGAAGGCTTTTTATCACTCCTTGCTATTCTTTGGAACTCTGCATTCAAATGGCTATATCTTTCCTTTTCTCCTCTGCCTTTCATTTCTCTTCTTTTCACAGCTATTTGTAAGGCCTCCTCAGACGGCCATTTTGCCTTTTTGCATTTCTTTTTCTTGGTGATGGTCCTGATCACTACCTCCTGTACAATGCCACAAACCTCAGTCCATAGTTCTTCAGGCATTCTGTCTATCAGATTTAATCCCTTGAATCTATTTTTCACTTCCACTGCACAATCACAAGGGATTTGATTTAGGTCATACCTGAATGGTCTAGTGGTTTTCCCCACTTTCTTCAATTTAAGTCTGAATTTGGCAATAAGGAGGTCATGATGAGCCACAGTCAGCTCCTGGTCTTGTTTTTCCTGACTGTATAGAGCTTCTCCATCTCTGGCTGCAAAGAATATAATTAATCTGATTTCAGTATTGACCATCTGGTGATGTCCACGTGTAGAGTCTTCTCTTGTGTTGTTGGAAGAGGGTGTTTGCTATGACCAGTGTGATCTCTTGTCAAATTCTGTTAGCCTTTGCCCTGCTTCATTCTGTACGCCAAGGCCAAATTTGCCTGCCACTCCAGGTATTTCTTGACTTTCTACTTTTGCATTCCAGTCCCCTATAATGAACAGGACATCTTTTTTTGGTGTTAATTCTAGAAGGTCTTGTAGGTCTTCATAGAACCATTCAACTTCAGCTTCTTCAGCATTACTGCTTGGGGCATAGACTTGGATTACTGTGATATTGAATGGTTTGACTTGGAAACGAACAGAGATCATTCTGTCATTATTGAGACTGCATCCAATTACTGTATTTCAGACTCTTTTGTTGACTCTGATGGCCACTCCATTTCTTCTAAGGGATTCCTGCCCGCAGTAGTAGATATAATGGTCATCTGAGTTAAATTCACCCATTCCGGTCCATTTTAGTTCGCTGATTCCTAAAAACTTGACATTCACTCTTGCCATCTCCTGTTTGACCACTTCCAATTTACCTTGATTCATGGATCTAACATTCCAGATTCCTAGGCAATATTACTCTTTAGAGCATCAGACTTTACTTCCATCACCAGTCACATTCACAACTGGGTGTTGTTTTTGCTTTGGCTCCATGTCTTCATTCTTTCTGGAATTATTTCTTCACTGATCTCCCATAGCATATTGGGCACCTACTGACCTGGGGAGTTCATCTTTCGGTGTCCTATCTTTTTGCCTTTCATACTGTTCATGGGGTTCTCAAGGCAAGAATACTGCAGTGGTTTGCCATTCCCTTCTCCAGTGGACCACGTTTTGTCAGAACACTCCACCATGACGCGTCTGTCTGGGGTGGCCCCCCAAGGCATGGTTCATAGTATCTTTGAATTAGACAAGGCTGTGGTCCATGTGATCAGATTGGTTAGTTTTCTGTGACTGTGGTTTTCACTCTGTCTGCCCTCTGATGGAGAAGGATAAGAGGCTTAGGGAAGCTTTCTGATGGGAGAGACTGACTGAGGGGGAAACTGGGTCTTGTTCTGATTGGCGGGGCCATGCTCAGTAATACTTTAATCCAGTTTTCTTTTGTTGGTTGGGTTGTGTTCCCTCCCTGTTATTTGACCCGAGGCCGATCTACGGTGGAGCTACTGAATATAGTGGCCTCCTTCAAAAGGTCCCGGGCACGCACTGTGGCATGCAGTGCCCCCAACCCTGCAGCAGGCCACCACCAACCCACATCTCCACCAGGGTCTCCTGGATACTCATGGGTAAGTCTGAGTCAGTCTCTTGTGGGGTCACTACTCCTTTCTCCAGTGTCCTCATGCACACAAGGTTTTGTTTATGACCTCCAAGAGTCTATTTCCCAGTACTGTGTTAGTTATCACGGCTCTATGGTGGGGTTAATGGCAACCTCCTCCAAGAGGGCTTATGCCATACCCAGGTCTACTGCACCCAGAGCCCCTGTTCCTGTGGCAGTCTACTGCTGACCTGTACCTCTTCAGGAGACACACACAGTTCTGTCACAAGGTTTGTTTGAGCCCTCTGAGCATCTCTGGCAAGTATGGGGTTTGATTATAAATGCAATTTTGCCCCTCCTACTGCCTTGCTAGGGCTTCTGCTTTACCCTTGGACATGGAGTATCTCCTTACAGTTGCTCCAGCGCCACACAGCTATGTGTTTATGATTATTCAAATGTGGAATTATGCAGAGGTTCATCACTAAATGATAGCATTTTCTAAGTTTCTTATTCTATTGTGTTGTTGCTGTTTTGTCACTAAGTCATGTCTGAGTCTTTGCAACCCCATGGACTGTAGCCCACCAGGTTCCTGTGTCCATGGAATGTTCCAGGCAAGAATACTGGAGCAGATGGCCACTTCCTACTCCAGGAAATCTTCCCAACCCAGAGATTGACTTCACGTCTCTTGCATTTCCTGCATTAGCAAGTGGATTCTTTACCACTAGCATCACCTGGGAAGCCCCTCAAAAAGGAGCAGAAGACCTAAACAAACATTTGTCTAAAAAAGAAACAGAGATGGTCAAAAGTCCCATGATAAGATGCACAACACCGTTAGAACAGGTTTTGGTATAAGCAAAAAGAAAGCCCCAGATTCAACAAAATTTCTCCAAGAATTTAAGAAAAACTAACACCAATCTTCATTAAGTTGTCCAGATCATAAGAAAAGGAAAAATTTTTGAACTCATACTTTGAATCAGGAATGACACTGACACCAAAACCTGACAGGATATACAAGGAAGCAAATTAGAGGCTATTCTTTCTCATCAAGAAAAACATAAAATTCTAAACAAAAACTTATCAAAATAAGCTTAGTAATAATTTTAAAATATAATGTGTCATGAAAAAATATTTTTTAAGAAGGCCTCCAGGATATTTTAGGACATTATAAAATACAATGTGTTTCTCCCATTATGACACTCCATCAGTGAAATCCCTTCATTATTATTGACAAAAAGATTTTGATTTCTAATCAGGACAACCTTTTTTAATTAGACAGTGAAAAGTATATAACTAATCATATTCTTCTTTCCCCTTCTATTGGTTGGAAACTCAGAATTCACTTACTCATTTATTCAATTTTTACTTATCATATTTGTACATTTTATTTCAGAAGTTGTTATATTCCAGGTACTGGAAAAGAAACATTGAACGTGACATGTTCTTGTGGAACATTTATTCTTGTGGGCATGGAGACTGGAAAGAAAAGACATGAAACAAACAAACAACAAAATACATAAGAAAAATACTTTCATAGAGATAATGTTATGAATGATATTAAATGAACTGACAACACTGAGTTGAATTTTGACTAATTCAGGACAACTGCCAACGTGCTGGGATCAGAGCATCTAAACAAATGGAATAGCAAGGACAAAAAAAAAAAAAAAGGCAAGAATCTTGACTGCTGATGAAAAATAGGAAGAGAAGAAGGCTGCAAGAGTATTAGACTTAGTGTGCTGTCAGGTAAGTCAGAGACCTGGACAGAAATTGATAGTGCCTGTACTGTAGCATGAAGAGGTAATTAAGGCTTTATTCCATATGTGAGAGGAAGCCCTTCCAGGGTCTTAAACAGAGGGCATTCTGTGTGCTGTCAACTCTTTAGAAATCTATGATCTACACATATGTAAGTGCAATGGCACCCCACTCCAGTGCTCTTGCCTGGAGAACCCCGTGGATGGAGGAGCCTGGGGGGCTGCAGTCCATGGGGTCGCTAGGAGTCGGACACGACTGAGTGACTTCACTCTCACTTCTCACTTTCATGCATTGGAGAAGGAAATGGCAACCCACTCCAGTGTTCTTGCCTGGAGAATCCCAGGGACAGGGAGCTTAGTGGGCTGCCGTCTATGGGGTCACACAGAGTCGGACACAACTGAAGCGACTTAGCAGTAGCAGCAGCAAGCATATGCATTCTTAGTTTCTCCCATGCTGATCTTCTATTCTGATTTCTGTGTTCTCTAATCTTGTCAACTTATTATTTAAATCTCAATATTCGCTGTGTATATGTATTTCTTGCAAGCTTATTAAATTCTTAATAAAAAGGTAGATCATAAATTTAAAAATTAAACAAATTATGATTTGCTGAATATGTTTTTGAGAAGAATTAATTTCCAAAGACCCAAGTTTGGTCTTTGAAAACTCAAAGTCTGAGAGCCTAAAGATCTCTTTTTGTTTACAGAAGAGGGTAGGTGGGTTGGAAAGTGAATTTTGGGCCAGGCAGGAGGGTGAAGACACAATTGAGGGATGAGGGCTAGGAAAAACTGGAAGTGCAAGCTTGGTCTAAAAACACTTGCTTTCATTTTTCCCAACTCTAGACCAACCAAATAAAATGTGTTTTCCCCTTAGAATGTGGTGTTTTCCATTATGCCTGTTGAAGGTCTTGGGCCACAGATTCAGGTGTGAGAGAAACACTATTTTATTTTCCTTATATCAACCCCCTCCTCACTGAGATGTGAGAAATTCCTATGAGTAATGGGAATCTGTCCCTCATTCAAGGGTATAAGACTCAAACTTAAAATGATGCAAGAGATTATGGGAAGGAATGATAATTTTCAGTGTATCATGGTAACTGCTGCCAACCTCATCTCCAAGTCCAGAGCAACCACTCAAAATCCAGTGGCTCTCCATTTCTTGCCACATATCTGATAAAGGAATATCACTTTGGGATAGGATCCTGTGGGGGCTTCCCTGATAGCTCAATTGGTAAAGAATCCACCTGCAATGCAGGAGACCCCTGCTCAATTCCTGGGTTGGGAAGATCACCTGGAAAAGGGAAAGGCTACCCATTTCAGTATTCTGGCCTGGAGAATTCCATGGACTGTATGGTCTATTCTATAGACTGTATAGTTGTGTCTACAAAGAGTCAGACACAACTGAGTGACTTTCAGGTTAGGATCCTGTGATTCAAGTCTCATCTCCCGAGGTGCACCATGCTACCAACACTTGTATGGGTTGGCACCCTCCCTGTCTCTTTGCCACAGAGTGCTTCCTGGGTCCCATTATTCCCTGGACAATCTCCCCCAACATACCTTCACTCACTCCAACTCATATTTCATTCCCTGACCCAAGAAAGCTTCAGCATCAACTTTGAAAAGATACCCTCTCTTTCCTTTCTTGTCAGTAAATCAAATGGACTTTCTTCAATTGGCTTTGAATTTCTGAAACAGTCTTTTTCATGTTATTCTTACTGTTCAAATAAAGATTCACAAAAGTCTGGTTGACTCAAATAAGAAAGAAGAGAGAAATAAATTAAAAAGCTAATAAAATTATTATTTCAAAAACAAATCATACCTTTTACAAACCATTTCTGCTTGAAAGTATGGTCATAATTTTTTAAAGTCACATGAAAATTCTGCTAACAGTTCACTGACAAATCACAAATATTGCTTTCTGAATTTTCTTAATGTTGAATTCATTTTTTAATATTGATAAATATTATTTAGTTAAGAATAGGAGATGTAAAAACATATATAATGGCAAATTAATGTAGAAAGTAAAAAAAATTCAGAATGTGTCTCTAGGACTGAGGAGCAGAAGAACTGAAACTATCAATATTAATATGTTAAGTCAGTGAATGTAAAATCCTGATGTTTAAGAGCTTTGGAGGAAATTCACTGTAATTTTGCAACAATATGATTATATAACCATTATCTGTGACTCTGAATGTTCCTTATTTTGGAAACTTTCAGGAGTCTCTGTAAAGAGGTCAACTTCAGTATTCCATTTTAGATCAATTATTTTTGATAATGATTAGATGAAATCAAGGGTAATATTCAAAATATTTTTTTTTAAGTAAAAGAGATACATGGATCAGTTGGGCAGATATAAAAAGCAAAGTTCTATGGCACCTGGCTTGAACCCTGTACTTAACGGTTGGAACATAAAAAAGGTATGAAGCTTGCTGAGAAAGGAGCTATAATGGGACTGGAATCTGGGAAATTATTTGTCTATTTCTGGCAAAGTATTTCAATATTTTAACAACTAATAGCAACTGGTGTAGCAGCTATCAGCTCTGTGTGTAACTATGTATGTATCATTCAGTGAGTCAGAGAAGTTGGGTCAAGTAAATGCAAGTATGTATTTCCTCTCTGAATAATGGAAATGAAAAATGACAGGAAATTAATTACATGTTACAGATGATAGAGGAAGGATATAATTTCAAGTTCAGTCTAAAGGTACACACTATCTTAAGCAGCATTTTAACATTTTTTATATTTAACTCCATCTGGTCACATCTCCTCATTTAAAATAAAGTATGTTTCCCAGCTCCCCACTGCTAGCCTTGTTCCCATGTTTCCAACCCTGTGTCCGTTTCCTTCATATCATATATCACTAATTGTAATGTTTTTAATTTATATGTCTTAGTTTAAATGTCAGGGCTTCACATTTATTTGGTAATTGTTCTGTATGTGTATGTGCTTGTGTGTGTCTGCTTATCCTGGTTTTTTTGGCTAGAATGCAAGCTTCTTGAGACCAGGACCACTTTTGCATCAGGCATATCTGTATCCCTTGTATTCACAGTGCCTGGCACAAAGATGATCAATAATTTATTGACTAAAATAATGATCCAAAATCATTAGCCAATCACTCCACCTCCATTTTAGCACTTAATGTTTTTTAAATGATGTGAACTCATTGAGAATAGGGGCTGGTCTCATTTGTCTGTGTGTGTATGCTGGTCTGTTACCCAGGGCAGGACCCAAAGATGGAGTTATTAAATGGCAGCTGAAAGGCAAAAGGAAGACAGAGAAAGCTGTTTCTATTACTTCTCCACAACAAAGACACAATTATTTGGCCAGACTCAGATGCTTAACTAATCAAAGGTTGAATCTCAACCTCCAAACGTGGGGTTTATTCCAAGATCATATGAGTTATAAAGAAAAAAAAAAAGAAAAAGAAAGGAATGCAAACTATTTCTGCCTGAAAGCATGTTCTTACTCTAAAAGTCATATGAAAAATCCAGCAGCAAGTCACTGACAAATCACAAGCATTGCTGTCTGAATTTTCTGAATTATAAATTTCAAATGCTTCATCTTAGAAAACCAAGAAATAATAATAACCTAATTCTGATGTCTCTCCCAACTTCTAGAAAGCTGGAGAAATTTACAAATAGTTAAATCTTTCTCCACCTCAGGAAAACAAAAGGGAAACTTGACTTTCTCCTTCAAAGCTTTAGGTTTGGGATTCATAACCATTTGATGCAATGCAGCATTCACATGGCTACAGTCTATGGTGTTGCAAAAGACTCGGACACGCTTCAGCGACTAAACAACAGTAACAACATTCACAAGAACTGGAAAAGTCCTGCAGGGAGACAAAGCCAGGGACAGGGGGAGACGCCTTGTGGTTAGTCTGCTGCTGCTGTCATATGCTGCCTTAGAACAAATGGTGGTCGCTGGGTCTTTGCATTTCGGTTGAGAAGCAATGAATACATCGGTTTTATTCATATAAAATTATCTACATTTTTTGAAAATAATTTGGAAAATAATAAACTGCCTTTTTTAAACCTTTCAGTTAAAAAATGGCACTGCTCTTCAGAATATAAAATATACTGTGATTATGAAATTATAGACACAGTATGTGCCTTAATGACTCTAAGTAAAGAATGCCAGATTTAGCAAATAAACTTACAGGATTTCCAGGTAAATCTAGATATCACAAAGAAGAGTTTGGGTTGTTTTTTTGTTCTTTTTTTTTTTTTAGTATATGCATGTTTCATGCAAAATACATGAAAAAAAGTATTTGTGGTTATATGAAATTCAAGTTTATCTGAGTGTCCAGAAAATACTTCCAAAAGTATGAATTCCATTTTTTCCCCCAACTACTTTTGGCTATTGATTTAACCTCTTTGCTCCTCCCCTGTCTGGAAAATGAGAGTGGACACATCCACCTTGCACAGCTTTTGAGACAGCTAAATGAGACAATGTGTTTCCTCATATAGGTGCCAGTTCAGAAATAAACTTAAGCATACCTTTCAATGTTAAGACACATTATTAGTCAAGATAAGGCTCAGCATATACCATGTTGCTGCTGCTGCTGCTGCTGCTGCTGCTAAGTCGCTTTAGTCGTGTCCAACTCTGTGCAACCCCATAGATGACAGCCCACCAGGCTCCGCCGTCCCTGGGATTCTCCAGGCAAGAACACTGGAGTGGGTTGCCATTTCCTTCTCCAATGCATGAAAGTGAAAAGTGAAAATGAAGTTGTTCAGTCGTGTCCAACTCTTTGCGAACCCATGGACTGCACGCAGCCTACCAGGCTCCTCCATCCATGGAATTTTCCAGGCAAGAGTACTGGAGTGGGTTGCCAGTGCCTTCTCCAATATATCATGCTAACTATGTTGAAATGCCCAATCTCCTAACATTAAAAGCTTGTATTTCTCTCTCATGCATTGCTTGAGATTCTATGTAGTTTCTCAGTAGTCCAGACAGCATGGATCTTGTAGCCCTACCATTTTGCCATGGGGCTACCTTCCTAATCATCAGGCACAAGTAAGAAGGACATAAGAACTGTGCAAGCAATTAACTGTTTCAGCCTGGAAGTGATACTTCACTTCCGTGCATGATCCACAGACAAAATTTGTCATATAGCCCTACCTAGCTACAAGGGGCAGCAAAATATAATCCCCACATACTTGTAAGAAGACAGGAACCTGTATGAGTGAGCCCTACAAGTCTTTACTGCAAAGGTTATCACAATATTAGAAGCAATTATAGAATCTGCAAGTTAACTAAGCACTCAGTGGTCCAAACTTCTTCCTAATCTGAACATCACTTCCAGGATATCACTAATGCTTCATCAACCCTTAGCTTGAATGCCTCCAGTAGGAAGAGACTCTTGGATCATTGCTAATGATTTTCATCTTTGTTGAATTTGTTCAACTCAAATCTGTGTCCTTACAATTCCTAAAGTTTGTTCCACTCTATCACTGTCAATATTTGTGCTTTGTTGAAAAACAACAAAGAAAAACTACTATAGAAAATAAGGTAAAAAATGAAGAAGGCATAATTATTGTAAGAATGAAGAATAAACAAATACTTGAGAAAAGAATAGATCACTTTTAAAGCTAAGAATACTAAGGGAAATTACAATGTATAATCAGTCAATTAGTTTTCTTTCAATTTCTTAGAAGCTACTCTCCAGAAGATGGGAATAATGGTGCAATTGTGTTGTGGGGAGCGCGGGGGGAAGGGAGGGTGTTTACTACAAAATAAATGTTTCCTTTTTATTCTAGTTGCTGTGTCTATGTATCACTTTTATTTTGAAAGAATAATTTTATATGGAAAATTTCAAATTATAAGAAAAGCAAGCTTAATATCTTTGACCAATTTAGGGCTATATTTTTAAATCCACAGGTCAGGTAAAAGTGTTTAGTGTACCACACTATATTCTGAAAGATAATAAACTGCAACAATGGCAGTGCCTAAAGTTTTAAGGACCCTTTTGAATTTGGTGATTAAAATAATAATGGAAATATTGAATATATGTGTTCTATGAGTAGAGAACATAAACTGGATTTCTATGCTTCACTTATTCAAAAGAAAAGTTTTGTTTGCTTTCCATTTGATCTTTCCCACTAATTAGTATCTGGGCTTAATTTTCCTTCTCATCAGGTTTCTATTTTGTTCATTAAAACCTTTTGTGCATTCTGGAGGGAAATCACTGACTACTTCAGAAAGAATAAAGAGCTCTATTTTTTACTGACCTACTTATAATTCTGAATAAGAAAATAACCTACTAGTAGAACTCATTTCAAATTATAGGAAATGATTTAATAATGACCACTGACTAAAAGGAGACTCAAATAGCACCTGGAACATTACCCCAGGGTTAAACAGGAGCTTGATATTAAAAGGTTATAATCTATACTGGTTAATACAAGTCAGTAACACAGCTTATAAATGAAACACATCTTGTATTAACCAATTTCTTAGTCCCACGGACATCAGTTTACTGCTTTTTATAATTCCCTCTCTGCTTGCTCTATCCCTGTACTCTGTCTACAACTGTAATGTTTATTTCAAACTGTATAGTAACAACCACAGTCAGCTGTAATGTCCTGGAAATACTTCTGGATATGGTACTAAAAAAACACATTAAAGCCCAGATTGCATCTTTACTGGTATGTAAACATGAGCAAATCATTTTTGTTTTATGAACCTCTGTGAATAAACATACCTGCCTTATAAAGTTTGTGTGAGGATTAAATGAAAGATATGCCACACACTTGTATCCAATATTGTAAGTTCTGAGAGTATAAGTTCCTTACCCATTTTCATGTCCATGGAGACAAAAGGGTTCATCATGAATGATTAATTGACATGTAGCTTTATTATCAACAGTCTAGATGAAGAGTTGTTATAAAACAAGCGGAAAGCAAGCATAAAAGTTGAAAAATAGAAATTAATGATCCCTTGAAAGACAGATACTATAAAATAAGAAGTGCTAATAGTTCATTCCTTATTAAAAATAAAATGCTTTTTCTTTACAGTCTATATCAACACATAAAGTCATACTTAGGGATTCTTATATTTTACCAAGGTAAGAAGCCACTGTTGACATTAACAAGAACTTTTTGTAGGTCTCAAGAATTTTTAGGTGCTGAAAGAAATAGATATGAATAAACAGGCACAAGAACATTTATAATAAATAGCACGCCAACCTCCATGCCTCACTTTCTTATAGTGACTCAAAATAATGAAATTTTCCTCCACTTTTCTACATGGATGTGAATTTCTGCCCAGGGAATACTGTTTCCTCTAACTCCCTCATACTAAATGTTCCAGAACAATCAAGTGCAGAAGCTTATTTATATTACCGATAGCACTTGTAACCTTGTGCTGTGACTCTAATGTGAGAGGTTAGGTTGGTGGAGTGCTCTCAGTTAAAAGCCGTACAGATAAAATTCACACAGTTAAAGACAGAACTTGTTTTAATCCTCTGCTTAATTTAAAGTTGCGACCTTTCTCAGCCATGCAGAGTCCTTAACGTGTCCCTGAGGACCATCTCCCACACAGATGCTCACTCTCCTAACTTTAGTCCTTTTTAATCACCTTGCAGGACTCTCCACGTCCACATCCTTCCCCTGCTGCCCTCTACATACACCCAGCATTTCAGCGCTCACCACTTCCTCATTCCATCCCTTTTTTGGAGTAATTTCTGATGTCTAGGCCCCTTGGATTATCAAATGGAGGAGAGAGAAAGGAGAGGGTAAAATTTGATTCTAGGGAAAAAGTAGAAAGGACAGGGGAGTCTACCATCGTATGACTTCTGGAAGGTTATCTAAAAATTAAGGAGACATTTTTAAAAGAGTAGTAACAAAACTAGATGTCTCTTCAAACTTCTCATAGTTGAAAAAAGAAAAACAAACAAAAGCTTTGTCTTCTTATCTAAATTTGCTTCACATAACCAAACAAAATGGACCTTACAGGTTTCAGTGTAAGAAATATGTGCATGCATGTATATAAAAAAATGGGAGAAAGAGATGGGTAATAATTCATATAAATACTTCAAGACTAATCATAAGATACAATAGCAGTAATCATACATGTACACAAGGTCTTTCTGTGTTATCACGCTTTTCATTTATCTCTCTGGATCCCCTAATTTTAACCTATTAAATGTCTCACTTTACCTGTTTATAAATCAGAAAATTATATAAGCTAATTTGATGAAGAACATTTATTTGAAATATAAACAAATAACTAGCTTGCTAGATCAAAACTAGTTGATATTCCTCAATCCATTACTGCATGTAGATGTCATTCTATTTTATTAGTAAATTTGAAAATGATTTATCAACTCTATTTACTTTTTCCTTGGGCTATAGCTAGCTGACATTTCCCAGCTTTCCTGATAATCAGTTCAGTTCAGTTTTTCTTTTCTTCAAAAGAGTCAGTTCTTCGCATCAGGTGGCCAAAGTATTGGACTTTCAGTTTCAGCATCAGTCCTTCTAATGAATATTATGGACTGATTACCTTTAGGATTGACTGGTTGGATCTCCTTGCATTCCACGGGACTCTCAAGAGTCTTTTCCAACACCACAGTTTAAAAGCAGCAGTTCTTCGGCACTCAGCTTGCTTTATGGTCCAACTCTCACATCCACGCGTGACTACTGGAAAAACCATAGCTTTAACTAGACGGACCTTTGTTGGCAAAGTGATGCCTCTGTTTTTAGCATGCTGTCTAGGGTTGATCATAGCTTTTCTTCCAAGGAGAAAGCATCTTTTAATTTCATGGCTGCAGTCAACATCTGCAGTGATTTTGGAGCCCAGAAAGTAAAGTCTGTTTCCATTGTTTCCCCACCTATTTGTCATGAAGTGATGGGACCAGATGCCATGATCTTTGTTTTCTGAATGTTTAGTTTTAAGCCAGTTTTTTCATTCTCTTCTTTCACTTTCATCAAGAGGCTCTTCAGTTCTTCTTCGCTTTCTGCCATAAGGGTGGTGTCATCTGCATATCTGAAGTTATTGATATTTCTCCTGGCAATCTTGATTCCAGCTTGTGCTTCATCCAGCCCGGCATTTCACATGATGTACTCCACATATAAGTTAAATAAGCAGGGTGACAATATACAGCCTTCACGTACTCCTTTTCCAATTTGGAACCAGTCTGTTGTTCCATGTCCAGTTCTAACTGTTGCTTCTTGACACACGTACAGATTTCCCTGATAATAGTGTAAGGCTAAATGATTAAGTTCTAGCCAGTGGAATGTTGTAGAAAATGATAACAGCTACTTTCACACACATATATATATATATACACATTTACATTTATATACTATTATATAATATCTCTATGTATGTATATAATATATATTTATGTATAATGCTTTATATAATGTAAATCAATCATGTAACATCACTAATATTATACTTATAAATTAAAATTATATCTGATACATTAAGTTTTTCAAGTAGTTAATAAGAAAACAAATGGTTGAGTATTCATTTTGTATTAATTGAGACTTTCTTCACTGTACAATGTTTATGGCTTCTTAAATATTTGTTTTGCTAGAACAATCTATCACTATTCCTATGCTTTATACTATGGATATTATTATAGAAGTTCAAGGAGAATGTAGATCAATGTTATTGATAAATTACACAGGTTTGATAATTTCTATATAATTCCAAACCATGGTTAAAAATGTAAGAAGTGAGTCAATATGCTCACTACACACATATTTAACTGTTTCATAAAGACTTGGAGTATATCCGAGTATCAACCCTGTTTGGGCCCCTAGCACCCAGTAAATGCCAAGTAAGAGGATATGGTCATGATGATGACCATAGAGATATGTTTAAAAATCACAAAATAATGGAAACTTTATCTTTTACAAATCTTATAGTGCTGATATAATCTTTAGAAATGAGTAGTTAATTAATTTTAACTACACAACAAATGCACTACTTAATTCCACCCCTAAAACAAGTATTTTTTATTATTTTGACTTAAACACTTAATATATACGTATATATTTAAAATTTTCTTTGTAGGGAACTCTTAACAAGGCCATCTGTACAAACAGAACAGAAATCATCAGTAAAAGAAACGCTTTGTTTTAATATAAACTTAGCAAGAGAGAATTACACTATACAGAAATCAAGTTATTGTTAACTACCCCAACACTAGTAATTGCAATACTGTGCTCAGTTCAGTTCAGTCACTCAGTCATGTCCAACTCTTTGAGACCCCATGAACCTCAGGACACCAGGCCTCCCTGTCCATCACCAACTCCTGGAGCCAACAAAAACTCATGCTCATTGAGTCAGTGATGCCATCCAACCATCTCATCATCTGTCGTCCTGGAGTTTAGAAAACTCAGTTAAGAAATTAATGGCACATTTGATCAGAAACTACATTGTCTGAAATGTCAGCTTGAAATATTCTAAAATAGCAATGTTATGTTTGACTGAATCTCTGCTCAGTGACACAAAAATACAACCCTAACATTCTTCCTCTTTGCTTTCACAGAATTTAAGCTTCTCCATGAGGCAAAGCCACATGACCAGCCTAACAGATGACTTTGAGTTGCCTTAATGCCTTTGGTATTCTAGTTATTATACTAAGCTTAGTATAACTAAGCATATAATTTAATAATATGCAATCCAATCGAACAATGAATATATTCAATACTGTTTGCCACAAATGATCACTAAATATATTAACATACATCAGAAATATTTCTGGGGAAAAAAAGGCATTCTGGAACTCTTTTTCTCCTCAACTTAACCTAAATTCTTGGTCTTTATCCTTTAGCTTTTTGATTCCATCTTTTATAAATGACAATTGTAAGACTTCAAAGGAAACATTAGGATGGAAGGACTAGCCCTTTTTCTTGAGATACGAGCTTCACATCAGCTTTGAATATATGAATGTACACTAATGGTGGTTACTAATAAGTCTTTATATCCTGCTCATGTGTGTATTTCTGAATAGCCCAATTCTTTTTTCTGTTCCTTTTTCTGTATAGTTTATTGCTGCTGCTGCTGCTGCTGCTGCTGCTGCTTAGTCACTAAGTCATGTTTGACTCTTTTGCAATCCCATAGCCTATAGCTTGCCATGGGATTTCTCAGGCAAGAATACTGGAATGGGTTGCCCTTTTCTTCTCCAGGGGATCTTCCCGACCCAGGGATTCTACCCATGTCTCCTGCATTGGCAGGTGGATTCTTTTCCCCTGAGCCACCTGGGAAGCCCTGTATGGTTTCTTACAGGGTGTTAATAAATATAGTTCTAAGTGCTATATAGTAGGACCTTGCTATCTATCCATTCTATATATAATAGTGTGCATCTGCTAACCTTATAATGCAAAATTATTGTATAAAACTTAGCTTCCATCAAAGAAATCTTAGAAATAACTTCTGCAGGGGGCCAAGAAGTGTTCCACATGTATTTTGAGAATGATTCCTGACCTATGATGTGACTAGATTTTTAAAAATATATAGCATTGACACAGGGATAGTCAAACTCACCTACAGAATAGAACAGCAATGGTAGAAATAAGTCCACTCATAAATGAAAACCGGAAAGAGTGATACTGCAGATGATTGGGAAAGGACAGACCTGTCTGTAATGGTGCTTAGAAAAAACTGAGTTTTGGTGTGAAATAAAAATTTAACTGAGATTCTTATTCACATTATGCAGAAGACCCAATTCCATATGCATTTAAAGACTGAAATGTGAAAAGTAATATTTAAATTTTTAATGCTGAAGGCAATATCAAAAAATAGTTCATTGCTTATACAAGGGGAAGGATTTCTTAAACAAGATATGGAAGCTATTAACAAAATAAAAGACTGACACAAAGACATTAAAATGGAAAAACTACTAATCATCAGAAAACTGTGTCAATAATGCAAAACCTAAGCCATAAATTAGAATATGATATTTTCAATATTTTCAATATAGTTATCTGACAGAATATTAGGAAGCCAGAATACATAAAAAAGTCTTATACAGCAAAAAGAAAATATAAACAATGGGCAACCTACTGTATAGCACAGTGAACTCTGCTCAATGTTATGTGGCAGCCTGGATGGGAGGCAAGATTGGGAAAGAGTGGATACGTGTATATACATGGCTGAGTCCCTTTGTTGTCCACCTGAAACTAGCTGCTGCTGCTGCTAAGTCGCTTCAGTCGTGTCTGACTCTGTGCGACCCCATAGACGGCAGCCCACCAGGCTCCCCCGTCCCTGGGATTCTCCAGGCAAGAGTACTGGAATGGGGTGCCATTGCCTTCTCCAACCTGAAACTAGCACAACATTGTTAATCAGCTATACTTTAATACAAAATAAAAAGGTTAATATATTGCAAAAAAAAAAATCAAATATACATACAAAAAATGGGCACTACACATGAAAAAAATTTACAATCAAAGAAACAGAAGGGATCAAATCACAAGAATAGTATTAAAACATATTAGTCATTAAGATGAATGAATTATCTGTATCTATATATGTCAATTAAATCTATTATTACCAAGTGTTAGCAAGTTTGTGAACCAATATTAAGCACTCTGGTGGGATAAATTGATACAATCACTTTGGAAAACAATTTAAAACTAACATAAATATTCATGAATCCTATGACTATGAATCCACTTCCTAGATACTCATGAGGAGAAATTCTTATATGTTCAAAAAGAAACATTTAGAAGACTCTTTATAGAAGCATTGTAATAAGACAAAAAAATTAAATTAAAAATCCAAGAAAATAATCCAATTGTTCACTAACAAGAGAATGGATATATACAAAAGGAGAGAAAATATTCTTACAATGATGTATCAAGTTGACCTTTAAAAAAACATAAAATACTGCCACATGCAACAATTAAGTATTCCATTCGAAAACATAGTGGAAAAAAAAATCTGGTCACTGAAGCCTACTTATATAGTAATGATGACAGCATTTTTGCAATCATTTTAGGAAATATTCTAATATTGTATTAGTAGACTATTACATATATAACAAAATATAAAAATAAATTTTAAAAAAATAACATTTTAGATTTATAAACTTAAATCTTAATAACCATGGTTTGATAAGGCTATAATAAATCATGTTGGTGGTCTTAACAAGAGCCTATGAACAGGAAATCCTATTCTTTTCATCATAATTTGTAGACATAGCCTTGGTTGGCTTTTTGTTTGTGCCATATGCCCAAGTCCTTTATATAGGTTTCTGGACAATTTTATGACTGAGAGTCAAATAGGACAGCTAACCCTGATCACAAATGCTGATAACTTTTGCATAGTAATTATGCATTTCAAACTAAAGATTATTCTGAAGACCAATTTCACATGTATGGGTTTTCAACTCCAGAGAAAAATTTCTTTTGTAATATATGAATCTATTACCCTAAGTGCCATTAACTTAAGACTGCTTGCAGAGACTGCAGGAAAAGTAAACTATTTAGTGGTCATTTTCTAAACATTACGTGTAGCAGTGACCCTGGGATCCTTTGCCATGGAGATGGAGATGGAGATGAACACCCACCTATTGGAGGAAAGGGAGTTGGAGTATCCAACTGTCAATGCCAGCAGGCAATGGCATGTGAGTTGTTGCAATTGTACCTGATGCTTTTTCTACTACAATTATTCTCTCTGAGCACGTTAAAAATAAAGTATCTGTTCGCAAGATGAAACATAATCAAAAGCTACCATCAGGTACAAACACTAGCCTATCCCTTTATCACCAAGAAAGAGGTAAATAATCTCATTTCATCCTTTAAAGATACGTTGCCAAAGGAAAAAATAAAATTATCTGCAATGAAAACAAAAGCTCTCTAATTTCTCTGATTTGTATTCCAAATTCATGGCTCTGACCTTTTCTTAAAACTTAAAGCATCACAAGGAAATCAGTGGGAAGGCAATCATGTGCTATCCAAATACTTAAAGAGCAGAAAAACTCACTGAAGTGAAAAAGGATTAGTAAAGGGTAGAAAAGAGGACTGGCCCCTCCCAGTTGGGGTGCACTGATTTGGGATTAGCTATCAGACAGAAAACCCACAAGCAATTAAAAGTTCTGACATCAGGGAACAAGCAAATATAAAACACTCAGCTCTAAGCGAGGTTCAGCAGAGAATGCCTTCAGGAGTTCAAGGTACTCAAGGTTTCTCTCTCCCATAGAGAGAAACTCTACGGGGAGTGGGTGGATTCCCACCAAAACTCCATGAGAATATGGGGGACTTGAAGCCCTGGAAACTAACTTGCTAGAAATATGCCCCCAATTCTTTCAGCTCCATGGATAAATGTAATTAATGGTGCTGACCTATTAATGAGTATTTTTGATAGATGACATCCATGAGAAGTATTTTTTATATAAACAGAAATTAAAATGAAGAAAATTAAATGACTAGGACAGGGGATTTAATTACATAGATACTATACCTGTCAAATTTTTAAAGGTAAATTACTATTTTTATCATTTTGGTAATGTCATCTTACAGACATGAAAAGCATTTTGAAGGTGGGTTGGGAAGGGCCTCATGCCATTTATAATGGTACAAAAAACTTGCATAATTTCATTTTGCTATTTTCTTTTCAGCTTGATTTTTATCTACGTGCCTCGGTCTCTACACAAAGGGCTGCAAACCAGAAGCTGTCCTGCATTCTTGCTTCAAGCAGAATGAAATCTCCTACACTCCTCTCTCTGGGTTACATGTTCCTAGTCCTGCTTTTTTTCCAGCAGGCCTGGGCTCAGTTCCCAAGAGAGTGTGCTACCACTGAGGCTTTGAGGAATGGTGTGTGTTGCCCAGACCTGTCCCCACTGTCTGGGCCCGGGTCTGACCGCTGCGGTCTCTCATCAGGGAGGGGCAGATGTGAGGTGGTGATAGCCGACTCCCGGCCCCACAGCCACCACTACCCACACGATGGCAGAGATGACCGAGAGGGCTGGCCCACACGCTTCTTCAACAGGACATGCCACTGCAATGGCAATTTCTCAGGACACAACTGTGGAACCTGCCGCCCTGGCTGGGGAGGGGCTGCCTGTGACCAGAGGGTTCTCACAGGTAAGTAGAGACTGAATGGATGCACAGTCCTGCATGGAACTCAACACATTTAATATTGTAGACCTTTGAATCAGTTGAGGTTTAAGAACTCCTAGAAATCATAAAACACAAGCCTTACTTTTCATAGCTGAGGAAACTTAGAGAAGCTAAGAAATGTATTTAAGGAGTTAAAGTTGAAAATCAGGTCTTCTAACTAACAACATTTCCTTTCAAAATATGTGTTGCACAATGCCTTTATAATAGGAACAATGCTAGATGTTCATGACTAGACCTTTCAGTAACTTTGCAAGGTAGTTATGTTAATTGTGAATACATATTGGAGCTCAGAAAGGTCAACTCCATGTAACTGGTGTGTGGGAAACCTGGAGTTCACACTGAGATCTGTCCAGCTCTAATCCAGAGATTCTTGCACAGCCCTTGCTGACCACAAAGACGTTCCCCACTCTGATGATCAAGTTCAGCCATTCTACAGGGTGAGCCTGGCCTGCAGCCTAAACAACAATAAATGACAGAAATTTAAATAGTAACAGGCGGCAATACTGGATTGTTCTCTTTGTCCCAAACATGAGATCAAGAGTTTCACAGAACCCTTACTGAGCTTTTGGTTTTAAATTTACATTATTGTGTTAGTTTCAGGTGGACTCCAAAGTGATTCAGTTATGCATATCTATTTCTTTCAGATTTTTCTCTTATAGGTTATTAAAAAAGATTGAGTATGGTTCCCCATGCTATACAGTATGTATTTGTTGGTTATCTATTTCATATATAGTAGTGTGTACATGTTAGTCCCAAACTCCTAATTTATCCCTCCCACCTACCCCTTTGGTAGTCATAAATTTGTTCTTTTTATGTGTGTCCTCTTTAATCATTACAACTCTATAAAGCAGGTATTTCTACATATACTTTACAGATGAAAAACTGATGCTTAGAGAAATATGTGCCAAGTAACAGAATTAGACCCTGGTCCTAACCACTATGCTAAACCACATACTATATTTTTGCAAAATTTATGGTATTAAAAGGTAGAAAACTACAAGAAATATGCAAATAGTGAGCAGAAGTCTACAACAGGATCATTGAATCATAAAGTCTATGGTAAGATTAAGGAAAGCTCTTACTCTATATAGAGTAAGTTGGAGAAAGAGGGAGGAGATCAGAGAGAGAAAGCAGACATGAAGAAGGGATTTTAGCAAAGGATATTTTTTAAAGTATAAAATGATGTGAGCACAGATGCAAATTATCATTCATGGGTTAGTGGGACATGGGGTTACAAGATGATTGAGTATTCTCTATCCATGCTCACATGGCAGATGTTTTCACATTTGAATTTTGTGTCTCTAAAGTCAGGAGAAACCTTCTGGACTTAAGTACAGAAGAAAAGAACCGCTTTGTCCGGGCCCTGGATATGGCAAAGCGCACCACTCACCCTCAGTTTGTCATTGCCACCAGGAGGTCAGAAGAAATACTGGGGCCAGATGGCAACACACCGCAGTTTGAGAACATTTCCGTTTATAACTACTTCGTTTGGACACACTACTACTCAGTCAAAAAGACTTTCCTGGGAGCAGGACAGGAAAGCTTTGGTGAAGTGGATTTCTCTCACGAGGGACCAGCATTTCTCACCTGGCACAGGTACCACCTGCTGCAGCTGGAGAGAGACATGCAGGTATGCATGAGACATGGCCACATTCATATCCTTTACAGAGAGGGTAACTTGTTTGTAAGTCATTAATTCACTGTGTCCTGAATGATCAAAACAGGTGATGACAAAGCAATTTCATGTTATTAACCTGCCTTTGGTGTTCTGTTAAATCTCTCCCTATGCAAATCGCTTCCTTATTAATTAATCTTTATCCTTTGTGAAGTGAAAAGAAAGTCACATCAATGGTCAGGAAGCCAAATGAGGTATTTGTAGGTGTGAACTAAAGCACTGGACATAGTCTACAACTCTGTCATTGAAAAAATGACCCTCATATAGTTCACAATATAGGACTCTCATTTGATCTGTCTCCCTTCTGAAATGTAAACCAATAGCCCCTCCTAGTTTGGATGAGGAAAGTGTATATGACTTTTCAGTCTTCCAAGTTCCAAATATATAGCTCATTTTATAAGTTGATGATTTTGTATGATATATACAGGGTTTAAACTACAAAAATAATACTTTTCATTTAAATTGGCATATTCTAATTGAACTCCTATGTTTCCATGTTCTCTACCACTTTGAGGCTTATAGCAGAAACCTACTAATAATATCCACTAGGTCAGACATCATTTTAATCTAAAGACATTGGGTTTTTTAGCATGAAGTGAAACTAAACAGTTATTTCCAGTTTATTTTTAATCAGATAAACTAAAATCACATTAAAGTAGCTGTTAAGATACTTTCTTATTGTTTCTTTTACTATTTGTTCTATTTTAAGAAAAGTATTGTCATTTTCAAATGAATTTAAATGTTTTTCATTATTGAAGTAAGTTGATTTACAATGCTCTACAGCAATATGATTCAGTTATATTGGTTTAGCCAAAAATTTCGTTTGGGTTTTTTAGTAAGATGTTATGGACAAACCCACACAGATGTTTTGACCAACCTTATACATATCTATGCTCTTTTTTATATTTTTTCCATTATGGTTTATTGTAGGGTATTGAAAATAGTTCTCTGTGCTACACAGTAGGACACTGTTTTTTATCCATTTCATATATAATATATGAATATATAATATATATGAATATATAATATATATATTATATATAATATATATAATATATATATTATATATAATATATGTATCATAATATATAATAGTTTACAACTGTCAATCACAAACTAATTTTTAACCACTTTAATAGTCTTAGAGCTCAACTAGGAAATCAACAAGTTGAATCTGTTTTCTAGGTGAAATAAGAGCAATGATTCCCTCCCCACAAATTAAAATCTAAAAATATCTGAGGGCAGGAAAAAATATCTGGGGGCAGACTCATGTATTGATTTGCAATACACTTATGCCCAGCATTATCCAAGAAAATAAATGGTTAGAAGGGAGAGAGTTCAAGCACTAAAATACAGAAAAAAATATTCATATGTACGTAGTCCATCCGTATGCAGTTATAGAGTGATTAAATGAATTCAGCTGCTACTCTGAACTTCATATTTTATAGCTCTGATTTCACATAAGACATTTAGTAGATTATGAGTAGATAAATCTGTCATTTGTAATCAACTCCAGATCTTCTTGCCTTCAAGTCATTTTCCCACGAGTGCATCAAAATGAAAGGGCAGGTGGAAAGTATCTAAAAGCTTCAATTGTGCCTGTGTAAACTTCAACCTCTATGACTTACATTTTTAAAACCCAACTTCACAAGCGATTCAACAAATTAAAATCTAAATGTAATGCACAGTTGAAATGCCACATGAATATGCTCCAGCTCCGAAATGCCAGTTGCTGAACCACAAACTGACTCTTAATGATCCCTCAGAAGCTGTCACTAATCTTTGTGAACCAGAACAATGGCTGCTCAACAAGGCCTCTAAAGCCCTGGAGATCAATAAGGAGGGATGCACTGGAAAGCTTTTGACCCTCTAAAATACCCCAAGGACAAGGATATGCTTCCTAGAAAGGGTTTAAGAGTAAAAAAGCAGAAAAATACTCAATGTTTGCAAGGTGAGATTAAACAATGGCAATCCCTACATTTATCCCACACTCTAAATATAGTTCCCCAAAGGCCTAAAGGAATGAGAATAATAAGTACAATAAATATATCTTTAAAGGAACCCAATAAAATAAGCATGTGATCTTGAGCCCAGCATTTTTTTATTTGTTGAGATCAGCTCTAAATGGAAACTAGGTCCCTGGGCTAAAGAACAGCATGCTTAGAAAAATATTCAGCTTCCGTTAAGCATTTCCTGTCTATATTGGTTTCTGGCAAAGGCCTGAGTCTTCATAGTTTAGATTCTGAAGCAGAGTCTCTAAGTAAAACACCAGGCAGATAAGGCTAATTTCAAAGAAGCCTCTATAGTGTGTGGCCAAAATAAAATCTAATGCCTAAAGTTGACTCAGTTAAATTAAAAAACAGAAATGAAATAAAAAGCACTGCTTCACATAATATATCTCAAGGCTGGATCTAACTCCAGACAAGAGTTTGTGATACTTCAATTAGAGATAGGAAAATGGAAGGAAGAGAAAATGTCAAAGAGTAGAAGTTATTGTTGATAATTTTTAGTATAACCAACTTGCCTGAAAAAGAAAAGACATCGCCCCAAAGCATTTGCAGAAACTTCTGGTATAATGAATTGAGTTTCATTCCCTCTAGTGCCTAAGTGACTTCTTGTCGTAAATCAGGAGCTTTGTTAAATAAGGGATCTTAGTCCGCTAGCCCTGCAGACACACTAACTGGTTCCCAAGTGGCTGAGAAAACTAATAGAAGCAGGCTGCCAGGGAGTAAACCAAACAAAGAGAGCATTTTAAAAAAAAGCAGAGAATGCTAACAGAGTTTCTGTGATCTAGGAAATGTTGCAGGATCCTTCTTTCTCCCTCCCTTACTGGAATTTTGCCACTGGGAAGAACACCTGCGACATTTGCACCGATGACTTGATGGGATCAAGAAGCAACTTTGATTCCACTCTTATAAGCCCGAACTCTGTCTTTTCTCAATGGCGAGTGGTCTGCGAATCCTTGGAAGATTATGATACCCTGGGAACCCTTTGCAACAGTAAGTTTCAAATGACAACTAGGATTTGGAATTCCCTATTAGATAAAGAGATTAAATGTGCTGCCAGAAGGCCTTTCATTCTATTAAGGACTTCAGACTGAAGTTCACTATTATTATAGAGAATGGGTGTACAGATATTCACTAAGTACCTAGGATAGTCCAGGCAATCTGGGGTGCTCCAGGGAAAAAAGAAAGTACCTACACATTTTTCCATTGCTTTTTCTGAACAACTTTGTTGGTGCATTGCTTGCTTTCTTATTTTGGAAATGTCTATTTGTATTAGTTAATCCTCTTAGTAAGCCCAGCACTGCTTTGTGGTCATGTGTCTTGTACTGGAATTTCACAGAAAATGTGTCCCTAGGAAATGTGAAATCTACAGAAAGAATTGGAAGTACCTTGGGAGTAAAAAAATATACATTTAATAATAATAATTGTTATATAAAGATTACTATTATTTTGTTATTATATTATTTTTACTATTATGTCACTTTGATTTCCAACCTTCTGACTAGATTAATGAAGAGAATGCTTAACCAACTGTCCTAACATCCTTTCTCCAGTGGTCTGAATGCCTTCTGCCATAGGTCATGTTTCTGTCTTTAGTGGAACAGTTCCTGTGAAGCTGTCTGTTCTCTTCCTTGGATCCTATTTTTACCATCTCCCTTGATACTAACACAAGGTCTTAATTATCAGAGTCTTTCTATCTCACTTTATTTTTCTTCTTCAGGCATGTCTAAATATTTTGAACTTTTGTTCTTCCATATAAAAACTAGAAGTATTGAAATTTATTTTTTTCATTATTGTACACATAACATTTATTCTGCACATATTTTAAGCACCAAATTAAAGTACATTGTAAACTTAGAATATTTTAAATAGAACAACAAAATTAGGTAGATTTTTTACCATTAGATTATTTAGCTGTATATAGGAATAAGAGAAGTAACCATATATAAAACTTTATATAAGTATAAAATTAGAATTTTTGTTTGGTGAAATGAGATGAAATTGAGGATTGGTGTATATTTAGGTACCAAAACATTCATCTCTCCCTGTGACTTTTTTTTTTTTTAATTTGCTTGCATATGGACAACTTCTGTCATTGCACCTATTAACTTATTATGGATTAGAGTCCTGTGGGATTCCCATGCAGGAATGAATGAAAAGTTCAGAGTGTCTGAAGCAGAAAGTAGATTTGAGAAGTATTGTGTAGAAAAAGAATATGTCTTTCATATGATGAATTAAAAATAGCTTAGTGGCTGGATAGTTTAGTGGCTGGAAGAATATTAGGTGTCAATAAATAACTCTTTGGTGGTGGTTTAGTCACTAAGTTGTGTCCAACTCTTCAGACCCCATGGACAGAGGAGCCTGACAGGCTACAGTGCATGGGATTCTCCAGGGAAGAATACTGGAGTGGGTTGCCATTTCCTTCTCCAAAATAACTCTTTAGTGTACCAAGTTTGGTGCATTCCTGGTAAATGGAGAGAGACTGTCTAGAAAGCATATGAGAACATATGCATGGGATGTCCAGGGAAGCTTCACTCTAAAGATGTACATGTATGTGTGTCCTGTAAAAGACGACCAGTGAAACCACAGGGATGGATAATTTTACTGGAGAAGAAAAGTAGAGGGAGGAAAGAATTATCGTGAGAAAAATATTTTATCAAAGCATTTGGCATCATATCAGACACATTAATGGGTATTCAATAAAATGTTATTTTTCCTTTTTTCTTTCATGGGCCTAATAAATAAAATAGTTCTGGTCTAACTTCCTATATTTCCTGCCATCCACTACCCGCTTCCATTGCCACATGCTCCAGGCTAGCTGTTCACCTAACAGGCTCCCTCATACAGATCAACCTTATCTTTTCATAAGTCAACATACACCAAACAACTATTTAGCTTCAATTATATGCCATCCCTGGTGGCTCAGAGGTTAAAGCGTCTACCTGGAATGAGGGAGACCCGGGTTCGAGCCCTGGGTCGGGAAGATCCCCTGGAGAAGGAAATGGCAACACAGTCTAGTACTCTTGCCTGGAGAATCCCATGGAGGGAGGAGCCTGGTAGGCTACAGTCCATGGGGTCACAAAGAGTCGGATACGACTGAGCAACTTCACTTTCACTTTCATATGCCATCTACTGGATCAAGACTGGAGGACATACTGGTGATCAAGAACAGAGTTTGTGCTCTGATGGGGCTTATATTATGCACAGAAAAAAGCCTGTCATCCTTTATTATTATCTCTGCTTAAAAATGTTTGACTTGTAAATTTTTTCTTATTTTACTTCTGGCAATTTTCCTCAGATATTCAGGGCTCTTTGCAAATCTGTATACCCAATGAAATCTTCCTGAAGCTGCCCAATTGGGAAGAATTAGTATTCTCTCTCTCTTTTTTTTTCCTCTCTCTCCTTCCCTCCTCCATCCTTTCCCTATTTCTTTCTCTCCCTGCCTGTATCCCCAAAGGCATCTTTATATTCCTAGGGATATATATTATCCCTAGTATAGCAGCCCTTTGTTTACCAGTTTATCTTCAGTTCTGTTCAGTTCAGTTCAGTCACTCAGTCATGTCCGACTCTTTGTGACCCCATGAATTGCAGCACTCCAGGCTTCCCTGTCCATCACCAACTCCCGGAGTTCACTCAAACTCACAGCCATTGAGTTGGTGATGCCAACTCATCCTCTGTTGTCCCCTTTTCCTCCTGCCTCTAATCCCTCCCAGCATCAGAGTCTTTTCCAATGAGTCAACTCTTCATATGAGGTGGCCAAAGTACTGGAGTTTCAGCTTTGGCATCAGTCCTTCCAAAGAACACCCAGGAATGATCTCCTTTAGAATGGACTGGTTGGATCTCCTTGCAGTCCAAGGGACTCTCAAGAGTCTTCTCCAACACCACAGTTCAAATGCATCAATTCTTCAGCACTCAGCTTTCTTCACACTAACTTTCAAAACTTTTATTTTTCACATTAATTGCTGAAAAATATGTGTTGATTGAAATATAGATCACTTCCCAAAGAGAGTTAAAGTTGTTTTAACATTATTTCTTTGAAAGCTTGAAACAACATTAAAGAACAAAATTCCATGTAATGCGAAATATGGCTTTCAGTGTCGAATTTTGGTTTATGAGATTGTATTCACAAAATTAATCTTCCACGGAACTTCTGTTTTAATGTGTTCTCTTGAAAAGAGAGATTTAACATATACTGATATGTTAATAACATTATACTGATTTAACGAATACAAGGACCTCTATCTGTTTTTACAATTATCTTTTTCTTCAGGTGATTCTATCACATATTTTCCCTTTTCACAGAAGTTGGACATGATAACCTAGGTTTTATCACTTTAATACCACAGAATATGCATTTGAAATTTTTTCTCTTCTACAAAGGAAAACCTGTCTTTCTGTGTTCAAGACCCCATGTATACAAATTTAATAAGGAAAGCTAAGATCTCTAAATGTTCTATATGTGTTCTCATACCCCCTCTTTTTCCCAGGCACTGAGGGTGGGCCAATTAAGAGAAACCCAGCTGGAAATGTGGCCAGGCCAATGGTGCAACGTCTTCCTGAACCACAGGATGTCGCTCAGTGCTTGGAAGTTGGTTCATTTGACACACCTCCTTTTTATTCTAATTCTACAAACAGCTTCCGAAACACAGTGGAAGGCAAGTAAACAAAACTGGTGCTCTGAATTGATCTAGTTGTTACAGGAAAAATTCAAGTGTTCAGATTAAATCTCTTTTAAAAAAACCTTTGAATGCCATATGGATCCTGTGATGTGTATGTGATATGAACAGGGCTGCCTATCATTATATAGTCACAGTCCTCTGCTAAATACAACTTTCTTAAAGAAAAGCGTAGCCCCTGAAACTCTTTGTATCACAGGAGAATCCCTTGGAAAGGATCCTCCATTCTCTTAAAATACCTAAAAGGTATTTAAACTCAAATTTCTGTTAAGTAGCTGGCCAATATGGATATAACTGTATCAAATTTTAGTATAGGCAAATAATATTCAAGACTTGGAGATATTATTAATTTTTTTCTTAAAAAAAATCCTGAACATCCAATAGTTGACATCAAATAAACAGTCTGGTTTGGGCATATGTATTATTGAGGTATCATCCTGAAAGTTTTTTTAAGAACTATAAAAAATCAAACTAGCATCTAGAGATATTTAATTTGATTTTCTTTAAATAATTCAAGTATTTTAAAGTTGAGAGACCAAGTCCAAAGAAGTGAAAAGATATCCAGCTAGTTAGTAACAGAGCACAGATTCAAATCAAAAATTTCTATGTCCTCTAAAAAAATTATATCATTTATAATTATTATATAAAAAACTTTTATACCTCTAAATTATTCATGATACATATTTAAAGTCTTAAAAGAACAGAATCACGTTTAACTTTATTATAAACTTGTTCTTGTCAAATTTTACCTTAAATACAGTATCGTACATGTTAGACCACCCTCCCCGCCAACCGAAAAAGGGAATAGATCTCTCTTTCCCTTGATCTAAGATACTTGATATATAGATCTGATAATTATTTTCAGTTATCTCCCTTTTTATCATTAAAATTAGATGCCATTCTTTCCTATCTTTATGTTAATTTTAATAACTACATATGAATGCACTGATTTGGAGATTCCTCAATAATCACCATATTTTGACTAAAGCGGTATTTATAAACTAATGCTGTTAAGTAGTGATTCTGTAAAGAATTTAAGAATATAAGAGTGTATTTTATTGATGCCCAATCAAAAGACAGATTATACTGATTTCCAGACAGAATGTACAAAAAGGTTAGTGCCTAACCATGTACAATGTAGGCAGTCTTTAAATGTTTTATGAGTCAAAAAAATAATAGAATAAACATATAAAAAAGAATAATGAATGAATGAGTAGCTATAATTACACTACTGACTTAATGCACTTCAAATTCTAATATTGCTTTTATAATATACAGGCATACCCTGCTCTCCCACCTCTGGTCTTCAAGCTAACTACACACTTATAACTCCATCCCACATCAGAGACTCCCAACTTCCATTGGTGATCTATCCATGTATTCTCCCTAATATACTTACATGAACAATATGTGATGAAAGTATATATGGGAAGTATATCTGTTATATATAACATATGGGAAATGTATATATTACATGTAATAGGTGTGTAATATGTGGATTATATATAAACAGGGATATGTATGATGCACGACTTCCCAGGTGGTACAGTGGTAAAGAATCTGCCTGCCAATACAGGAGGCGCAGGTTTAATTCCTAGGACAGGAAGATTCCCTAAAGAAGAAAACAGCAACCCACTCCAGTATGTTTGCCTGGACAATCCCATGGACAGAGGAGCCTGGAGGGCTACCATCATGGGGGTCTCAAAGAGTTGGATGCAACTGAGCATACATGCACATATATGAAACACATGTGAAATATATGTAGTGCATAATATGGAAATGTTTTTGGAGAAGATATAAATATATATATGTGTGTGTGTGTGTGTGTATATATATATATATATATATATATATAGAATAGAGAGCATTCTCAAAAGTTCTATAAATGTTTTGACAGCAGTCTTTTCAGATATTTAAAACTAGTACAGAGATGATAAAAAAAAGCTCTGAGAAATTCTAACTTCTCCACAGAAATAATTTTCTAAAAATACACATGCTGACAGTCTGAAGCAGTAAGGCAGGAGACTAAAGTAACATCTGGCAATTTAAGTTCAGGGCAATCAGAGCTGTGTCCTCCCAATTGTATCAGCAGTTTTTGTAGAAGCTAGAGATTTCCATTGTCTTTATTTCCATGTAGACCAATGTTAGCCTTGTCAAAATAGAGTGCTCTATATATTTTGACTGGTATCCTTTGCAGGTCATTATTTTTAACCTAGAGGCTACACTTAGAATGTCATGCCACTAGCTTCAAACTAACCTAGCTTTTACTACAGCAAACAAATGTCACCAACCATAGGTTCAGAGAAGCAGTGCTATTACACCAAGGTAAAAATTGGCCTGACAAGCTCAGGAAAAATTGTTTCCCAATATAATTACTGCTTTAGACTTAAAAAGTCAGATATTTGTAAAGGATTTTACTATTCTCATCTTTATTTTTATATCTAGGTTACAGTCATCCCACAGGAAGGTATGACCCTGCTGTGCGAAGCCTTCACAATTTGGCTCATCTATTCCTGAATGGAACAGGGGGACAAACTCATTTATCTCCCAATGATCCTATTTTTGTCCTCCTACATACATTCACTGACGCAGTATTTGATGAATGGCTGAGGCGATACAATGCTGGTGAGACTCTTTCATATGCTTTTTGCAAACTCAGCAAACAAGACTGTTCAGATGGCATAGTTATCACATTAGGCTAAGAACTTGACACATTTAAACTACGCTTTACAATAGGATAAAATAGCTCTAATATTTAGCTATTTCCAAAAATTTTAAACCACTCAAAAGGCAGATAAGAAGTCTCTCAGTATGGTAATAGAAAGACGAGACTTATTAACATTCACTAGGACTAAAAACTAATCCCTTCACCACTTTACCATGTAAAGATGACTAACTACCATGTTTCCCCAATTTTTCTTTCTCATATCTTCCAATGAACATCCTCATTGCTTTTCATATGGATGTGAAAACCTTAAAGAGCTCTTCTTTGATACCCCAAAGACAGAAAAATTATACTCATAAACCGCAGTTCTGATTTTTATTATGTTACAGCCTCTCACAAATGGAAATTTTATTCAACTTGAAAAGTTAATGCTGGTTTTTATATCACACCATAGAACATCTCTTTTAAGTTCATTTGAATGCATTCTTTAAAGTGTTATTTAGAGGCTACTTTCTTTTCACTCAGCTGAGAGGGTTATATTACTGTTTGAACGATGAATGTGCTTTTACTGGTTAAAACATCATAAATTTTCACATTTAAAATTGTTCTAAATTTTGGCTCATGTACTTTTATTTCATCAAGGACATAAACATAATATTGGAGATTATCTACTGATTCATCTATTAATTCAGCCACCTCTTACTTCTGTGCTCGTGTGTGGTGTGTGTGTGTGTGTGTGTGTGCTTGTGAGAGAGAGAGAAAATACAGTAGTAGATTCTAATCTAACCTGATTTGGACTATGAATTGATGAGTTGGTCAAAAGAGTTTGTTTCAACTGAAAACCATTTAAGAAATAAATAGCCTAAATATAAATATTTATCTACTTATTAATCTTCTATGAAGTCACTGATTGGGAGTTCCACCTGATTTTTCATGTGTATTTATATATATACATGCAACCATAATGAATTATCTATAATTTGCATTGCCTATTTCTTTAAAGTGAAACAAGAAATTCGCAACCCTTGTGATGCTGAGTACAGTATTATCCTAAATTTTCATAAAGTTTCCCTAACCCTTTACAGTCATAGTTGCCCACTCCTAATTCTATAGCAGTGTTATAGCCATTCATTCTCAGTAAATCTTTCCAAAGCATTCCATTTATTTATTATAAAAACATTCCTCTCTTTTTACATTTATAACTATCAGTTTATACATGTTTTGTTATACTACTTTTGTTTCAATAACAACTCGAATTAATAGGTTTGTGGATGAACAAAACACACTTTTATTAGACATTTATGTCTGGTAACTAGACAGCAATGTATAAGCTGACAACAAGCATATGTAACTAGACACAGTGTATGGGGGAGAGTTTCTTCGTAGACAAGTAATATTAGGAAGGGGGATAGGGAGGACTGTGTAAATAGAGAAAGAAAGATGGTCCTAAGAAAGGAACAAAGGAGCCACTGTTGCTGGAGCAGAGGAGGGAGGGGGATGAAAAATGGAGGGAGATGACAAGGCCAGAGGAAAAACTGGAGCAGATCCTTAAAGGCATGGAATTTAACTCTGTGCGAGATGGGGAGCCATTGAAGGATCTGACATAGGGAAGTAATATTGCAATGCAATTGTTACTTTTATTAGTCTTCTTTTCCTCCATTTATTTTAATGGACATAACTTTTTGATGCAGCTGAAACTGAACTGAGTTGAGGCTGATTCAGTAAAGAAAAAATAGGAAGCTTAAAATATTATCTAAGTTATTAGCTTTAATATCTAACTTTAATAAGTAATTAGTATGAGTGCTTTGAGGTCATGAATCCTGTCTTTGGTTCAATGCTGTAGCTCATGTGCCTAGGTCAGTGCCTGACATGAGGAGGAACACAATAGACTTTAATGGATACATACTTAATTACCATTAATTCAGAGTACATTTGAAATCATTAAATTTTAAAGTAATTAAATTTAAATTTACAAAAATATAAACACTACCTGCCATTTCTATGATCAATGTTTCTTTAGAGTAGATGTTAAAAAATTCTCCTATGCTTCACAGGATTGCAGTGACTATCCAGGTAATATACTTCTTGCAATACTTCTATACTTAACTAGCCTTCCCACATATTTCAGCTCTTCTAAACATATCCCCACTAATGTCTTGCCCAAACCCACTTCCAATTCTGGTTTTGTGACATTCCACTTGGCATTTAATTGTACCAACATAAATACAAACAACAACAATAAAGAAAGATTTTTTGCCACAAAGAGCATCACTCCTTTTATCTCTGATAACAAAAAGGCACTAATAACACAAATGCCTATGATTTGTATTTAAGTGGAAAGATGAAAGGTGGCAAGAAACAAATAGTATTATACGACCTTGATTCGAAATGTTAAATGCTTTTTGATGACAGAGTAAGAACCCAGGGAATAAGCTCACATTTATTGCTCTAATTAAACAGAAAAAATGAAAAGTACTAAACAGAAATATACATAGTCAAGGACAAACCTCCATCAGATACACTGCCTCCTAAATTTAAACAACAGATGATGCTACAGCAAATTACAGGTTCAGTCTTTCTTTAGCTTTGAAAATAAGTTTAATGAATTTTACCTAAAATAGTTTCTGTAATTTAGAAGTAAAACAACTAATGATTATCATATTAAGAAAATACTAAAACTTTCTTACTTTTAAACTTTCTTTTTCTATTGGATGACATGTTACTATTGTACTCAAAGCGTGTGAGCTCTGTTTCATGCAATTCCCAGTTCTGCTGTTATAATTTTTTATGTCATTATTCAGTATAAAATATGAAAGAACTTTTATTGTTACCCTTGAACATTTTAAGTCACCTTCAGAACATAATAATATATTAATACAAACTGATTATGTCTATTAACAAGGTGTCTTTGACATATTTTAGATATATCCACATATCCACTGGAAAATGCCCCTATTGGACATAACAGACAATACAATATGGTACCATTTTGGCCTCCAGTTACCAACATAGAAATGTTTGTTACTGCTCCAGACAACCTGGGCTATACTTACGAAGTTCAATGGCCAAGTGAGTACTGAAAATGTATTTTTACTGTGGAAATTTCCAAAATCAAACTTGTTACCTTTAAAGTAATCTCAGTTTTCTGAGATAAAGTAACCCACAGCTTTCCACTATGATTAAATAGCTTTGTTTGAATTTTTATTTGGGGGTAAAGAGAATGAATTTAAAATTTGTTGGGACCCCATTCTGACCTGGTTGAGCTGGTTACATAGCACTCTATTTTGTTTAATACTTACAACCCTCTGAGGAAGGTATTAAAATCCTCAATTTACAAATAAGGAAGATGCGATAGGAGTAATTATCAAAGATCACCTTTCTAGAAGCGCAGAGAATGAATTTTGAGCTTAGCCCTGTAAAATATGCCCTGTGTAATACACTCTTATTTTTCTACGACATGAACGTGCTTCTAGTTGTTTATCTTAAAAGACATGAAGTGAGGCACTCTGAGCCGTTTTAAGAGAGGTTGTGAAATTCAGAATCTCCTGGTTTAATTTTAAATCCTTTTCTTAACCAAGGCAATGGGGTTCAGTGGAAGAGCACAAAAATTGGATCCTGAAAGATCTGGGCTCCAAAACCAGCTCCACCGTCTACTAACCAAATGACCTTGGGCAAGTGATTTAAACACTGAGCCACCATCTCCTCACCTTCAGAGCAGATATAATAACTATCCCAATAGGATGCAGTCATTATGAGAAACTGGGGAGTGCTTTGAAGATGCCAGGTGCTATAAAAGGCAATGTGGCCAATAAAAATTAAATACAAGGATTTTGTCAAGTGCCTGGAACAACGCCTACATTTAGGATATCAATTTTGGCAACAATTTTACTATTTATTTTTTGCTCTCATTTTATTTGCAAACAGGTCGGAGTTTTAGCATTTCTGAGATTGTCACCATAGCAGTAGTGGCTGCATTATCACTGGTTGCGGTCATTTTTGCGGGCGCTTCTTGTCTGATTCGTGCCAGAAGCAACATGGATGAAGAAAATCAGCCTCTCCTTACTGATCAGTATCAACACTACATTGAAGAATATGAAAAAATCCATAATCCTAACCAGTCTGTGGTCTAGTGACAAGTGTAATTCTCATATGCATTTGAATCATAAAAACCACATGCTTAGAAAATAATAGGTTGAGTTACTAACTGTATGTTCTTTACTCTGTTACTTCCTTCCTGTGCATGTGCATATTGGAATTACAATCTCCAGATATTATTTTCCAGAACTGGGGAAAGTCACAATATTTTCAATGGTTTCTAGTTTTTCAGTTCTACTTAAATAAAAGTGTGTGTGTGTGTAGGGGGGGGGGGCGGTGGTGGTGGGGGCTTCCCTGGTGGCTCAACTAGTAAAGAATCTGCCTGCAATGCAGGAAACATGGGTTCAATCCCTGGGTTGGGAAGATCCCCTGGAGAAGGGAAAGACTATCCACTCCAGTATTCTGGCCTGGAAACTTCCATGGACTACAGTCCATGGGGTCTCAAAGAGTCAGACACAAGTGAGCAATTTTCACTTTAAAATGGTAGGTTGGACCTTGAGAGCTTGTTTGGAGGTTCTAGCAGGGGAGCGCATTTGCAAAACTAATACAATTATGTAAAGTTTAAAAATAAAATAAAATTGGAAGAAAAAATAAATAAATAAATAAAATGGTAGGTTGTACCAATTCCATGGTATTTAAACAAATATGAAGATTTGGGGCATGTTTTAAAATTTTAAAGGTCAACAAAATGACAATATAAATAAGTTGCTGTACTTTGTTTATATTGGAAAGAAAAACCATGATTAATAGTAAACTGATTAAAATACATGAGTAGGACACAAATGGACTTATTTATGAAGCAGAAACAGACTCACAGACACAGAAAACAAACTTAGGGTCACCAAAGCAGAAAGCAGATAGGCGAGGGATAAATTAGGAGCTGCGATTAGCAGACACGAACTAGCATATAAAAAACAGATAAACAACAAGGTCATACTGTATAGCATGGGGAACTGTATGCAATATCCTACAATAAACTATAATGAAAACGAATATATATATATATATATATATATATATATATAATTGACTCACTTTGCTGTATACCAGAAGCTAACACTATAAGTAAGCTATACTTCAATAAGTTTTTTTTTTTTTTTAATGACTAGGCATTTCTACAATGTTAAGATGTAAATACATTTCCATTCCTTGGCAGTGACCAACACATATAAAGGAAACTACATTTGTAGTTTAAGTTAATCATGTGATATTATAAATGGGATCCTAATTAACTTTTTAAAACTGATCTTCCCCTTAAGGTTCAAGGCCACAGAAAAATCACAATCTTTGTCACACTTTGGAGAGGTAAAAGCTTTACTTTGTAAAAAGAAAGTTAATAGTGTCTGTACTTGAACTGTGTTCTCCTATCTGTCAATTGATTGACAAAAGAACTACCCATCCATGGTTCACCTCCCACTTCCTCTTAGAGGCCCACAAGGAGGCATAAGGTAGAGAAAATGCATCATTGTGCTCTACAAATAACATCAGTTCATTGTGTTTAATTCAAATATCACTGTCTCTCATTTAGCAGCCTGCTATATGTTTTCAAAAAAAATATTACTTCACAAGTCCCTCATTGTACAATTCTGCAAGAATGTCATTCATTAATTTCTTCCTATCTTTTAACAAAATATTTTTTCTCTTTTTGATCTTGTATTACTAAAATTATATTCCCAATGAAGAACTCTTATAGGCTAGTTATAGAGGGCAAACATTTTAATTAAAATGAAATTTTAAAAATAAATAATATCAGTAATAATCATGCACTATAGAAAATGGGCAGTTTGACATTCCCATCTCAATAAACAGAAACAAGACTAAAGTTATATACACCTGATTAGTTATTGGGTTTCCCTATATTAAACAATCTTCAGGCTATGTATACAAGATATTCAAAATGTGTTAGCAAAAGAGAATGTGTATAATAATAGCATTGTTCTAACTTTCAAAGAGCATCACTCAGTTCTCGCAAATACATTTTGACTTATTAAAACATTATATATTCAAAGCTTTTCAGATAAATTATTTTATAATATAAGATTTATTAATATTTTATAAAAACATCAATGAAACTGAATTCTTCACTTCATATTTTTGGAGATTTATTGAGTACTCATTTCATAGTGTGTATTAAGCACACACTATGGATTTGAGGAGGGGAAAGTCAAGAACATGCATTGAGACGATATTCGACTTGGGTCTTAAGAATACCGATGAGTTCGCCAAACATTAGGGTGTGTGTTAGGTGCTCATTCGTGTCCGACTCTTTGCAACCCCATGGACTGCAGCCCCACTAGGCTCCTCTGTCCATGGAATTCTCCAGGCAAAAATACTGGAGTGGGTAGTCATTCCCTTCTCCAGGGGATCTTCCCAACCCAGAGATTGAACCCAGATCTCCTGTATTGCAGGCAGATTCTTTACTGTCTGAGCCACCAGAGAAGCCAGATATTAAAGTAGAGAAAGGCATTTCATGTGGAAGTCACAGCATGAGCAAAGTCACAGGAATTTGAAAGAACATGGAAAATTCATAAATATAAAACAGGTCAGTGTGGTTGGAGCATAGTTTTCATGGAGGGGAGTAGAGAGATAAATTGGGAATAAAATCAGTCATATGTGCAATAGTAAGAAATTTGGAATTCATTCTATCTGTCCCAAAACATAAGCATTAAATCTAAGAAATCCTAGAATCCTATTATTTTGATAATTTTACCCTAAAAGTGCTGCTTTATTTTTCTTTTACTCAAGGACTTATTTCTATTTATTTACAGCTCTATAAGATCTTAGGACTTATCTCGATCAATTGACCATTACTCCTCCTATAATATGCTGTATTATTTATTGCAAATATTACTTTTTTTGCAATCTTGAAGATTTTCCATTGTTCTCAGTCCTCCAGGCTGCTTATAGAACATACTAAATGACATTATTATGCACTCACTGGAAAGCGCATTGCACACCACCTAAATCCACAGTTTCCTATTGCATAAGCAGCCACTGCATGCCAATGCCACAAACTGAGCTGAGCTTTACAGTCTAAACAGAGTGTGTAAAAATGTCTGATTGAACCTTCCTATAAAATCAAGAATGAAAAGCTATTACTTTTGTATTCCTCTGAAGTTATGTTCTGTCTTCTTTCTTATAAGCAGATCTCAGAGATGGTGCTCACTTACATCTCCATATAATCTTTAAAACTGGAGGCAGAGGAAAAGATCTGTCTAGTAAAATAACTGTTCCAAGGACTGGTCATAAGATAGCTGTTCTGAGCTCAGTCCATGAAGACCCAATAACACAATGTATTTTGTTCTTTGCCATTTCCTAGTTAAAATTGTTACACAAGCAACCAACCAATGGAAGATCAAATTGGGTGGAGAGAGATAATATGAACTTTAAAAAAGAAAAAAAAATATTTAAATATATTAACAAACCAAGAACAGAGCTTGAAATGAAAGAGATGACATTTAAAAGGAATAATGCAAAGTCTTGCACTTTGAAAGCATAATCGAAAAATTAAATGGGATTATAAGACTGAAACTAGCAGGAGATTTTAGTGAATTTCAAGGTCAATATAAGGCAATAGTGCAATGTAGCCAATAAAGGTGCTATGTGATTGACAAAGAAGAAAGAGATACTATGGAAGTACTATGGTATTATGTTTCATTAGTACAGAAAAGAAATCTATGGTGTCTGAGTCACATCTGGAATATTCATTTGACTTAGAGTCCATGGTTTAAGAGGAACATTGACTAACTGGAACATGTCCATTTAAGTGATACAATGATACAATCACTAGCCCAAGACAGACACTTGGAACTCACCCTTTGAATTCTACCCCTGGTGGCTCAGACTGTAAAGTGTCTGCCCGCAATGCAGGAGACAGGGTTCGATCCCTGGGTGGGGAAGATCCTGTGGAGAAGGAAATGGGAACCCACTCCAGTACTCTTGCCTGAGGAGCCTGATAGGCTACAGTCCATGGGGTCCCAAAGAGTCAGACACAACTGAGCGACTTCACTTTCACTTTCACTCCTTGGAAGGAAAGTTATGACCAACCTAGATAGCATATTGAAAAGCAGAGATATTACTTTGCCAACAAAGGTCCATCTAGGCAAGGCTATGGTTTTTCCAGTGGTCATGTGTGGATGTGAGAGTTGGACTGTGAAGAAAGCTGAGTGCTGAAGAATTGATGCTTTTGAACTGTGGTGCTGGAGAAGACTCTTGTGAGTCCCTTGGACTGCAAGGAGATCCAACCAGTACATTCTAAAGGAGATCAGTCCTGGGTGTTCATTGGAAGGACTGATGCTGAGACTGAAACTCCAATACTTTGGCCACCTCATGCGAAGAGTTGACGTATTGGAAAAGACCCTGATGCTGGGAGGGATTGGGGGCAGGAGGAGAAGGGGACAACACAGCATCCTCATCGATGGCTGGATGGCATCACCAACTCAATGCACATGAGTTAGGGTGAACTCCGGGAGATGGTGATGGACTTGGAGGCCTGGCGTGCTGTGATTCATGGGGTCGCAAAGAGTTGGACACGACTGAGCGACTGAACTGAACTGAATTCTACTGATCCTCACATCCATTGAATTCATAATGTTGTTAATACAGCCAGTATCTATCGAGCATTATATCCTGGGCACTGAACCCATCATCTAAGACAAAGGCGCTCATTTGGTGAGCAGTTTACCCCCAGGAGACAGTTGAGGGCTGGGGAACCACAGACATCTAGTGGGTATAAGCCAGGGGTGCTACTAAATATCCAACAATGCACAAAACAAATCAAATTATCCAGCCAAAATAATATATATATCCAGCCCAAAATGTCAATAGTACTGAAGTAAAGAAGACTTGATCTAAGGCTACAAGTATAAACAAATTTCATAATGCTCATAGCTTCGCAGAGCTCGGGATCTAGTGAAAGAGAACGACAAAACCTATGCATGGTTTTAGGAATGCATTATTTTCTCACAACTAGGAAGTTTGAAAGACAGCCCAAGGTAAGTAAGATAGCACAATGATGCCTTCAGGAGGACAGGTTCTTTATAATTTTTCTCCATCAACTTTAACGTGTAGGTTTTACCTTTTTACTTTTACTATCAGTACTGTAAAATGGCTACTACATCTTTGTACTTTATCCCACATAGAAACATTTTTTATTTGGAAATGAATAGCGCCCCGAATTCTGCCTATATGACATTAGAAGTTTATCACATGGAAGGAAAATATAGAAAATTGAGGGAGTTTTTGTTGTTGTTGGTTGTGGTTTATGCTTTGGTTGCTTACTATCCTGAATAATATCAGAAACCTAATTGTAAGGGATAGAGAGAGAGAAACTGGAATTGTGGCAGCTGGGAGTATTGCCACAACAACAGACAAACAAGCACTCAAGATACCTAACAATTGTAGAAGAAGGAAAGAAACATACAGTGTGCTTTCATTTTAAAAAATCTGGTGGGGGGGGTTGCATCTAATTTACATGGGTGATTAAAGATGAACTAAAGAATTAAGCTGAAACCTGGAGGATGAGAAAATTGCTGGAAAAGTTAATTGAACAGGCTATGATAAAAGCTGAATCCTCATTAGCCACAGTAGCATGTTAAAACATGCTACCTCTAAATTTTTTTTAAGGTAAGAAGTTTAACTATGCTCTTTAGAAATAAGGAGGCAAAATCAGAAGAATCAACTTGAAGAGCTGAAAATTACTGTATCTAGCAAGTATGAGTTGTATGTGGGAAAGACTGGAGCAAAGGGACTTTTATAGTCCTTCATGAAACTTGACTTTTTGAAAGGAGATTTAAAAGAAAAGAGGGATTTCTATTTTGAAATCTTGGTAAAGAATGACTGCCACTAAGCAGAAATTTATTCTTATTTTCCCCTATGAAATAGGAAACTTTAGACTTTTAATTTCGGAAAGAGTTTAAGAACAAACAATGAGTAAAATCTGTCATGGCTTTCAAATGGAAACTGTTAGCAAAATGAGCAAGACAGGTTATCAATCAATTAGATTAAGTAAATTACACATGGAAATATACTCTTGTATTTTTTATGTAGACTTCAAAACAAATCTTCCAACACGTGCTAAAATGTATTTCTGCAGTGTTCTTTTCTGCTAGTCTTCAGATTTGGTCAGACTTTCATTAAGGTGAAAGTGAAAGTCACTCAGTCCTCAGTCGTGTCCGACTCTTTGCAATTCCATGGACTGTCCATGGAATTCTCCAGGCCAGAATACTGGAGTGGGTAGCCTATCCCTTCTCCAAGGGATCTTCCCAACCCAGGAATCAAACCAGGGTCTCCCACACTGCAGGCAGGTTCTTTTCCAACTGAGCTATCAAAGAAGCTCATTGCATCTGCTAAAAACTGAACAGACTCTTACCACAAGGTGGCAGCTTTGAACACATTTCAAAATGTTGATTATGGACATCAACTGTTTCCAGCCGAAATGAACAGTGAAGACATCTGCTCTTTCTCTTCGGGTTTAAAAAATAAATGTTCATGTGATCCTTGAAAGGCAGAAGAAATGCAATTTTTCATTTTGGTGGAAAAATGGCCTGTGAGATTAATAATCTCCACATGGCTGAAATTCCCAACGGAATTATAATGACAAAAAATGTGTCTTCTTATTGACTAGAACTCTTGTATACATTATCCTCCTTCATCACGATCACTTATCATGAGGCCCTTCTGGGCCACAAAATGAAGAGTGAGTGGCAGATCACCCAAATGGTTTCATATACAATAGATAATTATGCCAGCACCAAAGACACTGATAATTTGTGACAAGGGTTAAAGGGCTAGTCTGCTATGGGAGTCAGCTCCACTCAGCCACTGAGACTACACATAATGAAAGTCATGGCTAACTTTGCAAATGTGCACCTTAAAGCTGTCAAAGAAAAATGAGCCTACTAGAAAGCTAAAAAGAGTATCAATTCATTTTACCTTACTTTGAAAAGAACCCAAGCTAGACAATAGATGCAAAAATACAACGAACTCCTGCATAGTCTCCTACATTTAACAACTGTCAATACTTTGTGCATTTTTGTCACTCTATTTTCATATTACCCATTTACATATTATGATTAATATTTTCTTGGACAAAGTTGAAAGTTAAGTAGCATATACCATGACCAACATTTGTCCCTATTTCTGTGTGTCCCCTAAGAAGAATGGCATCCTCTTACATAACCACAATCCAATTGTCAATTTCAGGAAATTTAACATGGATTCAACACTATATTCCAATATATAGTCCGTAGGAAATTGTTCCAAAAGAGTAATTTTTTTAAATAACCAATTTAATACTTAAAACAAGAAATACTATATTTTAGTATGATATAAGAATGTTAAATACATGAGGAAAACTTATTTAAATCAAGTTGAATAAAACTAAGTAAACCCAAATACTAGAAGAAAAGTGGGGAACTGCTACTAAATTCCTTTTTAGAAAAGTACTCAACATCTGATTGAAATAGGTAAATTATATGACCAACTCTGAACCCAGACAGCCCTAGGAAGGCCTCGTGCCTCTTCTATTTATTAGCAATATGTCATTGAGCAAGTTGCGTTACTTTTCTATGCTGCAGTTTTGTTATCTGTAATAGAAGGGCAGTTTTTTTTTTTTTTTTCAAAATAAAAATTTTTTAAACATTAAAACCGACTTTATATGGTAAGTACATTTCCCCATGGCTGGAATGCAGTAGGTGCTTAATAAATTTTATCTTTTATTCCTAGCATCTTGAAAACTTAACTCTTCTCAACAACCTCCCTAAAACTAGTTCAGCAAAAAAGAATTTCTGCTCCGAAGTTAAACTTCATGGTTCACGATGCCATGTTGCACACTGGTTTCCAACTGAACGCTCTCATCCCACGGCCATCAAGGGGCATGTCACAGCTAATTATCTGTCATCACGCCCTGTTGCATAGGCAGTACCCTGCCTGCTGCTGCTGGGACCTCGGTGCTGTCTGTTGATTCATTTGCATCGCCTCCTGAGTGTCTCTGCTCTGTACGGATCACACAGAATGAAGCCCAGGGGCCAACTAGCAGGCCCATCTGAATTGTGGAACATATCTAAAGCCCCTCCTCATTACTTAGTGAGTAATGTGGGGGATGTTCGCTGGTTCACACACCCTGGCAATGCAAACGGTCATCTGCTGCCTCATCTGCTTTTCTGCGTCTGGGGTGCAGGACCAGATCGGCTGAGGAACTTTGCTAGCACTTATGCAAATAGCTATGGGAGTTCCTGGGTTTGGCAACATTTCCTTTCCGAAGCCTCATTTGCGCCTGCACCGTCTGCCTCTTTTGTGCTTCCACGTTTTTGTGAGGAGACCTCAAAATACATCTCTCCCATATTCATGTTGTATTTATGTCAATACATTTAATCCACCCTGTTTAATGACTATTGATGTGTCTGTTTAAACCCTAAAAGAACATATTTTTAAGATACAATCAGATTACATATAACTAATTTTCCAAATTAAGGAGAGTGTATTTTCCAATTTAAAGTACATAAATAAAATGTTAATATGTGTATAGACATACAGCAATGAGTCCGAAACTGTTAGGCATGCACATGTAATATCTTAATTTCGTACCAACACTGTATTCTTCAAAATACATTACATCATACATACTTTAAAAAAAAAAAAACAAATTTGATTCAAATTTTTGAAATTATTTTCAACCAACTTCATAGTACGACTGTGGAATCAGCAACAGCACATTAATAAATGACAAAGATACAATTTAATCTTGATACAAATTCTTATTCCATTAGTGAAGTTTCTCAACTTTTCTTCTTTTCTCCATGTTGTGTTATAATTTTTAAAAATTTTATAATTTAGGAGATACTCCTATAGAAACTAAATTCAAAATTTGCTTAAAAAAGAAAGAAAAACTAAAGGTTTAGAAATAAGCCACCACTCTAGAGGAGCTTGATCCATAATACAAGGAACTGGGAAAAGCTCTGCAAATATGATACTTAAAACTGATTTCCTCTAGGTGGCAGTATAGTCCCAGAACTTAAACCTTAACTGTAATGAAAAACTAAGAGCTCCAAAAAATAATTGCTTATTACCAGTCCATGCTATTTATACATTTGAAAGATTTTTTTTTCTTTTGAAAACTAAGCTAAATTTACAACTGTGAATGTTCATCTGCAGATGACATAGTGGATTTTGTACTAGAAAGAATAAAATGTGGTTATATTTCAGCACACATACATTGTTTTCCATATCTTTGTTGGCACTGTAAGATCTTAACATTCATTTTTGGATACTATAATTTATTTTCTTCTTTATATAGACATTAACACAGTTATAAAAACTCAATAAACTTTATCTTAGATAATTACTGATATCCTTTACAATAATTGGACTCAATTCAGTAATGCTCACTGGCACAGAGTCTTGAATTATATCTTATCACCAACTGTGTAGATTTGTTTAGTTAGACAAACAGAATTTTAAAAGCAACACAACAACATACAAAGATTCTACTGAGTATGTAGTTGATGTGTATCCCAAAATGTACTGTATTGAAACACTAGAATCCCCAATTCCTCAGCCACAAAAAAAATTCTTCTTTCTTCTCTGCAAATTAAGCTTCCCCAGTTACCTATATATCATCCTGATGCCTCCCAGTGATCAGACTCAGAATAACAGTGACACATATTCACCCACAGATTTAGAGCCTTCCAGAAATTCACTCCACCTTACCATTTAATTTTTCTCCAAACTTTATTTTAAAATCATCAAATCCTCAAAAAACTGAAAAAGCAAAACAATGAAACACTTCATTAATTTCACTAGTTACTAACATTTTATGACATGTTTTAGCTGTCTAAACAAGCACTTTGGCATTTAATTTTAAGTAGAACATATTTCTGAGGAATAAAAAATTCTTGTTAATCAAAAACTTCGGTGAATGTAAATAAGTCTGACAGTTATTCATGATGTCTTCAGTCTAATTATTATACTATATGACACATAAAGGGTTCCTGAATATATGAGTGTGTCTAGTTGCCTACTAGGATGATTTGTAGTCCCCAGAAAGGACTGGAAACCTGAATCAGACAGATAAACATACGGTGCAATCACAAAACACTAAGAGGATCTTTTCAGTGCCTTCCAGAGCTCACACTACAGAGCAAGCACCACCTCTGTCTCCTCTGAACATTCAGATCACCTCACGATTTACATCATTAACATTACTCTGTAAACTGAGGAGGGAGAAATTACAGAGAGGGCTAGATGTCCTGGGTTACCAATCTACATGGGTCTGGAAGACATCACTGGAAAATTCAGAAAAAAAATGGTTCTAATGACCTTACAGACAAATCCTGGCAAAATGTAGAGGGGTCTCTCTCTGATCAAATGCCATGAGAATTTTTTTTTAATGAAACTAAACTCTATGATAGAATTAAAGCTGTCTATTAAATAAATGAATGCACTGTATATTTTTTCATTAACAGTCTGAATGGCTGACAGATGATTAGCCTGTGCTGGGCCCTAAATCTCAGTCCTACTCAATTTGCTTCCATAGCTCTGTGGCCAACTCTGTTGACCATGTCTCTTTCACAGTTAAGGTGAAAGTTCATGTATCAAAGTTCCCCAGAGAGTAAGATAAGAAACTATGCTCACTTTTTTGGGAGGCTTCATTTTGCACTTTGTCAAAACATATAAAGAAAAATGTCTCTCTCTGTCTAAACAAAAGCTTTTTGGTTTTTGTTTCTTTTTAATAACTCAGGAGATCTCTATATTAATTATTTTATGAGTTTAAAATTGTTTTAGTTTCCTACTTGCCTCTTAACAAATCACTACTATAAAACTGATGGGTTTTAAACAACACAAATTTACTCTCGCACTTTTGGGAAGACAGATATCCAAAAGCAGTTGCACTGGACAGAAACTGAGGTGTAGGCAGGACCATGCTTGCTCCCTTAGGAAGTTTTACAAGAAGATCGCTTTTCTTGTCTTCTCCAGTTTCGAGAGTTTTCCTCCCTGCTTCCCTTGGCTCATGGTCCCTTCCTCCATCTCTGTAGCCAAAAGCATACACGTTCTTGCTCTGATTTTGCTCTGCCACCTGGCCTTCTTCTCCCCTGTCAATCTCCCTCTGCCTTTCTCTTAGGATATTTCTTTTTTGTGTGTGTGTATTTTATTTTATTTATTTATTTTTTTAATTTTATTTTATTTTTAAACTTTACAATATTGTATTAGTTTTGCCAAACATCAAAATGAATCCACCACAGGTATACCCGTGCTCCCCATCCTGAACCCTCCTCCCTCCTCCCTCCCCATACCCTCCCTCTGGGTCGTCCCAGTGCACCAGCCCCAAGCATCCAGTATCGTGCATCGAACCTGGACTGGCAACTCGTTTCATACATGATATTATACATGTTTCAATGCCATTTTCCCAAATCTCCCCATCCTCTCCCTCTCCCACAGAGTCCATAAGACTGATCTATACATCAGTGTCCTCTCAGATAATCCAGGATAACCTCTCCCCATGTCAGGATCCCTAACTTAATCACAAGTGGAAAATCCATTTGTCATAAAAGGTAACATTCATAGGTTCCAGCTATTAGGATCTAGCTACCATGGGAGGCTCATTTTCATCCTACCACAAATACTTTGTTTGTACACCCATTTTGGGAAATAGGCTCAGTTATTACCAACAGAGAAAAATGAACCCAGCTCCAAATTTTTCATTTTTCTTCATTAAACTGCTATGAAAATATTATACTTAGTCTCTTTTCTGGCAATGAGAGAAGATGCTGAATCAAGATGGTAAAAAATACAGAAGGATTCTGCTCTGTCCTCATAAATCTTCCATAGGGATGTCCCTCATGCTCCAGTGGCTAAAACTCCAAGCTCCCAATGCAGGGGGCCCAGGTTTGATCCCTGGTCAGGGAACTATATCCCACATGCCACAGCTAAGACCCAGCATGACCAAATAGATAATATTTTTTAAAAATAAACTTTTATGGAATCAAGATGGGTTTATTTGTCACAGCTTTCACAAGAAAAGTAACCCATTTGCCCTTATTAAAATACCTTTCAGAATTAAGGAGGGTCCCGGGGGGCACCCACAGTCCAATGATTTTTGCAAAGTGCAAACTCTCCTTAGGTCATCTCAACCATTCTTTATGCTACTAATTCCCAAACTGTATATAGTTCACCCTAGCCACTGCTGTGAGCTTCAGTTCCATATAATGAGCTGCAGGTTAAACAAATCCATCTGACTGACTCTCAAGAACTTCAAACTCTATATATCTAAAATGGAACTATTTCTTTTCTCTACATTAAAATGCCTCATCTTCCTTTACCCTGTGACTCAGTTAAAATTGCCACCATCTATGAGAAGTTTAGGAAGAAATCTGGGAGTCATTTTGGGTTCTTCCTTTCTCTTTCATCCTCCAGTCAGCTACCCATCTTTGTAATTCATCCACACTGCCGGGGTCCAGCCCCGGCTGATCCAGGGAGTTCGAAGCGGGGAGGGCGTCGGCGAGGATCAGGATACAATAGCTTCAATTAGATATTAATTAGAGATATAAAGAGTAATAGAATGAGGATAGCTCAGTAGGAAAATTCAGTGGAGAAAAGAGGCTGAGTAGCTTGGTTTACGCGGGAGACCAATAAAACTTCAAGACGAGAAGTTTGCACCATTTACATAGGCCGCAGGCATCCTTCCGTTCTCCCAAAGGAGAGGAGACACTGAGGCCTCCCCGGTCGGATCTTAGAAGCCCAGGCAAAATTAGTAAGCATGGCGGGTTCCGCGCTCTAGATGGAGACTCAGCCAGAGTTTGAGAGAGAGAGCGACATGGGGAGACCAGTATTTCGAGGAACTGATCCCAGTTCTTTATTTTCCATGGTTTACTTTTATACACTGAGACGTTATGCAAAAGTCACGTGGGGTCAGCAGTCCTGACTTTTATCAAAGTCAGGTGCTTCACACAAATGTATACAGAGGTCTTAGGGGTGTTACATCATCTTCTGGCCAGGGGGCCTGCTGACAATTTATGACCCTCTCCTTGTGACAGTGATCAGTCAACCAGGACACTTATTTCTCCAGGGGTGATTATTCTTAAAACAGATGTCACCCAAATAAAGTTACATTCCTATAGGTTGAGGGTGTAGTGGATTTTAGTTAAGGAAAGAATTTACTTAGCCTAAGGTCTAATGTGATTAATATCAAAGATTAATACTTATTTCTCATATATATTCATTAATGTGTGTAAGGGCAGGGGATGTGGAGACTTAGCAACAAACATTGGCTCAACAAATGAAAAACCCTTCACCAATACAATTTCTAATCAGCCCACTACACTTATACTAATAGTTTTCTAACTTCTCTAAAGAACCTGTTTTTAGAAGGTTTAAAGCATCTCGTGCCTCTCACGGTTGGGAGGCTGTGAGCAATCACATGTGGCCAGACAAGCCTGTCAGGCAGGCTAGAGAACCTTGAGAGGAGTTTGTAAGTTTGGAACACTCCTGTCACGCCCAGAAATTATTATTAACTGGAGCTCTAAGTTAACTCCTTCTCCAAAAGAGGTGGTGGGGGACAGCCCCCCGTAAAGTCAGAGGTGTAGGTGAGAGCACAAAGTAGTAAAGTAGGCAGGCTCTGGTTATGGGGGTAGATGCTCGAGGATTTCCAGGGGGACTCCTGAGGCTCGATCCCGCCTTTGCGTATGTCGAGCCTCCTTCCTCATGACCTTTGCCACCGACGCAGTGCCTCACGCCGGCCCCCAACACCACACCATTTCTGCTCATTCATCCTCCAATTCTCCTCTCTTTCTCCGATCCTTTTAACGCTGACTATGTAAGAAAAGTCTTAGATATTTTCACTTTGTGACATTTTCAGTACATTAACAAGGGGAAAAAAGCCAAATCAGTTATAAAACGTAGAGTATATATTAAACACTTAATTTGAATAGTGTTCTCAAAAGAGAATTTCCCTGGTGATGTAGTGGCTAAGACTCTGTGCTCCCAATATGGTGGGCGGGGGGTGGGGGCGGTGGGGAGGATCAATCCCTGTTCAGGGAACTGGATCCCACAGGAAGCCAACTAAAAATCCCACATGCCACAGTGAAGATCAAAGATCCCACGAGCCACAACTAAGACCCAGCGGAATCAAATAAATATTTTTTTAAAAATTCATGTGAAACTGTGATTCATGAGACAATTACAGGTCTTATAAAAATTCAGGCTATATTACAAGAAATATAGCTAATATTGGAACATGAATTTAAAATCATTTGATACTGTATTCTTGCAAACCTGTCAGTGTTTATCTGAGTCTGAATGTATAATCTCATGTGGAGATGATATTAAAAAAACCTATACTTGAAGTCCTTGGTGAATGTGAGTACAATAGCACCTGGCCTTTCTGTAATTTCCCTCTGCACTGCCTCTGAATCATCAATAGTGAGGGTGGAGATACATGGGACCCTAGGCTGAACAGCTGGTGTTCGTCAAATGAAGTAAAATTGAAGCTTTGTTCTTACCCAGACACTCCAAAGACAAAGCTAGTGGAGAAGCTGAGCTCTGCTGAAGCAAAGAGATAAGAGGACCACTCCTGAGGTCAAAGAAAATGTCACTGTCTAGTCATTTTGTTAATTTCTATAACTAAACTTTAAAAATCAATTTTACTTGAGACACAACTTATACGTAATAAATAGATACTGCTACTGCTAAGTCACTTCAGTCGTGTCCAACTCTGTGCAACCCCATAGATGGCAGCCCACCAGGCTCCCCTGTCCCTGGGATTCTCCAGGCAAGAACACTGGAGTGGGTTGCCATTTCCTTCTACAATGCATGAAAGAGAAAAGTGAAAGTGAAGTTGCTCGGTTGTGCCCGACATTCAGTGACCCCATGGACTGCAGCCTTCCAGGCTCCTCCGTCCATGGGATTTTCTAGGCAAGAATACTGGAGTGGGGTGCCATTGCCTTCTCCAAATAAATAGATACAGTCTAATGTTAAAAACAAAACAACAACAAAAAACTTCTCTGTCTGCATATGCTCAAAAGGTTCCTTGAAGGTCAAAAGGGAAGGGGTGCCACCCCATAATAACTGTGGACATACCCCCACAGGCCTCTGCAGTAAGATCTATTCTAACAAAAAGTTGTGCATACATGTTGGGAAGGATCCTAGGGCAGGTGAGGTGTGAAAAAGAAACAGGATAATTGGTAAATAAAGACTGTCCTATAGAAGTAATTTAAATCACCTCTTTCCTGTGCTCCTTCTCATTAGAGAGGACACTCATACCCTTTCTCTCCACATGTATATTTCTGCCTAGCTTCAGTCTTAAATAAGCAAACTGTTTCTCTGTATGCTTTCCCACTTATTGTGCTATGTCTCTAATAATAAACTTTGTACTTGTTTTTATAGTTTTTGCCTCTTTGAAGCATTCTTGCTTTCAAAAGGAGGCAAGAGCCCAGTGGTGGTCTAGTGGCTAGAATTCCTGGGTTTCCATCCAGGCTGCTGCTGCTGCTAAGTTGCTTCAGTCGTGTCTGACTCTGTGCAACCTTATGGACAGCAGCCCACCAGGCTCCTCCGTCCACAGGATTCTCTAGGCAAAAATACTGGAGTGGGTTGCCATTTCCTTCTCCTCCATCCAGGCTGCTCAGGTTCAATTCCTGGGCAAGGAACTAAGATCTCTCTTCAGGACTGCTCACTGCTCTCTCTGAGATCAATGGGACCCAAAGCTTGATCAACCAAAGCCTCTTTCCTTCTCACAGTTATCCTCTTCTCGACCAAGAGACTGATGTATTAAACCTTAACCATCTCCCCACCTCACAAAGGACAATCAGAAACTTGCCCTCTTCTCAGCATAGTGTCCTCAGCCAGGCTTCTGGGACCAGTCTGGGATCACTCTGCAGACTCGTCTTCTGTCTCTGCTGCTTTTCCAAAGTTTAAGTTCTAGGATTACAAACTACTTGCTTTTCTGAAAGACGGATGCTTTTTCTTACTTCAGTGCTATGGTTCACGATATCGTCTCTGTTCCATCATCTCTGCTGCTGACTACTTCTCAGGCAAGAACCCTCCAAGCCAGGTACCCTTCCCAGAGCCGCACCTCCTCTAGACTCCCCTCTTCAACACAATTTCCCCAAGGCATAGCTTTGGCAATTTCAATGTAAGCAGCCTCACAATATTGCATGTTCTTTGAGGACAGAAATCATGTCTTACTTATTTTTGTGACCAGATACCCTGAAGGTTCCCTGCTGCCGCTACTGCTAAGTCACTTCAGTAGTGTCCGACTCTGTGCAACCACATAGACGGCAGCCTACCAGGCTCCCCTGTTCTTAGGATTCTCCAGGCAATAACACTGGAGTGGGTTGCCATTTCCTTCTCCAATGCATGAAAGTGGAAAGTGAAAGTGAAGTCGCTCAGTCATGTCCGACCCTCAGCGACCCCATGGACTGCAGCCTTCCAGGCTCCTCCATCCCTGGGATTCTCCAGGCAAGAACACTGGAGTGGGTTGCCATTTCCTTCTCCAATGCATGAAAGTGAAAAGTGTAAGTGAAGTCGCTCAGTCGTATCCGACTCCTAGCGACCCCATGGACTAAAGCCCACCAGGCCCCTCCATCCATGGGATTTTCCAGGCAAGAGTACGGAGTGGGTTGCCATTGCCTTCTCCATAGTGCAATATAAAAACATGTAGACTCTCAAACTGAACAAAACTGAGTCCAGCGAACTTGAAGGACAGGTTTTCACGTCTGCTAAACTCCACCAGGTGGCACTATTTATTTTCAGTAGAGATCCAATCACAAAACTGGAAAGAAGTACAGTGTATTTGTATCCCATGCACGTATGTGTGTGTGTATGGAACTCTTTTCACGCTACCCATTTATACTAATGCAACATACGGACAGTCAATTTTGGTACCTTTTTGATCTTTTCAAAAGCAAAGTTGAAAAAAATATTAAATTACCAGGCAGTTATTAGAGTCAATCTTCCTGAACAAAAAGGGACCTGGTCTCCTTTTCCTTTATAGTGTTATTACTCAAAGGTTTTGAAGAGTGGACAGGACAGTGAATTTCTACTCTTGAGATCATTCAAGTCATTCCCAACTGGAGAGACAGGAGGATAGAAAGATTGGAGGGGGGCAGGTTACAAGCAAAGAGCCCTTGCTTTGTATGAATTTAAGGATTCATAATTTTAAGTATAAAATCTGGATAATGATGCTTACCTTTAAAATCTGATGTTAAAAGCCTACACACTATGTAACCTATGATAAAGTACCTGGCACAGTAAAGAAACCGAAGATGTGGATGATGGTTATTATCAGAGAAATTAGATGGATCAAAAACATAAATTTCATCTGCTCTCAAAGTTCATTAAAAGATAACGTGAAGCATACTAAAAAGTTGAAGAGTTTATTTGAGGGAAAAAAAAAACAAAACAAAACAGCAGGAATCAGGGCAAGCCAAATCACCAAACAGGAAGGAGTTAGGAGCACTCTGCAGAGAAGAGCCAGGAGGAATACTTTTAGAGAGAAAGGGGAGGGGAGGAAGGCAAGGAATTTGGTTGATTGGCTATAGCTTAAAGCCTAGTTGGTGCAGTGGTAAAGAATCTGCCTGCAATGCAGGAGATGCAAAGATGCAGGTTCAATCTCTGGTTCGGGAAGATCCCCTGGAATAGAAAATAGTACCCCACTCCAGTATTCTTGCTGGAAAAATTCCATGGACAGAGGATCCTTGTGGGCTACAGTCCACGGGCTCACAAAGAGTCGGATGCAACCAAGTACTGGCTTTTCATTTTCATGATTAAAGCTCAGTTGACTGTTTGTAATTGTCTGTCCTCAGCTTTTTAATTTTGTAACCTTGAGGCACTTACAAGCTGAGATTTTGCTTTGCTTAGGTAGACTGTCATGGCATTACAGCCACCTTTGTCTAAAGGCCTCCTGGTTTGATTACTTTAGCAAATTTAAAGAATTCAAACTGCTTTTGGTTTCAACAGACTGCCTGGCTTAGAATCTGTTTCACCTGCTGCTTTGATGTTTAACATGTCACACAAGCCTATTTTTCTCAGTTGTAAAATGAACCTTGCGGCAATCTCTGCCACATGTGACTGCTAGGGGGACTGACTTAAAAATTAGTCATTAAAAAGAAATAATCATTAGTCTAATGGTAATGGTGAAGCAAGAGCGAGTCTAGGATGTAGCCAATTATTTGCTCAAACCTCTATCCATTAATCTCATACTATGATCTAAATCTGAAATTTCAGTTTAGAATGCTGATCCCACCAGTGATGTTATATTCAGATAATTATGTTTAACCCTTTCAATGGGGCTGAAAATTGAACTTAATGTATGTTTTATGCCCTTTATCTCCAGTAAGAAGGTGTTCTTTCCCTTTAAGGAAGCAAAGCCTCATCTGCCTCATCTTTATATCTCCTGGACAATTGCAACTATACAGATACTGCCTTAATTCCTATCCCAGCCCTTCCCTTAGTTGAGTGGAAAAAACTTTGAGTAACAATGTCATTGTCAGTGATAGTATTCTGTTTGGGAGTTCAGCGCTTCCTAATTATGGATGAGACACTTCTTTCTAAAATAAGAAATAGAAGAAACCAGGTGTCTTTTTAAACAAAAACTTAACCACCAAGAAAATCATTCTTTTTTAAGTCTTACTTATTAGTCACCAATGCCCACTTGGGTGTTTGACTACTAAGTATGCAGACTGCACACCACTTCCAGAAGTGGAACAGAAATCATGGGAAGTGAATATCTGAGCAATGAATATCTCCTTCAATAATTAGTGCTTAAAATATTAAAATTAATTAGAATTTAATTCCTAAAATTCACAGTTACATATTCATTCTTTGGGCTTAAGACCTTTGGCCCCAGATAAACATATATAAGGGCTTGCCTGATGGCTAAGCAGTTAAGAATATGCCTGCAATGCAGGAGACCTGAGTTTGATCCCTGGGTCCGGAGGATCCCCTGAAGAAGGAAAAGGCAACCCACTCCAGTATTCTTGCTTGGGAAATCCATGGACAGAGGAGCCTGGCAGACTACAGTCCATGGGATCACAAACAGTCTGACAGGACTTAAACAACAACAAACATATATAAGGGCAAGTATACTTGATGCAATATCAGTTATTTGTATATAAACATGAGTAATCTTATCAGATCCTTTCCCCCCATAAGGTTTTGAAAAGGTAAGAATGGAGGAAGCATAAAGTCTCCAAAAGCTGGAAGGCAAAGGAGAGGCTGTTTTGAGTACATTAGTTACTTGATTTTAAATACTCTCAACCATGCCCCAAAGTTCATGTTTTTAAGAGGGTTAATTACATTTTATAGGTAAAATGAAGCTCAGATAGGCCATATAAAATCAAATGACAGAGCTTACACAGGCAGAAACCTTGGAGATATTGCAGGCTCTGTTCCACACCATAGCAATAAAGCAAGCCACATGAATTTTTTGGTTTCCTAGTACATATAAAAGTTAAGTTTATACTGCACTCTAATCTATTATGTGTGCAATAGCATTGTGTCTTTTAAAAACAACAATGTACATACAGTAATTTAAAAAGATTTCACTGCTAAAAAAATGCTAATCATCACCTGTGCTTTCAGCGAGTCATCATCTTTTTGATGGTAGAGGGTGATGGTTCATTGCTTTTGACTGATCAAGGTGGTGGTGGCAGAAGACTGGGGTGGCCGTGGCAATTTTTTAAAATAAGACAACAATGAAGTTTTGCATTTGCTGCATTAATTGACTCTTCCTTTCACAACCAGTTTCTCTGCAGCATGCAATGCTGTTTGTCAGGGTTTTCCCACAGTAAAACCTCTTTTTTTGTTTTGGCTGAACCACACAGCATGCAGGATGGAACCCATGCCCCCTGCAGTGGAAGCACAGAATCCTAACCACTGAACCACCAAGGAAGTTCCCAAACTTCTTTCAAAACTGGAATCAATCCTCTCAAATCCTGAAGCTAGTTTATTAACTAAGCTTATGCAATATTCTAAATCCTTTGTTGTAATTTCCATAATCTTCAACAGCATCTTTGCAGAGAGATTCAATCTCAAGAAACCACTTTTTTGGTTCGTTCATAAAAAACAACTCTTCATCCATTTAAGTTTTTATCATGAGATTGCAGCTATTCAGACACATCTTCAGGCTTCATTTCTAATTATAGTTCTTTGGCTATTTCTACCCCATCTGCAGTTATTTCCTGCACTGAATTTTGAATGTCTCAAAGCCATCCATGAGGGTTGGAATTAACTTAAAATAAACTCTTGTTAATGTTGATATTTTGACCTCTTCCCATAAATTATTAATGTTCTTAATGGCATCTAGAATGGTGAATATTTTTCAGAAAATTTTCAGTTTACTTTGTCCAGATCCATCAGAACAATTATGGTTTATGGCAGCTATAGCCTTACAAAATGTATTTCTTAAATAATAAGACTTCAAAATTGAAATTACTCCTGAATCCATGGGCTGAGAATGAGTGTTATGTGATTAGGCATAAAAATAATATTAATCTCCTAATATATCTTCATTAGAGCTCTTGGGTGACCAGGTACATTGTCAGTAAGCAAGAATATTTTTAAAGGAATCTCTTTTTTTCCCTGAGCAGTAAATTTTAATAGTGGACATAAAATATTCATTAAACCATATTTTCAACAGATGCATTGTCATTCAGGCTTTGTTGTTGCATTTATAGAGAACAGGCAGAGTAGATATAGGCAAATTCTTAAGGGCCCTAGGATTTTCAGAATGGTAAATAAACATTGGCTTCGGTCTGTCCTTGGAAGCTTTGAAGCCAGGAACAGACTTTGTCCTCTCTAGCTATAAAAGTCCTAGATAGCATCTTCTTCTAATATATGGCTATTTCTCCAACATGGAAAACCTATTTTCTAAAGTAGCCACCTTCTTTAATGATCTTAGCTACATCTTCTGGACAACCTGCTGCAGCTTTTATACCAGCATTTACTGCTTTATTCACCTTGTCCCTTTATGTTTTGGAAGCTCTTTGACTTTTTCCTTTAGACCTCACGAACCAACTGCTACTAGCTTTAAACTGTTCTTATACAGCTTCCTCACCTCTTCTGGCATTTGTAGAATTGAAAAGAGTTAGATCCTGACTCTGAAATAAGTTTTGGCTTAAGGGAACATTATAGCTGGTTTGATCTCCTATCTAGATCACTTAAAATTTCTCCATAAGAGCAACAAGGTTATTTCACTTTCTTATCATTTATGTATTCACTGAGAAGCACTTTTAATTTTCTTCAAGATGATCCCTTTGCATTTCTCTAACTGGCACAGGAGACCTAGCTTTCAATCTGTCTCAACTTTCAACGTGGCTTCCTCACTAAGCTTAGTCATTTCCAAGTTTTTATTTAAACTGAGAGACTTGTAACTCTTCCTTTCACTTGAACATTTTGAGGTCATTGCAGGATTATTAATTGGCCTAACTGGTTTGTCTCAAGGAATAGGGAGGCCCAAGGAGATGGAGAGAGATTGAGGAGCAGCCAGTCTAGTGGAACAGAGCAGTCAGAACACACACAACACATTTCAATTAAGTTTGCTGTCTTACATGAGCATGGTTCACGGTGCCCAAAACAATCTCAATAGTAACATCAAGGGCCACTGACCACAGATCATCATAACAAATATAACAATAATGAAAAGTTTGAAATATTGTGAGTTACCAAAATGTGACACAGATATAGATTGAGCAAATGCTGTTGGGAAAATGGCACCAAAAGACTTGTCTGATGCAGGGTTGCCACAAACCTTCAACTTATAAAATAACACATTATCTGCAAAGTGCAATAAAGCCAGGTGCAATAAAATGAGGTAAATCTGTATTCAGATGAAATCTTTGTCTCTAAATTTTATATATTCAAAGTTCAGACTATGAGACCAAGAGAAGCCTGACTTCGTCAATGCCAAAGTTCTGTGTTGGGTGTTCTGTCTCACCATCTTTATTCTGGACACTTAAAAGAAAAGGAACTCTGAATAAAACACCCGTGATAAAAAGACAACTGCAACTTTACAGCTCTTAGCCATACATTCAGATTTTCCTCCCTTATCCTTCCACACATGTTATCAAGCTTAATTTAATATATGTAAGAAACTTGAAGAGTGTGTTTTAAATTGTAGGTTATCTTCATGCAGCTATGAGGGTTCCCAGAAAATATTACAACTAGGAGGTAGTTACTTGTTGAACTTTTCTGCATAACCAACATTTATTTTATTTGCTATCTACTTTTCCTTCCCCAACTCAAAGCAGCTGTAACATACAAGAGATGTTGTATGGAATCCTAAAATGAATAAATAAATGAATAAATTCCTGCTTTCCTTCACAAAACTAAACATAGAAGTTGAAATTAACCTCTGTTAAGATTCCTGAAGAAATTTTGCCATCACAGCTTGACATATCTAATAGCATTTTGAAAAAGTGATGGCTCTATCATGAAGTTTTCAGAATTTCTGTCACTATATTGACAGGTGGTAAAACACATTTCTACTAGTAAAAGGATAAGAGTGAATTTATCAAAACCTTTTGTAAGCAAATAACGTTTGTTAGTGCAATGCTAGGTCACATCTCATATATCACCTTAAGAGATCAGTCATTTTGTTAACATTCAACAATGATACAGGGCCTGTTCGGTAATCATGATCTATGGTGCAATTTTATTATTTGTCTACAAATGTGGTTTTCTAAAGTGCTTTCTTCAGTTGACTAATGCAGGCAACTATAAAAAAAAATCTTTTTCAAGTAAAGAATTTATAGAATGTGGCAAGGGTTTTATTTAGTTGTTAATTGCTTTAATTTATTCAGCAAGCAATTTATTACAAGCCTACTGTGCACAAGGCGGTATGAGTTGACAAACGTGTAAGGTATGGATGGGCCTTGGCTGCAAGAAACTCATAGGAAATTCACATATGAAAACAACATGCAAAACAGTGTATAATAAGGAAGGGCCCAACCAACTTCGCCTTTCTAAGGGCTCCACTAAAATAATGTGGAGTCAAATGTCTACAGGAGGCACAAGTTGACATAAACAAAAGAAATGTTTCAAAAAACATACACACTTTAAAAGGGCAGCTACCCATTCAATCTAGGTTAAATGTTATTATGCAAATACAAGAAAGAAGATTCAGATTTTTCATGTGGAAATCTCAGATCAGATCAGATCAGTCACTCGTCGTGTCCGACTCTTTGTGACCCCATGAATCGCAGCACGCCAGGCCTCCCTGTCCACCACCAACTCCCGGAGTTCACTGAGACTCACGTCCATCGAGTCAGTGATGCCATCCAGCCATCTCATCCTCTGTCGTCCCCTTCTCCTCCTGCCCCCAATCCCTCCCAGCATCAGAGTCTTTTCCAATGAGTCAACCCTTCGCATGAGGTGGCCAAAGTAACAGAGTTTCAGCTTTAGCATCATTTCTTCCAAAGAAATCCCAGGGCTGATCTCCTTCAGAATGGACTGGTTGGATCTCCTTGCAGTCCCAGGGACTGTCAAGAGTCTTCTCCAACACCACAGTTCAAAAGCATCAATTCTTCGGCGCTCAGCCTTGTTCACAGTCCAACTCTCACATCCATACATGACCACAGGAAAAACCATAGCCTTGACTAGACGGAACTTTGTTGGCAAAATATTGTCTCTGCTTTTGAATATGCTATCTAGGTTGGTCATAACTTTCCTTCCAAGGAGTAAGCATCTTTTAATTTCATGGCTGCAGTCACCATCTGCAGTGATTTTGGAGCCCCCAAAAATAAAGTCTGACACTGTTTCCACTGTTTCCCCGTCTATTTCCCATGAAGTGATGGACCAGATGCCATGATCTTCATTTTCTGAATGTTGAGCTTTAAGCCGACTTTTTCACTCTCCACCTTCACCTTCATCAAGAGGCTTTTTAGTTCCTCTTCACTTTCTGCCATAAGGGTGGTGTCATCTGCATATCTGAGGTTATTGATATTTCTCCCGGCGATCTTGATTCCAGCTTGTGTTTCTTCCAGTCCAGCATTTCTCATGATGTACTCTGCATAGAAGTTAAATAAGCAGGGTGACAATATACAGCCTTGATGTACTCCTTTTCCTATTTGGAACCAGTCTATTGTTCCATGTCCAGTTCTGTTGCTTCCTGACCTGCATACAAATTTCTCAAGAGGCAGATCTTGTGGTCGGGTATTCCCATCTCTTTCAGAATTTTCCACAGTTTATTGTGATCCACACAGTCAAAGGCTTTGGCATAGTCAATAAAGCAGAAACAGATGTTTTTCTGGAACTCTCTTGCTTTTTCGCTGATCCAGCGGATGTTAGCAATTTGATCTCTGGTTCCTCTGCCTTTTCTAAAACCAGCTTGAACATCAGGAAGTTCATGGTTCACATATTGCTGAAGCCTGGCTTGGAGAATTGTGAGCATTACTTTACTAGCATATGAGATGAGTGCAATTGTGCAGTAGTTTGAGCATTCTTTGACATTGCCTTTCTTTGGGATTGGAATGAAAACTGACCTTTTCCAGTCCTGTGGCCACTGCTGAGTTTTCCAAATTTGCTGGCATATTGAGTGCAGCACTTTCACAGCATCATCTTTCAGGATTTGGAAGAGCTCAACTGGAATTCCATCACCTCCACTAGCTTTGTTCGTAGTGATGCTTTTCAAGGCCCACTTGACTTCACATTCCAGGATGTCTGGCTCTAGGTCAGTGCTCACACCATTGTGATTATCTGGGTCATGAAGATCTTTTTTGTATGGTTCTTCTGTGTATTCTTGCCATCTACCAGTATTCAATTAGTGTTATCTACAGATGTTTTTAAGATACTCTACAAACACAGACACATAGGACAAAATAAAAATCAGCTGGAAAATTCTGTAGTTTTCAAAAGAATAAGGAACCACAGCTGATCAGCATGACCTAAAAGGCTGTGTACAAAAGATAGTATTTTAGCTGTGTCTTAAAGCAGAAATAACATTGTCAAAAGATGATGTGAAAAATAAGCATTCCAAATGGAAAGTTTTAAAGAAGGGGAGGTGGCTTGAAAATATATTTAGGAAGCAAATAAGTGGGTTTCTTTTTTAATATCTTCAGAATTCTTTGTAATTTGATCAGAGTAAACTACTGATCTAGAAGATGTAAAGACAAGGGATCTCTCTTGAACTGTTGGTGGGAATGTAAATCAATACAGTCAACTGAAAATGGTATGAAGATTCCTTTAAAAACTAGGTATAGAACTACCAAATGACTCAACAATCCAAATACTGGGCATGTACTCTGAGAAAACCATAACTGGAAGAGACACATGTACCCCAATGTTCGTTGCAGCACTTTTTACAGTATCTAGGACTTGGAAGCAATCTAGATGTCCATGGACAGATAAATGGATACAAAAATTGTGGTAAATATACACAGTGGGATATTACTCAGCTATAAGAATGTATTGAGTCGGTCCTAATGAGGTGGATGAACCTAGCCTATTATACAGAAGGAAGTAAGAAAGAGAAAGACAAACATTGTATATTAACATGTGCATATGGAATCTAGAAAGTTGGTACTGATGAGCTTATTTGCAGGGCAGCAGTGGAGATGCAGACATAGAGAGCAGACTTGACACAGTGTGGGAAGGAGAGGGTGTGATGACTTGAGAGAATAGCATGGAAAGATATACATTATGTTAAGTAAAACAGATAGCAAGTGGGAATTTGCTGTGTGACACAGGGAGCTCAATGCCATGCTCTGTGACAACCTAGAGGGGAGGGGTTGCAAGGGAGATGGGAGTGGGGTTCAGGACGGAGGGGACATATGTATACCTGTGACTGAGTCATGTTGATGTATGGCAGAAATCAACACAATATTGTAAAGCAATTAACCTCCAATAAGTAAGAAAAAAAAAATTAAGAGTAAAAAAAAAAAAAGATGGTGAAAACATACTAGAACTTTAAGATTTAAACAATTTTGAAAGAGCTGTTTTTTCTTATTGTTACGAAATGAACTCAATTTAAGAAAATACAGATAGGCCAAGGTAAGAAAATAACATGATCCTTTTCCCATTGCCTAAATATAGGGACTGTTAACATTCGGTTAAATTATAATAACTAATATTTTATCAGGTTGGCCAAAAAGTTCATTCTGATTTTCCCACTATATTAGCTATGCACATATAATATACTATAAGCACTGTACTAAGCACTCTTCAAGTCCTCACCTCATTTTATGTAAATGCAGATTTTAAGCCAAAATTGATCATATGTATATGGTTTTTAATTTATCTATATACAAAAATATTATTAATACCATTCTGTGAACCTAGTCACAGAAAAAATAATTTCTTCCAGAGTGACATCTTCTAATTCTTCCACAGTGTTACCTTCTATTTCCTACTTACTATTCCATATATTTGTGATTTTTTATTGTCAGTTCTCTATTGATAGATATTTAGGATGTCTGTAGATTTGCCTTCTATGAAAGTATCAAATGTGATTAATTCAACCAAATGAAATGATCTGATTCAAGCTGCTAAAACAATATTAAATAGCTTATTAAGGCTCACATAACTGGCTAAAATTCCAGATGTAGGGCACAGGTCAGCTGTGGCTCAATCAGAGTTCTTATCTCTGAGATCCTTTTGACTCTGCTTTTGTCAAAGGGTCTGCTTAGTCCTCTGGCTGGTGAAGAAATGAGAGCAACAGTTCTGGGCTTCATATACAAACACAGCAACATCCAGAACAGAAATCACCTCTTCCAGGGCTCCCAACAGAAGGTCTCTTATGTCTCATATACCCACTTGTGAACCATTTCCTGAGATGGGCAGAAAGCCATCAATAGGTTGGCAAAGGCCAGTGTTTTTCAATAATCATTGGAAATAGAAAGTGGATTTACCATAAGACCTATGAGGCTCTGCAGGACTGGAATAGAAAAATGTCAGCCCTGAAACAATAGGGGTGAGATGGATAATTGAATGCAAGTTAAAAATACTTGGGAAGGGGAAAATAGACTACATAAGCAACCAGTGATGTTCACTACAATAAATAATGCAGCAAACACCCTTAGGAAAGGAAAGGTTGATGTCCATGTGACTGTATTAGGTTAGTGCGAAAGTAACTGTGGCTTTGCATTGGTGAAATTTGCATTTGGTATTGGAATGCATTATTAAACAAATGCAGCTATGCTATATAACATTTTAATGTGTATTTCTTGCTTTATGTTTTTTGCTAATGACTATTACTTACTGTTTACTTTATATTTATTTTAGACCATGGAAATGATATTAGACAAAAAGCAAATTTGAGCAATTTTCTTATTTGCATTCAAAATGGGTCTTAAAGCAGCAGAGACAACTCGCATCATCAGCAATGCATTTGGCTGAGGAACTGCTAACGAACTTACAGTGCAGTGGTGATTCAAAAGTTTTGCAAAGGAGAAGAGTGCCTTAAAGATGAGGAGCACAGTGGCCACCCATCACAAACTGACAATAACCAACTGAGAGCTATCATCAAAGCTAATCCTCTTACAACTACATAAGAAGTTGCCCAAGAACTCAACATCGACCATCTTATGGTTGCTCAGCATTTGAAGTAAACTAGAAAGGTGAAGAAAGCTCGGTAACTGGGTGCCTCAAGAGCTGATAAAAAAAAAAAAAAAACCTGTCACCCTGAAGTGTCATCTTCTCTTATCCTATGCAACAAGGAACCATTTTTCAATTGGATCATGATGTGTGAAGAAAAGTGGATTGTATATGACAACTGGTAATGACCAGCTCAGTGGCTGGACAAAGAAGTGCCAAAGCACTTCCCAAAGTCAAATATGCACCAGAAAAAGGTCACGGTAACTGTTTGGTGGTCTGCTGACCATCTGATCCAATACAGCTTTCTTAATCCTGGAGAAACCATTACATATGTGAAGTATGCTCAGCAAACTGATGAGACACACCAAAAACTGCAATGTCCACAGCTGGCTTTGGTCAACAGAAAGGGCCCAATTCTTCCCACAACAACACCCCACCACACGTTGTACAACCAGTGCTTCAAAAGTTGAATGAACTGGGCTATGAAGCTTTGCCTCATCTGCCATATTCACCTGACCTCTCACAAACCAACTACCACATCAAGCATCTCGACAACTTTTTCCAGGGAAAATCCTTCCACAATCAGCAGGAGGCAGAAAATGCTTTCTAAGAGTTCATCAAATCCCAAAGCATGGATTTTTACACCACAGGAATAAACAAACTTATTTCTCATTGACAAAAATGTGTTGATTGTAACAGTTCTTATTTTGATTAATAAAGATGTGTTTGAGCCTAGTTATAACGGCATCCGGTCCCACCACTTCATGGGAAATAGATGGGGAAACAATGGAAACAGTGTCAGACTTTATTTTTCTGGGCTCCAAAATCACTACAGATGGTGACTGCAGCCATGAAATTAAAAGACGCTTACTCCTTGGAAGGAAAGTTATGACCAACCTAGATAGCATATTCAAAAGGTACCCACTTGTGAACCAAAGTGACATGACTTTGCCAACAAAGGTCCGTCTAGTCAAGGCTATGGTTTTTCCTGTGGTCATGTATGGATGTGAGAGTTGGACTGTGAAGAAGGCTGAGCTCTGCAGAATTGATGCTTTTGAACTATGGTGTTGGAGAAGACTCTTGAGAGTCCCTTGGACTGCAAGGAGATCCAACCAGTCCATTCTGAAGGAGATCAGCCCTGGGATTTCTTTGGAAGGAATGATGCTAAAGCTGAAACTCCAGTACTTTGGCCACCTCATGTGAAGGGTTGATTCATTGGAAAAGACTCTGATGCTGGGAGGGATTGGGGGCAGGAGGAGAAGGGGATGACAGAGGATGAGATGGCTGGATGGCATCACTGACTCGATGGACGTGAGTCTGAGTGAACTCTGGGAGTTGGTGATGGACAGGGAGGCCTGGCGTGCTGCGATCCATGGGGTCGCAAAGAGTCGGACACGACTGAGTGACTGATCTCTTCTGATCTGATCTGATAAGGATTTAAAATTCACCATCTGAAACTGCAATTACGTTTGCACCAACCTAATACACAATTATTTCCTTAGGAGTGATTCCAAAAAGAGGAATTTCTAGAGCAAAGGAGATTGTTTATAATGTTCATTTGGGGTTTGTTTTTATGTAATGCTGAATTTCCAACCAGAATTGCTATATCAATTCATACTTCTTCCAGCAGTGTCTGAGTTTCAGGAAGTGTTTATTACGGTGGCATAGAAGTATACATGAATGATGACTGATAAGACTAGAAACATAGATTGGACTGAACTATGGATATCTTAAATGCCAAAATGAGGAATCTGAACTTTACTAAGCAAATATTTTTAACTCTTTTTTAAAAATTGACATGCTATGTTTTTCTAAAAAGGGTTTTGAAAGGTTTAAATATATAACAATATTAATTAAATATAGATGTGGGAGCATGAGAAGACAAGCCACACTGGAAGAAAATATTTGCAAAAGATATATCAATAAATGGCCCCAATCTAATATGAGGCTTCCATGATGGCTCAGACGGTAAAGAATCTGCCTGCAATGCAGGAGACCCGAGTTCAATCCCTGGGTCAGGAAGATCCACTGGAGAAGGGAATGTCAGTATTGCTGAGAAAATCTCATGGACAGAGGATCCTGGTGGGCTACAGTCTGTGAGGTTGCAAAAAGTTGGACATGACTAAGCCACTGAGTATGCACAGCACACATACAATATATATAAAGATGTCTTAAACAACAATAAGAAAACAAGCAACCGTACTAAAAAATGGGCAAGAGACCTTAACAGACACCTCACAGAAGAAGATATACAGATGGCAAGTAAGTATATGAAAAGATGTTCAATGCCATATGTTGTTAGAGAATTAAAAAAAAAAAAACAAGTTATCACTACATACCTATTAGAATTACCAAATCCAAAACACTGCTAATGCCAAATGCTAATGAGGATTTGAAGCAATAGGAACTCACATTTACTGCTGAAGGCAATGCAAAATGGTATAACCACTTTGATAGTCTGACAGTTTCTTACAAAATTAAACATACAATCCAGCAATCACACTCCTTGGTATCTACCCAAATGAGCCTGCACAAGGATGCTTATATCAGGTTTATTCATAAATGCCAAAATTTGGAAGCAACCAAGATGTGCTTGAGAAAATGAATTAATAAACTGTAGTATATTCATGTATATACCGAGTATATAATGGAATGTCATTCAGTCCATCCAGACAGTACAATATATTCAAGCCAGGAAGGGTATGAAGATAACTTAGGTACATAGTACTAAGTGAAAAAGGCAATCTGAAAAGGATACAATAATTATCTTTGACAAAAAGGCAATATGGTTGCCAGGGTGTTGGTGAAAGTGAGGGATGACAGAGGATTTTTAGAGCAGTGAAAATACTCTGTACGATACAACAATGGTAGATATATGTCATCGTACTTTATCAAAACCCACAGATAGTACACCACCAAAAGTGATCTGTAATGCAAACTAGGAACTTTGGACGATAATGATGTGTCAGTATAGGTTCATCAATTGTAACAAATGTACCACTCTAGCAGGTTAATAATGGGGAAGGTTGTGCATGTGTGCTGACAGGGATTACATGGAAAGTCTCTGTACGTTCTGCCCAGTTTTGCCATGAACTTAAAACTGATCTAAGAATAAAGTGTGTGCATGTGTGTGTGTGTGTGTGTGTGTTCATGTGGCTTTTTTTTTTTGCACAAGATGGTAGTACGTGCTTTAGAAGATTAAACCTGCGATGTTGTTAAGGAAGAACTGAAAGTCACCAAAGCTAGTGGAAAAACACAGGTAGAAAGCTGCTGTAACTGTTTAGACACAAAGTCTTAATATAATAAATTAGGAGGGTGTCAGTAGGCTACAATAGGCTACACATGGAAAAGCAGAAGGAACAGTGACATTTGCCATTGGATTGTCAATGGTGGGTGTGTGAGAATCAATCTCCTACTGAATATTCATGGAATTTGAGGAAAACTGGATCTAATTCCATAATTCTCAGTTGGTGAAAAGTCACTTAGAGTAACTTTTGTGTACCTTTACTTCCTTATATGCTGTAAATTCTCATTTATACTTTTACTCAGACTTATTGCATTATTTAGCAATCTCTAAATAACACCATGTTCTTTTATGCCTCCATACCCTACACAATCTATTCTTGAAAATTAAAGTAGACATTATCCTGACAAAGTAAGTTTAACATAATAGATCTGCCACTAACTGGCTGTGTTACCTTGGGCAAGCTAATTCCCATTTTTGATTTCACCTTCTTCACCCATAAAATTGAAGCAATAAAATAAAAATATATATCTCATAAGAATATTGAACTAATTAATTGATATAGTATAAAATATTAAGCAAAGTTCCAGGAATGAACTCAATGTATAATAATAGTTTTTTTTCTCCTTTTCCAATGATCCTTCAAAACATACACACACACACACACAAACACACACAGGTTGACTCTATCAACCTTATTTACTCTCTACCCAGCTTTTTTTAAAAGCCTGCTCTTGTATAAAAACCTCACAAAGTGATTCTTATAAAAGTGTAAATAACTGGTAACCGATGGAGTGTTCCTTCTTTGGTATGTACTTACACTAAGTGAAACATAATTTTCTTTATTTTCACTAATGGAGAACCAGTCTGGTAGAGTCAGGCCTCTGTCAGAAAAATGAGCTTGTCATGGTAAACTGAAAATAATATGCTCCCAGAGATATGTCCATATACTTATAGCTCAGGAACATGTGAATGTTATCTTTTTTGGAAAAATGGTTTTTTGCAAACGTATGAACTCAATGGTATTAAAGTAAGGAGACTCTTCTGGATTGTTTTTGCAGGCTCTAAATGCCACTGCAAGTGTCCCTATGAGAGACAGTCAGAAGGAGATCAGATACACAGAGAAGAGGAGGCAATACAAAACCAGAGGCAGAAGTTAGAGTGAGGTGGCCACAAGCCAAGGGACATATGAGTCACCAGCGGGTAAAAGAGGCATGGACTGGATTCTCCCCCAGATTCCGCAGAGTGAACATGGCCCTGTTGACACTTTCCATTTTTGACTTCTCATCTCTGTGATTTTAAGACAATAAACTTCTCTTGTTTTAAGCTACCAAATGCATGGTGAGTTCTTACAGCAGCCACAGGAAACTAAACAGGAATGGAACTAAAGCAGATAAGCTATCAATGATCCGGGTAACTTCAGACATGGTCCATTTCCCTGTATTTCTCCTATAGAGAATGCCCAGCTTTTTATTCTGTCCTGTTCTTCTTTTTCTCAATGGAGCTTTTCTCCTCTGCTACCTTTAATTCTCTACCTCATGGTTTCCAGCAGCTCTTAGTATGTGTTACCTCATAGTTTTAGCTTGCTTTTCATTCCACCTACAATTGATAGAATCATTCTTCTCATCCTTTATGTGTTAATTCCTATCTCCACATGCCAAGTCATTTCATTCCTTTCCAGTCCAAAATCCTAAAAGAGCTAAAATAACTGACCTAGCAAATCATATGTTACTTTAGATTAGTTTCTTTGAGATTATAACTACAGTTCTATCTGCTACAGCTCATGTCTCATGGCACCAAATGGCTGCCTATGGTTGGCCCTTTGGCAGGGATCCAAAAATATGCAATTTCCCCTAAATATGGCTGTAGGTGTGACCTTCTGTGACAAACAACCTATAATGCTTCTTATGTTCAGAAAGTTATAAACAGGCTAGTGAGAGACTAATTCACCCATTATCATGGACACAGAGCTTTTACATGACCTTTCCCTTATAATGCCTAAAACCAAATGGAAATTTGGTAGCCTCATGCTATCATAATAGGGTTCATTTTCCTAGACCCTTGGGTTAGATTTTGCATATTCATCACTGGAGTAGTTTTGACAAAAAAATAACAGTGCTTTGACTAATCTATTTTGAACATATCTGTGTGTCCTTAAGAAGTAAAAGGACACATCTGTCAGTTTACAAGTAGATATAAGTGTACATACATGAGAGGCTCAAAGTAATTATGAAAATGGAATGCTGAACAACTATTACTAGCTATACATTAGATCATAGCTTTACATTGCTGTGCTTTCATGAGGTCATTTTACTAGACTGAACCTATCTGAGTTAGCACAGTAAGAGGAACTAAGCAGACTTCTTTTTTCAAGATATCCTAAGTAAAATTGCACTTGGGATGCAGGAAGTTTCAGAAATACTTTTGGGGGATTTCCTGAGGGTGGTTACTGAGATCCACCAATCATTTTAAAGCAGCTTTTGGCATAGGAAGACAGCAGCAACAGGATATAAAGCTATACACAAAAGCACACTCACATTCAATAGCTATAAATACAGGCAACAGGACAAAGACCGTTGTTCACCTTCCCAGTTCCATCTGCTTGCACTCAAAAGGTAATTGAAAATGCTTTAAACATGATACCTGTAGACATCAAGGACAATGAAACAGAGATAAAAAATTCAAGAATATTTATAGTTTAACTGCCCTAATATTTTAGTCATATTTCCAAACTTGTACATCTAACCACCATTTAAAAATAATATTTAATCATATTTTCCCTGTGCCATTTCATTTATTGTTATTTAAATTTTTACTTAAGAGACTGTGTTTCAAAAAATGCACTATGACAATTTAGACTTACAGTCAATTAGTATAAGAATGAATGATCAGAAATTACATAAAATGATAAGGTTATTTTGATGAAATATTAAACTATTTTTAGAAAACATTCATTCTGCTAAACTAACATGAGATAATTCAAAGCACTGTTTTTTCTAATGTAGGTATGATTTTACTCTGGATCTGTGTTAACTTTAAGTAGCTAATCTGATTACAAAGTTGACGTTTGGTCTGATGTAAGCATATCTATAGCTCCAAGTAGAGAGACAAGCTCTGTGTAGCCCCGGAGCTTTAGAAATCACAGCAGCTGGTCTGACCTCCAGTCTCCTCATTAAGGGAATCAAATTACACACATAACGCCCAGGGAGATCCCATCCAAACATGTTGGCACCTCCAAGACTTGGAGATTCCCCTAGAACTCCCACCAGAACTTCCATCTCACTTCTGTTTTTCCATCTGAATAAACTATTCTTATCACATTATTGGCCTGGCAATGACCTCATGTTGAAGGTGAGCCCTCAACATGTTCCTGTAGAAGCACTACATTGTGATTCAAGTTGGTGGTGGTGGTGTTTGGTCCCTAAGTCGTGTCCGACTCTTTGTGACCCCCATGAACTGTAACCCACGAGGCTCCTCTATCTGTCGGATTTCCCAGGCAAAATAATGGAGTCGGTTATCATTTCCTTCTCCAGGGGATCTTCCTGACTCAGGGATCCAACCCCATGTCTCCTGCATTGGCAGGCAGATTCTTTACCATCTGAGTCACCTGTAATACAGGTACATCCTTGTTATTATATCTTAAATCAACAGATCTGTGGTTTTCTTCAAGCAGGTGGCAGGACACCAGGAAGTGACAGATATTTTAGTAATATCCCACAGAGTATTTGCTTAAAGAAGCAAATACCATGTTTTAGTCTAAATGAGTTGCAAACCAATACTGGATGAATAGTAGCAGACATCAAATGTTTCAAAAAATATTAAGGGAGAAAAAGCCAAAGTTAGAAAAATCTTTAATTACAATATTATTTTGCTGACTACTCTTCAAGAAATTAGACATACCAAGGGAACATTTCATGCAAAGATGGGCTCGATAAAGGACAGAAATGGTATGGACCTAACAGAAGTAGTAGATATTAAGAAAAGGTGGCAGAATACACAGAAGAACTGAACAAAAAAGATCTTGACAACCCAGATAATCATGATGGTGTGATCACTCACCTAGAGCCAGACATCCTAGAATGTGAAGTCAAGCGGGCCTTGGAAAGCATCACTACAAACAAAGCTAGTGGAGGTGATGGAATTCCAGTTGAGATATTTCAAATCCTAAAAGATGATGCTGTGAAAGTGCTGCACTCAATATGCCAGCAAGTTTGGAAAACTCAGCAGTGGCCACAGGACTGGAAAAGGTCAGTTTTCATTCCAATCCCAAAGAAAGGCAATGTCAAAGAATGCTCAAACTACCGCACAATTGCACTCATCTCACATGCTAGTAAAATAATGCTCAAAATTCTCCAAGCCAGGATTCAGCAGTACGTGAACCATGAACTTCCTGATGTTCAAGCTGGTTTTAGAAAAGGCAGAGGAACCAGAGATCAAATTGCCAACATCTGCTGGATCATGGAAAAAGCAAGAGTTCCAGAAAAACATATATTTCTGCTTTATTGACTATGCCAAAGCCTTTGACTGTGTGGATCACAATAAACTGTGGAAAATTCTGAAAGAGATGGGAATACCAGAGCACCTGACCTGCCTGTTAAGAAACCTACATGCAGGTCAGGAAGCAACAGTCAGAACTGGACATGGAACAACAGACTGGTTCCAAATAGGAAAAGGAGTACATCAAGGCTGTTATATTGTCACCCTGCTTATTTAACTTATATGCAGAGTAAATCATGAGAAATGGTGGGCTGGAGGAAGCACAAGCTGGAATCAAGATCGCCGGGAGAAATATCAATAACCTCAGATATGCAGATGACACCACCCTTATGGCAGAAAGTGAAGAGGAATTAAAAAGCCTCTTGATGAAAGTGAAAAAGGAGAGTGAAAAGGCTGGCTTAAAGCTCAACATTCAGAAAACGAAGATCATGGCATCTGGTCTCATCACTTCATGGGAAATAGATGGGGAAACAGTGTCAGACTTTATTTTGGGGGGCTCCAAAATCACTGTGGATGGTGACTGCAGCCATGAAATTAAAAGACGCTTACTCCTTGGAAGGAAAGTTATGACCAACCTAGATAGCATATTGAAAAGCAGAGACATTACTTTGCCAACAAATGTCCATCGAGTCAAGGCTATGGTTTTTCCTGTGGTCATGTATGGATGTGAGAGTTGGACTGTTTAGAAAATTGAGCACCGAAGAATTGATGCTTTTGAACTGTGGTGTTGGAGAAGACTCTTGAGAGTCCCTTGGACTGCAAGGAGATCCAACCAGTCCATTCTAAAGGAGATCAGCCCTGGGATTTCTTTGGAAGGAATGATGCTAAAGCTGAAACTCTGTTACTTTGGCCGCCTCATGCGAAGAGTTGACTCATTGGAAAAGACTCTGATGCTGGGAGGGATTGGGGGTAGGAAGAGAAGGGGACGACAGAGGATGAGATGGCTAGATGGCATCACCAACTCGATGGATGTGAGTTTGAGTTAACTCCGAGATTTGGTGATGGACAGGGAGGCCTGACGTGCTGGAGTTGCAAAGAGTTGGACACAACTGAGTGGCTGAATTGAACTGAACACTTTATTTACAGCCATTAAACAATGGCACCCAGAAAGAAAATGTGTGGAAATTTAAGCTTTTGGAACTTTTAAATCTAAAGACACAAAGCCTCTTCAGTTGAACTCATTTTAAGTCACAGAACTTGACTGGACTTTGAGGCAAATTTGGGTCCAGGGTGAATCAGTTTGATGATCCTGATAATGTATCCTTGGAATTCATTTATTATTTTTTTTAATGAGATGAAGCCCATTACTCCCCATTACTCTTTGTTGTTCAGTTGTTAAGTCGTATCCAACTCTGCAAACCCATGGACTGCAGCACTCCAGGATTCCCGTCCTCCACTGTCTTTCATTGAGTCAATGATGCCATCCAACTATCTCATCCCATCCCCTTCTCTTCTAGCCCTCTATCCTTCCCAGAATCAGGGTCTTTTCCAATAGTCAACTCTTCGCATCAGGTAGCCAAAATACTAGAGCTTTAGCTTTAGCATCAATCCTTCCAATGAATATCCAGGGTTGATTTCATTTAGAATTGACTGGTTTGATCTCCCTGCAGTCCAAAGGACTCTCAAGCGTCTTCTCCAGCACCACAGTTCAAAAGCATCAGTTCTTTGGCACTAAGCCTTCTTTATGGTCCAACTCTCACATCCCTACAAGATTAATGGAAAAACCTTTGACTAGATGGACTTTTGTTGGCAAAGTGATATCTCTGCTTTAAATTTAATACACCATCTAGGTTTGTTATAGTTTTCCTTCCAATGAGCAAGCTTTTAACTTCATGGCTGCAGTCACCGTCGGCAGTGATTTTAGAGCCCAAGAAAAGAAAACCTGTCACTGTTTCCACTTTTTCCCTTTCCATTTGCCATGAAGTGATGGAACCAGATACCAGATACCATGATCTTAATCTTTTTTTAATGTTGGGTTTCAAGCTAGCTTTTTCAGTCTCTTCTTTCACCTTCATCAAGAGGCTTTTTAGTTTCTCTTCACTTTATGCCATTAGAGTGGTATCATCTGTATATCTGAGGTTGTTAACATTTATCCCAGCAATTTTGATTCCACTTGTGATTCATCCAGCCCAGCATTTCACATGACATACTCTGTATATGGGCTTCCCCAGTGGCTCAGTTGTACAGAATCCGCATGCAATGCAGGAGATGTGGCAAGAGCATGGGTTTGACCTCTGGGTTAAGAAGGTGACCTGGAGAAGGAAATGGCAACCCATTCCAGGATTCTTGCCTGGAAAATCCTATGGACAGAGGAGGCTGGGGCGGGGTGGGAAGCGGTCTACAGTCCATGGGGTCATAAAAGAGTTGGACAAAACTTAGTAAATAGACAATAACAACTCTGTATATAAGTTAAATAAGCAGAGTGACAATATATAGTCTTGTCACATTCCTTTTCCAGTACGGAACAAGGCAGTTGTTCCATATCTGATTCTAACTGTTGCTCCTTGACCTGCATACAGTTTTCTCAGGAGTCAGGGAAGGTGGTCTGGTACTCCCATCTCTTTAAGAATTTTCCTGTTTGTTGTGATCCACACAAAGGCTTTAGCATAGTCAATGAAACACAAGAAGATGTTTTTCTGGAACTCCTTTGCTTTCTCCATGATCCAGTGAATATTGGCAATTTGATCTCTGGTTCCTCTGACTTTGCTAATCCAGCTTGTACATTTGGAAGTTTTTGGTTTATGTACTGCTGAAGCTTAGCTTGAAGTATTTTGAGCATAACCTTGCTAGCATGTGAAATGAGTGCAATTGTATGGTAGTTTGAACATTCTTTCACATTGCCCTTCTTTGGTATTGGAATGAAAACTCATCTTTTCCAGTCCTGTGGCTACTGCTGAGTTCTGCAAATTTGTTGACATGTTGAATGCAGCACTTTAACAGCATCATTTTTTTAGGATTCACCTTTGTGGTTATCTGGGTCATTAAGACCATATTTGTATAGTTCTATGTATTCTTGCCACTTCTTCTTAATCTCTTCTTCTTAGGTCCTTAACGTTTCTGTCCTTTATCCTGTCCAAACTTGCATGAAATGTTCCCTTGATATCTCCAATTTTCTTAAAGAAATCTCTAGTCTTTCCCATTCTATTGTTTTCCTCTATTCCTTTGTATTGTTCATTTAAGAAGGCCTTCTAATCTCTTGTTGCTATTCTCTGAAAGTCTGCATTCAGTTGGGATAACTTTCCCTTTCTCTCTTGCCTTTTGTTTCCATTATGATTATTATTATTACTAATAGTGCTGTGAAATTCATTACTCCCCATTACTCTTAATGAGCTCACTTTTAAATGAACCTAGTCTCTCTTTCCTCAGAGACCCTTTAGGAATCTTAACCAGATGCTGAAGCAGTAACATCTGCTGCTCATTTCAGATCTTCTTAATGGGACTTCTGCATCTCTCACAATAGAATAATATCATTTTATATGTAGCCTCTGCCATCAATAAGACCCTTCAGAAAGAATGTTTAACAGTCCTCTTGACCTATGTAATTCATTATAAAAAGACTGTAGCTCTCCCTCATGCTTAGGTGGGCTGAATAAGCTATGTCATGAGGGCTTCCCTTATGGCTCAGTGGTAAAGAAGCCACTTGCCAATGCAGGAGATGAGGGTTTGATCCCTGGTCTGGGAAGATCCTATATGCTGCAGAGCAATGAAGTCTGTGTACCGCAAGTACTGAGCCTGTACCCTCGAGCCTGGATGCTGCAACAACTGAAGACCACGTGCCCTAGGGCCCATGCTCTGCAACAAGAGAAGCTACCTCAATGAGAAGCCTGCGCATGACAACTAGAGACAAGGCTCTGCCTGTTGCAACTAGAGAAAAGCCTGCACAGCCACAAAGACACAACACAGCCAAAAATAATAAACAAATACATAAATATGCCATGAACCAAATTTGGGATCATGTTGGAGAAGGAAATGGCAACCCACTCCAGTGTTCTTACCTGGAAAATCCCATGGACTGAGGAGCCTGGTAGGCTACAGTCCATGGGGTCCCAAAGAGTCTGACATAACTGAGCAACTTCACTTTCACTATCTTCTTGTCAGCTTTGTATTTCATCTTCTCAAAAAATCTGTGAAGAGTAGAGCCCCTTAACTGGCATAGGCCTGGCTTTAATTATTTTATCCCAAGGAGGATTCCTTCAACCAAACCTGCCTTGGAAAGCGTGGGGTCACTGTCATGTCTCTGGTCACTCTGGTCTTACACATGCCTGGATGAGGACAGGTTGTATGCTATGCAGTCACCATCACAACCAGCTCACAATGCTTCCTACAAGGGTAGTTCAAGAACACCTCATCAGAATCCTTTTGGGGTGCTTGTTAAAAACACAAAGTCTTGGATGTCCACCCAGATCTACTGAATGACAGCATCTGAGGGTGGTGCCCAGGAATCTACACTGTCCGAGCAATCTTAGATGCATTCATCTAAGAACATGAGAGAAAGTAGGATGATAATATTATAGTCCCTAAACAACAGTAGTTATCTAAATGTGGTATCTAGTTATTCTTAGGAAATTAATTTGGTCTGAAAATAAATTTAAATGCAGAGAAAGCTTCCCCCTCACCACTTTCTGTGGATTTAGAAACTCTAACTCAATGAAACCCATGTCTTCAGAGTTGACTTAAATCTAGAAGATTGAATACTAGTCCATCTGGGTTTTAGTATTTTTATGTTCCTACTTAAAATTGACTTCAATTTGACTTCGCAGCAGAAATTTATGAAAGCATTTCAACTATATCATTAAATCTGGTGTGTAACTTTATAGCCAATAGGAACATCTGGGAACCAAGCTCTATTACAAGTCAAGTTTTAAGTCTGTTGCCATTGGCATCCAGGAACTGGTTTTCATGCTGCTCTAAGAGGCAGTGAGAAAAATGTGAGTAGAAGAGACACTTTAGTGGTGACATATGCTTCTGTGCATGTTTTATAGCTCTCGGTACAATTACTTGATTATTTGGAAGGAGTCACACTACCTTTGCTTAGCAACCATTTTTCTTGTGTGGTCATTTTCATGTTAATGTGCAGCTGGCTAAATATTTCTTTAACTACCCATAAAAAATAAACACTTCATACAGTGAGATTACAGCCTGGATAAATGAGAGGACGAGGGCAGGAGGGAGTGAGAAAGAGAATGAATGGACGAGACCACTCAGTTGACACTTGTCTCAGAAATCTGGTCTCTCACTGCATTTTGAGAACGCAGTGTCTGAAAGAGGCTGAAGGATGGAAGGCACACTGGACTACAAGTCAGGGCACCAGTCTTCACTCTACTCTCTTACTATCCAAGGGATTGGATAAATACTTTAAATCTCCAACCTCCCATGTCCTTTTCTGTAATATAAAGGAAATAAATTGAAGTGCCTCAAGGGTTCCTTTAATTTCTAACACTGTAGTACTAAACAAAGAAAACTTTCTCTAACTTAGTAGAAAAGTAAAATATATCACAGAAATGAATTAATTTTATTTATGTTCAATAATAAGGAGCAGTGGTTCAGAACGTTTTATGGATGGGAAGCTCTTTTTAAGAAAACACAATAAATCTCACATGAAAGTATGTCTATTTTGTTTATAGATGGATTAAAAAACAAAATCTAATTCTTCCAGGAATTCAGAAAATACTTAAGTAAAATCTTATTAATCAGAGCAGCATCCACACACTCTTGAAAAATAACACCTATAAAATAAAACTCATTCAGTGTAAAAGCAATGTTTAGTTTATATAAAGATTCTTGGATCCCTTGAACTAACTCCAAAAATAAGTGAGGAACTACCTAAATAGTGTATGAGAGATAAACATGAGCATCCCTAAATAGAAGTTAGATCTTCGCATCTCAGTCAGTTCGGTTCAGTCGCTCAGTCATGTTCGACTCTTTGCGACCCCAAGAACTGCAGCACACCAGGCCTCCCTGTCCATCATCAACTCCCGGAGTCCACCCAAACCCATGTCCATTGAGTCGGTGATGCCATCCAACCATCTCATCCTCTGTCATCCCCTTCTCCTCCTGCCCTCAATCTTTCCCAGCATCAGGGTCTTTTCAAATGAGTCAGTTCTTTGCATCAGGTGGCCAAAATATTGGAGTTTGTTTCAGCTTCAACATCAGTCCTACCAATGAACACCCAGGACTGATCTCCTTTAGGATGGACTGGTTAGATCTCCTTGCAGTCCAAGGGACTCTCAAGAGTCTTCTCCAATACCACAGTTCAAAAGCATCAATTCTTCAGCGCTTAACTTTCTTTATAGTCTGACCCTCACATCCATACATGACCACTGGAAAAACCATAGCCTTGACTAGACGGAACTTTGTTGACAAAGTAATGTCTCTGCTTTTTAATATGCTATCTAGGTTGGTCATAACTTTCCTTCCAAGGAGTAAGCGTCTTTTAATTCCATGGCTGCAATCACCATCCGCAGTGATTTTGAAACCCAGAAAAATAAAGTCAGCCGCTGTTTCCACTGTTTCCCCATCTATTTGCCATGAAGTGATAGGACTGGGTACCAAGAGATATCAAAAAGTAGAGAACCACTCAAAATGGCCAGGACTGTCTTTCTGAGGAGGTGACATTTGGGGCTGAAATCTAAAAGAACAGAAAGATCTAGGCACACAGAATTGGGATGGTGTGTTCCAGAGACAGGGTAGCGCCTGTGAAAGGTCCAGAAGATAGAACTTGCTGCACTTGCAATGCTACAAGTGTGATGGCCTGACTTGGGGACAGAGAGATGAGTGCTGTAAAACAGGCTTCTGGTCCACTGCAGAGATGGTGGATTAAGACTAAGCACAAGAATGGAGTGGGAAGTTGGTGTTAGCAGATGTAAACTTTTATGTATAGAATAAATAAACAAGATCCTAATGTATAGCACAGAGAGCTATATTTAATATCCTATCCATAAACCATAATGGAAAACATAAAAGCAGAGAATATAAAAGTAAAGAATGCATGTATTTATATATACATATGTATAACTGAGTCATTTTGCTGTACAGCAGAAATTAATACAACATTGTAAGTCAATTATACATCAATAAAAAATATTGGGGAGAAAAAGGCTATGCACAGGAGATAATAATGAAAGGTTTTAAGCAAAATTGTGACACAATGCAGCTACATCTTGAGAAAAATAAATTCCACTGCTATGAAGGTAATGGATTGGAATGAGAAAAAAGACCAAGTGAACAGGCTAGTGGAGACTTGTGCTATAGTTCAAGACAAAAATTATGATCATCTAGAATAAAGGTGAACAGGAAAGACAAAATGGAAAAACATGAGATCACATGGAATTAACAAGACTTGATGATAGGTTGAGCACTGGGGATAACAAAAACTGGGTAACTAGAAATTACTTCTAGTTTTTTGCCATTACTGGGTGATTGATAATGCTTCTAAGATGTGAAAGAGGAAATTAGTGGAGTGGGGACAAATACAAATTATACTTGAAAATTTTCTAATAACCTATGCAATTATTATTTAGGAAGTAATAAGAGCATGAACTAGGTGGTAAAGGAGAATGTGTTAATTAACTCCAACTTTTTCAGATAAAAATATTCTAATAAACCTGTACGATCTCTCAGGAACTTCAACCTTCACTGTCTACACTGATCTGACTCTTGTCTCATTTGTACCTGTGTTCCCAGAGGGGACTTGTGTTTCAGTTACTGGCAGCCCTGGGCCGGAGGCAGCATGCTGGAATGGGGAGTGGTAAGTGAGTGCTTATTAACTAATCATAACAGTATCCACCCACCCTGTGACTTCATTTCTGCATTAATGGAAGGGTGGGTGTGTTGTCTGCCTAAGAAACAGAAGACTACATTATTATCTTAAGCCTAGCAGATGCTGGAAAATGCAAGAAAGAACATTTTCCATATTTTTATTCAGAAAAATTTTAATACAAAGGAAAATTTTTAAGATTTTACAGTGAATATCTATGTATCTATCACCTAGATTCTATCAGTAATATTTAGCAAAGGTGCTTTATAATGTATTTATACACTTATCTATCCCTCTATTAATTTATCTTAACTTTTAATGCATTTCAAAGTAAACAGTGAAAAACAGGACACTTCCCACCCTGCATACTCCAGTATGCATATCCTCAGAGTCAGTGTTTGTGTTTTTCTTTCAATGACAAATCATATATGTAATGCACAGTTCTTAGCTGTACATTCACTGAATTTTGATAAATATTTACATCTGTGAAATCCAAATCCCTATATGTCAACATAAAGAAAATCAACATTATTCCAGAACATTTTTCACACTCTTTTCAATTCAACCTCTGCTTCCACCTCCCCAGAGGCAACCACTGTGCTGATTTTTTCATACTAAAATTAGTAGAATTAGTAGAAAGGAATTCATACTGAATATACTCTTTGTGTGTGTGTATGTGTTTTATTGACTCAGCATAACATTTTGGCATGGCAGTAAAGAGTCAGCCTGCCAATGCAGGAGACACATAAGATGCAGGTCCGATCCCTGGGTCAGGAAGATTCCCTGGAGAAGGAAATGGCAACCCACTGCACTATTCTTGAATGGAAAATTCAATGGACAGGGGAGCCTGATGGGCTATAGTCCATGGGATCATAGAGTCAGACACGACTAAGCACAAATGCATACACATACATAACATTTTTATTTGTGTAAATTCTGTTTCTCCATGTTGTGTAAATCAGAATTTATTCCTTTTTATTGATGAGTAGTATTCCAATGTACCATTTGATGGATGTCTGAAATGTTCCAAGCTTTGCTATTATGGATAAAATTGCTATGAATATTCTTAAACAAGTCTTTTTATGGAAATACATTTTTGTTCTCTTGGATAAATATCTAAGATTAGAATTACAGAGTCATTATGTAGCTGCATGTTTAGATTTTTAAGTAACTTCCAGAACCCTTCCCAAATTAGTTGTACCATTTTACATCCCAACCAGTAAAAGTTTCAGTTGCTCCACACTCTTACCAACATTTGGTTTATTTATTTTTAAAATTCTAGATGTCGCAGTGAGTTATCACATCACTGTGATTTTAGTATACATTTTCCCTGATGACTAATGGCATTGACAATTTATTGTTAGGTGTTCATTACCATTTGTATAATTTCTTTTTATGAAATATCTGTTCAAATCTTTTGCCTATTTTTTAAATTGGGTTGTATCTTTTTTATTATTGAGTTGTAAGAGTTCTTTATGCATCTTTGACATCAGTTCTTTCTCAGGTATATTTCTTGCAAGTATTTTTCCTGTGCTGTTACTATTTAATATTTTACTAATGATTTCTGTTAATAATCAGACATTTTAGATTTCAGTGAAGTAATTTTTTTTTTCGTTTATGGTTATTTCTTTTTATGACATAAATATCCTATGTTTAATGCTGAATCAAAAAAGATCCTTCCATGTTTGCTTCCCAAAGCTTCTTAGCTTTAGCTGGGGGCTTCCCTGGTGCCTCAGACAGTAAAGAATCTGTCTGCATTGCAGGAGGCCCGAATTCGATCCTGAGGTTGGGACAATCCCCTGGAGAAGTGAATGGCAACTCACTCCAGCATTCTTGCCTGGAGAATCCCACCGACGGAGGAGCCTGGTGGGCTGCAGTTTATGGGATCACAAAGGGTCAGACATGACTGAGCGACTAAGCACACTAAGCTCACAGGTATACATTTTGAATTTATTTTGGGGTATGGAGTAAGACAAAGATCAAATTTCTTTTCCTTTTTATTAAAAAAAAAAAGATTATCAAGTTACTTGGTACCATTTCCTGGAAAGACTTACTTCCCCAGCCAAGGAATTGCCTTCCCACCATTCCTATACTTCTGTGAAATACAGGGCTGTTTTTTTTTTTTTTTTTTTTTTTTGCTGGAGGGGTGTACAATTTTATGTTCTTATTCACTTTAAAGAGAAATGTAAAACAAGTGAGCAGTTCTTACTTTGTGTAAATATTACAAAACTTTCTCATTCTCCCCCAGCAAAAGCCAGTCATAATAGACCAGTTGAATCTGGCCCTTGTTGTCATCTTCCTTTCACAGACAAATTCTGTTTATTACACTGAATAGAACAACTCTGTTCTCTGATGAACAACTCTGATGATTCAGAGATCCAGGAAAGCAATGAATTAGCTTTGATTCATGAGGCACTTCCTTTAGTGCCACTCACCAGCTGTGGTTTGTGGGTAGCTCATCTGCTACCACTCTCCAACAAATACCCTGCCTTCTACAATTCTGAAATCCTTATATCCAAAAAAGTCCAGATTTTTCTCACTCCCAGGGATCTGCATGTCTTATTTCTTTGCTCATAATGCCTTTGTCCTAATGTCTAAGAAATTCTATTCGTATCACCAGGGACTTTCCTCAACCTCCTCAACAGTGTTAAATATTCTCTCCTAGATGACCCATGCACATAGGTCATAATGGATTATATCACTTATCCACAGTCTTCTGATTATTCATCCTGTATTGCTCTCTCCTTCTCACATATGGCCTTCTAAATATAAACCTCTAGAAAGTATAAACCTATCTTTCTCTGCACCTTAGTAAGTCAAAACAATAACCACAACAATAGTAGATTTTCTGGATGAAAAAATTTAAATTTTCCAATGTAGTTTAAATGTCAAACGTCTTCCACCTTACACTTAAGTATATTTATATTTACTAGATCTCACAGCCTTTGATCATTTGGTTTAGAAACCATAATCATCTTCCTATGTTCCAGAACAGAGGGGAAAAAACTTCCTGGAACAAATAATAAACGCCTGGTAGATATTTTTAAGTTTCCTTATATATGAAGATTGAAAGAACGATTATAGTAGGACCTTTGAGGCACATCTTCTCAAGTGTCCTACATGCAATCTACTGTTTATCGTCTACACACTAAATTTCTAACACACTGTTGAGATTCTGTAAAGAAAGTACACCAATAAGTAGATGGAGCCCCAAGTCTGCTGTTAACTAGCTATGTGTATATATCAGTGAGAGGAAGCTGGATTTTGCTGCAGTAATAGCGATCTTGAACACTGTAGCTGTCTCACTCACACTGCAAGACTCATCATGGGTCAGCCACAACCCTTTTTCATATTGCCATCACTCTAAAAATCAGGAAAACTGCCATCACTGAGACAAAGAGAAAAGAGACAGACATGACAATCTGTACCCTGACTCTTAAAGCATCTTCCTGAGAATGTCACTCACATTACTAATGGCCACTCCTGAGTTAATCAGAGCAGAATCTTCAGTTAGGAAGGATATTTAGAATGCAGCATTTAGTCAAAGTAATTCAATCTAACAAATAAATAATATTACAGAAAACATATATTGTACCTGAATCTAAGTTTCCTCAAATATAAAATGACAAGTATGCAATGATAAAATAAATTACTTCATAGGGTTATATGGATTAATGGAAATAATGATTTTTAAAAAATACTTAGCATGTTTCTACAATAGCCAGGACATGGAAGCAACCTAAATATCCATCAACAGATAAATGGAAAAAGAAGATGTATTACATATACACAACAGAATTATTACTCGGCCACAAAAAGAAATAGAATAGTGCAATCTGAAGAGACATGGAAAGACAAAAATAAATATCATATAATATTGCTTATGTGTGCAGTCCAGAAAAATGGAACAGATGAACTTATTTGCAAAGCAGAAATAGAGACACAGATGTAGAGAACTCATGGATACCAAGGAGGGAAGGGGGGATGGGATGAATTGGGAGATCGAGATTGACATATATACATTACTATGCATAAAAGAAATAACTAATAAGAACCTACTGTAAAGCAGAGGGAACTCTACTCTGTGTTGACCGAAATGGGAGAGAAATCTAAAAAAGAGGGGGCGGGTACATGTATACATATAACTGATTCACTTTGCTGTACAGCAGAAATTAATATAACACTGTAAAGCAACTATACTCCAATAAAAATTTAAATATTCATTAACTAATTAAAAAACACTTAGCATGACACCTGGCATGTAATTATTGCTCAGTAAATGTTTGCTTAAAACGTTGGAAAAAAGAAAAAGGACCTTGGTTGCTGTATCTGTCAAATAAGTAATAAACTCAAATAACTCCATGATGTCAGGGTGTTAGCTGCATGGTTAAAACAACTAGAGATAATTGAGAAGTGCTAGTCATTCAGTCATGTCTGACACTTTGCAGCCCCAAGAACTGAAGCCCACCAGGCTCCTCTGTCCATTTCTCCTCTGTCCATTCTCCCTTGGGAATGGCTACCCACTCCATATTCTGGCCTGGAGAATTCCATGGACTACACAGTCGAGAGGGTCACAAAGAGTTGGACATGACTGAGTGACTCACTTCCACATCTTTCTCAGCCTTTTGGGATGCTGTTCTTGTGGAATTCCCCAAGTTAGAACACTACAGTGGGTAGCCATTCCATTCCATTCTCCAGGGGATCTTCCCAACCCAGGGATCAAACCCAAGTCTCCCGCACTTCAGGCAGATTCTTTACCTGAACCACCAGGGAAGCCCAAGAATACCGGAGTGGGTAGCCTATCCCTTCTCCAGCAGATCTTTCCAAAAAGAGGGCTTATTCCGATATTGCCTCACAAACGCAGAATACCACTTTCAGCGTATTTTATAAGTCAAGCAAATCACTAAGGTCTGCAGTGTTCTTATCCCTTTACTAAAATAAGTTAGCTAAAAAATGAGGGTTTTGTTACAGGGAAAAATATTATAATAGATGTGTGGTGGCTTATTTATCTCGCATTTCCCTAATGCCTAATTAGGTTGAATATCTTTTCATAAGCTCGTTTGATATCTGTCTATGCTCTTTATGAAGTGTCTGTTCAGATTCTTGATCCGTTTTTAAATTTGCTTTCTTATTAAGTTTTGAGAGAATTTTAAAGATATACCCTAAATATGCCTTTTGTTAAATATGAGATTTATAAATTTTCCTAGTCTCTAGTTATCCTTTTATTCTATTTATAGGCCTTGTGCAAAAAGTTGTTGTTGTTGTTTTTAATTGATGATGTCCAATTTACCAAGTTGCTTTTTCTTTTATGGATCATGCTTTTGGTGTCAGGTCGAAGAAGACTTTGCACAACTCAAAGTCACTAAGTTTTTTCTCCTATATTTTCTTATAAAAATTTTGAAGTTCTAAATTTTAAACTTAAATCTATAAACCATCTTGGGTTAATTTTATATAGTGTGAGGTATAAGTCACGGTATGACATTAGCAAAAAGATTTTTTGGTAGATGTCCTTTATCACCCTAAAAGTTCCCATTTTTTTCTTAGTTTGCTCAGAGGTCTTTTCATGGATACTTATTATGTTTTGTCAAATGTTGTTTCTGCATGAATAGCTAAAAACATGTGTTTTAACATTTTAGTCTGTTAATATGATGGGTTACATAAATTGTTTTTCAAATGTTGAACTAGCATTCCGTCCCAGGACAAATCTTACTCTGCTATTATATATTGTTCTTTTCATATGTGGCTAGACTCTGAATTGCTAATATTCTGTTGAGGATTTTTGTGGCTATGTTCATGAGGAAAATTGGTCTCTAGTTTTCTTTTCTTGTACTGTGTTTTGGCATCCGGGAAATCCTGCCCTCATAAAATGAGTTTGGAAATCATCTCTCTTCTTTAATTTCTTGGAAGATACTGTGTAGAATTGGTGTGATTCCTTCTTCAAATGTTTGGCAGAATTCACCATTGAAACCATCTGGAATTGGAGATCTCTGGAAATTTTTAAACTACAAATTCGATTTCTCTAATAGACATAGCTGTATTCATGTTACCTACTTCTTTGTTGAATTTTAATATTTTATAGCTTTCAAGGAATTGACCCACTTCATCTACATTATTAAATGTATGTGCATAGAACTGTTCTTGGTATTTGCTTATTTATATTTCAATGTCTGTAAAAAAAATGTCTATTCTCTTTCATTGCTAAAAATGATAATTCTGTCTTTTTGGTAATTTCAGTTATAGATATATCTATTTTATTGATTCTAATATACAATTTCCTATCTATTTATTTTTTTTACCATTTTGTTCTGTTTTCTGTGTATCTCTGACCTACCTTTTGATTCTTTCTGATTTCTTTGGGTTAATATTCCTCTTCATTTTCCAGTTTCCTAAGATGAAAACTTAAATTGTTGATTTGAGACTTTTCTTCTTTTCCAATACAAGTATTTAATGCTACAAATTTCCTTTGGAGCACTGTTAAGCTTCATTCCATACACTTTCATATATTGTACTTATATTTTCATCCAGATCAAAATAATATCTTTCAATTTTCCTCAAGGCTTCATCTTTGACTTCATGGATTATAAAGAATAATGTTTTTATTTGAGGATTTTCCAGCTATCTTTCTGTTATTGATTTCTAATTTAATTAAATTGTTTTCAGACAATGTACTTTGTATGAATTCACTTCTTTTACATTTGTTAAGTATTTTTTTATGATGTATGATTTGGTCTGTTAATATATTGATGAATGTTTCTTGGACACCCAAAAAGAATGTATATTCTACTGTAGTTGGATAGGGTGTCCCATGAATATCAGGTAGACCCAACTGACTGATGGTGATGTTGAGTTCTTTATACTTGATAACTTAATGTTACCTTGTTTCAACAAATATAGGAGACAAGTTTCAAAAGGCACCTTTTAGCTATATTTTGATTAGTATTTGAATTGTATCTTTCTTCATCCTTTTATGTTTAACACAGTTTACTTAAATCATATGGGAAATGTTGAATTGTTGTAGTCATTTTATCTTTTTTTTAATATATATTATTTGGCTACACCAAATAATAAATATTAAAAAAAAAAATACAGTCAGCAAAAACAAGACCGAGAGCTGACTGTGGCTCACATCATGAACAGGATCCTTATTGCCAAATTCAGACTGAAATTGAAGAAAGTAGGGAAAACCACTAGACTATTCAGATATGACCTAAATCAAATCTCTTATGATTATACAGTGGAAGTGACAACTAGATTCAAGGGATTAAATCTGATAAACGAGTACCTGAAGAACTATGGATGGAGGTTTGAGACACTGTATAGGAGGCAGGGATCAAGACCATCTCTAAGAAAAAGAAATGCAAAAAGGAAAATTGGTTGTCTGAGGAGGCCTTACAAATAGCTGTGAATAGAAGAGAAGGGAAAGGCAAAGAGAAAAGGAAAGATATACCCATTTGAATGCAGAGTTCCAAAGAATAGCAAGAAGAGATAAGCCTTCCTCAGTGATCAATGCAAACAAATAGAGGAAAACAATAGAATGGGAAAGACTAGAGATCTCTTCAAGAAAAGCAGAGATACCAAGGGAATATTTCATGCAAAGATGGGCTCAATAAAGCACAGAAATGGTATGGACTTAACAGAAGCAGAAGATATCAAGAAAAGGAGGCAAGAATTCACAGAAGAACTGTACAAAAAGATCTTCAGGACCCAGATAACCATGATGCTGTTATCACCAGCCTAGAGCCAGACATTCTGGAATTGGAAGTCAAGTGGGCCTTAGGAAGCATCACTACGAACAAAGCTATTGGAGGTGATGGAATTCCAGTTGAGCTATGTCAAATCCTAAAAGATGATGCTGTGAAAGTGTTGTACTCAATATGCCAGCAAATTTGGAAAACTCAGTAGTGGCCATAGGACTGGAAAAGCTCAGTTTTCATTCCAATCCCAAAGAAAGGCAATGCCAAAGAATGATCAAACTACTGCACAATTGCACTCATCTCACAGGCTGATAAAGTAATGCTCAAATTTCTCCAAGCCAGGCTGCAACAGTACATGAACATGAACTTCCAGATGTTCAAGCTGGATTTAGAGAAGACAGAGGAACCAGAGATCAAATTGCCAACATTTGTTAGATCATCGAAAAAGCAAGAGAGTTCCAGAAAAATATCTACTTCTGTTTTATGGACTATGCCAAAGCCTTTGATTGTGTGGACCACAACAAACTGTGGAAAATTCTTAAAGAGATGGGAAAACCAGACCACCTGACCTGCCTCCTGAGAAATCTGTATGCAAGTCAGGAAGCACCAATTAGAACTGGACATGGAACAACAGACTGGTTCCAAATAGGGAAAGGAGTATATTTCAAGGCTGTACATTGTCACCCTGTTTATTTAACTTATATGCAGAGTACATCATGAGAAACACTGGGCTGGATGAAGCACAAGCTGGAATCAAGATTTCCAGGAGAAATATCAATAACCTCAGATATGGAGATGACACCACCTTTATGGCAGAAAGTGAAGAAGAACTAAAGAGTCTCTTGGTGAAAGTGAAAGAGGAGAGTGAAAAAGTTGGCTTAAAACTCAACACTCAGAAAACTAAGATCATGGCATCTGGTCCCATCCTTTCATGGCAAATAGATGGGGAAACAGTGGAAACAGTGAAATACTTTATTTTGGGGGGGCTCCAAAATCACTGCAGATGGTGACTGCAGCCATGAAATTAAAAGATGCTTGCTCCTTAGAAAAAAAGTTATGACCAACCTAGATAGCATATTAAAAAGCAAAGACATTACTTTGCCAACAAATGTCCCTCTAATCAAAGCCATGGTTTTTCCAGTAGTCATGAATGGATGTGAGAGTTGGACTATAAAGAAAGCTGAGCACCAAAGAATTAATGTTTTTGAACTGTGGTGTTGGAGAAGACTCTTGAGAGTCCTTTGGACTGCAAGGAGATCTAACCAGTCCATCCTAAAGGAAATCAGTCCTGAATACTCATCGCAAAGACTGATGCTGAAGCTGAAACTCCAATACTTTGGCCACCTGAGGCAAAGAACTGGCTCATTTGCAAAGACCCTGATGCTGAGAAAGATTGAAGGCAGGGAGAGACGGGCACGACAGAGGATGAGATGGCGGATGGTATCACTGACTCAATGGACCTGAGTTTGAGTAAATTCTGAGAGTTAGCAATGGACAGTGGGCCTGGCATGCTGCATTCCATGGGGTCTCAAAGAGTCAGACATGACTGAACCACTGAACTGACTGACTGACTGACTTCGCTACACCAGGCCTTAGTTGCAGCATGAGAACTCTTAGTTGTGGCATGTGGGATTCAGTTTCCTGACTAAAGATTGAACCCAGCCCCCTGCAATAGGAGCATGGAGTCTTAGCCACTGGACCATCAGGGAAGTCCCACTGTAGTGGTTTTTTTCCTGGTGTTGTTTTAGAAGGCTAGTTAGACTCTTCACATACTCTGATTCACATTCTATGGACTGTGGTTCCAATATAAATTAATTATCCAAAGTCTTTGCTGGCCATTTACAACTTCCCCGTGAGTCCCCCACCCAGTGGCCAATTTGGGACCTGGGCTGTGTCTATCCCACAGTTCAATTCTCAAAGCATTTAACACATTCTTTAGCATCATATCCATTCCTGGCTCAGGGATGAACCCAAGAATTCAAATGCATTTTATGGGATCATTTTCACAGGTTGTCTCCACCCAACTAACTTGCACATATAAAAAAAATTATTTTATCAAATTAGTAATCATTCCTGCTCTTCATTCAACTTAAGTTTTTGAAGCTGTGAGATAAAGTCACTCAAACTTTTCTATCCATGTTTCATGGTCTTTCACTCAATTCCACCCTAAATGCCTCGTAAGGATTTATTCAGTGTTCCCTTACTCAACTTTCCTTCTTTTCTCTCTCTCTCTCTGTATGGAAATGTTCACCAGAATATAGTCTCCCTGGCCCAGTGACTTATCATATATCTATCTTCTATCCCCTGGCACTAGTAACTATTGTCTGACTAAGCCTTGATCTTACTTTCTCAGCTCAAATGCATGAGGCATAAAGCACATCAACGTTCACTTCAACAGCCTCTCTTCTTTTCACAAGCAGCGGATTATATTGGTCTTGGTGCATATTAACACTGGAGAACCCATCATCTGAATACCAGAACTAGTCCTAAACCAAATGTTTAAGTAGGAGAGGTGTCTTGAGTTGCCTGCGGCACTCTGTCTCTGCTTGTAGTTCTTTTTGTCCCCTCAGCACTTAGCTCAAGCTAGTTAACTGGCCAAAATTCCCAGGCTTGTCTGCCCTCTTGTATAAGATGGGAAATTATTAGATAAATGAAATCATACTGAACTGCTCAAGTCATACTCCTTCAGAGAGTATTTACATTTTAAATGAGCTTGTCAAGACATGTTACTCACTTAATTTTGCATTTTCTAGCATGCTGACACCTGAAATAGCAGGTTAGTGTGAGGCAGGGATGACCCTAATTTTTAAAAATCCTTCTGCTAGTACAAAGGGTTAAAAATGAGATGCGTATTTTGTTTAGTTTGACTGGAGAGGGGAGGTGTCTGTATGAGTTTATGAGAAGGATAATTTTTACAATTCATCGTCCACAATATTCTAAATTTCAAAATACTTATGAGATCAGATGTAGAAATGAGTGACAGAAATGTAGTAACTTCCCTTAAAATTCATCTCTTGATTCTCCTACTTAAACTGAATGCAAAACAAACAACTTCACAAGCTATATGTGGTTATAATAAAGATCTGCAATGATTTGCAAAGTACTTCATATTCTTCAGTCATATTAATAGGCTTATAAGTACAGAGAAAAGATCTAGTTCACTCACAAATAGCTATATATTATAGTTGACAACATATGTGTGTTATATATTTCTACTTAGACTTTAAAAATCTAACATTTTTGGCCAAACTTTTCCTAAACTGATTAGACTACCAAACTCTTCTCTTCACATGACATTCATTAACATTGTGAGCCAGTGTACTGCATAGCACACTGTGGGGAACATTCCGGTAGATTCTTGGCATTTCATAGGGATATATTCTGCAGGTTTTATAAATCCCCAAAGTCATGAAAAACTCTGTAGTATATAATTTCCACCATAAATTAAATTAAAATTGATTCTTACTGAAACAATTTGTTGAATTGTTTTTCCTGTTCCTGTGAGGGGTACACGGTTGATTTAGTAATGTCTTCAATTCCACTACCTTCCACTGAATTAGGCATTTCTCTCTACACTGATCTGAAGCTTCTTTGGTTAGAAACACCACTTTTTAAAAATTCCAAAATAAGGATTCAGTTCAGTCGCTCAGTCATGTCCAACTCTTTGCAACCCCATGAATTGCACCACGCCAGGCCTCCCTGTCCATCACCAACTCCCGGAGTTCACCCAGACCCACATCCATCGAGTCAGTGATGCCATCCAGCCATTTCATCCTCTGTCATCCCCTTTTCCTCCTGCCCCCAATCCCTCCCAGCATCAGAGTCTTTTCCAGTGAGTCAACTCTTTGCATGAGGTGGCCAAAGTACTGGAGTTTCAACTTTAGCATCAGTCCTTTCAAAGAACACCCAGGACTGATCTCCTTCAGAATGGACTGGTTGGATCTCCTTGCAGTCCATGGGACTCTCAAGAGTCTTCTACAACACCACAGTTCAAAAGCATCAATTCTTAACAAAGGATAATTTGGGGAATATTTTTTGTCTCTTACTCTGCTTCCTGCCTCCATACACACGTATGCGTGTGTGGTAAGTCACTTCAGTTGTGCCCAACTCTGTGCAACCCTATGGACTGTAGCCCACCAGGCTCCTCTGTTCATGGGATTCTCCAGGCAAGAATACAAGAGTGGGTTGCTATGCCCTTCTCCAGGGGATCTTCCTGACCCAAGGATCAAATCCTCGTCTCTGATGTCTCCTACATTGGCAGGCAGGTTTTTAACCACTAGGACCAAATGTACAGACACAGTTTTCATGCTTTTGTTTTTTTTAGGCAATGCCACGTGGCATGTGGGATTGTAGTTGCCTGACCATTTGACCATGGGTCAAATCCATGCCCCCTGGAGTGACAGCACAGATTCTTAGCCACTGGACCAGCAGGGAAGTCCTTCATGCTTTTGTTTTATTTTATACTCTATGGAGAGGTGGTCCAACTCTATGGAGAGTCGAACTTGGTTGGACTTTATGGAGAGTCACTAAGTTGGGTCCGACTATGTAAACCTATGGACTGTAGCCCACCAGGCTCCTCTGTCCATGGGATTCCCCAGGCAAGAATACTGGAGTGGGTTGCCATTTCCTTTTCCAAGGGATCTTCCCAACCCAGGGATCAAACCCATGTCTCCCGCATTGAGGCAGATTCTTTACCACTGAGCCATTAAGGATTCCCATTCTATGGAGTAGTAAAAAGTAATTGTGACCTAAGCTCACAAGGTACTATATTAAATAAGCAGAAAAAAGACATAAGCAAATATATATAATCAACCTTATCCCTTAACCCATAATGACCTACCCATAATAGAGGAATTTGGGGGGAATGTTGGTATTACATTTGAGATGGTTTTGGAGTCAAACAGAACACGGTGGATTCCAGATACCTTGAGTAAGTTACTTTATGGAATGTGCTATCCTCATTTGTTAAGTGGGATTGTAATAGTTATTTGAAGACTAACTGACCTAAGATGGAAATACACGGCACCCAGTAAATCTTCCAAACATAGTAGTAATTATGTAAGGAATAGTCTCATGGCTGACAAGTCATTAAAATAGAAGTCTTTAAAGGTTACATGTGTGCCCATGTGTACAGCAATCAAAGCTAAGAGAGCCTTGATTTTCTCAAAACCTTTTGCAAGCTAATTCAGATTTATGCCATGTTAAAATTCAATAAGCATCTATTTGGACACTCTTCCTGCCCTACATAGAGAAAGCAATATTATTTGACCCAAATTCTGGGAGCAGACAACCTTCCTGTACCAGCTTTCTTTCTGAGTGGAGACTAATAGGACATTAATTTTACATACATCTCCATATGTTTTATTTCTTCAGGAATTAGTCTTTCTCTGTGAATAGAGGCTTGGACAACAACTTTCTTCTTACTTCTATGTAGGTCAACACTCTATTTTTTTAGTAAAGAAAATGAATATTAGATAAAATTAACAGTAGGTATTTACAGCAACGACCAACGTGGAAAGGAAAATAAAATCACACCCATATATCCATTTTCCAAAATACAAGTTTTTTTAAATTTTCATATCATTTTTTCACCTCTCAAATACTCTTTATATGACCTAAAACAAGAAAAAATGTGTGACTAAAACATAAAGTAGAAAACCTTCACATTTACTCTTCTTTTATCCAACTTCTCTTCATAGCAATGATGACACAAAAATCTCTCTGATGCAACACATCAGAAACAGCGGCAGAAACACAATACTCAGTGCATTATCACCTCTCTCTGTCACACACACACACACACACACACACACACACACAGAGATGGAAAGCCATAGCACAGTAGATGGTGTTTTCTGTGAGGAAAATTAAAACACAATGGCTGGATTACTATGACGATAGAGTACATGTCATGGTTTCTGGGAACATTTGGGACAGCTGCTTTCCATTTTGAGTGTTTGCTCCAGTACTTTCTATCATATTAACAGCTCTGTAGATCTTAGAAATTTCACTCATTCTGTGTGCTTCTGCTGCTACTGCTGCTAAGTCACTTCAGTCATGTCCAACTCTGTGCAGCCCCATAGACGGCAGCCCACCAGGCTCCCCCGTCCCTGGAACTCTCCAGGCAAGAACACTGGAGTGGGTTGCCATTTCCTTCTCCAGTGCATGAAAGTGAAAGGTGAAAGTGAAGTCAGTCGTGTCTGACTCTTAGCGACCCCATGGACTGCAGCCTACCAGGCCCCTCCATCCATGGGATTTTCCAGGAAAGAGTACTGGAGTTGGGATGCCATTACCTTCTCTGTCTGTGTGCTTCTCAGATCACATCAGTAGTTCAGTTGTGTCCGACTCTGCGACCCCATGAATCGCAGTACGCCAGGCCTCCCTGTCCATCATCAACTCCCGGAATTCACTCAGACTCACGTCCATCGAGCCAGTGATGCCATCCAGCCATCTCATCCTCTGTCATCCCCTTCTCCTCCTGCCCCCAATCCCTCCCAGCATCAGAGTCTTTTCCAATGAGTCAGCTCTTCGCATCAGGTGGCCAAAGTACTGGAGTTTCAGCTTTAGCATCAGTCCTTCCAAAGAAATCCCAGGGCTGATCTCCTTCAGAATGGATTGGTTGGATCTCCTTGCAGTCCAATGGACTCTCAAGAGTCTTCTCCAATACAACAGTTCAAAAGCATCAATTCTTCGGCGCTCAGCCTTCTTCACAGTCCAATTCTCACATCCATACATGACCACAGGAAAAACCATAGCCATGACTAGACGAAACTTTGTTGGCAAAATAATGTCTCTGCTTTTGAATATGCTATCTACGTTGGTCATAACTTTCCTTCCAAGGAGTAAGCGTCTCTTAATTTCATGGCTGCAGTCACCATCTGTAGTGATTTTGGAGCCCCCAAAAATAAAGTCTGACACTGTTTCCACTGTTTCCCCATCTATTTCCCATGAAGTGGTGGGACCAGATGCCATGATCGTTTTCTGAATGTTGAGCTTTAAGCCAACTTTTTCACTCCACTTTTACTTTCATCAGGAGGGTTTTGAGTTCCTCTTCACTTTATGCCATAAGGGTCATGTCATCTGCATATCTGAGGTTATTGATATTTCTCCCGGCAATCTTGATTCCAGCTTGTGTTTCTTCCAGTCCAGCGTTTCTCATGATGTACTCTGCATAGAAGTTAAACAAACAGGGTGACAATATACAGCCTTGATGTACTCCTTTTCCTATTTGGAACCAGTCTGTTGTTCCATGTCCAGTTCTAACTGTTTCTTCCTGACCTGCATACAAATTTCTCAAGAGGCAGATCAGGTGGTCGGGTATTCCCATCTCTTTGAGAATTTTCCACAGTTTATTGTGATCCACACAGTCAAAGGCTTTGGCATAGTTAATAAAGCAGAAATAGATGTTTTTCTGGAACTCCTTGCTTTTTCCATGATCCAGCAGATGTTGGCAATTTGATCTCTGGTTCCTCTGCCTTTTCTAAAACCAGCTTGAACATCAGGAAGTTCACGGTTCACATATTGCTGAAGCCTGGCTTGGAGAATTTTGAGCATTACTTTACTAGCGTGTGAGATGAGTCCAATTGTGCAGTATTTGAGCATTCTTTGGCATTGCCTTTTTTGGGGATTGGAATGAAAACTGACCTTTTCCAGTCCTGTGGCCACTGCTGAGTTTTCCAAATTTGCTGTCATATTGAGTGCAGCACTTTCACAGCATCGTCTTTCAGGATTTGAAATAGCTCAACTGGAATTCCATCACCTCCACTAGCTTTGTTCATAGTGATGCTTTCTAAGGCCCACTTGACTTCACATTCTAGGATGTCTGGCTCTAGGTCAGTGATCACACCACTGTGATTATCTGGGTCGTGAAGATCTTTTTTGTACAGTTCTTCTGTGTATTCTTGCCATCTCTTCTTAATATCTTCTGCTTCTGTTAGGTCCATACCATTTCTGTCCTTTATCGAGCTCATCTTTGCATGAAATGTTCCTTTGGTATCTCTGATTTTCTTGAAGAGATCCCTAGTCTTTCCCATTCTGTTGTTTTCCTCTATTTGTTTGCATTGATTGCTGAAGAAGGCTTTCTTATCTCTTCTTGCTATTCTTTGGAACTCTGCATTCAGATGTTTATATCTTTCCTTTTCTCCTTTGCTTTTCGCTTCTCTTCTTTTCACAGCTATTTGTAAGGCCTCCCCAGACAGCCATTTTGCTTTTTTGCATTTCTTTTCCATGGGGATGGTCTTGATCACTGTCTCCTGTACAATGTCACGAACCTCATTCCATAGTTCATCAGGCACTCTATCTATCAGATCTAGGCCCTTCAATCTATTTCTCACTTCCACTCTATAGTCATAAGGGATTTGATTTAGGTCATACCTGAATGGTCTAGTGGTTTTCCCTACTTTCTTCAATTTAAGTCTGAATTTGGCAATAAGGAGTTCATGATCTGAGCCACAGTCAGCTCCTGCTCTTGTTTTTGCTGACTGTATAGACCTTCTCCATCTTTGGCTGCAAAGAATATAATCAATCTGATTTCAGTGTTGACCATCTGATGATGTCCATGTATAGAGTCTTCTCTTGTGTTGTTGGAAGAGGGTGTTTGTTATGACCAGTGTATTTTCTTGGCAAAACTCTATCAGTCTTTGCCCTGCTCCATTCCGCATTCCAAGGCCAAATTTGCCTGTTACTCCAGGTGTTTCTTGACTTCCTACTTTTGCATTTCAGTCCCCTATAATGAAAAGGACATCTTTTTTTGGGTGTTAGTTCTAAAAGGTCTTGTAGGTCTTCGTAGAACTGTTCAACTTCAGCTTCTTCAGCGTTACTGGTTGGAGCATATACTTGGATTACTGTGATATTGAATGGTTTGCCTTGGAAATGAACAGAGATCATTCTGTCGTTTTTGAAATTGCATCCAAGTACTGCATTTTGGACTCTTTTGTTGACCATGATGGCCACTCCATTTCTTCTGAGGGATTCTTGCCCACAGTAGTAGATATAATGGTCATCTGATTTAAATTCACCCATTCCAGTCCATTTCAGTTCGCTGATTCCTAGAATGTCGACATTCACTCTTGCCATCTCCTGTTTGACCACTTCCAATTTGCCTTGATTCATGGACCTGACATTCCAGGTTCCTATGCAATATTGCTCTTTACAGCATTGGACCTTGCTTCTTTCACCAGTCACATCCACAGCTGGGTATTGTTTTCGCTTTGGCTCCATCCCTTCATTCTTTCTGGGGTTATTTCTCTGCTAATCTCCAGTAGCATATTGGGCATCTACTCTCCTGGGGAGTTTCTCTTTCAGTATCCTATCATTTTACCTTTTCATACTGTTCATGGGGTTCTCAAGGCAAGAATACTGAAGTGGTTTGCCATTCCCTTCTCCAGTGGACCACATTCTGTCAAATCTCTCCACCATGACCCGCCCATCTTGGGTTGCCCCACGGGCATGGCTTAGTTTTGTTGAGTTAGACAAGGCTGTGGTCCTAGTATGATTAGATTGACTAGTTTTCTGTGAGTATGGTTTCAGTGTGTTTGCCCTCTGATGCCCTCTTACAACACCTACTGTCTTACTTGGGTTTCTCTTACCTTGGGCGTGGGGTATCTCTTCACAGCTGCTCCAGCAAAGTGCAGCCATAAAGCACACATAAATAAGGCCACAACACGTGAGTCGTGCTCAAGTCTGAACCACTTCAGAAGACACACTCAAAGAGAACCCAGAGTTCTTCTCAGTCTCTCATAGGCTATGGAGAAACTACAGTAGCTATGTCTGGACTGGCCAACCTTTTTAAAATTACCACATAATTCTTAATTTCAGACCATGTGAGTTTTAAGCACTATCATCTTTTCTTCCATGGAGAAAAATATTCTGATATGAAATAAGAAGTCATCTTGTTAAAACAAGATTGTTAGATAAAATTAATTTAACCATCCAAAGAATTCTGTGCTTTAAGTATTATCAGGTTTATTTTATGAACAATAAAAGTTGAATTTAGAGGGGTAAATCAATTTGCATCAAGCCCACAGTCTGAAAATAGAAAATCCTAGATTAAAATAGTTACTCTGAAGCACTATTTGATTCTTCCTAATTTGGACTGTTCTATGTCTTGTACCGGAGAAGGCAAAGGCACCCCACTCCAGTACTCTTGCCTTGAAAATCCCATGGATGGAGGAGCCTGGTGGGCTGCAGTCCATGGGGTCGCTAAGAGTTGGACACTACTGAGCAACTTCCCTTTCACTTTTCCCTTTCATGCATTGGAGAAGGAAATGGCAACCCACTCTGGTGTTCTTGCCTGGAGAATCCCAGAGACGATGGGAGCCTGGTGGGCTTCCATCTATGGGGTCGCACAGAGTCCGACACGACTGAAGTGACTTAGCAGTAGCAGCAGCATATCTTGTACTGCATTCATGAGCATGGCTCAGGAAATAATGTTTTGGGAAAGTCTTTGTCTAAGAAATATTTAATAAGGACAAATAGTACAACTAACAATAGTGTTTATTGTCATCAGTCTCCATTAGGTATGTGTGTACATATGAGAAAGTAAAAAAAAAAATTCAGTGAACACTTTTGAAGGTCAATAGATGCATTTTAAAAGCAAATAATAATCTACTCTCATAGATAACTCCTAAGAATTTTAGTGGAAAATGGGAAGATGTGGCTGTTTTGATCCCAGGTCACATTGAGGATTTTTCTACTACTGGATAGATTGTTTAATCCTTTTATGTATGGGTTTTACAGTTATAAAATAAAAATTATACAACTTGGGTGAGTTGTCAAACAATGAATAACTATGGCCTATATAATTTAAAGCTTATACACAATCAACGGATGGTCCTTTATTGCCCACATCGAATCTAGATGCTCTAGGAGACAAAAATAAACATATGAAAACACATGGTCTCCTGGAGAAGCCTATCAGGTAGTTAGGGAGAAAGAATTTCCAGACATAAAAGAATCAATATGCACTAGAAGATAATATATTAATAGAATCAAACGGTATGAAACATGTTGCCCCCATCTCGTGACTATTGTTAGTCATATTTTCCCCCCAAAACAACTAAAGCTCCATTTACTTTGGGAAATCTTTCCCAAATTTTCTGATTCATAGATTCCTTCCTCGATCACTTTTATTTGAGCCACACTTTAATCAACTTTTGTCAATTATTATATATATCTGTGAATTTGTTAATATACAACCTGATTTCTCCACTAGATCTTAAGTCTCTTGATCAAAAACCACATGCAATATTTTATTATATCTTCAAAGCCAGATACTTTGTTTTGCACACTGGATGTACTCCTGATTCTTTCTCCTGATTACTATGAAAACAATGATAATTGCTAGTGAGAAGTATAAATTCACAGAATGGAGCCACCATAGGAACAACACTTGTATGAATGAGGTTATGTTACAAACACATTGGATTCACTTGATCTTGAGTTTCTTAAGCACAAGGATTAGGTCTTTTTCACACATGTCCTTTATTTTCATCCTAGTGTGGTTCCTGACATAGAAATGGTAATGCTTGACAAAGGAAGGAAAGTAAGAAGGGGAGAAGAACTGGAAGAAGAGAAAAATAAGTCTGTTTACCGAAGAATGGACTCATGAAAAAAGGTAGGAAATCCTAGACAAGAAGGACATTATCAGAAAAGGCAAAGTGGTTTAAACTGGCAGTGTGTGAGTGTGTACATGTGTGTGAAACTATGTGGAAGGCATTCCAGCTGGAACAGGCAATTTTCTTTGTGAGGACATGTGGCATTGTGTTGAATAGGTAAGATATTTTTCATGTTGTAGAGGTCATACTGTGAAAGTTAGAATGAATAATTTAGGACCGGGACCAGAGGCAATGGAGCCATTACAGGTTCTTAAGATGATGAAAAGCCTTTTTAGGAAAACTACTTAGAAACAGCAGCATGCAAAGTAGATGAGAGGAAACATTAAAGGTGGCAAATCCATTTAGATCCAATTGTGATAATGTAATCATGGGGTGATGAACCTGAAACTACAGCAGAGTCACCAAAATAGAAAATCTTTTTATTAAAAAATATCAGCAGGGTTTGATGATTAACTGAATATAAGAGTAAAAGAGATAAAGGCATAGTAAATATTCTCAAACTTGTAAACGACGAAAGAGATTGAGTTCACAAACTGTGGTACAATGGGCTTCCCTGGTGGCTCAGACAGTAAAGAATCTGCCTGCAATATGGGAGACCTGGGTTTGATCCTTGGGTTGGGAAGATCCCCTGGAGGAGCACGGTAACCCACTCTAGTGTTCTTGTCTGGAGAATCCCCATGGACCAGAGAAGCCTAGCGGGCTACAGTCTATGGGGTCACAAGGAATTGGACACAACTGAGCGACTGAGTACAACACAGCACAAATTAAAATAAGGATGTACAGAAATAGCTAGCTTGAAGAATATGACAAATTTGAGACATGCTGATTTTACGTAGCATGAAGTAGTAGAAAGAACATCATAGTTGAGATAAAATAAGCAAAGACTCTGGCTCTGTGCAGAGCATGAAGAAGATACTTGTTGAATTATTGTTTTCATTAGGTCATTTAACATTTCTGGGTATTTAAGTTTCCTAAAATATTTTTAAAAGCACATAAATTCCTGTTATAATTACAATGCTGTTAGGATAAAATAGATCGTGCTAGTTCGATTTCTTGGTTATTGTCAAATCTTATGTAAGTTATAAATTCAGGATCTAAGGCAGAGGTATACATTTTTGCCTGATTCACATAGAAGTGGTTTATCTGCTCTTTCTAGGGTCTTACAGAGGTTGTTCCTCACCCATATCTACTTTCAAAGAGATGGAAGATAAAACTGCAGTGAACATAGGAGTAATTTTCTAAAAAAAAAAAAAACCCATATCCTAGGATAGACTTAATTTTCCCTTGCCAACCAAGCACCTACCCCTATTTTCCTAACTATAAAGTAAGAACAAGACACCCCAACTCATTTAACTGATTTGTTCTACAAGCTTCAGCAAACACAAGGACAGGTACATTGGGAGGGTAGAAGAGGGAGAAAGTAGTTATGAGTGACAGGGGTACACAGCCGAGTTACACCAGTCTACAAGGAGATAGCATCAAATAGAAGCAAGGGACCTGATCACAGGCCTTTGATGAAAAGGGAAAGCATTCAATAATGATTAAGTTAAGTGCATGGACTCTGGAATCAGAAGAGCATTTATCTTGAGATAAAACACAGCTCCTAGCTGTGTGGCCACAGGAAAACAGCTGAAGTTAACTAAGCCACACATTGTAACATGGGCACCGTAAGAACACCCACCTCCTAGAGTTGTGAAGATAAGATGAAATATAAGCAAGTACTCAGCAAACACTAACGAACATTATTAAAAGGAAACAGTGTTAGATCAGCCTGAATCAGCATGAGACACCACTAACTGTTTTCAGTCTTTAAATCTAAGGATTAAAGAGAGAAAATGGAAGAAAGGAGAGCAAGAGGGAGAGAGAGAAGTGCTAGCAACCAGGATAGGGAAAGGAGAAATGAGATAAAAATGAGGAAGAATGGAGAAAAAGTGACAGGGAAGAACTGAAAAGAGCTGTGGGGAAAGGGAACAAGGGAGGGAGTCTTATTTATTTACATATTTTAACAAATTAATTTCACTGAAGTGTATTTGCTTTATAATGTTGTGTTAGTTTCTACTGTATAGTAAGGTGAATCATCCACACATATACATATATCCCCTCTCTTTTGGATTTCAGAAGGAGTCATAGTTGACATTTCCAAATATCATTCCTTTGTCATTGAAATAGAAGTAGAACACAATAAAATTATGAACGAAACTGTAAAAAAAAATTTAATGGCAAAGGAAAGCTTAGTTGGAGAGCAGAAACATAAGGGAGGAAAAAACCTTAGTGTTGTACAAGTGGGAATTGATTAAAAGAAGAATATAATTTCATCTAATTATTTTCTGTTCTTTTTCATACTTCCATAGCTACATAAACATGCTTGTTCAAATAATGTGCACTGAAGCCTTCTTAGTCAAATATGGTTTGGCCCTTCTACACTCTTTTAAACCAAGTACACATATAATTAGGAAAGGTACCATAATACAAAGCAAAGATATTACATTACACCAGGAAACTTAACTTCTATAAAAGGGAGGCTACATTCTGGCCAACTAGCAAATGTTTTTTTATAATCCCTATTCATACACAATTCAGAATGATGTAATGCCAGGTTATATGTCAACTAAGCCATTCTTTTTCAGTGAATCTCTGACCCAAATGCCTAGGAGTCTGTCTGGAGTTGACGGCATGTTGAAGAAATGAATAAACTCTATGGTATAACTATATATTATGGATCACTCCAGTTCTCACACAAGAACCAAAAATAATTCAATTTACAATGCTCATATTATGCTAAGGAAATGAAGATGAATAAGTGATACAAGTTTACTAAGATAAAACATGCAGTTTTCTTGTAAGTTAAGAAATCATTCATATAAACAGAATTACAGATTTGATGGCCAAGAGACTTTAACATGTAAGGCATGTACATTCATGGATGACCACAGGGAAACTGTAGCATCGGCACTTGTATCTGATGACCCATCTCCTCTCAACTCTCTTTTCCTCCTGTATATCCAGATACATGTACCCAGACACTCATCTATCTCTCCTCCAGACATAGGACTTCAAACCAAGTCCCTATACTGCATTTATGGCTTTGGACCCTTCCCATAATATTATCCCATCTCTCAAGTACCCCTACCAAGTTATTTGCTACCCAACATGGCACAAACAAACCAGGCTAAAGGGTTCCTGAACATTCATAGATGAATTCCTTTCTAGTTAACATATTTGAATGGGAATGTGAAAGAGAAAATAATAAAGTTCAGTGATAGTGCTGTGGGAAGATAACTTTGCTAGATCGTTTACTAAAAATATAGAGCACCCATTATTTTATGTCACACGTAGTCTGCTTTTAACTATGGCATTCCAGGTTATATCAGGCAATAATCCTACTCAAAATTTGTCTTTTCAGAATCCTATTATCTCCTTAAATCATTTGTAGCACAAAACCAAAACTGAGAGGATGAGAATGAAAGGTGTTTCTGCTCCCCATTTCTCCACAGCTGTCAGATGAAACTGGTTGCTGTTACAAGAGCGATCTTCACTGTCTGCGTGGAATTGCGAGGTGTGCACCTGTCAGAAACGCTATTCCTCTCCCCCAATTTCCACTACCCATCCTTTTTTCCCCCTTCTTTCTTCCCTCCTTCTCTCTTCTGAGACCACATCTTGGCCTATAGTACCTCAGATATTTAGGATCACATCATTTCCACTGACTCCTAAGGACCAGCACTGATGCAAACTCAATTCAAATTTGAAGTGTTTCTGGTACAGCATACTGAAATTTACATAGAATTGAGCAATGTTCTTAAATCAAACCAGGGCATGTTTGAAGTACCAAAGTATAACCTCAGGCAATAAGCCAAAGCTTATGGAAAGCAGGATCAGCTACTGCAAAACCAGCTACACCACGTGGGTTGGGTATAAAATGAGTGCAAAAAGAAGAGATTGAGCCAGGCCACCTCAGTTGCCTTTCATCTTCTGGAATGGCTGGGGGCCTTGGGCTTTTTCTAACCCCTGTGAATTTGCATTGCCCTAAGCGGTTGTCACATCACACTGGAAAAGAGCAGACTCCCTGGACAAAAGGTCATAAACCTTTCTGCCCAGCACTGACTATTGCACAAGCTTTCAGAGAGCACGTTTTTATGACCTCTCTGCTTGCCCATGTCTATCATTTCTTATAGGCCATCACTTTGTGAACCAAATAATTAATTCCCACATCTATTCAAATCTGGCACTCAATGAAGTGCCAGATTCAGCCTCAAACTCCAGCTCCATGCTAGAGGAGGGAGTAATAATTCATTTGAAATCAAAGGTAGAGAATGGGAACAGCATTCCAGAACACCCTAATGCTCCCTAATGATGCACTGTAAATGAATCTCCCATGAATGCACTTTTATTTTTTCTAATCTGTTTTACTTTTTAACTCTATCTCATTTGGAATATGAGTTTTTCTAAGAACATAGGAAGCACTAATTCAATGTTGGTTTCTTAAAAATATATGGGTAGCAGTGGAACCAATACTGAAAGACGGCTAATGCCTATCTTCAAAATATAAAACATGGAAGCAATAGGAGTTTGGGAGTCAGAAATGCTGGGCTGGAAGAAGCACAAGCTTGGAAGAAGCACAAGCTGGAATCAAGATTGCCATAAGAAATATCAATAACCTCAGATATGCAGATGACACCACCCTTATGGCAGAAAGAGAAGAGGAACTAAAAAGCCTCTTGATGAAAGTGAAAGAGGAGAGTGAATAAGTTGCTTAAAGCTCAACATTCAGAAAACGAAGATCATGGCATCTGGTCCCATCACTTCATGGGAAATAGATGGGGAAACACTGGAAACAGTGTCAAACTTTATTTTTTGGGGCTCCAAAGTCAAATACAGATGGTGATTGCAGCCATGAAATTAAGAGATGCTTACTCCTCTGAAGGAAAGTTATGACCAACCTAGACAGCATATTAAAAAGCAGAGACATGACTTTGCCAACAAAGGTCCATCTAGTCAAGGCTATGGTTTTTCCAGTGGTCATGTATGGATGTGAGAGTTGGACTGTGAAGAAAGCTGAACGCCGAAGAATTGATGCTTTTGAACTGTGGTGTTGGAGAAGACTTGAGTCCCTGGGACTGCAAGGAGATCCAACCAGTCCATTCGGAAGGAGATCAGCCCTGGGATTTCTTTGGAAGGAATGATGCTAAAGCTGAAACTCCAGTACTTTGGCCACCTCATGCAAAGAGTTGACTCATTGGAAAAGATTCTGATGCTGGGAGGGGTTGGGGGCAGAAGGAGAAGGGGACGACAGAGGATGAGATGGCTGGATGGCATCACCGACTCCATGGGCGTGAGTCTGAGTGAACTCCGGGAGTTGGTGATTTACAGGGAGGCCTGGCGTGCTGTGATTCATGGGGTCACAAAGAGTCGAACACGACTGAGGGACTGAACTGAACTGATGAAAGTGAAAGTGAAAGTTGCTCAGTCCTGTCTGGCTCTGTGACTCCATGGAACAGTCCATGGTGTTCTACAGGACAGAGTGGGTAGCTGTTTCCTTCTCCAGGGGATTCTGCCAACCCAGGGATCAAACTCAGGTCTCCCACATTGCAGGCAGATTCCTTACCAGCTGAGCCACCAGGGAAGCCCTGGGAGTCAGTAGAGCTGAGGGCAAATCCCAGCTTTCCCACTTATGCTCTTAGAACATTAGGTGAGTGGTTCCACCTCTTGGAGCCTCAAATGAATCTTACGAGATCAGGGTTAATAACATTTGCTTCTCTGGGTTGTTTTGAGGATTAAACGATACAAAACATGTAAAGAATCTCACAAAATAATGTCTAACATATAACACTTATTCCTTTACCCAGTTCTGCTTCAGAGTTTCCTCTTTATTTTTAAATTATTGTTAATTACTTTTTTGTTGGGATATAATTGCTTTACAATGTTGTGTTAGTTTCTGCTGTAGATGCAGACATATAGAACAGATACATTCTCCACTTTGTCACTGTGATTTGTGCTGCTCTGATTTAAAAGTGCTTTTTAAAACTCCAAAAAGGTTCTTGCTTGATTTGTTAACGGGGTGTTATAACCAGTAACTTTCAGTCTTAATATTTGAAGATGTAATTACAGTATTTATCTTTTATAAAGACGTATATGCTCAATATGTCTTACTATGGTCACATAAGTATTCTCATTGAATCATACAGACTTCTGAAAGAAAATCACATTCTCTTTCTCTCTGACTCTCCATGCAGCAAGGTTTTCATTTCAACTGTTGAGTAATGCTCTTAAGTCCTAAGACAAAGATCTATAACTCTACTATGAGAAGTTCTTGAGTTTTCACTCCCAAATAATACTAACTAACACTATGTGTGTCTTTATATAGAATCTTTATGATCTTTTTGAAATTAAAAATTGCAAAGAACTTGTTTTCCTCCGTCTCTTCCTCCCATGCTTTTGAAAGGCATTTTTGCTTTTCCATCTGTACTTATAACCCTAAGAACAAGGAGAAACTAAAGTGCTGCACTCAGTATGCCAGCAAATTTGGAAAACTCAGCAGTGGCCACAGGACTGGAAAAGGTCAGTTTTCATTCCAATCCTAAATAAAGGCAATGCCAAAGAATGCTCAAACTACCGCACACTTGCACTCCTCTCACACGCTAGTAAAGTCATGCTCAAAATTCTCCAAGCCAGGCTTCAGCAATATGTGAACCGTGAACTTCCTGATGTTCAAGCTGGTTTTAGAAAAGGCAGAGGAACCAGAGATCAAATTGCCAACATCCGCTGGATCATGGGAAAAGCAAGAGAGTTCCAGAAAAACATCTATTTCTGCTTTATTGACTATGCCAAAGCCTTTGACTCTGTGGATCACAATAACCTGTGGGAAATTCTGAAAGAGATGGGAATACCAGATCACCTGACCTGCCTGTTAAGAAACCTATATGCAGGTCAGGAAGCAACAGTTAGAACTGGACATGGAACAACTGACTGGTTCCAAATAGAAAAAAGAGTTCGTCAAGGCTGTATATTGTCACCCTGTTTACTTAACTCATATGCAGAGTACATCATGAGAAACACTGGACTGGAAGAAGCACAAGCTGGAATCAAGATTGCTGGGAGAAATATCAATAACCTCAGATATGCAGATGACACCACCCTTATGGCAGAAAGTGAAGAGGAATTCAAAAACCTCTTGATGAAAGTGAAAGTGGAGAGTGAAAAAGTTGGTTTAAAGCTCAACATTCAGAAAACGAAGATCATGGCATCTGGTCCCACCACTTCATGAGAAATAGATGGGGAAACAGTGGAAACAGTGTCCGACTTTATTTTTCTGGGCTCCAAAATCACTATAGATGGTGACTGCAGCCATGAAATTAAAAGACGCTTACTCCTTGGAAGGAAAGTTATGACCAACCTAGATAGCATATTCAAAAGCAGAGACATTACTTTGCCAACAAAGGTCCGTCTAGTCAAGGCTATGGTTTTTCCTGTGGTCATGTATGGACGTGAGAGTTGGACTGTGAAGAAGGCTGAGCACAGAAGAATTGATGCTTTTGAACTGTGGTGTTGGAGAAGACTCTTGAGAGTCCCTTGGACTGCAAGGAGATCCAACCACTCCATTCTGAAGGAGATCAGCCCTGGGATTTCTTTGGAAGGAATGATGCTAAAGCTGAAACTCCAGTACTTTGGCCACCTCATGCAAAGAGTTGACTCATTGGAAAAGACTCTGGTGCTGGGAAGGATCGGGGGCAGGAGGAGAAGGGGATGACAGAGGATGAGATGGCTGGATGGCATCACTGACTCGATGGAAATGAGTCTGAGTGAACTCCGGGAGTTGGTGATGGACAGGGAGGCCTGGCGTGCTGCGATTCATGGGGTCGCAAAGAGTCGGACACGACTGAGCGACTGATCTGATCTGATCTGATCTGAGAAGCCTAAAATACAGATAGGAATTGAGATATTCACAGGACATTGCCAGAAATGGGCATTGACTCTGAAGCCGTGCATCCAGTTTCAAATTCTATGGCATAAGCCACATCTACAGGTCGAAATCTTTGTGTAAAAGCATAGCTCTCTGTAAACTTTCTGGACATTCTCCTCTCTGTGAGCATTCACCATTGCTTTTTTCTACCGTGATTGAGGTTCTAGTTCAATAAGCTTAGCTTCCGTGTTCTATAAAACCAATATTTCAAATAAAATTTATCAAATCATTTTCAAATCAAATTTGTAAGTTTGCCTCTAAGCTAGGACATAGAAAGATGATATTTATTTAGTCCTTTTATGTTTTGCTGGTGCTAAGTTGCTTAGTTGTGTCTAACCCTTTGCAACTCGAAGAAATGTAGCCTATCAGACTCTTCTGTCCTTGGGATTCTTCAGGCAAGAGTCCTGGATGGGTTGCCAATTCATTCTCCAGGAGATCTTCCTGACCCAGGGATCTAACCTATGTATCTTAAGTCTCATGCATTGGCAAGTGGGTTCTTTACCACTAGTGCCCTCTTTATGTTTTAGTGTTATAAGGCAATGGCAACCCACTCCAGTGTTCTTGCCTGGAGAATCCAAGGGACGGGGAGCCTGGTGGGCTGCCATCTGTGGGGTTGCACAGAGTCGGACACGACTGAAGTGACTTAGCAGCAGCAGCATACACTATTAGAGCCCACCTCAAATTCAATTTCAGAAATTGTCAAGGTATTGGATGAAAGATATCAAAAGTGGATTGTATGAATTATGTCAAAGACTATGCCATTTCAAGACCAGGATGTTTCAGTGATCAAAGTTTCCTAGTCTATAAAAGCTAATAGCTGTTATTATCTAACTCATAAGTGATTATTAATAGAAGGGAAAGAGTCCTTTAACTATTTCCTTTCTGTGGCTTTCCACCTTTAAGGTGACCTCTATACATCACTACCAAATATAAAAAACTACCAAATAAAAATAAACTTCCAGTTCTTTCATATGATTCACAGCCTCATGCCTGAAGCAAATCTGTAAGACCAGACATTATTTCACAGTGTTATGGGTTGAACTGTGTCGCTGGAAAAGCTATGTTGAAATACTAGCCCTATCACACCCCCGTTGCTATTGTTTAGTCACGTAGTCATGTTCAACTCTTTGTAACCCCATGGACTGCAGCACACCAGGCTCCCCTGTCCTTCAGTATCTCTGGGAGTTGGAAGAATCATCCCTCAGAATGTGACTTTATTTGGGGATACAGTTGTTACCGTTTTAATTTGCTAAGTGAAGATATACTTGAGTAGGATGGGTCCTTGACCCCAAATGACTGACCTCCTACAAGCAGAGAGAAATTGAGATACAGACACAGAAGGAGGATAGCCACGTGATGACTGAGGCAGAGATTGGAGTTATGCTATCCAAGGAATGTGCAGGGCTACCAGAAGCTGAAAGAGGCCAGAGGCATTATGGCTCTGTCAGCCTTGATTTTGGACTTCTTATTCTCAGAACTGTAAGACAATTTTGTTTCAAGCCACTCCGTCTGTGTTGTTAAGCAGCTCCAGGAAACCAACAGAGTTTTATGAGTCCTCTAAACTTTTGGCTCCAACTTCAGGACTCACTTCCCCATTACCACTTTTCCAAGCCCTTAGATTTAAAGCTTCACTGCTTTCTCTTGTTTTAGTTTTTATCTCTTAACTATAATTAATGATCATCCCCCAAGATTTTATGAGACACAGGTATACTGGAGCCAGCCCATACCAGTTTATAGCAACCAATTGGAATTTTGTAAGCCAATTGCTAAACACAGCCATAATTTTTAAAATTACATTGTATAAGCTTAAAATTAGGTGAATTATACTAAGACAAAGGTAATGAATATCAAAACTCATCACTTCCTAATTATTTGACTACACTTTACTACAATCCGTGCTCTTGACGCTATTTATGTCAATTTATCTGTTCGGTGGAAACAGTAGGGAAAAAAATGTACTACGGCCCATTTTTTTCCAACTCACACTGGAAGCTTGAAATCAGCTGTGGTGGAAATATTTACGCCATGAAAACTGTCAAAAGCTACAAGTCAGCTATTTCTATATTTTCAAACAGCTAATTGTAAACATTTAGCGGCACTCCACTGAAACAACCTTTAAGTCCATTCAAACTGGGATGGCTATAGAAGAAAAGAGCGGTAGAAATTCAGAGTTTAGGACATCAAGTAAAAGGAAATAAAAGACTCTTATTACAAACAATGAAGGCAGAGAGATTTGACAGGGATTATGAAGAGGGGATAAGACAGACTTAAATGCTGGTGACCTACTTTTAGTATTGTCTAGTGAACCTCTCAGGATAGTGTTTAGCTCTGGTTATAAATATTAATTAGATTCCAATCAGAGTACTATTTAAAGGATCTGTGCTTCTTGGGAAGAGATATTTCAGAAATATATTAGATGGATATATAGAGCATACACATGTATAAGTTGTTCAAGTTGGTAACAAACCAGATGATTTTACTTAGTTAAACAGATCCAACTCAGCTACAAAATTATACACAAATTGAATGACAATAAACAGGCAGGGAAAAATCTTTGCAGCTTTAGCAGATATGTAATTCCACTATAAGATCAACAGTCTTCAGTTTTGCTATGACAACTTCCTTGTTAAACACATAATCAGCTGAACAACAACAACAAAGAGGAACACCACCTCTACACATTTAAAACAAAGATTTAAAGAACCCCACACCCATTAAATATAACAGATATTTCCTAAAATTATTAAAGGTAACCTGAGGCTGTTGACTGCTTGATATTCCTCTGAACTGTGGGGAGTGGAATCTCAGGTTAGAGACTTTGTCCTAATCCTTGAACTCTGTGCCAGCAGAGCTGGGAAAGCTGAAAACTTCCAATCAGTGACAGAGAGAAGGTAGAAGGACTTTTTAAATTTTTTTTCCCTTTCACCACAAGGCCAGCAGCAGATTAAAGAGTGACATTACTCACAACATACACAGTCTTAGAGAGTGTACTTTTGCTCTAAACACTGTCTCATACCAGGAAGTGTTCTAAGGGTGGAATGTGTGAAGCTTAGATCACATCACTCTGTTTTTGTGACTGAGGCATTCTTTTAAAATTTGTCATCTGAGTTCAACAATGTTCCCACTTCATTAGATACTGGATTTTTTAAAATGATAATAAATAAGAGGCTCTCTTTCTTTCTCTGTGAACAGAATCCAACTGGGGAAGAAACCCAGTCTCTTAAAGTTCCCCATAGTTTAATGACCATTCTTAGTCTCCTAGCTAGTCGCTCAGTCGTGTCTGACTCTTTGCAACTCCATGGACGGTAGCCTACCAGACTCCTCTGTCCATGAAATTCTTCAGGCCAGAATACCAAGTGTTTTGCCATTCCCTTCTCCAGGGGATCTTCCCTACCCAGGGATCAAACTCAGGTCTCCTGCATTGCAGGTGGATTCTTTACCATCTGAACCACCAGGGAAGTCCTAGATTCCTTAGGCATTTAAACGGACAAAAGGCAAATACAGTTCATATATAATGCAGTCAGATAAAGGATGTATATAATAAAGTAGTCTGGGTCCAGAAAATTATATTACAAATAATACAGTAACCCTAACTGTAACTTTTAGGATTTTACTTTTCAATATATTAGGCCTTGGGGAAACATCCTGAATTTAGGTTGTTGCTGGAAGATGCAATCAATTATGGAAATAAGAGGTGGTTGGAGATGGATGAGAAAAGCAGGAGTAGGAAGTCAGCACTGCTAAGACTGAGGGCTTAGTGAAATACAGAAAAAAAAGAAAATTGCTCTGAAGAGTTTTTCCTTCCCATTTTTTTTCCGCTTTACTCCCCATGTGCCCTCTTCTTGTTGATGACCCTACTTCCTCCTCAGCCGGCATCCTAGACCCAGTACTGCAGTTCTTGTCAACTAATCCCGCAAATCAGTGTGTGATATAGGGCTAACAACAATTAGTTAAAGCTCTCACACATGTTTTTTCATCATAGAAAAATCTTGAAAACAAAATATTCTCAAGACCCAAAAGTAAAAAAGACCCTTATTTTTGAACATTTTGGGTAAGGAATGTCCTCAGATCAAACCAAATAAAACAGTAGTGACAGGGTTCATACAATCTATTGGTAGCCTACTAAGACTACTGTGATTCTAACATGTTTTGAAAATGATCATTTTGGCATTCAAAACATCTCTATTTTAAACTAAAATGTCATTAGGCATTAAGTTGAGAAATTTTAAAGGTGTAACATAATTAAACTTTTCCTAAAAAGTTTTTGTTTGTTTTATATTGCACTGGCACAAAGTATTAATTTACATATAGATCATATTTTTTCTTTTGGAGATGCTTTCTCTGCAGAAATCTAAAACAGAAAAAAACCATTTTCTATTTTTTAATTACCTTCAGTACCAAACACACATTTTACTGTCTGTGACTCACAGCAAAGAGGTGTTCCTCTTTTATACAGTTACATCGATGATAATTTTAAAATAAACTATTTTTATGGACCAAGTTCAAGTTAGATACTGTGTTTATATGCTCCTTTTCACAACCAGCCCTATGCTGAACTTTGTAAGGGCTTTATGACAAAAAAAAAAATTTTTTTTAAGTAAAAAACCCCTTCATTATAATTCCTACCCAATGAACTTGTGGTTTTCCAAATTTAGGACAAAGCATGAAGTTTTATCAGTGAGTTGAGATTTAGTTTTCTTCCCCTTTGATTGGGTCACTTAATTTACAGCTTTTTTTTTTTTCTTTTTAAGAGAAGAAATAACCTATAATTTCTGACATGCTGACAAGAGAACTTTAGCAACTTTCTCCCCGATATGAAATACTTTACTCAGAAGGCCTATTTTCTATCCTTAGGCTTCTTGGATATGGCTCTGCTTAAAAACATACTCTGAGATGTACCTGCCCATGTTCTCATAAGTGTAAAACCTGAGCAATGTCTCTGGGAAAGACCAAGAACACAAGTACTTATTTATCCCAGAAAGAGAGGGGTCCCTATTTTGAAAAATCCTAATGGAATCCCAAATATTAGTTTAGCAGACTGAAAAACAGTACCCTCTGCTTGAAGATTCTTAATACAAATTCAATGTTAAATCAAGACTATAATCCACAGAGTTCATAATAACTTATTTGGTAGAAGTGTCTCAGATCCATAGATGGCATGCTTTGGGTTTCTTTTAAATAGCTGGGGAAAAAAAAAAAGATAAATTACCAAAGACAACTTTTTACTAGTTAGATTCAATATTCTTCCTCCATAATTAAGGTAAAAGTATATCAGCAACTTTCCCCTTTTAAAATCTACCACTCAGTAATCATATAAGTTATTCTGGCTATTTAATTTTTCACATCTGCTTGTGCTGCCATAGCGTAACGTTTGATAAGACAATTAACTTTGGTTGCACACTCTCAATGAACTTTTGGTGGAATTATTACACCTTACATTAGTACAAAATTATTAGGAAAGGCTTCTCTGAAGCAAAATTTTTGCCATATAGGAAGATGAGGGAGGGGGAATACTACAGTTAAAGACATTTTTCTGCCTCTAGTATTTGTTACCAGTTCTAGAAGTTGTAGTTACCCGGCAATTTTGAAAAACTGAACCTTTAAGTCTAATCAAAGTGCTTTCAACTAAAACAGGACGTTGAAACTACAGGGAGCAGCAGGGGTGGGAAATTTTCTGTTGCTCTTCTTGCCTATGCTTTACGGTACAAGGGTTGGCCCTGGTTTGGTCCACCTGCCAGCAGAGTTTAAAGTTTCTGAGGCTTGGGGGAACACAATGACTTGGATCTAACAGCCTAAATGGGAAGAAGGGGATTTCTGCAGCATTGAGAAAGCCGTTAAACTCCTGTTAAGCAAACTTTTTTTTTTTTTTTTTAATGTGTCTGTGCACACGTCAGACCTCCTCTCTCATGGATCAGAAATTATTTCTGATAATCCAGGATATACCAAAAGCTTGAAGACATATGGCTGGGAAATGAAACAACCCTGGAGTGTGGCCACATCATTATTTTGTGTCGCATGGTACCAGATGGGCAGTTGGTGAATGGCGCTGGGATGTGAATGGACAGTTTTATAACGTGAATTTTTCCCCCATTGAGCTGAAACAGACATTTCCCTCTCTTGTCTTTTGGTCTCTAGCACTCGGAATTTCCCCCTCTCTGCAATATCAATTAACTCAACTTTGCAGTGGGGTGGCCAAAAAGGAAGAGGATGAAGAGGGCTTTATAATCTTATAAGTGCTGGGCGAGTCACAGCGCCCCGGGAACTGCGGCTGCGACCCGCCGCGTCCTGTGTGGATTTCAGGACTTAAACTGCGCGCAGGCGGCTATGGAGTGGACAGTGCGTTTGAACCACGGAGGATAGACACCCGGGCTTGGGAGGGGTGTGTCGATCTCCAGGCAGCCTTGGAGGCCGCTGCTGACTCTCATCCGTAGTATTTTATTACCATTTTCATCGTTCTTGAAAAGTCATGGAAGACGGCCCGCTGCCCGACCTCAGAGACATCGAGCTGAAGCTGGGACGCAAAGTGCCCGAGAGCCTAGTGCGCTCGCTCCGTGGGGAGGAGCCGGTTCCCCCGGAGAGGGACAGAGACCCCGGAGGGGGGAGCGGGGGCAGCGGCAGCGGTTGCAGCAGCAGCAGCAGCTGCTGCAGTTTCCCTCTCTCCTTGTCGTCCTCCTCTTCATCCTCCCCAACCTCTGGCTCCCCACGACCCAGCCACTCCAGTAGCACCCTGGAGAGGCTGGAAACCAAGATTCACCTCCTCAGGCAAGAGATGGTGAGTGTGGTGCGCCGGCTGTGGGAGTGGGAACCTGGGAAGCAAGACCCGGGAGGTGGGGCAGGGGAGAGAGGGCAACTGGGGCGGCCGAACAGAGGGCTGGGTGCATCGGAAACACTGGTGAGAGGGGCGCGCAGCGGGCGCGCATATGGATGTAGCTGCAGGAAGCTTGTTTACCGGAGACTTTGCTCAGTCGCAGTTCGCTAAGACGGGAAAGCCTGCCCTGCTCTGTGTACTTTCTGAAGCCAACTCGCTGCTACCGGCTCTGACCATTCAGCTGCCGGTCCACAGCCTCCCAGGCATAAACCCACCCGAGGGTCTGCAGTTACTGCACCCAACTGGGGCCTGCTGTCTGCCGTTCACACTTTCGTTTCGAAACGTGGGTCGGTCCATTGCGCTTATTGCAAAAACACTTCCTGGTTTGCCGAAAGGTGGCGCGGCGGGGTCCCTGCAGCCCTTCTTCCTGGCTCACTCCTTTTACACCACTACTGCTCCCGCCCTTTGGTGCAACCCCCCCCAAAGCCACCGTGGAGCTGATTCTCCACTGCTGGTTCTGAAAACAATGGCTCAGTCGTCCTCGATGTCCTTATGAATAGCTTGTTTCACGGTTGATCCGAAAGAGCAGGTGATCCCCAGGCCCAGGGATTTGCTAATAACCACTTCCTACCCTTCCCCCCGCCCCCAGTCCTCAATCTGCAATTGTTTTCTGTGCTGTTTGCAAACGTTAGCCTAAGAATAGGACAATGGGGCTAACAGGGGTCCTAGAATACTTGTTATTCCGGATGTACTTAGAGAGAGACACTTTATTTACTTGCCGTGAACTCGGGCAAATTACTTAACCTCTCTGGACCTTGGTTTATTTTTTACAATGAACTGGTTGGAGGAAATGATTCCTTCCCAAATCCTTTTAAGATGACCACACAACAAAACCGCATTTCCCACCAGCTTGGAAAGGAGGAAAGTAACAACAGAAGCCTCAGCCACTTCTACATACATCCTATCTATAGGGGCTTTGCATGAAAAAGAAGTAACCCGTAGTGTTACCCTAGCTCCTCTCTTTTTGCAGTTGGAACTCTGGGAGGGAATAAATTCCAAAGCATAAAGTAATCTTGGCAAACATATTTGTACAAAAAGCCATTCTTCAGAGATCATGTCCTACGTTCAGAATTTTTACCACACTGTCAACACAAGGGCTCCAAAAACCGCTTTTAAGATCTCTTAAACTGGTCTACTTAAGAACTTTACTTTTTATGCCTCAAGTATCCATTTTCTTCCCAACTAGAATGCACCAGATGTGGAAAGCAAACATGTAGAGATTCATACATACATAGTTCTATGTATGCATGTATATATATGTAATGCAAAGATATCATTACTCTATTCACTCTTACTATGTTTCACTAAATATATACACACACCACAGGTTATACATATTACTCAATAATTATTCAGTAAGCACATTTACTATATCTGGTAACTAATCAGGTGCTCAAAATACACAACATAAAAGTTCAAGGAGCCTATTTGCTGCTCCTGCTGCTGCTAAGTCACTTTAATTGTGTCTGACTGTGCAGACCCTGTAGACGGCAGCCCACCGGGCTCCCCCATCCCTGGGATTCTCCAGGCAAGAACACTGGAGTGGGTTGCCATTTAGGGCTCTCAAATCTCTTGCACTCACCATTAATTATTTATATTAATAGTATATCAAGCCAAGTGTACTGAAGAATTTTGTAAGATTTTTAGAAAATTGTTATTTTTCAATGAAAGGTATTTTCTAGCCTTATTTATTTTTCTCCATGAAAATGTTACCAGATCAGATCAGATCAGTCGCTCAGTCGTGTTGGACTCTCTGCGACCCCATGAATCGCAGCATGCCAAGCCTCCCTGTCCATCACCAACTCCCGGAGTTCACTCAGACTCACGTCCATCGAGTCAGTGATGCCATCCAGCCATCTCATCCTCTGTCGTCCCCTTCTCTTCCTGCCCCCAATCCCTCCCAGCATCAGAGTCTTTTCCAATGAGTCAGCTCTTTGCATGAGGTGGCCAAAGTACTGGAGTTTCAGCTTTAGCATCATTCCTTCCAAAGAAATCCCAGGGCTGATCTCCTTTAGAATGGACTGGTTGGATCTCCTTGCAGTCCAAGGGACTGTCAAGAGTCTTCTCCAACACCACAGTTCAAAAGCATCAATTCTTCGGCGCTCAGACTTCTTCACAGTCCAACTCTCACATTCATACATGACCACAGGAAAAACCATAGCCTTGACTAGACAAACCTTTGTTGGCAAAGTAATGTCTCTGCTTTTGAATATACTATCTAGGTTGGTCATAACTTTCCTTCCAAGGAGAAAGCGTCTTTTAATTTCATGGCTGCTTCATAAAAATCTGTTTTCCCAAGCCAGATCTGGCTATATATGATGACTATGTTATATAAGTAAATACATTAAAAAATAACAAACAGAAACAGCAACAACAGCAGGGGCAGATTATTAAATTGACTATATTTCCTATATGAAGCATAGCTATCTATGCATCTGGGAGAATTTATGCCAGATCAGATGTTTTTATCTTCAACTTTGTCCTCTAATAAAGGTCTCCACTGAGCAAATGATAACACTGACACTGGCCATGGGAGTTTAGAGGGAAGGAATCAAAAACAGGTATATTCCCTGCCAATGAGATAATTTTCCCCCATTGTATGTAACTCTTGTGGGTGCTAAAACCTCCAGCTTCAGCACAATTGCAAAGCAACATATTTGTTTTTATGTAGACTTGGCCCTTTTGTTATAAATGTGGAACAGATGTAGTTCCTTTCTGTTCTTTCTGTCTCCTTCTAGCATCCTCCTGGAGAGAAGTTGGGGTGAGGCCTCTGTGAGTTGTATGTTCTTTTCTGCCCTCTCTTGTGAGCACTGAGTCAGCCTGTTTGGACTTATGCCTGACCCACATTTTATGCTCATTACTTTGTGTTCACAGATTTTTCTTCTGGATGATCTGGAATTATCAGGCTTGGCTCCTGCCCCCAGAACCCCTTCCTATGAAACACCTTAGCCTTGTACAATACTTTCTGGACACTTGCAGGAATTAAGACTTCCTTCTTTTCCTATTAAAATGTATGTGCTAACCATTGACAAAAGGCATCATAGACTTTTCTAAGATAGAATCTCAACACTTTAAGTTCTTGACACGCACCTGGTTTTCTCATTGTCTCTCTCTCATCTCCTTTTATGGTTTTGTGAATCATTACCTTAACTCTTATCTGTAAATATTACAATCAAAGCTCTTAGAGCTCTGTGAGACTCAGGTGTAAAGGAAGGAAGATGAAAGAGATTGAAGTGGGGAGGAGCTATTTTTGTGGCCAAACTTCTTAACCTTGATACTCTTGTTAGAAACATGAATAGCACATGTTCATGTGGGAAGGAAGAGTGTCGGAAGGAAAATATTGGAAAAGAAAATTTTCAGGCATATATTTGATTGCTGCTGTTTTTGTTTTAGTGGCTAAGTCATGTCTGACTCTTCTGTGGCCCTGTAGACTGTAGCCCACCAGGTTCCTCTGTCCATGGGATCTCCTAGGCAAGAATACCAGAGTGGGTTGCCATTTCCTTCTCCAGGGGATCTTCCCGACGCAGGGATGGAACCCATGTCTCTTGCATTTGCAGGTGGATTCTTTACCACTGAGCCACCAGGGAAGCCCATATATTTGATACAGTAGGGCAAATTCAAAGTAACAATCAGGATATTTTTGAGAGGGAGCACATTTTCCCAATGGGTAAAATATTTTTCAATTTAGAGATAAGGAAATTTGACAATACAATAAGCAAATGCAGGAATACATATAGGAAATTTACAACAAAATTGGAAGTAGATGTCTGATGTCTTGTGCAAAGTCTGCCCAGTAGTATTTTTTCACTGCTCTTCAGTTTCACAGAGTGTTTTACTATCTGTCATATTATTTGAGGCTCAGGTCATAACTGAGAAAAAAGTGTCTTCACATTTTGGGAATGAGATCATTGTGGCTTAGAGGTGGTTGAGAAAACAGGCTAGGGTCACATAGCTAATTAGTAAACAGAATCACAATTTGAATGCATATCATCTGACTCCATGTACTATGCTTTTCCCCCATTCTAGTCTGCATCCCAATAAATTATCTTCAAAATACAGAATAATTTTTATAAATCTATGATAAGTCACAACCCTTACAGTACTTAAAGGACCAACAAAAAGAAATCATCATGATGTCATGTCCTGGGTAGTTTCAGATATTGGTTCATTCAATAACCAACAAATATTTATTAACTGCCAACACTGTACCAGGCCTGCCTTGAGACATTGGGGATTTAGTACAAAATGCTTACTTTAAAAAGTCAGTCTTTGCAGGCTCTGTCCTATATTTGGACTTTTCATTCTACTATCTATGCAGACTCCACTTGCAAAGCTTTCTTAAGAATAAGACTTTAAATATTGCTTGTCAAATACTGTTCTAAGTTTTAGAATGTCACATAATATCTGAAATATTTTTCTAATAAATGTAAATAATCTCTGTCAAAATCTGTGTTTACCAGTTAGCGGTAAATTTTATACTGCAGTTTTCTTTAACAAGATGTTCCAGGGATTTTAGTGTTATCTCAATAACATCTGTACCATACCTCTAGTTTAAGACTGAACGTTATGTGCGTTGATTTACTCTGGAAAAATTTTGGAATGTATAAGATTATAATGGTAACCACTCAAGAATCAGAGTCTGGAGTTAGAAGGGATCTAATGGACCCACCCAAGTTTGCTTTCCTAGATAATTGCTGTTCAGAACAACAAAGTATACTGAATGAAGTATATACTATCTATCTATGCCACATCCCAGATTTTTGGAATTTTAGTCAATTCTGTCATGCTGGAATGGTAAATGCTGCGCCATTAAGAACGACTAATCTGAAAATATTGTTTCTTCATCCCATATTTTAGCAACTACTGTTGCAGCTGTGTAATAGTGAGGGATAAACAATTTCAAGTTAGTTATTTGTCTTACTATTAAATCATTCAAATACCCTACCTTTCTTCAACTCTCGCTTTAATAATGTTTTCTAGATAATACCCAGAGTTAGATACAAACACACATAAATACAAGGCACATAATAATACTGGAACATAAATTGAAAATTTTTGAAAAGGATAGAATTGTATTTGGTTTTTATCAATACTTTCTCTTATCTTTTCCATGCCCCTTCTCATAACAAATGGTTTGTCTATTTTGTAATAAAAAATAAAGTTACTTTATATTTCCTCAAAAAGTGATCATAATTTCATTAAATTAATTTCACAATTGCTTTGGACATGTTTCAAATTAGGCTAGGAGATTTCTATCATTTGTTCCATAATACTGTTTCAGTAGTATTGTTACTGTTTTATCATGTAGTGTTTTTTTTTTTTCTTTCAGTTGGACAAAACTTTATGTAAAACTCTTGGGTATAAACTTGAGAAGTCATAACATGGAAGGCATTTTCCTTGATGAGTTCACAAGACAGCTGAAAAGATAAAACAGGGATATAATTTTGCCAGAGAAAGATTACAAACCAATATGTCAGCAAGCCATAGTGGAAATCGGACATAACTGCTGAGATTAAAAGATAAAGCTCAGGAGATTTCTCGTGGCAAACGTGTCTTGTACAAGGAATTAAAAGTGCTGATAGCCATGCAAATTAAGGGCTAAATATTAGTGATAAAGACATCAAAGAGATGAGAAAATCTGATTCCTAAACAGTAGCTTCTTCTGTTATTTTGCACATGGAATGTTATTATACTTAATCTAATAAATTATGTTGGTATGTGTTTCCTTACACAGTGGCTTAAAACTGACAGCAGTGTAGGCAAAGGTAGTAGTTTTTCTTTGCTAGAAACACATAGAATTCAGAGGATGTATGCACAAGTTAAAAAAAAGTAACCTATCAAAGAACTGATGAGCCCTGCCCTGTCCCCAGGAATGTACATCAGATGGAAAGAATTACCTTTCATTCAAGTTGTACAACCATACTGCTTCAGTCTTGAGAGACCACAAACTTTATGAGGATTTTTTAACTTCTCATAAAAGATTATGTTTACTTCCTTGGTAGCATAAAAACATTCAGTTTACCTTCTATTTTATGGTAATGAATCATAATTAAAACACTTTCTCACATAAGACTTTAGTTTTTGAAGATACTACTTCTGAAACTGTGATTCATGGCTGGAATCTCTGGGATCCCTGACAAGTTGTTATTTTTTTGCGGGGGGGCGCGGGGGCAGTTCTTTGAAGAACATTCCTTTTTGATTGTCTTTTAAAGCTTGTTCAGTCACTACTCAAGTGGTGAAACTCTGGTTCGGTGGAACCTTCGTAAACTTTGGAATCGGACAAGCTGGGATTTCCAGTCAAGCCTAGAGCAAGTCAGGGTGCAGACAAACCACTGGGCCCACCAGCCTGCCAAGGCCCTGAACCCTGTTCTTGCAGAGACTTTTAGTCCATCTTCCCTGGTGGGAGGGCCTGTCCCGTTCTCAGCAACCCTCATTCTAATCTTGGCTCTTTCACTCACTGCTATGTGGCATCTGCAAGTTATAGAACTACTCTAGGACTCTGCTTTCTGTTAACATAGTGATTAAAGCATCTCTCATAAGGCATTGTAAGAATCCAATGAAATAATATAAAAAAGAAATCAGCTATTATTGATGCATCCTAGAGCAGTAAGAATGATGACAGTAATAGGTGTTCTGTCAATTACATGGCTGTTCTGTTGATCGTACACAGAGAGTCCTTGATGGGACTGATGATAGTGTGGGCACCTCTTCTATCAGACTGACCATCATAGCACTTCTCATCATCAGATCTTCCACAGAGACTGCCTTTCCATAAAAAGCAAAGAAGAAACCTGCGAAGCCTTTCCCCAGCTTTAATGCAAGCAAAATATAGTAGCATAAAGAATTGTAGAACTTAATTTCTTTAGGAAATCTGAGGAATCGAGACTAGTATTTGGTTACTTATCGTGAGTCTTTTCTATGTAGAAGGCACTGTGTAAGTTTTAACAGTTATATGTACTATCCCATTCTTATAATAATCATAACTAAATATATTATTCACAAATATTTTTATAGATAAAGCATTGAGGCTTGCTGTTAATGCTCAAAACTACTGAGAGAGTGGGGATAAGCTAGGTTGGGGTCAGAGTCTGAGCTTTAAACCCGTGTTGCTACATTTCACCCTTTAGAGAACCCTGGTGCCCGTGTTGACACTCAGGTTTAAATGTACATGTGTGATTGTCTTCTAGAATTTACAAAATGAGTTAAACTGTGTGGTTATTTAACATAAGCCCTCCAAGGAGGAACAAGAACTAAAGACATCTGTCTAGAAACAACCAAGATTTGGATGAACATGTTTAAAATCAGCTTGTTTCCAGCAGTTGTACCCTCTCTTTTTGCTACCATCACCAACATCCCCATAAATACTTTTCTACAAAAGCTGCTGGTGAATTAATGCCCTGCCTTAACTTCGGAGTTCAATACTGGAGCTTGATTGTGTTCATGACTTGGAGTTTTAAAAACTTAACACTGGTAGCATTTTAGTTCCCTGAGACATTCTCTGAAATTAAGCTTGGCTCTTAGATAACTCACTAGAAAGTAGTAGAAATGAGAAATCCTTACACCTGCCAGGACTTTACAGATGTGTGCTCAAAACACCTTGATCCAAACTGTGCTCAATGTAAACTAGTTACAGAATTTCATAAGGAAAAATTATATTTTCAAACATACATTTCAAAAGTCTCAGTCTTTAAAATAAAACTCAAGTAACTCTCCTTTGAAAAAAGGGGATAAATACTGTGCTCAATATTTATTATATTAATTTTACAGATAAGGAAGCTATGGCTCACAGGGGTTAATAATTTGACTAGGTCACCATAAGTGGTTTCCCAGCCATTCATTCAAACAAGAACCACTGGGTATCTGCTGGATCCAAATTATTCCCAAACAGCGCTATATCTCAGCACCATGAAGTGTGCATTTATTGTGAATGGACATTTTTAGAATAATTTCATCACACAACTACCAGTGGATATTTAGGTATCCCTTTAAAATATTATTTTTTCCTTTTGAACTTAAATATATGCTTTCTTATTATAAAACTTTCAGAAATATTATATAAAGGAAAACAAAAGTCCCTTTTCACCTACCTTTAACACATCTTCCCTGTTATTCCTGACCCCAAGGGAAACTACTGCTGGCAATTTGGTGTGAATCCTCTTGGGTGTTTCCTCTATGTCTTTGCCTGCATATATAGGCATATATACACTTACAGAATTTAACATGTGTGGATTTCATGTTTCTTGTTTTACACAATAATATTTTATTATGTCACCTGGCATTTACTGGATTAGTACAATGTACCAGTTGGAACTGTACATAGGTTTCATGAATTGTGCCATTTTGTTCTCACTCCTAACCCACTTGTGAGGTAAGACCTGTGGGGTGTTAGGTAATATAAACAGATTACTGATAAGAGTTTAAGAAATGTTTATCTAGTCAATTTGTATCTTATTCTGTCAATTCACTTATATGAATCTCAACTAGTCACTCATTAAAATGAAAAAGCCATTAGTTTGCTTTTAATAATAAACAATTATCCCAATATTCAGTAGTTCTTTTAGAATCAAATTCCACCCATGGAAATCTGACTTAATCAGACCACTTCATCACTCCTTTGAAGAAAGTAACCAAGTCTTCAAATTGGAATGTACTTCTCATCAGTCACTTGCTATTTAACATAATCTCCGTGTTGAGTTTTTTTTAATAATAATATGAACAAAACTTTTTAAAGTTGGGTCAGAATGCTAACATGGCACAAGATGATTCATGCCGCATGGAGGAACCAGAATGGCCATCCTTAAAACTAAAGTGCCCTCTGTGGTCATGTCTCAAAACCATCTTAGATTTTTCAGACTTTGGAAGGCTCATGAGGACAAAATAGATTCTACTCGCAGAGGTCAGACATAATCACAACACTGGATTCTTTATTTGAAGAAATAACTAATATTCTTCAAACTGATTCTTACATGAAAGTGATGTATAAAAGTGGGACTATATTACTGACTAATTTGCCCTCTCCTTGAAGGCACATCTTATGGACAGTTGGAAGACTGCAAAGCAAAAAATCAGAAGAGTGAGATATTAAAGGGCTTCCTAGGTGGCACGAGTGGTAAAGAAACTGCCTGCCAAGGCAGGAGACATAAGAGATGCAGGTTCAATCCCTGGGTCAGGAAGATCCTCTGGAGGAGGCCATGGCAACCCACTCCAGTATTCTTGCCTGGAAAATCCCATGAACAGACAAGCCTGGAGGGCTACAGTCCATGAGGTCGCAAAGAGTCAGACACGACTGAAGCAGCTTAGTATGCACACACACAAAATAACTTCTTGTCCTGCATGAACTAGATCCCGGTTGCTAGCAATGGCGCCCCACTCCAGTGCTCTTGCCTGGAAAATCCATGGACGGAGGAGCCTGGTGGGCTGTAGTCCGTGGGGTCGCTAAGAGTCAGACATGACTGAGCGACTTCACTTTCACTTTTCTCTTTCATGCCTTGGAGAAGGATATGGCAACCCACTCCAGTGTTCTTGCCTGGAGAATCCCAGGGACGGGGGAGCCTGGTGGGCTGCCGTCTATGGGGTCGCACAGAGTCGGACACGACTGAAGCAACTTAGCAGCAGCAGCAGCAGCAAATAGGCCTGGAACATACTTTCCCAAAAGCAACATCTGAAATTATTATTGCCCAAGTAGGAAATGATCATTTCAACAGTGACAAGTCCTTTCTATTGAGTAAGGTGAATTACAAATCAATGAGTCCTTAGGATCTTAGTTGAAATGGCTGATGGTAATCGTGGACAAGTCCACCACAAGGAAGGTGACGGACTGGACGACTAGTTTGAGAACATTTACCACGCATTCCACAGTTTCCTCCTAAGAGCTCATGCCTCATGCCAGAAATAGGTGGGTAGAAAATATTGACTCTGGTAGATTTTACATAGGATTTTAGTGAGAAAAGCAGTCACTGCTCAGAATGCAGAAAAGGACAAAAAGTAACTGATTATTAACAGACAAAGCTCTTTATAGGATTTCATGGATAAGCATCTGAAACCATACTCTAGCCTCTTAGCATCTTACAAAGGAAAGGAAAGGAAGGTGAAGTCATTCAGTCGCATCCGACTCTGCGACCCCATTGACTGTAGCCGACCAGGCTCCTCCATCCATGGGATTTTCCAGACGGGAGTCCTGGAGTGGGTTGCCATTTCCTTCTCCAGGGGATCTTCCTGACCCAGGGATCGAAGCCGAGTCTCCCGCATTGCAGGCGGATTCTTTACCAGCTGAGCCACCAGGGAAGCCACTTACCATCTTACAAGGTGATGATAAAATAGTATTGCTAGAAGGCCACCAGTTTCATCACTTAAATCAGTGATTTTATAACCACACTATAAAACTTAATGATTTAATGGTATTTTAAATATTGTTCATTCACACAATTTTTCTGCAGAAAAAGCACATGATTATTTAAGATATATTTATAAATCTCTGGAGCTAAAGAGTTCTATAAGGTGAAACTCTGATAAAATCCTTTGTTCAGTTCAGTTGCTCAGTCGTGTCCAACTCTTTGAGACCCCATGAACCTCAGCACGCCAGGCCTTCCTGTCCATCACCAACTCCCAGAGTTTACTCAAACTCATGTCCATTGAGTTGGTGATGCCATCCAACCATCTCATCCTCTGTCATCCCCTTCTCCTCCCGCCCTCAATCTTTCCCAGCATCAGGGTCTTTTCAAATGAGGCAGCTCTTTGCATCAGGTGGCCAAAGTATTGAAGTTTCAGCTTCAATATTAGTCCTACCAATGAACACCCAGGACTGATTCCTTTAGGATGGACTGGTTGGATCTTCTTGCAGTCCAAGGGACTCTAAAGAGTCTTTTCCAACACCACAGTTCAAAAACATCAACTCTTCTGCTCTCAGCTTTCATTATAGTCCAACTCTCACATCCTTACATGACTACTGGAAAAACCACAGCCTTGACTAGATGGACCTTTGTTGACAAAGTGATGTCTGTGCTTTTTAATATGCTGTCTAGGTTGGTCATAATTTTCCTTCCAAGGAGTAAGCATCTTTTAATTTCATGGCTGCAATCACCATCCGCAGTGATTTTGGAGCCCAAAAATAAAGTCAGCCACTGTTTCCCCTGTTTCCCCATCTATACGTACATGACTTCATTTGTCACTTTGTATTTGGGCCAAATTTTGGCTGTATATTTCAGTTTGGTTAAGAAAACTACTGTCTTTTTCTCCCTCTCTATAATAATCCTGAGGGCAGAAGCTGTGACTAAGCACTGCTTGTGTTTCCCTAATGCCCAAGCAATCATTTAGGGACTCAGCATTTGTTTAACGTGTAATTCAAAGTACATCTTACTCCTGGTTCTAATTTTTGGTTTTGGAAGGCATTAACAACACTGCCTTTTGGGACTCGAACATAGAACCCCAATCCCTCCACTGCTTCCTATCAGCCACGCCCAGTCACCTGGAACTTAAGTTCTTGGTTAAGAAAGACAGACGTTTTTCTTCCTATTATCTGTTACAGTGACACTTGACTTAAGAGAGAGAAACAGGAGGGAGGGTGGAGAGAAGAGAAGAGGAAGTGGGGGAAGGACGTTGAAGAAAAGGAGGAAGGAAAAGAAAAGAAACTTTTTTTCCTCTGTGAAGTGATACAGAAGAATTTTTCTTGGTTTCAGGACCTATTCTATTCTCACATATGGTCAGTTTCAGAATCTGTTACTCAGGGATACTGGCCACATAGGAATGAAAGGATGTTTTTCATCTCCATTAGGTGCACAAAGAAATGCACATTTTAGTTTCTGCCATCTTCTTTTCCTATTCTGGAATGAGGTTCTGAAGTCCCAGAGTTTAAAAAAAAAAAAAAGGAACTTATAAGGAAGAGAGACATCATTTATAATATTATGCGCAATACATATTGATATATAACACAGTTTATGTGGTTTTGGTTGAAAATGATAATTTATTTTGCAGTCTACCTTGCTACTCAGAGAGCACTGATTTCTTGGGCATACTTCTCTGCCTCTCCTTGGCAAATCCTGAATACAGACGTGGGAACCCTGTGTCTGAGGTGTTTAAGGCAGTCTGCAAACTCGCAGTGAACATCATCAGCAATGTCCAGATGGGTAAATTAGATTGACAGAATGAGAAAAGTTAGGTTTCTTCCATATTTATTATAAGATTCTAGAACTGGAGACTGTTTCAGAGAATCAACCAAGGTTTCTGTTTTTAATTTGTAACTAGATTTCAAAGATGAAAAATGGCTATCAGATATGTTAGTATCACTACTAAACTAGCAACTGCATGGGTTTCCTTCAGAATTGTTTTTGTCCCTATGTGAACTTTTAAATACTACTCACTTTCCCAAAAGCATTGGTTTTATCCCCTTCCAAGAAGCTGCACTGCATGGTCTTTTGCTGCTTTTAATCTTCCTACTTCTTGTTTATATTACCAACAGGAAAAATTTACAAATATGTGGGGAATTTTTTTAAAACTGTATTTTAAAATAATTTTGGACTTTACGTTAAAGCTACAAAAACAGTACTGAAATCACGCTATACCACCTCCCAGGCTCTCCCATGTGTTACCTTTACCTTTTCATTCTTTCCCCCTCCCCTTCCTCCTTCTCTCCATCCTACACACATATCCACATACACATACGAAAACACACTTTTCCTTAAATATTCTTCAACTTAAAAGTTTCCCTCTAGATACTTCAGTGAAAGTTTCAGCACAAGAAGTTATAAATATTGTCCTTCCTCCCTCTTATATGCAGTATATTCATAATTAATGACTTACATCACTTTTTCCTGCTGAATTTAGACCCGTCCTAAGAATATTTTTCAACAGAGCACTACAGGTGGCCACCTCGCATCAATAAGAAGCATACCTCAGGCCAGTACTCAGTTAAATTTTACAAGTGTGTCTATCTGAAGTGTATTTGGGGCAATTGGAAGAATATGCTCTCAGTTTCCTACCTTCCTATTGACTTAATGCCAGAAACCCTGTTCTTACAAAATCATCTTTTCAGTCAGAGTTTGGGCTCCATATGAAAAAATGAAAGGGTAACTGGAAGATTTTGGACCCTAGGTGGTATTCAGTAAATACATTTGGAATGTTAGACACTTTCTACTACTGTTATTTAAGCTGTAGAGGGGCAAGGATGCTGGAAGCTACAAGTGAGGAAGAGCAGAGAAGACTATGCCGGAAAAGGAAATAATCTTTTAGCACTTTTTTTGTCTAAGAAAATATTTCTCCTTTGAGTTGTTATTTTGCCCTGTACACCATAGTTTACAAAGCATGTTCACATATGCTATCTTCTTTTCTCAGTCATGGGGTTATGAGGTTACAACAATTAGACAATGAATATAGCATATGCTATTTTACAATGTTTATAGCATTCATTTGTTAGAATATAGCATCTGCCTAGTAAATGTGGCTAATAATAATAGCCTTCTGCCTGATATTATACTCACTTGGCTAAAGAAGTAATAAATCAAGCTTTGCTATGACCATCATCGTGTTATGTTAAATTTAGCATTTAAAATTCAGACAAACTCCTTTTGGGGATTATATTTAATAGTAAAATCCATATATTGAAGTAAGTCTTGAAAAATACCCACTTGTTTTTCCTTTAATCTGGCTATGTTCAGAGTTTGCCAAGAACTACGGCTCTGACAAGCTTGATGAAAGAGAATTTTAACTTTTATATTCTGCTTGTTAATTTTGAGTTTACTACTTCAGTTTTAAAATTTCTGTTTGCTTTATAAAGTAATACTTGTTCCAATTATTCCTTATTTGGAAGTTTTTAAAAGTTAGTTTGGAAAAACCAGAATAAATATGTGAGAAGAAAGTCAGGATAACGAAGAGTTGAGATTTATAGTTTTCTTTATATGTGTATTTTTGTCAGTGGGAAAAAATGAACTAGAATATGACAAGGATTATTTTGGTAGACACTGGACCCATGATGATGAACCCACAAGTTTTCATGTGGATCAAACTTACATAAGGACTTAGACATGGATTTTGAAATTTCTTCCACTCTGTCCAGTTCCCTCCCTCTAACCACCATCCTTCAGCCTATGAAATTATACAGAAATTAAACTGCCATGTCTACCATCATGTGTCCCGCTTCGAGATAATCTGTTACCAGAGGGAAATGACATTTGAATTTTCCATATCAGTATGCTTATGCATAATGAAACTATTTTCTTAGGTGTCTGTATTGGTATAATTTCTTTGGGTTATTATTTGGGTTGATTTTTATCAGCATAGTATTGTCCATTGCCTTGATCTGTACTTCAAAGTGGAGTCTGATGAATATCCTGTGGGTCCTGGTAAGCATTTTTTGAACTTGTTCAGTTGCTCACTGGCAGTAAATTTAATGGCCCTCCTTTCCAACCAAGTTATCACTTACATTTAAAAGTAGGATTAAAAAACCCCAATTTCACAGAAGATGGGAAACTTATTCAGTGAAGCAGCTGACTACTTCTATTCTGTTGCAGTTGAAATATCATCTGGATTCATACATGATAAAAAGTGGTAGTCACTTAGTCGTGTTCGACTCTTTGTGACCCCAAGGACTATAGCCCACCAGACTCCTCTGTCCATAGAATTCTCCAGGCAAGAATGCTGGAGTGAGTAGTTCTTCCTTTCTCCAGAGGATGTCCCTGACCCAGGGATCAAACCCTGGTCTCCTGCATTTTCAGGCATGATGAGATTAGGAATTTTGGAGGAATTTTTAAGATCAAGAGACCTTAATGGTTGTCATGTATTGTATTAATGTAGTATTGTTGTTTAGTCGTTAGGTTGTGTCCATCTCTTTTGTGATCCCATGGACTGTAGTATGTCAAGCTCCTCTGTTCATGGGATTTTCCAGGCAGGAATACTGGAGTGGGTTGCCATTTCCTTCTCCAATATTAACATATACTATAGCTTTAAAGGGAATTTAAGAAGACAGTGAAAGAATTTCTTTAAACAGTATTCCTTCCAGTCACAATACAAAGCAATCTTTTTAGTGAGCCATAACTTTACTTGGCAATAGACAAGGAAAATCAACAGGCTTTGAAGGGTGGTGCCAGCTCAAAATGGAATTGCCCAAACATTTTGATTTAATTAATAAACAAAGTGAGATCAGAATATTGTGATTAGCAGTCAATAAATTAAAAAACAAGGCTAAACTCACAAAAGGATACTACTTTCTGTGTTGTATACTTTTAAATAATCCCAGCACAACTGTCTTACCTTATTGGCATTAACAAGCAAATGGGTTAAATGATTACTGTTAAGAGTCGGTAACACTTTTACTTAAAACCATGAACCACTAATTAAGTTTCCTAGGAGCGCTATCAAACGCTCACATTGCTGAGTCGGAAATGGAGATACAGAGACAGAGTGACTTACAGTAGATTGAGACAAGGCCAGACTTCCCACTTTCCAGACTGGCTGTTCCGGACGCTGTGGAACAGCCAACATAAATAGAGGAGATGCATTTCCATTTGTATGTCAATTCCCAAAGTCCAGATATCATTATGGGATTCTCAGTAATTTCTTAATATTAAGTGTTGTGTTACGTTTGTTTGCTTTCAGTCTTAAGACAAACTGATTCTGTTTGGATTTCACCCAGTATTCCTTAAGGAGAGATACACTGTTCCTTTTTAGAGCTTTTTTTACATCTTTGAGTCGATTTTTTGTCAATAGGATCAAATAACTTGAAAAATTTATCTACGTGAAACCCAGGGCCTTTTTGTAAGCAGAATTCTGTGCTACTCAAGGACACTAACTCCTCTGAGAACAAATAAAATAAGTATATACTAAGAATGTCAAGTTGATTCTTGTTAGACTCATTTCCAAGTGTGTGAATCTATTTTCTCTCCCTTATACATGAATTTAACTTTGCTGCAGCCAGAAATTTTGGTTTTTCCAAGTATCTATAGTAAATATACATCTTTCCAAATCCTCACTCTTTGTTTGCCCTTAAAGACAGATGGAAACTCTCAATTGCAAATCATTTAACTATGTAAATGTCCACCCTGGACACTATTCCCCATCACTGCTTCTAGAAATGTTTTCTAGAATAGAGATCAAGTAAATAAAACACATTCTAAACATCATCTTTATCCCACTACCATATAAACGCCAGGAAAAATACAAATGAATTTGAGACAAGAATTTCAGGTAACTTGCAAATCAATCAGATAAGGCATGAGGTTGTTACTAAAACAATAGCAATATTTAACCTCCACATTATTGAAAATTCTGGTCTAAAGCCAAAAGGTTCTGATCCATAATAAAATGTAATTTTTATTGGAAACAAATTATATCTAACTATTTATACTATGCATACACACTTTTCACCCACCTCAACTTCTTCAATGTACTGTGTATACTCCTGTCTCGACATTTGTACATGCCATTCCTTTTGTCTGCATCTTTTTTCTCTCCCATCCTTATCCTTCCCACTTCCTGTTAACTCTGATTTTTTAACCTTCCAGTCATATCATGGATAATACTGTATTTTTTTTTATATCCCTCATAAGACTATAAGTTCTCTCAAAGCCAGAATCTCATTCAGTTATTTCATTTCTAGAATTCAGCAAAGTTTAAGAGCTCAGTATTGGAGGAATAAATGAATAAATCTGTCTAGAAAGTAATTAGGAGAGTAACTGTCAGTAGAAATAACAGCTTGAGCAAATTTAGGATAGTATAAAGCACTGACTGCCTGTTCAACTGTAATGAGAATGATTGAGGTGGATGAGAAGATTATGCTGGAGTCAATGAAAAGAATATTGGAAAGGTAAAATTACCCAAATGAATAGAAAATACTAATCTAAGAAGTTTGAATATGATTTGACTGGCACGAAGGACAAAGAGTGGCTACCCACTCCAGTATTCTTGCCTAGAGAATTTCATGGGCAGAGGAGCCCTGTGAACTGTATATAGTCCATGGGGTCACAAAGAGTTGGCCACAACCAAGCAACTAACACTTTCACTTTTTTCACTAAAGACCATGTAACAAAAGCTGTGTTATATTTTTTAATATATTATTTTTCTCTTAAGTTCTCTTCTTGAGAACTAAATGGTTTCCATGTGTTTTATATTACAGGATCCTTAAAGTATGCTGTCTTTTTGAAATACTCATAAACAAGAAAGCATGCTGTTTATTACTGAGCAATGAAAGTATGCACCGGAATAACAAAATGACAGAAATATTTTTGGAACGAGGAAAGAGAAAAGATTATACTTATTCAAAATATAAATATGTCAAAAATTTTTGGTTTCTTCCTACTAGGTATAATTTCATAACTACAGATTATATGATTATAATATATGCCCTCAATAAATTTAAGTTGCCTTTATTAGTATGTTGATATTTTCTAAGCAAAAAAATTATGTTTTAATTATCCAAATGGCATTTATCTATGAACTAATTATATAATTCTGACTGATTTATTTTGAAATTAAAGTAGTTTTATGATTAAAATGTAATATACATTCCTGATGCATATTTTAGAAAGTACATAAAATACAAGGAAAAGATGGAGGGACCAAAAATGATTACATTACCCTGAGGCCACTAGTGTAACATTTTTGTCTTAAAGTATTTTTCTCCTGTAATTTTTCCTTTCCATTGTTGAAGTTACACCTTATATTTTACTTTTTGTAGCTGGACATTGTATTATAAGCCTTTTCCTATATGATTTTTCTAAACTTAATTTTTATTGCCTGAAAAATACTCAGTTTTGTCTGCATTTCCCTAATACTGGATAGTTAACTTGTTTCTTATATTTTTGTTGTAATGATGTAATATTTCCTTAATAATTCCTAGGCAGGCAGAATAATTGTCATTCCTCTTGCAACAAGATTTTCCAACTTTTCATTCCTTTTTTCTTTTGTCGGACTGAATATTTGAGTAGTTTGTTTTTCTTTAAAGGGTGCAAGAATACTCTGATCTCTTGCAGAGGGGAAAGGAGCAGGTAAGCATCTGCGTGACCACACGTTATAGATCTCAGACTGAATCCCAGCTCCATCAGTTTCCAGTTGTATGAAGCTGGCAAGTTATAGATCCTCTTT